>NC_141695.1:844533053-845133053 GCF_964263255.1 Lissotriton vulgaris
CCCGTCTCAGCATCGCCAGACCTCACGGAGGTCTGCCTGAGCAAACTCGTAGAAAAAGGACCATCGGGAAGGGGCTGAGAGACAGGTGCATACCCGGGCCTCTGGGGGCCCCTGCAGGCAGGCCCGGTTGCCACCTTCCCCGTCTCAGCTTTGCCGGACCTCACGGAGACCTGCCTGAGCAAACTTAGAGAAAAAGGACCATCGGGAAGGGACTGAGAGGCAGGTGTGTACCAGGGCCCCTGGAGGCCCCTGGGGGCCCCGGTGGGAGGGGCCCGGGTGCCACCTTTCCCATCTCAGCTTCGCCGAACCTCACGGAGGTCTGCCTGAGCAAACTCAGAGAAAAAAGACCATCGGGAAGGGGCTGAGTGGCAGGTGCGTACCTGTGCCCCTGGGGCCCCAGTGGGCGGGCTCTGGTGCCGCCTTCCCCCGTCTCAGCATCACCGGATCTCACGGAGGTCTGATTTAGTAAAAAAATCAGAGAAAAAGGACCATTGGCAAGGGGCTGGGAGGCAGGAGCATACCCAGGCGCCTAGGGGCCCCGCCGGGCATGCCCGGGTTCTGCCTTCCCCTGATTCAGAATCGCTGGACCTCACAGAGGTCTGACTGACCCTCTCCCTAGTAATCCAGAGGAATATTACCCCCCTTTCTTGTAATCCGTGCACACGAGGTGACAGATGGGACCCAAGGCGCAAAAGTACCTGACTTCCTGGAGCCCTCGCTGGACTCCGGGAGGCAAATGGCACCTCATAGGGACTTCCAGGGTAGTTCAGCCATCTGGTCGCCCCATAGGAAAGCATTGTGGGTGACCAGGTGGCCGAGGGGATCCGGGCGACCAGATAGCCGGGCACCAAAGGGAAGCCATCTGGTCACCCTGTGCCCCAACGAAAGACTGAGCGGGCGCTGGGGCATGGGGGACAGGAGGCCCAGGGCCCCAGCTGGGCCCCAGCCATGGAGGCTGAAAGGGGGACCTGACAGGCCCTTCGACCCGGTGCCCACGGACACCTTGACAAGCAGGGGAGGCCTGCATGAGACCGATGGACCCCTGTCCTGGGCCCTTAGTGGAACAGCAGCCCGGGGGACTGGGCCCAGGGCCGGAGAAACCAACCCGGGGCCCGGCCGGGCCCCTGGACCCAGACAGGGCTCCCAGGCCCAGAGGCACAGGGGAAGCCTCCCCGGGCCTGCCGGACACCATAGTAGCAAAATGCCTATGCACACATGAACAACAATCTTGAACATTCGTTTTATGAATATGAACAGAGAAATAGTATGAGAACAAAGACAGCAATAATCGTTGTTGCTGTCTTTGTTCTCACACTTTTTCTCTGTTCATATTCATAATACGAATGTTCAAGATTGTTGTTCATGTGTGCATAGGCATTTTGCTACTAGTTATTGGTGTGTCTCGCATGACACACTTTTGAGCGGTTTCGGGTTTTCCCGCTTGCCAGTTGCACCATATAGACACTTTGAAGTGTACACACACCTTTGCGTATACTATAGGCTGAGCGCCTGGTAGTTCTCTGAGAACCAATTGACCCTTTGTAGCGGAGTTATACTGCCGGACACCATCCCGGGCACCCTGCCATGCAGCAGGACCAAGGACGAAGTCCGGGGTGGGGAGGCCCACAGGGACCCCAGATGGAGCTCCTGAGCCCAGCCAAGCAAGGGGAGGCTCCCCGGGCACAACAGATCCCCGACCCAGGCCTTTGGCAGTGCATCAGGCTGGGGTACAGGGCCCAGGGCCAGAGCACCCAACCCAGGGCCCGGCTGGGCCTCTGGACCCAGCCGGGGCTCCCAAGCCCAGAGGCGCAGGGGAAGCCACCCCGGGCCCTCCAGACCCCGCCCCGGGCACCCTGCCACGCAGCAGGACCAAGGACAGAGCCCGGGGTGGGGAGGCCGCCTTCCCCAGGGCCCTCAGGGACCCCAGATGGAGCTCCTGAACCCAGCCAAGTTTGGGGAAGCTCCCCAGGCACAACGGAACTCTGTCCCGGGCCCTTGGCAGTGCGGCAGGCAGGGCCCAGAGCAGGAGCACCCGACCCGGGGCCTGGCGGGGCCCTGGACCCAGCCGGGGCTCCCAAGCCTGGAGGCACATGGGAAGCCTCCCTAGGCCCTTCAGACCCTGTCCTGGGCACCCTGCCATGCAGCAGGACCCAGGACAGAGCCCGAGGTGGGGAGGCCGCCCTCGCCAGGCCTTCAGGTGCCCCGGATGGAGCTCCTGAACCCAGCCAAGCACGGGGAGGCTCCCCGGCACAACGGAACCCTGTTCTGGGCCCTTGGCAGTGCAGCAGGCTGGGAACAGGGCCGGAGCACCCGACCTGGGGCCCAGCGGGGCCCCTGGACCCTTCCGGGGCTCCCAAGCCCAGAGGCGCATGGGAAGCCTCCCCGGGCCTGCCAGACCCCGTCCCGGGCACCCTACCATGCAGCAGGACCGAGGATAGAGCACGGGATGGGGAGGCCGCCCTCCCCGGGCCCTCAGGGGCCCCAGCCAGAGCTCCTGAACCCAGCCAAGCAAGAGGAGGCTCCCCAGGCACAACGGACCCCTTTCCCAGGCATTTGGCAGAGCAGCAGGCTGGGGGACAGGGCCCAGGGCCTGGGGCACCCGACCCTAGACACAGCGGGCCCTGGACACAGCCGGGGCACCCAGAGGCGCAGGGGAAGCCTTCCCGGGCCCACCGGGCACCCTGCCAAGCAGCAGGACCGAGGACAGAGCACAGGATGGGGAGGCCGCCCTCCCCCGGCCCTCTATGGTGCCCTGTCCGGAGCTCCTGAACCCAGCCAAGCAAGGGGAGGCTCCCCAGGCACAACAGAACCTAGTCTCAGGCCTTTGGCAGAGCGGCAGGCTGGGGGACAGGGCCCAGGGACTGGAGCACCCGACTCTAGAGCCTGCAGTGCCCCTGGACCCAGCCGGGGCTCCCAGGCCCAGATGCGCAGGGGAAGCCTCCCCGGGTCCACCGGACCCCGTCCCGGTCAACCTGCCACACAGCAGGACCGACAGCGGAACCTGGGGTGGGGAAGCTGCCCTCCCCAGGGCCCCTGGACTCAGGCCATCCGGGGGAGGCTCCCCAGGCCTGCCGGACCCCATCCAGGGCAGCCTGCTACGCGGCCGGCCCAGGGACGGACCCAGAGCTGGGGCAGCATCCTGGGCTGCCGGCTGAGGACCGCTAGGCCAAGAGGGGTCCCAGAGTACTTTGTCCCTAGTAATCCGGAGGAAGGCTACCCCTCTTTCTGGGATTCCGTGCACACCGAGTGATGAAGGGGAGTCAGGGCGCGGATGCGCCCGACCTCCTGGAGCCCTTGCAGGGATCGGGGAGGCAAATGGCACCTCATCGGCACTTCCAGGGAAGTTCAGCCATCTGGTCTCCTCATTGGAAAGCATTGGGTGCGACCAGATGGCCGAGGGGAAAGGTGCGACCAGATGGCCGGGACCGAAGGGACTCCCTGCTTCCCAACCCGAGCCTTCGTGGTAGGGCTCCTGCCTGCCCATGCAGGGCAGGGCTCAGGGGCTCTACTTCCCAGGGACTCAGGGACCCCAGCTGGGCCTCAGGCACAGGGAGGACCACCGGAACTCTAGGGCCAGGACGCCCGGGGGAGGACTGCCCGGCACCCATGGAGCCCATCTTGGGCACTTTCGCATGCCATTGGTCTGGAGGAGGGAGCCCCGGACGCCCGGGGGAGGACTGCCTGGGACTCATGGAGCCCATCCCGGGCACTCGTCCACGCCGTTGGCATGGAGGAGGGAGCCCCGGATGCCCGGGGGAGTACTGCCCAGGACCCATGAAGCCCGCCCCGGGCACTCGGCCACGCCGTTGGCCTGGAGGAGGGAGCCTGGGACCCCCGGGGGAGGACTGCCCGGGACCCATGGAGCCTGTCTCGGGCACTCAGCCATGCCGTTGGCCTGGAGGAGGGAGCCCTGGATGCCCGGGGGAGGACAGCCCGGGACCCATGGAGCCCGTCCTGGGCACTCGGCCATGCCGTTGGTCTGGTGGAGGGAGCCCCGGAGGAGGACTGCCTGGGACCCATGGAGCCCGTCCCGGGCACACGGCCATGCCGTTGGCCTCGAGGAAGGAGCCCCGGACGCATGGGGGAGGACTGCCCGGGACCCGTGGAGCTTGTCCCGGGCACTCAGCCACACCGTTGGCCTGGAGGAGGGAGCCCCGGACGCCCGGGGGAGGACTGACCGGGACCCATGTAGCCCGTCCTGGGCACTCAGCCATGCCGTTGGCCTGGAGGAGGGAGCCCCGGATGCCCGGGGGAAGACTGCCCGGGACCCATTGAGCCCGAACCAGGCATTTTGTCACGCCGTTGGCCTGGAGCCCCCCTGGACGGAGGAGAGGTGTTGTCTGAGCATAGCCCATCTCGTCACCGGCAGAGAACCGCCAGCCCGGGAGGGGTGTCCGGGCATACCCTGCCCCTAGTAATCCGGAGGAAGACTACCCTTCTTTCTTGGAACCCGCACGTACAGAGTGACGGAGGGGACACAGGGCGCGGAGGCGCCCGACCTCCTGGAGCCCTCGCTGGGATCAGGGAGGCAAATGGCACCTCATCAGGACTTTCTGGGAAGACAGGCCATCCGGTCACCCCATTGGAAAGCATTGCGTCCGAACAGATGGCCGATGGGAAAGGTTCGGGTAGCAAATGTTATGGGACCCCTCAGGTCTTAATCAGGCAGGGAAAGGAGGGGAATGGAATAACACAATGAAGAAAACAATTTTCCCTTAATGGCCACACAAATCTGATGCAAATATGTCTCTAATTAATAATGAGATATTGGTGACAAAGGCACAATAATCTATTTAATTCTTTCAAAAGTTATGAATTTTATTTCATTTTTTCTTAATTATCATTGCTTTTTATGTATAGAAATTTCTTTACTAATTTTTCACAAATAAAAAATTACAATTTTAAAAAAAGAGTTTTTTCACACATTGACTTTTTTAAATAGAATAGAGAAAAACGTGAAAAAAGAAAGCATAGTAAAATACATACAATACATTGCTATATACAAAACTAATTTCTTATACATTTACACACAAATCATTATGGCCCTGGTAATAAACAATCCATCACAACATTCTCACACATTCACAACATTCAAAACATTCTCACCCTATCTACATGCATCACCACACCATCTGCAACAAGGAAGTTAAATCGTGAATACAGGTCTCAAGGTTAAATGTGAGACCCCGCACTTGGTCGACGCGCGTTTCGGCGGCTCAAGGCCACCTTCTTCAGGACCTCTTCCAGTAAAATCAACCCAGGTATCCAGGGGACATGAAAGGACTACATTTTAAAGGCTCAGGGGAGATTTCTGTAATAATATCCTGCATTTGTTTTGGGTTTCCTAATTTGTACGTCTTTCAGTATGGTATTCCCTATGGAGGATGTTCAAAAAGTCACGTGAAACCTCTTCATGTAGCAAAATCATTGCATTCTCTTCAGCTCTGTAAGCTGGCTAGTATTTCCATAATGTCTTTTATGTGCAGCTTCTTTTCCAATTGTACGTGAGTAGACGCCTACCAATACCTCCCAGTGTCCTGGCCTCAAAAAGTATATACATCCCGGCGTGTCCTTCTCCTAGTATGCCAGATGTCCAGGACCGAAAGAAATCCCAGCTGCCCACCCGAGCCTTCACAGAAGGGCTCCTTCCCCACCTGCCCTTGTAGGGCTTCGGAGCTGCAGGGCTCGGGGGCTGCAAGGCTCGGGGCTGCAGGGCTCCGGGGCTGCAGGGCTCCGGGGCTGCAGGGCTCCGGGGCTGCAGAGCTTCGGGGCTGCAGGGCTCCGGGGCTGCAGGGCTCCGGGGCTGCAGAGCTTCGGGGCTGCAGGGCTCGGGGGCTTCAGGGCTCGGTGGCTGCAGGGCTCTGGGGCTGCAGGGCTCCGGGGCTGAAGGGCTATGGGGCTGCAGGGCTCACGGGGGCTCCGAAACCCCACGCTGGGCCTCAGGAATGGGGAGGCCCGCAAGCGCTCCTGGGGCCCAGCCGCCCGGGAGTGGACTGCCCGGGAGCCTTGCAGGTCTCCGGGGCGGGGAGATCAGGGAGTCTGCCCAGGCACGAGGGACCCCTGTCCCGGGCACATGGACCCTCAGAACGTGCCCTTGTTTTCGACACTTTCTTCCCCAAATTCTGCGTAGTGTGTGTAGTGGTGCTACGCAAACTATGCCCAGCCCTAGTGTTTCCTCATCAACTCTAAATCTCTTTAATATAGCCATCTTAATCTTTTGTAACGGAGCTGTGCTAGAAAGATTTGCGGATTGATTTGCCGCCTGCCCTGTGTCTCTGTAACTAACCAAGATGGCAAATAATGACCGCAGCAATCTGGGGCAAATTGCCAGCTTGAGCTGTCAGTTTAAAAATACTCCTTAGGGGGTACATTTTGTGAGAGCCATAGCAGGACCCTGCAGAGTCACACCTGTATTTTGCAGTAATGTGGCTGTCAGATGGATTTCGTTGTCTGATACTTATGGCTGATTTCCTTGATTTTTTACAGATTGTTGGAGGGGCAGATCAATTTTTGGTGGACCTCATAAATCATTCTAAAGCCCACTCAAACCTCTGCTGTCCCTTAACCAACTGTACTATGGCCTCAATTTTAACGGAGATAAGCATTTAAGGATCCTATTTCTGATATCATTTTTTTTTTGTAGGTTCGACCAGGTTCACCACAGAATTGGGACGGTAATTCTATTCCACAAGTAAAAGTCTAGGCTATCATAAAAAGGTGAAAAGAAAAAATATATAATAAGATAACTAGTAGAGTCATCTTCCTCCCTTCTACATTTCTATTCCTCATGTTTCCTACGTCCTTCTCCATCTCCTCTCTCTCTCCATAGTTCTCTCATTCTGGTGACATGTTGCTTCCTCAAAAACATCTCAAAAGAGTTTTTCTTAATGTTTTATACTCTTTCCTTCCTCTGTCTTTCTATTTTCTATTTCTCTGCTGCTTTTCTCACTTTCTCTTTCTTGTTTCCTAGATACTGCCATGTCCGGGTCCTTCTGCCAAAGTGATTAGAACTCCATACCGCCATTTAAGGCCTTAAACACGCACTAACCAGCTGGCCTGGTTGTCATGCTCCTGTATTTTATTTGAAATAACGTTTTTAATGTTATGGCTTTTATTAGTCCATAATTAATCCATATTGATTTGCATACATTACAGCTTGCTTATATGCAGACCAACCCTTAAAGCAAGTATTAACATAAAACAAATACACATTAAAACTCAATGTTAACAGAGCCTCTGTATGCTGATGAATGATTAGTGAGTGCATAGCAACATCATCTGGTCTTTTCAGGGAAAACATCTCTGGAGTAGCATAGTTCATCTTATTCAGACCCTTGATGCACCGCCTAATAATGATTGTTCCTACCAGATCATCTGTATGGAATGTGCAGGCATGAAATAACATGTTTCACAATGGTTTTCTTGTTGCTCTTGTGGGTTTACTAGTCTGGAGCCATTGGGCCTGATTTAGAGTTTGGTGGACAGGTTACTCCTTCAGAAACTTGACGGATATCCTGGACACATTATTGCATGTACCATAGCTATACATGCACTTGTAATAAGGCAGATGGATATCTGTCACATTTGTGACAGAGTAATCCATCCTCCAGACTCTAAACCAGGCCATTTATTTGTGTTCTCTTTAGCAGAAATGCACCGTATGCAGCCATTTCCAACCACATCTTCGAGGGTGTGAAATGATCTACTTTTTATATGAACCTCCATAATCAGCATGGGTTTTACATATATCTAACCCAACAGAAGAACTGTGCACAGTTGAATCACATCTTCTGTAGCTTTCAGTCCGAATTCTAGTGGGAATGGTGGCCTAGAGTAAGATTTTTCTCAGAAAATGATTTTCTACCATATAGGACCGAGGACACTCGAGCCCTGTTGCACAAAGGAGGAAGATGATTTAAGGGGTACTATACCACCGAAAAGGGATTTATTACGCATAAAAAAAGTTAAACAGGAAGCTAAACTTCTTGCTTGTTAAAAGTCACATAAGTCTGGAAAGCACAACCCTGATGAAGTCCATAGAGGATGAAATGTGTTGGCTGGGCTGACTGGAACATTTAATGTATTGAAAAATCAATAAAAGTTGTTTACTGGACGCCTTCTTAAGACTCCTGACAACTGAATCTCATTTTTTGTTCATCATTGTTATATTTGTTAACATTTTTAACATTGGATTGCCTGAATTTGGGCCTGTAACAAAACAATGGTTGCAGTTTAAAACTGCACTCAGGCTCCAAGGCAGCCCTGGGACATGTTTTAGGGTGCCACTTAAGTGGGTGGCACAATGAGTGCTGTAGGACCATTGGTAGCATCAAATTACAGGCCATAAGGATATGGTATACCACGCTACAATAGACTTATAAGTGAATTAAATAGGCCAATTAGGTATATTTTCCAATCAAACCAAGTTTAGAGGATTGAGCCAAGCACTTTAGCACTTGTTATCAGTGTGTGGCAGGGTTGAAACGATGGGATGTAGGCCAGGTCGAGATATATAGGGTTTTATTTTCCCAAAGACTCTTTTTTGTCTGCTAGTCAGTCTTTGCTTGGCAAAAGTGATGGTATCCGTCATGGCTGTGGATCTGGATCACCCTGTAGAAGGAAAAGCTCGGGATTTGACGGTGCTTCAGGTGCTCGGGCCCCTGTTCTTGAAGATCCCGTACGGTCGTGAAGGATGGCATATATCAAAGGAAGAAAATAAAGAAGAATCAGGACACTTGTCCTTTACGCCCGTTTTTGTAAGGGACCGGGGGTGAGGGAATTGAATTCACCACACACACATAGTGCACTCTGTGTTGCGTACAAAAGAAGGGGTTCAAACTGGTGCTCGTGCGGGTGAATACTTTTAAAGGAAAACAAAAGAAAGGCTTTAAAGGATGGTGGAGTTTGGAGGTCCTTTAACATCAGGTGTGCGCTCCTTCCATCCCAACCACCCCGAGAACTTGCCCTGAACCTGTTCAAGCCACACTCCTCCAGGAGTGTGTCCGGGTGGCTCACAGTGTTGTTGGCCTCCTGGCTTTATTTTCCGGAATCCATTCTTCCTGCTGGAGGGGGACAAGAGTTGGGGATAAAGGTATGGCAGACCACCAGTCTTCTTTTTGTTCTATCTTTTGGTCGAGGGACCCCACCCCATCACATTCCACCCCCCTGGATTCTCATGTTCGGGGAGAGGGGAGACCCCGAACAAAAAAATCGGCATTCCCATTGTCCTTCCCCTTTGGATGGTGAACCACAAAGGTAAACAAAACCAGCAGAGTACCCTGGGGTTCTGGGACTTGTTTCGGTACATCCATTGCAAGGGGGCATTAGCTTGAGCAGAGCGAAAGCTACGGTCTAATAACCAAAGATCTGGGGAGGTGAAGGCGGGAAGGGTTTCAGCTGCTGTTTCTGTATCCCTCCCTACTCTGTCTTGAAATAGAGAAAGGAACCGGGGATTATCAACCCCAAATATGATGTCCTCTGGAAGGGAATCCACCACCCCCACCTTTACAGTACATGGGCTTCTATTGGTTGGTACCATTGTGACCAGGGCCAGCAGGTAGGGTTTAATGTCCCCGTGCACACATCTTATATGGACCACGGTGTCTGGAATAATTTGAGTGGGTAGGATCATACTTCTCTAGGCCACTGACTGCTTGCACCCTGAGTCTAATAATGCTTTTACTATTTTACCGTTCATCTGCACACGTACATAGAAAGATGTCCCCATCTCTGTGGAGTATAGTAACCCCTTTGGGATGTACCCAAACTCCAGGGGCTCCTCAGTTGGTCTCTTTAACCCCATGGCTGCTAGGCGTTTTCCCGTCCTGCGCTGGGGATTATTATTTTACATTGTTTTATGACGAGCTGGCCTTGTCATCCGCGCACGGCAGGTAAGCGCCATGACGAGCCCAGCTCGTCATTAGCCTCGAAGGGGTTAAATGGCCCCAGTCTCCACAATAAAGCACTGGGGCCCTTTGAACTGGGGTATTTCCATACAAGCTGGTTTGATTTTAGGTAGGTCCATTAAGGGTTAAGGTTTCTTGTCAGTCTTTTGGGGCAGTGTCCCAGATCATAGTTCTGGGTTGGGCTCTTGAGTAATTTGCAGCCATTGCCACAGCTTGCTCGGCAGATAGATTGGAGTGTTGTTTAAGCCACCTCTTGGTTCCGTAGGGGAGGGCTTCCATGAATTGTTCCAGGTACACCCTGGTCATAATCTCATCCTTGGTACTAGTGGCCGGCTTTAACCACTTGTCCGCGGCTGTCTTAAGGCGGAAGAATAGCGTTTTGGGATTCTCCGTTGGTATTCCCCGTTCTTTTCGGAACCTTAATTTATAAGCTTCTGGGTCCAGACCAAGATGGTCGAGTATTACATCCTTAATTCTCTGATATGGGGTATCCCCGTAGGATTGGCGACTTGGTATGTGAATTGTGCTTCTCCCGTTAGAAGGGGCACCAGGAAAAAGGGACATTTCTCCTCTGGCCACCCACACACCCGGGCCGCCCTCTCAAAATTCAACAAGAAAGCATTGGTGTCCTCCCCAGGTAAATACTTCTGGATGGCTATTCCAGAGGGGTTTGGTAGGGAGGGACGCCCTTCCACATGTCCCGAGGGGCTGGGGACCTGCCCAGCCTTCTGTAGGCTCTCAATATGGGCAGTGATCATGCTCTTAAAAACATCGCGGTCAGCCTGCGCCGAGGTCATCCGCCTCTCGATGGCCCATTCCAGCTTTTCCTGGCCTTTAATAAGGTGTTGGATAAGGGTATCCATCATGGGTTGACTGATGGATTGGGATGTCAATCCCACTTCTGACACCAGTTGTGGTGGGGTTGAAAGGATGGGACATAGGCCAGATCGAGATATATAGGGTTTTATTTTCCCAAAGACTCTTTTTTGTCTGCTAGTCAGTCTTTGTTTGGCAAAAGTGGCGGGATCCGTCGTGGCTGTGGATCTGGATCACCCTGTAGAAGGTGGAGTTCGGGATTTGACGGTGCTTCAGATGCTCAGGTCCGGGTTCTTAAAGATCCTGTCCGGTTGTGAGGGATGGCATATATCAATGGAAGAAAATAAAGAAGAATCAGGACACTTGTCCTTTACGCCCTTTTTTGTAAGGAAGTGAGGGAATTCACCACACACATACGCCGTATTTGTGTTTGCAGATTATTTTCCGGTCTACTGACATGAACCAATCAGCATACAGCACCTTGCGAGGTGTTGTCATGGGTTGTCTATCTGGTCCGCCCTTGTTTTTACCCTCCCTAGAGGCGGCGGAAATGCTTCTCCGAGTGTTTACGGCTTTTGTATTTAACCAATCAACACCGAGTATATCTGGTGAAACACTAATAGCGTTTCCTGTCTGGTCCGCAAACGTTCTTTGTATTGCGTCCAAGCAGAGTATTCACCACCTTCCCCTCGGCTCAGTTGAGCGACCGAGGCAACGACGGACAGGTGGGTGAATATGATCCGGGTCTTGCTACATGTCTCGCTTTTTAATTTAAAACGTCAGATACTTTTGATTATCATGGCGCTTTGCTTAGCTATAACTTTAAGGACTCTCTTTAACAACAGTTCTTTTTATCGCTTCCTAGTAACTTTTAAGAGCGCCTCTTAATTTTGAATTTGCAACATATGGGAGACACACTCTAAAAACAAAAATAAAAACACATGTTCAGGTTTCTCCACATGTGTTTCTCCCATATATATGAGTCAGGCTTCACCTAAAGATACTAGTGAGAGAGATATGCATGAGTATTCTCTCACTTTATTTAAGATGCTTAGTTACACACTTACCTGAAGCGCTTTCTCTGCACCCTTGACTCCAATTGAGTCCTTTCCTTTTCCTTCTTTTTTGCCATCAGCCATTGCCTATGTGTAGTATCACCTAAGGTATTTAATTATGCACTACATGTTGAGTTGCATATACATACTCCTTTTATTTTTCTTCCTCTTCCCCATAATTAGAGCGCGGCCTCTTTTACCTGAGCGAGTGCCAGGCGTGGTGAGGCCTTGTCCATAATCTATATGGGTGAGTCAACTGCACCAGAGTGTGGTTCATTGATTTAATTCATAAGACCGATGTTCCCTAGTATGTTTACATCTGTTATGTTTTGTGTATATTTCTTTTTTCTTTTGTCCTCAGGAGAGGTTGTATCACAACTACGTAAGACCACCAGAGTGTCACAGATTATTGGTAGGTCTCCATTTTGTTTATGATTCACTGTTGCAGTAGTGTACATTGCAGGTCCTGATGAAAGCCTGGTAAGGCTGAAACATGTTGACCATTTAAGTTCTACAATTGATAGTAAACATTATTTTCATACTATCTTCACTCTTCTTTTAACCATGCCGTTATGTTGGTCACCCCCAATAAAGCAGTTCTTTTGCCATCATAACGGGCATTTTAAAATATTATCACACTTATTTTTCACAATCATTTGAGCACTGCAACTTTTTCCCTTCAGCCTTCTAATACCTTCTGCTGGCTGTCCTGCTCACTGGTGGATCCAATACTAGTGCTCCTCGTAAACGAAATGATGAGGTGTCTAGTGGATACCAGTTTCCACTTTATCCCAGATGACGAGGTTCCGCCAACGTGTGGGCTGATGGGCACTTTTTCTCTTTGTTGTTCTCTCTCTCCTCTGTACAAACCTTTTTCATACACTACAATTGAGTGTTAAGAATTTTCATAGCCTTTTCTAGAGACCCTTGGCATCCTTTGTGTATTGGTATATAGTTTTCGGGGGGATAGGATGCAAGCCGGTCTATAAATAACTTTCCCCTTGGACCCCTCTCAAATTCTGTTCTTTTTTGCTAAAACATTGTAGGTTATCCCTTTATAAGTGCCCCTACCACCAAAGTCGAATTTGGGCAAATTTGTACTTTTTAAAAGCAGTTCTGCCATGAAGGGCAGTTGCCAAACTGATCTCAGGCTTCAGTAATGCACACATGCAAGTAGAGAACAAGCAGCTGACCTCTATACAGTTAGAAAGCACACCACACACTGCACACAAATGAAAATAAGTAAAAAGAAACCAGCAGAGGTTATTATCTTACCTTTAAATTATTGCAAACAGGCACGGAATAGGACAGCTTTTCAGCTGTGAGTCTCGAGAGTTGCTTTGAATAGGAAAAACAGCATGGAAAAGCCTTACGCAAAAATAGGACAGTTGATAAGGGTCAAAGGTAGAGTTCTGCATTTAGCAGCTTAGCAGGGCTAAGGGCAAGGTTTGCTTTGACACTTCGACCTCTGAAAAAAAAATCTGAAAGAAGAGATGACAGCGCAGGGAGAGAAAGAGAAGCTTTGCTTACTATTTTTTGGAAAAAAAAGTTTTGCACAGTTATATGAACAGAAGGAAAGATAGTGGTGTATTTGGGCCCTGAGTAGAGAATAGCCCTGCCATGTATATAAAAATGATGGTTTTAGCTTAAAGATTACTGTGCAAGGGCTGAGATAAGGAGGAAATGGGATTTAGTTTGCATTCATTCGCCCTCATGTTACACTAGTACAATTGCTAAAGGAATTGGTAGTTGGTTATTAATGTTTTCTAGCTAGCTCAATGTGCTATTTACATCCTATAAGTTTGTTTTGTGCCCAGTTGGCACAAATAGGGGTAGATAGTGTCAACAGAAGGTCACCAGTTTCAGGTTTCTTACTGTCAAAATGAAGGAAAGGAGGTTAGCTCCTGTGCAAAGTAAGGGTGAGAAAATTGATGTTTTCTCTCTCTTTTGAGCCTGTCTAAGCTGTCTAGGAAATGGCCATGAGACATTCAATGGGCTATTCAGTAATACTGTTAGATTTAATAAAATGAATAAAAAAATATGTCATGTTACTGCCCATCCTGTTTGATGAAATTATGAAAGGATGAGTAGTCTAGATTGTTTTTCCCTCATTTGACCTTTAGGGGGAACTATATGTTATTCTCATACTACATACAGTTTTGCAAGGGCACTGCTAGTCTTTTATTAGCTGGTCTGTGTAAATAAGCTGACAGCCCTTATTAGAGCTGGTGAATAGGGTTTTTTTTCTTTGAAAATGATGTTGCATAGTCTGGATCTGAAAAGTATAATGTCAGGAAGAGACCCATGTGATCCTATGCAAACATTTTTGAAGGAAAATATTGTTTTATAGGATTTTGTTTTGTTACAACATGTTCTGCTGGAGAAATTTATGTACCCTCTATGTTGAGATTTTCTTTTAGTTATTTATCTAATACGAATCCCTGTTAATTTAGCAGTTTTAGATTTTCCCGCTGCACCTATAACATAAAAGCATGACCCTAAGTGTAAAATGTAGATGCTTTTATTAAAAAAATCATTTTAGAAGTGTCTGCAGTCCTGTACAAGTAATGCAAGGTCTATGAGTAAAAGTGTAGAACATTTCTTTTTTTTCTTGAGGTTCTTCAGAAGAATAATACAGGAATACACAAATGTAAGAATTTTGAGTGTGTCTGTATTTTTTTTCTTTTTTCTCAGAATTTTGTAAATGAACACAGACTCCTTGGCTGCTTGGGATTGGGAGAAACTAATCAAATAATGTAACATACTACTCTTGCAAGTTCACCAAAGGTTTCTTTTATACTTGGCAATAGGTCTAGGGTGTTTTTTTACTCTCAGATAGATGGAAGTGGTTCTTGGGTGCCTTGCAAATGTATGGGGCGCCCCAAGACTAAGGAAGTATTCTGAGACTATCCTCTCTGTTGATAGATTATTTGTATGCTTTGCCTAAAGACCTTTTGTTCTGTCCACCAATAGATATTTGCTGCCCTACAATCATTGCCAGAGGGGCCCAGACAGCAGATCCACACTGGGGAGTCAGCACCAGTCCAGCTTGAAGCCAAGGTGAAGGTAACCAGCACAGGCATTGCTGGCAACTAGGACCTCAGTGAAGGTAGAAAGCCGAAAGCACTGGGACGTGAAGTGTGTACCCCTGCTACTGTCTTGGGGGAAAGACGTGGTCACAAATCAGAATGGAGAAATGATCTTTTGTGTATCCGGTTTTTGATGCCCAGCTGATAGTCACAGACCGACCAGAACGGCAAGGAGGCTTTTGCTTGAGGTGACCCCCTTTGAAATAAGGGTTGCTTCAGGTACTTCAGCATCACGCCCCTGAATACAGGTCCCAAAGTGAATGAAAGTTTACAACTTTGTTGTTTATTTTGATCAAGAGATACCTGGGCACACTGGGTACAATCTGTGGCCCCAACAAAAGAGCAGTGCGCCAGCAGAGTAATACAGAAGTTAAGGAAGGACTTGAGATTAGGGTACTGGTGCTATGCCCTTGGTACCTGTTAGATTAAAATGAACAAAACTGGTGCACGGCCTGAGACACTGGACTGGATTGTTGCAGGTTTTTGCCCGGGAAGGTGATTGCCCTATCCTGAAAGAAAGACTTTTTCTTCTCAAACTGGGCCATGATTGTTTTCTTGGGTTGTGAGTTGTGCAGCTCCCTGTGAGGCTCAAACGGACACAGGGAGAAGACTCCCCTCTGGTTGGTTGTACAGCGGCTTCAATTTCCCAAGGACTTCTTTTTGTTAGCAATGTACCCCTTTGGTCATCCCATTTTTGTGGAGGAGCAGCCCTTTGCGGCTCCTCATCCTAATTCCCATGGTCCCGTTTGGTCCTCCTGGTCCCCTGTGGCCAAGGAGGTTTTTGTAATGATCCTTGTATTTTATTTAATATTTGCATTAGGAATAATGTTTATTCTGCAAGCGAAACGTTTTGTGAGTAGTTCGATAAATTCTTCTTTGCCCTCCTCCTAAAGTATATTGATTGATACTCTAGCTCTCATGAAAAGAACACTGGAAAAGTTGATTGAAAATGTTTTTTATTAGATATGTGTTGTTGACTATTCTGAAATTGAAATAGATGGTCACTGAAATACATAGGAGTCCCGAGACATAGAATTGGACTGGATGGTTTTGGGATTTGCTTTCTGCTTGGGGTTGAAAAAATATTGATAGTTCTGTTTGTGATAATAGTCATTACTCTCTCCTGCTATCTGTATGACCCAATGCTCTGTTCCATTTGTGCTTCTGTCTATACCTTATATGTGCCCATTTAATAATATTTAGAATGAAAAATGCCCACCTAGCAATGGATCAGAATATTGATGAATTTATGAGAATAAATGTGCAAAATATTTTCTATGTTCCATCTAGATATTAGGATTGTCTTTAGCTCATGCTAAAAGGACCGTCTGTTAAAGTTTGCTGGAATTGCTGTTAGCATGAGCTACAGCCATGTTGTTCTGTGGCAGCCATTTTAGTTAACCATGTGCTCACCATGTGCTTTCTCCCTCTTCCAGAGCCTTGCACATGCTCAGAAAGACCTGTAGCTGCCAGAATGCACCTGCTACCAGTGTTCCCCGGAAGCCGCGCGGCTGGGCGCCCGCGCACATCAGTGCCCCCGAGCGCGCACTGCTGTGTGTGTGGCGCGCACACACATCTCTGAAAGCATTCGCGCCACTGAAGCAGCGCAAAAAAACGGCATTTCTAGAGGCATTTAGAAAGTGCTCGCTCCAGGAGCACTTGCTAAATTCCTTTTGTTTTCCAGAGTGTGGCTGTGGGACTCATCGTGTGCTTTTGTTTAAAGCATTCGTGTTAATTGCAGAGCCCATCACGAGCAGCGATTAACATGAATGCTTTAAACAAAAGCTCACGATATGCCCTTCAGCCACACTCTGGAGAACAAAAGAAATGTGTTCATACGTTCACTTTGAATTCAACGGATGTGCGTCGGTTTTGGGAAGGCAATAATCGTATTCAATATTTGTCCAGTCAGCAAGTTGCTTTACTCAAGGTATGCGGTGGTAATCTCCGAACGGATGACCATCAGATGAAATTGCGAGTGTTAGGTGATGCTTCATTAACTCTTTGATGGCTCCAGTGATGTGCAAAACCCACATGCGCATGGCTCATTGGAAATGCCCAGGCCTCCTGTACCGAATCTTACAGGTTTTTTTCCGTCAGGGAATACGAATCCGTCAATTTATCAAGGACTTAACTCTGTTGTTCTTACTGAGGCCTGTCTGTATTGGTATTCCGACTCTTAATGTTGTGCAATGGGATAACTTCTAAATGACAGGCTCACGTGCACATTAGTGTTTGTTACTTAGTTCAGGAGCATCATCTGCCTAAGATTACTTTTTAATCTAGTATCTTACCAGATGTGCGAAGTAAGAACATGACAGTTTTTGGTCCCATGATGTAAAAACGAGGCTGCTGTTTGAAAGATAACTTTGTAATATGAATCTTGTTTTAAAATGCATATTCGTTTAGTGCGCCTTGAGGGTTCACTTACCACCTCAGAGTGAGCTTGCATTGCCTTTTTTTCGCATTTGAAGTACATTATAGAATAATTTCGCTAGCATTCATGCATACTGTTTAAAGTAGTAATCACGTAAAATTTTTACTTATTTGATTCGCCTCGACCCTTGTTGTCTAATCTGTTAACATAAATCAAATATAAACATTATAGTTAAGCCTTCTAAACACTTCCTTGCACCCTTTCTCATTTGGGACATGAAGGCAACTTTGTGTGGCTCCTGTGTAAAAAATATTCCAGCATACTACCGAAAATCCTTTTTGAGGGGGTTCACCTTTTTATTAGTCTCTGGCAGCTTACAAAATACATAGGTGTGGCGTTTATGACTATGAGATCGTGTTAAACATCTGACCTTGAGACTCCTCCAACAAAATAGAAAATCTGCAGGGTCTTTATTAAATAATTTTAGTTTATAGACCCACCTCAGCCACCAGTGAATCCAGTAATCGTTCTGTAATGTTGACAACAGCTAGTAGTTCTGACACACTTAGTATTACTTGGAGACCTTAATATTAATTTAGATTCTTCATGCTCACCATGGGCTGATACATTTAGGGATATGTTGGTCCTTTTAAATTTCAGGCCTAGTCTCCCACTACCAACCTAAATGAAAGGCGACGCTTTTGATGTAATTTATTGCTACTGATTGCCACGCCTCTCAACCATATCCTTTAAGGGGGCCAGTCCGCTTTTGCTCACTTTTCTCCTGCTTTTTTAGCAAACAGTTAAAAAATGTGACTGCTTCCACACACTCAAAAGTACAGCAGTTAAAATCAAATTTCGAAGGAAGCACTAGTACAGCCGGTTCCAGCGCTAAAGTTGATGGAAGATTGACTCATACAATAATTTTGCTATAGCCAACTATGTGCATCTGTGGTCTATATAGCCAGTGGGTCTCCAGCCTTTTCTATAGTGCGAGCTGCTACTGCTCAAGAAAAATTCTTTAGCGTGAATAGCAAATTTAATGGCTGTAAAAGTAGCATCTTTTTACGTTAATCTAGCTATCAGTTTAAGGAGTATTATCAGCAATAACCACTCAAGCTGTTCAGGTGACTAAGCGCTTCAAAGGTATTTAGAAAACACTACCTTTTGTTTTCGTCTATTACCTCCACTAGTGCGTGGAATCACATCCTTTACTGCTTTCAAAAAGGAACTCTCACTCAGATGAATTTAACTTTATTTACAGCACCGCTCCTACCAGTGTAGGGTGGCAGAGCACTTTACATCACACTCCTTATACTGAGACAATTACTCATATGTGTGTAAATCTTTGTATAGGAAATGTTACATACGACAAATGACTACAAGGTGTTTGAGTGACATGACATCCATACTAGTACGCAGTATAGTTTAATAGTGATTGGTTTGGAGAAACACACTGAAATTTGAATGTAATATCATGATTGGGGGTTCTCTTTAATAAACAGAATTGATTTCTATTCAAATGAACCCTTTTTGCAAACATAGGGTAATCAGTCTGGGGAAAACATGAACGTTAATAGCTCACTGTTCTATTTTAGGATTTTGACTTATAAACTTAAAGTATCAAAAGGATCTCACTGACAAAAGCAGTAACCCATTGACCCATTTACATTATGTGCACTTTGTGATCTGGATGGTACATGTTATTTGCAGCAGGCACATTAGCCCTCTGTGCTACCTTTCCATTAGTCAAAACCTCCACTTGACAAAACTCCATCTATCTCTAGGAAGAACATTAATCACCGGAGTTATCATGGCATTTTTATTGTTGCCTAAAACTGCTAGCGGCCAGGCCTGCTCAGTGCTGTTCATGAATATTCTATCTCTGACGCATAGCATTTTAAATTTGAAGGCGCACTTGCATGCTCATATATGTTAGACAATTTTAGCGTACTGGTGCTGCCTCATTGGCACTGTACCTCAATTGCAGTATTGTCAGAGGGGCGCTAGAATACAGGACTAATGTATTTTAATGCTGTGATGTGGACACTAGCATTAACGTGCGTTAGTCGAAAGCCTGATGCGGCCCTACCCTAACTCAGCCCTGAAACTGCATTTGTTAAAGTTTTCATGTTAATCGCAGCGCCCATTGTGAGCTGAAATTAACATGAAAACTTGAACAAATGCACACAATCAACCCACAGCCCAGCTCTATTAAGAAAAGAAATGCAGCAACATAGCTGCCAAGGTTTCAAATTGACATGTGGGACGGTTTCAAACCTGCCTTAACAACATTCACTTGGATCTGTTGGTGAGAAAATGCACCATCTTTTCACTTTTTTAAGCAAGTTTGGAGTGATATTTGGCGCTGCACCTACATGCGCGGTCTGGTTACTGGCGCACATAGCCTTGGTTGCAGCGCACATAGACCTTACACTGCCGCACATAGAGGAAAAATATTAGAGGGAACATTGCCTGCTACTAGTGTAGAACTGTCTGGCTATTCTTACTGATGGAAGCAGTTTAGTCTCCCCTCTCACTTTGTTGAGCAAGAACATTTTGTTTACCCCTATTAGTCAATAACCATGCTTGAATGTGCCAGGACCTCTCCTAGGTTTTATGCTGACTATATAACAAATGCATATATATAGGCCCATGTTCTCTGTACTCCTTATACTGTCTCATACAGTGGCCTGAGGGTAATGTGTGACGCAGTCTCCCTTATGTAAGGTTAATAAATGCATTTTTTTATATTGTAGCTTCCTTGCCAATCTCTTCTTTGTTGGTTTAAGAACCTGGTGTATCAGTGAACCCCTAAAAAGGTTTTTATTTCTACACACCTCTTGATCTACCCAAGCCTAATAGCCGTAATGACATATTATTTATTTATTTATTTATTTTTGGAATTTATAGAGCGCACGGCTACCCCCGAAGGGGTGTCCCGGCGCTAACAACCAATGAGCTCAAAGACAAGAGGGAGAGCAGGGAATCAAGAGGAGAACAACCAAGTCTTTAGTTTGCGGCGAAAGATGGATTCAGTGGGGGTAAATCTAAGCTCCAAAGGAAGCTTATTCCATAATCTGGCTGCAGCCACTCCAAAACCTCTGCCGCCTACTCTAGATAGGCGGAAGCGCGGAACGACCAGAAGACGCAGACTATTAGAGCGTAAGGATCTCACAGAGTGTGAGAGAGCAATCCTTTTTTTCAGATAGCCTGGGCCGAGGTTGTTCAAGGCTCGGAAAGTAAGTATCAGTATCTTGAAATGGATACGTTTAGTGATAGGGAGCCAGTGCAGTTGTTTACGATAGAGTGCTACGGATTGACGGTAAGGAATGTTGCCAATCAATCTGGCCGCGGCATTCTGCACGATTTGTAGGCGTTCAATCTGATACAGGGGAGCACCTACGCAGAGACTGTTGGCATAGTCTAAGTGGGACGTAATCAGAGATTGAACCACAGTTCTGCGAGCATTCAAAGGGAGGAAAGGCAAAATTTTTTTAATCATACCCAATTTTGCAAAACAGGCAGATGTGGTTTTGTTAATGTGAGGAGCACAGGAGAGGGTATTGTCGAACTGGAAACCCAGGTTACGAACTGTAGTGGCTGGGATCGGGGGGGGATCAAGGACCGTTGGCCACCAAAGGCTAGAGGGAATGGACGTTTTCTGATTAAAAAACATTACCTCTGTTTTATCCGTATTAAGCCTGAGGTGGTTAGTGGTCATCCAGTTGCAAATGTTATTAAGGCACTGACGAAAGTTGGCAAACGAGGTGTCAGAGTGATCCCTAAAAGAAAACACTAGCTGAGTATCATCAGCGTAGGAGATCACTCTGACTCCCCAAGATTCTACCACCTTGGCCAGGGGGGCAAGATACACATTAAATAATAAAGGGCTCAAAGCCGAGCCCTGGGGAACACCACAGAGAAGGGGTTTCCCAGCAGATGTAAAAGGTCTTAAAAAGACCCTCTGAGTACGATCCTTCAAAAAAGAACTGATCCATGCCAACACAGTACCTCCTAAGCCCACCTGGCTCAGGCGATCTAGAAGGATCGTATGAGATACCGTGTCAAAGGCGGCGGATAGGTCGAGGAGGACCAACATGGCCTCCTCGCCCCTATCCACACACTCTCTGACAGTTTCGGAGACTTCAAGCAGAGCCGTCTCCGTACTGAAGCCTGCTCTAAAACCCGACTGGGAATCATGAAGGAGCAAATTAGATTCCAAAAATTCAGCCAGCTGCAGTTGAACTGCTTTCTCAAGGATCTTAGCCGACTGAGGGAGGAGGGAGATGGGCCGATAGTTAGGAAAAAGGCCAGGATCTGAATTCGCCTTTTTAAGGATCGGAACCAACATGGCCTCCTTCCAGATAGAGGGGAACTGGCCCGAACCAAGAGAGCAGTTCCAGATATCAAGGAGAGGCTCAGTCAATATAGGGGCCAAAATGCCCATCATTGTGGCCGGGATCAGGTCAAGGGGGGAACCAGATTTGCATTGGGTAATTAATCTCTGAGCCGATTCAATAGTCATCTCCTTGAAAGATTCAAGGAGAGGATTTACCCCGTCAGTCTCCCTAGGAGGTGATGAAATACCTACTACGGGGAAGGAAGACCTGATGGTCACGATCTTCTCCTGAAAATATTCCGAGAGACCATTACATAGTGCCTGACTAGCTGGGATCTGGGAGGATAAGGCAGCAGGATGCGAAAAATCCTTTACAATTTTAAAAAGAGCTTTAGAGGAGTTCTTAGACTTCTCAATTTGAAGAGAGAAAAAGTCTCTCATAGTTGACCGTTTTAAGGAGAGAAATTTTCTCAGAGCGGCTTTGTAAATGGATTTAGCCTCTGGGTCGTAATTTTTGCGCCATAGACGCTCAAGTTTTTTACAACGGCTCTTCTCCTCCCTAAGAGTCGAAGAGAACCAGGGAGAGGAAGGACGAGATCTAGCAGACATGACAGATTGAAGGGGCGCAATAGCATCCATGGCGCTCAGTAGAGTAGCGTTAAGCTTAGACACCCTTTCATCAACAGTGTTACATGACGAGGGTTCATCGCCGTAGAGCAGAAGAGGACCTAGAGTGGCACAGGTAACTTTGTGCCATTTTCTCCCATACTCCTTATTGAGTGCAATAGGTGAAGGTGCCAAGGTGAGGGTGAGATCAAAGGGCAAGAGATAATGGTCCGACCAGATAAGCGGGAGGGGAGGGTGAAGCATAATGTCCAAGTGCCTCGAAAAAATAAGATCCAAGGTATGGCCGGCTTTATGCGTGGGGCCCTGAACTATTTGAGATAAATTTAGGCCTTTCAAGGAGTCCAGGAATTGGGTGGCCGGGGAACATAGAGGATCATCCACATGTAAATTAAAATCCCCGAGCACAATAAAATTTGAGTGTTTAAGGGACAGATCTGCAATCAAATGTACCAGCGAAGAGAGAGAGCTAGACGAGGCAGTAGGTGGATTATAAACCAAAATCCCGGCTAAAATGACAGCCGCAGAATCTGCCAGGGTAAAGTGCAAGGCTTCTATTTTTCCAATATTTTCAAGTTTAGTGGTAGTCACCTTGAAATGGGCCTTGGCTATAATAGCAATGCCACCACCCATTTGGCCACCTACACGATGACAACCTTTAAAAAGGTAGCCCGGAGGCGTGGCCAGAAGAATATCAGGGTTCGAAGAATCCTTCAGCCAGGTCTCAGTGAGAAACAGTACATCCCAAGCATCAGAAGTAAGGGAAGACCAGATCTCCCCAGCATGGCGTGGCATTGAGCGGCAGTTGAGTAACGCAATTTTAAGCGGAGAAGCTCGTATATGCCGCTTATTTAGATTACCATGCTGAGAAACAAGTTTTCTAGCAGGTAGCAATCTGAAAGTACATAGCGGACATTCAAACGAGGAATCCTCTAATTGACTCGGGCAACATGGAGGGGTCAGAGTACACACCCTCGGGCGCAGTTGTAATAGTGCTGTGTTAGACCAAGTAACGCTAGGAGCCCCTGAGAGACGGGCAGGGGGACCGGCACTAGGCGCGGGCCAGGCGCGGACGGGCGCAGACGGGCTTGCCTTAGGTGCGCCTTCGGCGCGCCAACGGCGCGCCTGCTGCGCCCGCCCGCTGCGCGGACGGGAAGTCCAGTTGTTTATATACATAGGGAGGGTGGGAGGCGGCCAGAACTGGACCGCTACCCTGCCTGTCCCAAGATGGCGTCTGTCCCTCTCCGTGCCGGCGTCAGCGTCAAGATCGGCTGAACCGGTGGGGAGAGGCGTGCAGGAACCCTCCGGCGATGTAAGTCTCGCCTCAAGTAAATGCACCGATGTGGTACTTAAAATCGTGCCATTTAAGATATATACAGTTTTTTAAAATATACAGTAAAATCACCAGAGTGCAAGCGCAAGTAGAAAAGAGAATAGCGCCCCCGGCTTTCCGCCTCAGGGGATGAGCAAAATTAGTCTAACTGCACCGCTCTACCAGTGCGCCTTAAATAAACACGGGAGGGCGGGAGGCGGCCAGAACTGGACCGCTACCCTGCCTGTCCCAAGATGGCGTCTGTCCCTCTCCGTGCCGGCGTCAGCGTCAAGATCGGCTGAACCGGTGGGGAGAGGCGTGCAGGAACCCTCCGGCGATGTAAGTCTCGCCTCAAGTAAATGCACCGATGTGGTACTTAAAATCGTGCCATTTAAGATATATACAGTTTTTTAAAATATACAGTAAAATCACCAGAGTGCAAGCGCAAGTAGAAAAGAGAATAGCGCCCCCGGCTTTCCGCCTCAGGGGATGAGCAAAATTAGTCTCTTAGGTCAATGGAAGGGTCAAGTGGGGGAAGGAAAGGAAGGGAATAGCCGGGAGGGAGATCTGAAATGACAAGCACAATCTTAAATACCTTCTAGCCACAATCACAGAAAATATGCATGCAACAACTGTTACTGAATAGTATCACCTCCTATACCTGTAACAAAAAAGAATAATACTTGTAGAAGATGATACTTCTATAAAAGGGGGTGCCTTCTGTGTGGAACACTACTTGCTGTGTTATAGCTGCATTGGAAAAGAACATAGCAGAAAATACACCATGAGCATAAATCAATTTCATGCATTAATTATTTACGACAGTAAGAAGGTACAGGAATAATATCACTAAGAACCTACCCTTTTCTAAACTCCACTGTACATCACAGGGATAGGGCGTAGTCCTCTACCACTCATAATACCCCTGTTAAAACAGAGCCAGAATTCCACCTACGAAACATCCAAGCAATAACAAATACTCCTGCGTATATTCCACATATATGGTTACTTCACCATTAAATATGATCCACACAGTATTGCATATGATGCAAATGTTTGAGTACCCCCTGTGTAATAGGCGCTACCAGAGAGTAAGCATAAGACCTGTAGAAAGGCTGCAGTCATCTGAGTAATGCGACTGTTAAACCATCAAGACAGGCATAACCCGGCAGGATTTGCAGGGCGAAAAAAGTTTACAAGGACTCAAAAACCGTTCTCTGCACGAGCAGAATGCTCACCAACGGAGAATGGAAACACCGCCGGCCGACAATGCAGGCCGAAAACCCCCAGGGTAGCTAATCCAGCCTCCGCACGAGCAGAACGCTCACCAACGGAGGAGGGGAAGCAAGGAAAGCAAACACCGCCGGCCGACAATGCCGGTTGAAAACCCCAGGGGAACAGAGCCAGCCTCTGCACGAGGAGCACGCTCACCAACTGAGGATGGGGATCAAGAGAAGCAAGAGGTGGTGCAGAGCACCCTTACCAGACCTCTGCTTATGGGAACCAGGAACCGCAGCGAACACGACTGGCGGGGATGAAGAATTTCCGACACTGGCTTGAGTTCCGCTTCCTTCTATGAGCTGTCTCTCGCTAAAATCGTGCGTGACGCACAAGGCCTCATGGGAATTGTGGTTCCCAGCTTAGCGGCACTGAATGTAAGTCGGGGAATGCTCATACCTGTGCCCTCGATGGATTGCGCACTTAACAGGAATCAGTGGTCAAACTTATCTCTATTGACCCATGTAATTGGTCAGACCTCCATGCTATTACCTTCCTCCTGCCTAGCACCCACAAGACATGGACACCACAACCTGTGATTCCCAAACGATGGGTTAGAGACACCAAGAACCTTGATCACGTGAAACTGGCTGCGCGCTGTGAGCCCTCCCCCCCTTCTCAGGGCACTTCGGTCAACAACCTCACAGATCATTATTCCTCAACTATATCCGACATTCTTGATGACCTTGCTCTACTAGAACGAAAAAGTACCCGGATCAACGACAGGAATCCCTGGTTCAACGAATCCCTCAACACGGAGAGGAGATCCCTTCGACAGACTGACCAAAACTGGAAACAGCACCCGTCAGCAGCCTATCTAAAACTACTCCGCCAGGCCAGAAATGCCTACAATAAGAAAATCCTCAATTCTAAAAAAAATTCTTCAGAACAGAACTTGAGAACACCAAGTATAGACCTCGCAAGCTATTTGATTTGGTCGAATACCAATCCAACGAACGAGCAAAAACCTCCAAAGAAACGCGAAAACCCCTAATATCATGCAAGGAATTTTCATCCTTCTTCTGCGACAAAATCTCTGCCCTAGGAAACAAACTTAAGTCCGCAACTCACCACCAAAATCTGTCTGCTCTACCTCTTCTCTCCGCGCTGTCCTCCCAAACCTCACCCAAAAACCAAGCACACTGGTCCAACTTTAAAGTTTATGATGAACACTCCATCTCGAGAATCCTAGCCTCCTTAAACCTGAACAATCACTTCAATGATCCTCTCCCTACCAACTGCCTAGCTGCCGCCTCTCACGCTATCATCCTTTCTTGGACTGCAATAATCAACGCTTCCCTCCTACAGGGTTCGATACCGGATTCTCTTAAGGCTGGCCAAGTCATCCCCATCTTAAAAAAACCTACGCTGGAACCTGCTTCCGACGACAACTATAGACCCCTATCAAACATCGCACTCCTAGCCAAAGTTCTGGAGAAATGTGTGCAACAGCAGCTGAGCCTACACATCACCAACTTCCACCTTCTAGATGACTTCCAATCTGGGTTCAGACCTGGACACAACATTGAAACCACCCTCCTCCACATCGTGGATAATGCCCTCCAAGCCATCCACCAAGGCAAAACTTGTCTCCTAATCCTCCTAGACCTATCTTCGGCATTAGATACGGTTAACCACGAAATACTCCTTGAACGCCTCAAACTCAGGATGGGGTTGGATGGCACCGTCCTTGAATGGTTTAGGTCCTTCCTCCAAAATCGCTCACAGAGAGTCCTCATCAACGGTAATCTATCCACTCCCTCTCCGATCACAATTGGAGTCCCCCAAGGATCAATCCTTTCCCCTACCCTCTTCAATCTTTACCTTGAACCGCTCACAGAGATTCTACGCACCACCAATATCTCCTACCTCATGTATGCTGACGACACACAGATCTACATCAAAATCTCTTCCCCTGAGGACATTCTCTCCTTGAATGAGGCCTTGAAGCTGACTGTCCACTGGCTCACCACAACCAGTTTAAACTTTAGGCAAATAAAACTGAATTTCTTCTAATCTCCCCACTCAAATCCAGGAATGGATCAAGGCTTACACAGCACTAAACTGTCCTCCTACCATTGTTGACTCTGCGAAATCCATTGAAATAACTCTTGACGGCATCAACTCGATGGCCAAAACTGCCAGATTTCACCTGAGTTACCTAAGAAACCTGAAACCCTTCGCAAACGCCTCCGACCTAAAAATGGCAATCCAGGCACTTGTCATTTCCAGACTAGAATGTGGATGCTCTACTCTGGCAGGGCTACCCAAAAACTCTCTGGCCCCATTGAAAGCCTGCCTCAACACCACCGCCAGACTCCTAAATGGCTCAAAGAAATTCGACCACCTCTCTCCCCACCTCAAAGCTCTGAACTGGCTTCCCCTTGAGGCCAGAATCCAACTTAAACTGGCCTGCATTACTCACAGAGCTCTTTACTCCAATTCCACTGCATTTCCCACCCAGAAACTTGTGATATCCAGAGGAGCCAGACACTCCCGATCTGCCAGAGACCTTTTGCTCCAACAGCACGCTTCCAAAAGAAAAAAAACTACAATCAGGCCTTCTTTGGGGCCGCTCCAAGAATCTGGAACTCTCTCCTGCCCGCCATCAGAAGACACACGTCTTTGGCACACTTTAAAAAGGAGACCAAAACTTTCCTACTGGGCAAACTCCTCGCATAACAACCACATTACAATCACCTCAGCGACATGTCCCACCCACCACTTTGGCATTATCCATGGCTTTTACAGATGATACCTACCCTGCACTCCTGGGCATCCCACCCAAGAGTTGAGACTGCGTGCCTTTTATAATGGATCTACCTGTTTTTTTATCCCATCTGCATCCAGGACTTTAGACTGCTTGCTTTTTCTTGTATAATGTATTTACCTATTTTACACAATTGGTTCCCTCCCCATCTAATTATTTTGTATACCACCTGCAATCCTGTAAAGCGCTCTGATACCCTCACAGGTCTGGTTTACGCTCTATAAAACTATAAACTAAATAAATATCAAGGGTTGCAATGGAGGAGACTGGTTGAAAGTAAAACCTCTAAAAGCAGCTTCACAAACGGTCACTGAAGAGGCCGCCCTGAGCCACCTAGCCTGCTTCTGAAGTGGCTAGCTAGCTTAGTTTGAGTTCCAGTTTGATGAGTAGCGACCTGCGCCTTTCGTGGAGATGGAGCAATTCATGTTACCTAAGAAAATGATGGCGTAATCAGGGCCCCTGACGCCTTGGTGTCCTCTGCCATATCAAAGATCTTTACCAAGGGGCCTGTGACATCCAACAGTTTGTCCTGGCATGTCCGCCAGGACCTGTCAATGCCCTTCTTAGGAACCTTAATGTATTTGGTCGGGAAAGTCGCCATCTTGGCGTCAATTTCCGGGATAGCAGCCACTTTACCGTCGAGCGATGGGCGAGGGCATTTCACTCTAAGGCGGGAGTGGACCTCCTGATCTAGGGGTTTCTGTACTCGACTCACCCCATACCTAGCCAGCTTCTCACAAGGGACGCACTCTGACTAACAGAGGTGTAGGAGCTCCTCCGGGTCCAGGAGGTCTGACTGGGCATTGCCTGGAGGGTCCGTGGCCTGGTGCGGATCCAGGGGCAGGGAGGGAGAGGGGGGCCAGGACCTGCTGTGGTCTGACTCACCATCCGAACCGACCAGGCACTCATCGGAGGGTTGCGGGGAGGAAGCTGATGCAAGATCGCAAGAGGGCAGGGTCTGGTGGGGCTAAGCCCGTTGACGCGGAAAGGGTTTTGGCGTCCAAGAACGCCTGTTTTAACCTGTCAAAGGTGTCTAGGTCCACTCACTCAGGGTGTGGGCGCTTGCGCAGTTTCTCAGAGGGGGGAGCGGTAGCCTGCTCTGGAGGTTTAGGGGCCGAGGTCCCTGGAGGCTCTTCCCTCGCGGAGAGGCGTTGCAGGCACTTCTGTGCCAGATCCATCAATCTCTTCTCCAAAGGGGCTACCGCCTCTGTGATCGCCCTGACAATGGAGGCATCCACTGCATCACAAAAGTCATTAGTGAGCTGGAAGTATTGAGACTCCGCCTCCTCATGGTGGTCAACAAACTCCTCCATCTTCTAGAGGTTACGGAGGATTTGAGGGCTAGAGGTAGGTGTCGGGTAAGTAAGGTAGGTAAGGTGGTGGGCACCTGCCATGTAAGAGGGCTAATGTGGGTGGGCTGGCTGCAACCCAAGATCAAGATCCCCAAAGAGGGAGCCTACAACAGTAAGGGGATGGGGCAGGTGGTTGTGGCAGAGAACACCACACACACACCTGTTGCTAAAGCAGACTCAAAAAACCCCACACTGCACTGGTTCCCGAGGTGAGGGGGGGATGGAGGGCCAAGACTCTGCCAATTGCAGTGCACAATGGTCTATGCGAACTTGCAGACAAAATGCCTTTCTATTGCACGGGGGTAACAGAATGGAGCCTGGGCTGGTCTGCTACACACTCAGGATGAGGAAGCTTGTAATCCTACCCAGAGGGGTGTTCTGCTCCAGGCTGACTGGGTGATAAAACACGGATCAGTAAACGCGGACAGAGGTGCTCGGGGTTGGCCGAAAGAGAAGAGCCCCAGAAGACGAAGGGAGGCGCGACCTCTGGCTGCCAGCGGACCGCCGCACACTCTCAACCCAGCACTGAGGTATCGATTGCGGCAGTGTAGAAGTAACAAAGATTTCCCACGGCCACGCAGGTGAAGCTAAAGTACAATACACTACAGAGTCAGAGAAATGTGAAAAATAATCCCAAACAGCAGCACTGAGGGAAAGTGGCGATACTTGACTGACACAGGCTGCAGTAGTGAAGAACATGCATTTACAATGCAATGGTCTCGTCTTTGTTAAAGTTAGAGCTATTGGCATTGCAAATGTCATTTTGTTTCATTTATTGATAAATATATGGTATTGTCATTTACAATGGAAATAGGTAAGCATTAGAGAGTAGTAGTGAGTATTAGCAGTGATTAATAGCTAGTAGAGAGTGACTAGTTGATTAATAGAGAGTATACTTGTATAGAGTAGAGTAGGAAAAGAGGAAAAAATAACAGAGAAAGAGCGATAGAGGGAAAGAAAAAAGATGAGAGAGGGTTATTAAGAAATGTGGCAAGTGTAAGTGTTATGCAGCCACACACACAGAGCCACACACACAGAGCCAGACACACACACACACACACACACACACACACCCACACACACACACACACACACACACACACACAGCCACACACACACCCACACACACAGAGTCACACACAAACAGAGAGCCACACACACACACAGATCCACACACACAGAGCCAGACACACACACACAGAGCCACACACACACACACAGAGTGAACAACTGTTTATTACACATAGCAAAAGTTAAAACACCTGCCAAATAGGCAGTGAGAAGCTGTTGGACCCACCTTGGATCGGATCACTGCTTGCGGTGGCGACAGCTGTGCGGTATTTCAGGAACCATCTGGGTGCCCGGATCTCAGGGCACCAAAAGGGATATCCTGTTGGCAAATGACATGCCCCCCTGGGGGTTTGATCACCCGGCCGGGTGGAGAGGGGAGGCGCATTCACACCCCGGGTCATCTCTGCCCTCGCGCTGTCTGCACTTGGCACGGTCATGTGAGGATGGGCGAGACGTGCGCGTTAGAAGGGAGGGCCCTGACAGATGGCAGGGGAATGTATCGTGTACGTAGCATATGGCCCGCAGCCTCGCAGATCTCGCGGGATTCCAAACAAGAACGGGCCTTATTTATGAAGGCCTTGTGCCGCCGGTGCGTCACTTTTAAAATGGGAAAAAGTGACGCACTGGCGACTCAAGGCCTTCATAAATAAGGGCCAGCGACACCATCTTTTGCTACCCTCGCATTGTGGTTTTAGTTGGGCTAATGCCCATCTCGCACCGAAAGTTGTAAAGGGGCATTAAAATGTTGCTTTCGTGCTTGCATGAAATATGCAGAAAGTTTTTTGTTACCTAAACTCATACAAGGAGATTGACAATGGAAAAAAAAGCATTTATAGCACATAAAGACTGCCAACCCACTACTCGGGATAGTTGAGTTGGTTAATGCAGCTGCTGTTGAAATTCACGTGTTACTTGCAGATCAGTAGTTTATAACTGCTGGGGTTTACCCATTGGGCTCGATTCATGAATATCTATATAAATTCATGGGCGGTAATTTATTTCGCCAACGGAAAGCACTTCTTTTTTAAACGTGTTTCAGCAATTAACAAACATTGCATGCCACACGTACCTCCGTTCAGCTTCTTCAGGCACACGTTTCAATGCATACTTCTAGGATTGTCATGTGAGGCATTCCGTGGCATCTCTGTCTGCTCTGCGTATTTCTACATAGCGTTGCATTAAGCTCTGGGGAAATGAAACTTGCTGTTCACATGGCATATTTTTATTTGTCCGCTTGTAAAACATTTTCGTTCTGGCGAACGACGTTCGCCTGCACCTAGGGCAAATTTTGGCTTCATTCGTTCCCCATCCCATCCTGGGATGGGAGTTATTCCACTCATTGCAAATTGGTGGAGTCCCTCCCTGAAAAGGCGCAGCTGGGTATCAGCAGTGCCAGCTTCCACCCCTCACTTAACAGTTATGCTGTGGGCATCAGCAGTGCATGCCTCCTTTGCACACATGGAACAAGCATTAAGCGGGCATCAGAGTTCAAGCTTCATTCTTGCACAGAAAAGGTACAACAAGGGTGTCAGCAATGCAAGATTCCATTACACAAAACGGGTCCCACATGTGCGTCAGCAGCACAATCTTCCCTCACTAACAGAGCTGCTTTAGCACTAAGGCAACAACCACACAAGTGTCTTTCACAGTGCGAGTACAGCATTGCATCAGAAGAGTACGTTTTCTACCCTCTTAAAACAGTTATAGAATGAACATCAGCTCAGCAAACTACAGCGCCAACATGCGGAGCACATTCTGCACAGGATGACATCAACGGGAGGCAATTAGGGGACCTAACAATTGAATTACGGCTCCGGGAGCGAACACAAGGAGGAGACTGCGGTGGAGCGACCTGGTGCCATTTTCTAGATTCTCGGCCGGGGACGCGGAGATACAGCACATCAGCACACGAAATGCCGGGCCGTGATGGCGGTGAGTCGCTGGCAATAGCAGTGCGGTGGCGCCTTGATTTTCCCCGATGCTCCTCGGCCCCACCTTACTGGTGAAGCGAGCGGCCTCACTTTGTAGCTCCAAAGCCGGCTGCTCGCACCCCTCGCCTTCCAGAACACGGGTGGGGACAGGGCCTGTCTGCCAACATCAGCGGCGCCCACCGTGGCATGCAGGGGCGCGAGTTAGAGAGTGTGAAGAACTTGTGGGGGGCCCGCCACCCGGGCGATTTATCATCTCAGTGCAGCTGACCCGCAGACGCCTGGCCCCAGCATTCGCCTAGAGAACTGCACCAGCTGTCGGCCTGATTGCTGTATGGCCGGGAACAGATCCACGCAAAGGCCGCTGCCATGTGGCCCGTGCCTATCGCACTACAGTAGGCCCTCAGCGCGGTTGGATAGCGCGGACTGCGCATCCGCTGGACTGCGCGAGGCATAGTGGGGCGCCCTGCTGCTGAGGAGCTTGGCCGATGTGGAGGCGGCACCCAGCTGAGCTACAGGGTGCGGTCCATTCACTCCGTGACTGCAGCGCTCGACTGCCCGAGATCATAAACACAAAGAAACTAAGTCCTGTCCTTTTCAGACTGGGGGGCGTGTTTTTCTTTCTCCCCTCTTCTCCATTGGTTGGAATGTAAACAACGGGGTGTTTTTGACTGATGTTGTTACATTTCAGCCGATGGAGAAGAATGAGAAAGAAACTAAAAAATACGCACCACAATCCGAAAAAGACGGGGCTTAGATGGAAAAAATGACATCACTGAAACCTCTTCTCCAATGGCTGGCCGCCGTTTAGGAATCCAGCCAATGGAGAAGAGGGGCGGGGTTTACCCTCGCTACTAAGAAACATAAAATCTCGCCAGCGATACTGCGCCGAGAACTAAAAAAGAAGTCCAGCAGGGGTCATCAACAATTATTGAGCCAGGAGGAGGCGCCTGCTTGGCTAGGAGAATTTGTTACGAACTTGATGGGGTTTTTTTTCTCCGACTTCATGGGAGATGAAGGCTTTGTGTTGATTGTTGTTGGTTAAAAAATGGCTGCTGTTTGAAATTAAAGAAGAAAGAATAGCCTAATCCTAGCCTCCATGTCCTGACATAGAATTGGAGGTAAGTAGGCAAAACGTTCAGGCAAAGACCACTCTAAAGTTGACATGTCCAACATACAGTATCTTTGGCAAAAAATAGAATAACAACTTTTTATTGCCCATTTTCGGCGCGTACAGGTTCATTTCCGAAATGCCTATCTCCCTATGTTCATATACATAAGTTAAATAAAACTGAGACTAGGGCACATCTCTGTTGCACTCTGCCATTAATTACAAAACGTCTGGTACATTCCTCATCTTTTCCATATTGCTGGGGTGTGTTAGTGCAGCATGTTCAGAGTCCTTAGTAATCATTCTAGGATTCCTGTATTTACTTTATTGTAATCGGTAGGAGGTTCCTGTCAATGAAGTAGAAAGCTGTCTTGGGATAAACAAATATTGGGTACAAGGAAGCTATTCCTGAATTGAGTTTATTTTTGTGCAGATTAGGTACAGCCTCATAGCCTGCTCGATTGTGCTCAGGTCTGCTCTAAACCCAGCTTGATTTCCGCACAGTATGTTGTCTCTTTCAGCTCAGTCTTGTAGTTGGGTTTCCCCATATATTTTACCCACCTAATGTAGTGATAAGAACATAAACTACTTCGAAGGAACAAATCAGTGACCTTTCTTATATATGGGAACTTAAATTGCCGATCTCCAGAAAGTGGGGAACACAGCCACAGTTCTAAACCGTGCACATGGGTACATACGTGTACCCATTGTATACATTCAGACCTGGGTTCATGCATGTACCCGTAACTGATAGATGTTCACAGCCACTCTAGCAGGACCAGATTCCTTGTTTCCCTTTTGTTTGTAAATAGCATTAGCAAACTCATCTATGAAAAATACTTTGTTACAAGCCCTTGGCTCTTCGCTCCTCAGTTCTGTGTTGGCAATTGATGGATCATTTTCTGGAGTTCTACTCTCTTCGATCTTCCATGCTGGTTAACACCTCCTTGTCAAGGCGCTTGACAATCGCATCTTTGTAACTCCTATACACAGCTCTGAAATAGTTCTGATACTCGTTGGCCCACTCCAACTTTGAGACCCACAGGAGGGACTTTGCATCCCCGTGAGGCAAGTTACCGAGATCTCCTGATGTTTTTCTTAACTAATGCCTTCTTTACATCAAAAAGCCCCTGCTCTGTGCCTGATTCTATTTGGATGTAAATAGGTCCTTAGTCTCAAGTAGTCTTTCAAGCGGCTCCTGTTTGTCTATTTAAGCGAGGGCCTATGACTTCACAGTTTTCAGCACAACTCCTCACATGCCTTTGAGTAGGCCATACAATATTTGAGGGTAGACGTAGGCTGCTTCAGGCCAGGAAGTAGAAGGTGGATTACCAATGGGTCAGGGTCACGTTCTATTCAGCATTTGACGTTCATATCATTTACGTCATGACCTGCTTCCATGTTGATTAGAGCATAGTACATGATGCTATTTTTGTTGCCTGAGTTGTACGTGAGGTCAAGGTAAGATTTATTTGAATGTCATTTTGAACAATCATAAAAGCATAAAAATTGATCCAATCAACAATAAAATCCAAAAGTTAAAAAAACAAAAGCAATCACGGTAAACAGTACATTTTGATCATATTTAGATATACATACACAATTCATTCCATAAAATATCCTACAATTATAACGAAGTAATTCATTAATATTTAAAATTCTTCATTAATAAAACTTTTTCTTAGTCGGAGCATTCTCTTTAAAAACATGGCTTACTTCCAAGCGACATGTTCATTCTCCAGGAGCTGGATTTTTATCAGAGCAGGACGACATTGCCTCAGCCCCAGAGATTTTAAAAGTGGAAGTAGCCACACTTTCCTTAACTCTGAATAAAATTTACAAAAAAAGACTAAATGAATAGTCGATTGAATAGCTTGATTGTCACAAGGGCATAATGGTAACTGTCGCAACCAGTCATTCATTTTAGGCAAAGTCACTCTTCTATGCACAGTATTGAACCTAAATCTAAACAATAGCATTCTATCATACCTCCCTGGGACAAATGACAAATATGGCTCCATTCTTAACGTAGATAATAGTAATTGGTGTTGGCTAATACTAGGCTTTAGAAGTTCTTCTGACAATCTGACCGTTTCCAACCAGTGTAAGCCCTCCTTTTTAAGGACTTTTCAAGGGATCGTCTACAGGGTCGCGGGGTCGGTAAAGTATTCTGGGTTACCTAAAGCTGTCATAAAGTCACAGACAAATATGACCCAAGGAATCTTTAAACCTTTAAAGCTCCATCTAATTTAAGACAGTCCTGCAGAATCTCCCTGTTTAGCTGTGTCTGTTCCTTTGTCCAGATACTGTGCCACAACAGTATAGGTTCTTGTTATATTCTCACCATGTTTATGTGGGCTTTCCCTTTAAAGATTAGTTCAATTTTGATTTCTTGTTGTGGCGGTGTTCTATGTCTGGGCTTCTGGTCAGTTACCCGTTAGCCTTGATGTGGACACCAGCTTTTCTCTGTGACTTCCTAATAAACCACAACTACGTTTTTAATACATCTTTGTGGACAGCAGTTCTTACCCTACAACAGTTCTATTGTAATAAGGTCAGAAATGAAGGAAAGACCCAACTCCTTGTGGCAAACGTGAGAGGGGGTACTAGATGGGACTGACAGAATAAATCTTAGAAATTAATTTTTGACTTGTTGCAACAGCTTAGTGTTAGCTAGGCCCTACACACCTGCTCCATACATAATAGATGTAATGCATTCTGCTTTATATATTTGTAGGAGCTCCTCAGGAGGTTTCTTTCCTAATTTCTTTGAGAAGGTTACAAGTGCTTTGGATGTACGAATAAACAACAATTTTTTCATGATTATGGTTTGAGCCCATGAATCATCATAATTAAATTATACTCCAAGGTATGAGAAACTTTTAGTTGAGGCTAACTTCTGGCCATCTACAAATATATCTCTTGGTCTCAACCGCCCTTGCCAGCATCTCATTACAAACGTCTTAGATATGTTGGTGCTAAGGCCAAGATCCTTCATGAAGACTGAGTTATACGTGTTTTAGCAGGAGCATCTGGCCTGGTTTTCCCACTTAATGTGGGGAGAACGCCCACTACCTTCAAGGTAGCAAGCTGCCCCCCTCTTTTCTCAAATGTTTGCTCCTTGTGCATCCAGATGTGCTTGGGAATGCAGGATTGTGTTGCACACGGCAAGAACACTCATACACGAACTCCCACACAAGTGGGAGAAATGAAGATTACTGTAAAAGACAAGTGCTGGCTGGATTTTCTGCTACAGAATATGGGGCTTATTCCATTTTCTCTACGCTTAATAGGGTATAAGTGGCTTCTTTCTTGGCTATAGTTTTTTTTCTTGGAAGTCAAATTGAACGCTTCCAACACAGCACTCTCTTTTATGAGTTGCCAGAGTGCTTTCCCAGACCGTAGTGTTTGTATGCTCAATTTAGTGTAGTTTCTAGCAAGTGAGCCTGCCCATGTTGGAGAAAACCTAAGTCTTCTTTTACAATATAAAGGGCCGAATACACTCTCTTAGAAAGTGTTTACATACTATTGTCCTTAACTTTAAATGTCAACTGTAAAATGTGTTTGTCAGTTTGTCAAATACTCGTAGCAGGCTCTTTAGCTCAGTATTTTTGGATTTCATTATTGCATAATATGCTGCAAATATAAAATATTTAACGATTGTGGAACTAGGAGGAACTCATTGAAATTCATTTGCCCTCAAATTCTGGACTGGTGCTCCTCCATAGTTTCTAAGCTGGGATGTGCTGTGATCTTTGGCGCAGCTTACTTACTCTTATAAGTGAAAGTACCTAGGGATAAGATTTCTCAATGTTTTATTTAGGTTAGGCTTCAGATAAGTAACCAAATGAATAAAGAAACAGCAATGAGCCACGCCTGTAAAGGCTACTCCCTAGTCTTGGCTTCCTCTTCAGTCTGCAAATTCTAGGTGTGGCCGGTGCTATCTGCTCGTGTGGCCTGATTCGAAGAACGATCCCTCTGGGAAAATCCACAAGTGCCAAATTAGTAGGTAATATCGTAGGGCTTCAATGGCCCATTTACTGGCAAAGCATTCCTTTTCAATTGCAGAGTAGTGGACCTCTTGGGTATATTAGTTTACAGCTCAATAAATCATGATTTATAAAGCGTGGCAAATCACCTGAGAGGGTCTCAAGGTGGTAGAGTTGCTTGCCGCTTTGGGGTGCTCTGTTCATTTGAACAGCCAGGTCGTGGGTCCGTTCCTGAAATCCTGGAGTGATGAGGCAGTCCTGAGGTGCAGGGGAAGGTCGTTCCAAGCTTTGGCTGCCAGATGTGAGAAGGAACCTCCTCTGCTGTTGCCTCGGCTGATCCTGGGACTGTCTGTGAGGCAGAACATAGGTGTCTGGTCAGTTGGTGGAAAGTCAGGCATTTATTGATGTATGCTGGTTCTCTGCTGTGGAGGACCAGCATACCGACATCTCTTCTGGCTGGAGAGCCAATGTAGCTTCTTCAAGTACGGTGTGATGTTTGTCTGGCTGGGGAGGTCGAGAATGAGTCTTGCAACTGTATTTTGTATTGTCTGTAGTCTCTTCAGGTGGGGTACGGTGATACCTACGTAGTATGTGTTCCCGTTGTCCAGCCTGCTGGTGATGAGGGCCTGCGTGACGGTCCTTCTGGTGTTGACTGGAATCCCCCTGAAGATCTTGCGGAGCACAGGTAGGGTGTGGAAGCAGGTGGATAAGGCTGCATTTATCTCTCTTTCCATAGATAATTTGCTGTCCAAGATGATGCCGAGGTTGCTGGGGTGGTCTGTCGTGGTGGGGTATGGGTTGAGTTCAGCAGTCCACCATGCGTTGTTCAATGACGAGATATTGTTCTCACATATGAGGATTTCCATCTTGTCCAAGTTGAGCTTGAGACAGTTGCCCTTCATCCAATTGGTGAGGTTCAACGTACATCTGTGGAAGTTGGCTCTGGTGAAAGAGGGGTCTTCTGATAACTAGAGGATGAGCTGGGTGTTGTCAGCATAGGCGATGATGTTGAGTCCTGTGCGATCTGACGGTGTTAGCCAGGTGGTCATGCACATGTTGAAGAGGGGTGGGCAGATGAAAGATCCTTGGGTGATGCCACAGATGATCTTCTTGGGTTCCGAGGTGAATGCTGGGAGACGGATTCCCTGGGTTCTTCCCGTAAGGTATGAGGTGATCCATTTGATGGTGTCTCCCTATGTTCTGATGTGGTGGAGTCTATTGATCAGGATGTGATGAGAGACCATGTCGAAGGCCTCTTACAGGTCCTGGATAATGAGGGCTGCTGCTTCAGTGTGATCCAGGAGGGCCCTGATGTCGTCAGTGGCTGTAATCAGGGCTGTCTCAGTGATGATGTTGGCTCGGAATCCGGATTGAGTGGGGCCTAGGAGGTTGCTGTGTTCAGTTAGTTGCTGGTTGACTACCTTCTTAAGAACCTTTGCTGAAAAGGGGAGCAGGAAGATGGGATGGTAGTTCTTCGGTTGTGCTAGGTCAGCTGATGGTTTCTTCCGGAAGGGTATCACTTCAGCACGTTTACCATCCTCAGGGAAGGAGGCTGAGGTGATGGAGGTGTTCAGGATTTTCTTGAGCTCGTCGCCAATTTTCTTGCTCCCAAGGTTGAAGATGCATGAAGATGCAGTGGGGACGGGGCTTAGTGGGTGCTTTGGAGCGCATGGAGTTCATAATGGAGATTGTGGCTTGAGTTGTGAGAGGGTTCCAACGGGTGAGCAGATGTTCGGGTTTATGTTGGTGGGTGAGAGCAGGCTAATGCAGTCCGCAGCTGGGGGTTGGGTTTTGAATTTTTAGAAGATGGTTGAGATCTTGTCATGTAAGATGTCTGTCAGAGTATCACACGGTTCTTGGGAGGGAGTGATGTTGTTCTTGGCCGCTGCAGGGTTGGAGAACTCTTTCACGATGGCAAAGAGCTCCTTGCTTTGGTTCGTGCTAGCTTCTATGCGGTCTGCTAGGGTGTTCTTCTTTGTTTCTTTCAGGAGGCGGAGGTACTGGTTGAGTGCTGTCTTGAAGGTGGTATGGTCTTCTGTCTCTTTGTCGGTGTGCCATTTTCTTTCTAGAGCCGCTAGTTGCATTTGGTGGATTTCAGCTCTGTGGTGAACCAGCTGGCTCTCCTTGCTGGTCCTTTGGATTTGGCAGGCTTGGCAAAGGGTGATTGTGTTGGCGCTTTTTTAATCCACTGGTAGAAGTTCATCGTAGCCTGTTCTGGGTTGAATTTTGTGTCTGGGAGGTGGGAGTTGAGGGCATTGTGCGTGGAGTTGGGGGGCACGATTCCAGTGTTGGTAGGTCCTGAGATAGAGATTGAACGCTGGAGTTGTTGTTTCAGGTGATCCGTGGCACTTGATTGTACTTGACTCTTTCCCTGGATGAGAAAATGTATCCTGCGATGTGGGTGGGGTCAGTGACAAGTTGCTTGAGGACGATGTTGCTCATGCTTTCAAGGAGGTCGGTTGTGTTGGTGTCTCTGAGGTCGTCGAGGTAGAAGTTAAGATCCCCTAGGAAGATTTAGTGCTTGGAGTCAGTGGCACTGAGGTCAGGGATGGCGTTGCAGAAGCTGGGGCGTGGTCCTGGTGGCCTGAAGGCGAGGGTGCCTCTGATGGTGCTATTTCCATCTGTGTGAAGTTGCAAGATGAGATGCTCTATCATCAGGATCGAGTCATCTGAGGAGGTTGTGCAGTGGATTATATCCTTGTAGATGATGGAAATTCCACCTCTGTGTTTGTTGGTTGGGTCCCGGTGTGATATATTGTAGCTTTTGACAGAGGTCATGGCAATATCTGGTGCGGTGGCGAAGTTCAACCAGATCTCTGTGATAAAGAGGACATCCGGGGTGAGTAATGAGATTGTGTCCCAGATCTCTGTGGCCTGTTTGCAGAGAGATGGTACGTTGAGTAGAATGCACTGGAGTTGTGCCATAGAGGTCTCGGTCGGAGTGGGGAGTCGGTCATGTTTGTAGTGTCTCTGGCGTTATCTGTTGCTTTGGCGTTGCAGGTGAAGCAGCAGTGCTGGTAGGAGAACAGTCCTTTAGTGATGCTTAGCGATGTGCAGCACCAGCTGTTGTCAGTGTGCCCGCGACCCAAAGCTTAGAGGTCGGAGACGGTGTAGCTGTATGGGGTGGAAGAAACAGGATTCCTGGTGCTGGGCATGGGTCCAGGTGCAGATGGGCATAGACTGGCTTGCCTTTGGTGCACCCTCTCAATGGTCACACTGCAACCTCCATTAAGTAGGTCCTTGGAGGTGGGAGGGTTGGTGTGAGGCAGCGGGCAGGGCTGGCAAGATGGAGAAGACCAGAAAAAAGTCAGGAACAGCAACAAAAAATAACTCAGGCAAAGCAGACCAAGCACAATCAGAACACGGAAAAACAAAATAAAAGGCAATATAGAAAAAGCAGATTGTCAATTAGGCAACATAGACAGAAACGTGATGAAAAATATGGCAGAACAAAAGACAGATGGCCACAAATACAAATAAGCAGAACAGATACTAGGGAACAGATGCAGACGATCAGGGCAGCAAGGGGGCGTAGACACATGGACCTACTGCTCAATCGGGTCACACTGCGACCTCCATTAAGTAGGTCCTTGGAAATGGGACGGTCCCTGGGAGGCAGTGATCGAAGTCAGCGGAAGGTGGGAGGGAGAAGCATGGGAGAATGGTGGTAACAGAAACAAACAACAAGTCAGACAAAGCAGATCCAGGCACAATCATAACACTGAAAAAGAAAAGAAAAGTCAATAGAGCAAAAACATACAGTAAATCAGGCAACGTAGACCCCAATGCGATCAAAAACAAGACAGATGGGCAAACATACAAATAAGCAGAACTGATATCAGGGTACAGATACCAATGATCGGGCAGTAAGGGTGAGTACATACGAGGATCTGCGGCTGAGGTCTTCATGGCACCTTGATCATCCGGACGGGATAAGATAGCACCCAGACCATGTCGGAGGCATCTTTTTGCAGGACAAAAGTCTGGGACATTGGAAAATGAGGGATTTACACAGTATGTTTCTCAATTGCCAGAAGCTTTGGTTGTGAAGGGCCGTCATGTGTTTATGCGAGAAGGATACTTGTTGCTGAGTAGATCAGTGAGGGGATGGGCAATCTCTGAAAATTGATTAATGAAACACTGATAATACCGCCATAAGCCCAGAAAAGACAGAACTTCTCTCTTTTTAGTGGGGACAGGAATTTCCGTATTGCTTCTCACTTGTCCATTTGGGGTTGTACGATTCTGCCCCAGATGGAAAATCCCAAATACTGTGGCTAGGATGGATTCTGTTGGGTTGATGGTGAGCCAAGCCTGTTGTATGGTGTCTAAAACATAGGCGAAATGGGTTAAATGCATTTCCCATGTGGAGCTAAATATGACAATGCCATCCAAATACGTGGCTGTGTATTTACGATGGGGCTTCAATATAGTGTCCATAAGGCGCTGAAATGTGGCAGGAGCTCCATAATGTCCAAAGGGCTGCACTTTGAATTGATATAACCTGAAGGGGTTGAGAAGGCTGTCTTTTCTAGGTCCTGGAGTTTTAGGGGATATGCCAACACCCTTTTGTACGATCTAGGTTGGACATTATTCGTGCCTCTTCCAGTTGTTTAGTGGGATTGTCTACATGGGGCATATTGTACATGTCAAATTTAGATGCACTGTTTAGCTGTCTACAGTCTAAACAGAACCTTAAACTACCATCTGGTTTGGGTACAATGACTATAGGTGAGCACCAAGTGCTTTGGAGAGGTTCTATGATATTGGCCTTTAACATCATCTCAACCTTCTGTTCGACAGCAATCCGTCAAGTGCCTGGAATACGGTAACGTTCTAGTTTTACAACACAATCACCCACCGTAACAATATTGTGTTGGATAAGAGGGGTCAGTCCTGGCTTACTGGAGAACAACCTAGGATAGGACTATAGTAACTGATAAAGTTGGTTCCTATGGCTATCCCCCAGGAAGTTGACGCTTCCTAATCCATAATCATTAATTCGGTGTAAGGAAATGTTACTGGATTAGTGGTAGGGATATATTATATTGTTGTCAGAGTGCATTACCTGTTGGACGTGGGGTCTTCCCATTCGTTAACAGATATACATGAAAAATGTGACACCCCACCCCAAATCTCTGGGGTATAGCTACTCTATACGTAACTGAAGTTATCCATTTCACTACACGTTAGTGACCCTACCATCAGGCTAGAAGATTGTTTTTAGTTGTAGGAGAAAATGAGAACCTTTTCTCCCCAAGAATTCTCTTAACTTGGTACCTTTATTATATACCCCTTTTTGAACTTCTTTGGCCTGCTCCAGGTTATCATGTACCAGACACCATAAGGATGATAGAGTGTCTTTCAGTTTGATATCATAGATGGACTGGGTTGAAGCCAATTTTAATACCTAATTATCGAATTCTATAAGAGAGATTCCTGGGATTGTTCCCTGTGGAGCATTTCTCCTTCCTAAACTTAGACTGGTAATATTCAGTGTCACTCCCCAGTCTCTCCAAAATGGCTTTTTTTAATGTCCTGATAAGATGTTGCTCCTGCCGGATTGGCTGCTTGATAGGGGGCCTGTAGCTGGGGTGCTATATATTTCCCCCACCTTTAAGGAAGACATGCCACAGTAGAGGCCACTCACTCAAAGTTAGTAAAGAAATAGTCTGGGTTGTTTCCTTCCTGATATTTTTGCAGCACATTTCCCACGCATTTGGACTAACCCTTGTGCTCTGTTACCCTAAGTATTGCCGTGTCCTGTGCCTGCTGATTACTGGTGAGCAAAACAGACAGACCTTTTAGGGCCTCGTCAGGCCTTTTTAAAGTCTCGCTGTACTGTTGAGCAGCTTGGGCCTGCTGCTCAATGACTAGCTGTAGGTGCTGTTGTCCCTCCGCTGTTTGGTTTATCATTTCTTCCAGAAGCACAGGCTGTGTCATGGTTCCATACACATTTTATCATGCTTCTGACACCACTTGATATAAGTAGAAAGTCCCAGGGACAAGGGATGAGGTTTACCAAAGCTTTTATTTGGGTTAGGCTTCAGATAAGTAACCACACAAATAGTGAGTCACTCCTATAAAGGCTACTGCCTAGTGTTGGCTTCCCTCTTTGAATTCTAGGGGAGGCTGGTTCCTTCTGCTCATGCGGCCGGATTCAAAGAGCAGAGACACTCGGAAAAAATCCACAAGCACCTAATTAGTAGGGTATTTTTTGCTTATATCAAATGTTTGTGCCATCACCACCTACCCCCTGACAACGGTTACGGCTTATTCGCCCTGTATCGTTTCCTCCACCATGCAATACACTTGGTTGTTTTATGGTTTTACAGCACCCGTCCCCTTCTCCTTTTTAAAGCACCACCTCCACCAATGTGAGAATATGACTCCTGACACTTGCCTATGGCAACAACCTGCCTTTAGGAACATGGCTGTGGTACCTGGAGCGTTCCCCACTATCACTGGGCTCTCATGCTTATTCGTGGTGGCTAGTGGTTCTCAAAGTTGCCTGCTGCTGCCATCAGGATTCCCTCCAGTGTTGCACCCTGCGTTGTACTACCTTGGAGTTTCTTCATCTTCTGCCTCTCGAGCCTACCTTCCTTGCGTCCTGCTGACTCCTCTTTGACACTCCTGTTGCTCGCTGCAGTCAATCCATGGTCAGTGTTCTCCTTCTTGTAGCTCTCCATTTTCATAACGAGTCTGGGCGGTGTTTCTTCCTGTTCCGCCCCCAGCAAGACTAGTACATAAGATGTTAAAGTCCTCTGACTCCCACTGGCAGCCATATTGGATTCCCCACTCACTTCTGGAATTCTTCACACTTATAAGGTGTGTGCTAACAGTCACGGTGTACATCTGTTATACCTGGGGTCTGAACGATTAACTAGAGGACCAGGAGTCATGGAAAGAGATAAATTCCTCACCTCATATATCAGTATCGGTGAGCCATACAGCTATATCTCCAACGTATGTTCTTGTCAAATTGTAAGTTCCATTCTGAACCATTCAATTAATTATCAGTAATATCATCTTTTACCTGCCAATTTGGAAATGTTGTCAAATTTACTTTTGGAATAGAGGGTGTATTTGAGAAACTCAAATGCCAGCAAGTGGTCTTTGTATTGAGACATATAATTATTAGGTGTTGCGCATGCTCTAAATAGAACTTTCTTACCTTGAATTTGCCTAAATGTTGTTCCCCAAATACGTTTCTTATCAATAATGTCTTGCAATACTCATAGCAAGGTTTTTCATAAACTTTTGGGAGTAAATCAGTTTGTTGACTGGTTATAAGATTATTTTGGAACTGTTCCGGCTTCTGTGAATAGGAGAAAGCATGAAGTATCTGCCCTATCAGCACTGTTGAAATAGGGGAACTTCTTTAAAAAAATTCAAGTGATCATTTAATGGCGGTGTCTCAGTGTTCCCACTATCTGTAATTGTATAGCACTCAGGGATAACCAGTTCTGTGTATGTAGTGATGTCCAAAATGATGGTAGCAATTCATTTCGTTATAATTATCAGCAGTCAAGTAAGGATCCTCATTATCAGAGGTTTCATATAAGTGTAAGTCCAATATCATACAATAACCAGTTTTAATGTCCCATTCATCTGAATGAACCAGCGATTATTACATCATTTAGATTACATTTCGCAACACAGGGTTTTGCAAAGTCCCTATGGGCCCCATGACTCCTTTCCATACCATGCCATCCAGTACAGGATGTGTGGTTTTGTTCACAACTCTGTGAGAACAAGAAGTTGGTTGCAGTTCTTGAACCACGGGTAATGGTATAATTTTATCCAGGATGAAATCCCCATTTCATTAACAGCAAAACAAAAAGCATAATGAGCCATATTAGAAGAAACAACACTCCATTCGCAATCCAGAAGTAGGGCAAAGGTATTATTGGATACCTGTCACGAAACCAATGATAAGCAAAGAGCAATCAATGGCATTGTGTATATGCAGAGTGTGTTTGTAAATAACCTGTTTCAAAGTGAGTCAGTTTTATACTGCGTTTTTTTCTTGCAATGGCACAAGCTGACTATTCCACCAACATTGCAGATGCTCACATAGTCTGATGTCTCAATAACCCGATCACATCTTGCTGAGGAGATCAGTACGGATGTCTGTCTCTTACAGGAGACATCTCTATTCAAAACAGTTTATTCTCGGCTCTTGACATTTCCCCGTTCAGTATCATGCGTCAGTCCCAAATCGAAGACAGCGAGCTTGCTATTCTGATTAAGTGAAATATCAAATTCCGAGAAAGAGAGGTCCTGGGGCTGGTAGACAATCACAGCAGGTGTATTCTGGTGGTGGGCGACGAGGAGGGCTCACCTGTAGCCATCGGGACCTATTGCCCGGACATCGGCCAAGAATTGTTCCTACTCCTTACGATAAATAAATCTACCAGTTCTACAGACTACTCACTGATTGCTGGGGGGATTTCAACAGCATCCTGCACCTCAAGCTAGACAAATCACATCAGAGGGTTGGAGGGACTCGAGCTATCTCTGCAGCTGGCAAAGTGATTCTGGATTAGGTCTAATTAATACCTGGCAACACTGCATCCACTATTTACTGATTTCTCATATTTCTCAGACACACACCAGACATATACTAGGCTAGATTATATCCTATTGGACTAGAAAATGCTGCCTCGAATCAAGGGCCTGACATAGGGTACCCTGACGCTATCATATCACAGCCCGCTCCACCTTACACTACAATGGCTTGGGCGAAGTACTGTTGAGAAGTGGAACACCTGGAGACTGAACTCCTCCTTGTTGGCAGGCCCAGTGGTTCAACACACGAGGATGGAAGCACTAAAGTAATCCTTCCATTCCAACCATGTGGGAGAGATGGGACTCAGGGTAGTGTGGGACTCGGTGAAAGCAGTTGTAAGAGGTGTATTTATGAGGCCAGCCATCTCAAGTGACTGAGGCAAACTGAACTGCTTCGTCTCCAGGATGAACTGATCCTTGCAGAAAATTACCATACATCTTTGGGGGAAACTGCTTGCTTTCCATGGCCAGTTCCCATTCCCAAGAATATGATACAGCTAATTACATCCTGGCAACAACAAGCACCCACTTCTATGAAGGGTAAATCATGCAGGTTCTCCTCTTGCCAACAAATTACAGGCCCAGCACGCCTGAGGGTTCATTACAGAGGTGTAAAATACATTTTAGTTACAAAGAGGTCGGTGGTAGTGTTCTCCTCATTCAAGGAGAAGCGTCCGCACATATGGTAATAGATCTCAAGATTACAGAAATACATGTGTAGTTATAAACTCATCATGGATTTTCACCAACAAATAATGGGTGCTTGTATAGCCTGATGAATGAATGAATGAATTTGGGGATTTCTATAGCGCATGGCTGCCCGGGAGCGTCCCAGCGCTGAGATTGCAAAAACATCTGAGGATGGAAGCAGAGGAGTAAGGGAGAGAGGTTATTGCGGGAAGAGGTGGGTCTTGAGAAGTTTCCGGAATTTCATGTGGTTCGGCTCGGAGCGAAGTTGGGTTGGCAGAGCATTCCAGAGAGTTGCGGCTATTACCGAGAAACGGCGTCCTCCAGTCCGAGCTTTTTTGATTCGGTGGACCGTAGCCAGGTTGCTTTGGGCTGATCGTAGGGACCTATTGGGTTTATATGGCAAGAGCATGGTTTTCAACATTGGGGGCCCTTGATTTTGCATGGCTCTGTGAGTGGTACATAGGACTTTGAATTTGACCCTTTCACGGATCGGCAACCAATGTAGTGCCTTTAGGGCAGGTTTGGCTGATGCTCTGCGGGAGGTCCCCGTGAGGATCCTTGCAGCAGCATTTTGTGTTCTCTGCAGAACATTGATCGTAGCTTCTGGGGCAGCCAGGAAAAGAGCGTTGCTGTAGTCTAATCTTGATAATATTAGACCTTGGATAAGCATTTTTTTGTGATATTGCAGGGAGTAGTGGGAGAATCTTCCTAGTTGAACGGAGTAAGCCCACACAAGTACCGGCTGTTTTTTTCGCCTGTGTTATCATGGAAAGGTTCTGTTCCAGCCAGAAACCCAGACTTTTAAGTTTAGTCTTGGGTTGTGGGAGGGGTCCTAGGCATGAAGGCCACATAGCAGTGGGGAGGGATGGCAATTGATGTCCCAGAAGCATGAGCTCGGTCTTCGAGCCGTTAAGCTTAAGCCTTGAGTTGGACATCCAAGCATGAATTCCTTCTAAGCAGTCATGGAGGTTTTTAAGTTTGTCCTCTTCTAGCGAGAATGATACAATCATTTGGGTGTCATCAGCGTATGTGACGGCTTTTATCCCAAAGGGGGTGACCACATCCTCCAGGGGGGCCATGTAGGTGTTAAATAGTGTAGGGCTCAATGAAGAGCCCTGGGGAACCCCACACTGGAGGGGGAGGATATCTGATCGCATGTTCCCTTCACAGACCTGAAAGGTTCGGTTTTTTAGGAAGGATGAGATCCAACAAAGTGCGGTGCCCCTCACTCCCAAACCAAATAGTCGCTGGATCAGGATCTTATGGTCCACAGTGTCAAATGCAGCGCTTAGATCCAGGAGGATCAGTAAAACTGATCCCCCCGAATCCAAGATGCATCTGGCCTCCTCGACCACTTTCAGAAGGGCTGTCTCGGTCCCCTGACCTGGACGGAAGCCTGTCTATGAGGGGCGAAGGAGATTGTTGGATTCAAGGAAGGCTGACAATTGCTGGTTGACCGCCTTCTCTGCGATCTTGCTCAAACCTGGTAAGAGAGAGATTGGGCGCAGGTTGGACAGATCTGAGGGGTCATGGCCTGGTTTTTTCTGCAATGCCTTGACTATTGCATGTTTCCAGTTGGGGGGGACCACTCCTTGGCTCAGGGAGGCGGTAATAAGGTTGGAGGCCAGGTGAGAGATGGTGGGTCCGACTTGTTTGAGGATACGGATGGGAGCAGGGTCGTTGGAGGAGCCACTTTTCAAGTCTGAGAGGGCTTTCAAAAAGTCCTCATTGGACAGCTGATTAAAGCTATCCAGAGTTGGGCTGGTGGTGGGGGATAATGAGGCAACCAAGGGGCTGTTATCAGCTTTAGGTGGGAGTGATTGCAGAATATTGGTGATTTTGTTTTGAAAGAAACCAGCTATTTGGTTGCATCTGGCAACTGTGGGTTGTCGATTTGAGGGGGGGTTGGGTATTTTAAGAAGCTCTTTGACTATTTTATAAGTCTCTCGGGATGAGTTGGATGCAGCTTTGATTTTCTTGACAAAGAAGGAGGATTGGGATGCTTTTCGCGCTGCTTTGTAAGTCCTCATTGCTGTTTTATATTCTTCCTTAATGAGAAGGTCCCATTTTTTCCTCCATTTTCTCTCATGGATTTTGCAAATTTTTCTTAGGTTCCTGAATTCTTGTGAGTACCATGGGGATTTAAATGTCTTACTTCTTTTCTTTAGGTCTTTTTTGGGGGCGATTGTATCCAAAGCGGAGGTGAGCCGACTGGTGAAGTTATCGTCTGCTTTTACAGGGTCGGGGTCTGGCAGAGGAGCGGAGCGTGTTAGCTCCTGGGTCCAGCGCTCAAATGATAGTCTGGACCATATTCTATCATGTTCTCTGGGGATTGGTATATGGGCAGTTTTTAAGGGGGTTTGCCAGGAAAATGAGATGAGAAAATGATCAGACCATGGGAGAGGGAGTGAGGGTCGAACTTCAATTTTTGGCAGATTGGCTAAGAGAGGTTCCAAAAGATGTCCCTTGGTATGAGTTGCCTCTGAGTTGATTAAATGAAGGTCAAGTACTTTTAGTTCTGAAATGAGGTCCCCAGCAATTTTGTCTGTGCTGTCCTCAAAATGTAGGTTTAAATCACCTAGCAAAATGAAATAAGGGGACGAGGTGCAGGAGGAAATGGTGGACTCTAGTAGTGAACTCACAAAATTTGCTGGGCTGCCGGGTGGTCGGTATATAAGGATACCCGAAAGGGATTTGTTGGGGGTTATTTGAAGTGAGAAGTGGACGCTTTCGCAGTCCTCAATTCCTCCTTCTTGTAACCTACATATGAAGGAGTTGCTATAGACAATCGCTAGGCCACCTCCTTTTCCCTTCATTCTGTTCTGGTATTGTATCAGGTAGTCCTGGGGTAGCATGTTGACAATGTCAGCTTCGGAATGAGAAGTTAACCAGGTTTCCGTGAGGAAAAGAATATCTAATTTTAAGTCTTGGATCAGTAATTTAATCTCTAGTGCGTGCTTAGGAGCAGATCTACAGTTCAGCAGAGCAAGGCTGATACAGTTGGGTGACTGGTGAATGGATGTCCCTGAAGACTCACCTTGGGGCGTGGAGGAGGGGTTGGGTGTAGGATATGGGGCTGCCGTGCAGAATTGTAAAAGATAGTCAAGTGAGTGTCTGATTCGGTGACTATGTGAAACGGGCATAGTGGGTGGCCCTGTGCCCGGCCTGGCCCAGACGGGCCCAGACGGGCTTGCCTCTGGCGCGCCATCGGCACGCCCGCTGCGCGGACGGGAAGGAGGCTCCATTTTATAGTGGATTGGGCCCAAATCGCCCAGCCACTAGAGCGCTGTCCAGGCCCCTATTCAAGATGGCGGCCGTGGATTCCTTGCCTCAATGGGATTGTTTGGGAGACCGGGAGCCTAGAGAATGGCTTTGTGCCTTTGTAATCTGAGGTACAGTGAGAGCGGCTCAAATGCGGTCGTCTAGGGTAGTTTCCACAGGGAATTACACAGAACATAAAATACACAGTAAAAGCAGTGATGGCGATTCAATTTTTAAAAAGCGCTATGTTGATTAAAGTGCAGTGCTCTAAAAGAAATACAATAACAATTGTTCTGTTATTTAGCGAGTTAAACCTCCCGGCTTCCGCCTCAGGAGTATGATGCAATCAATCTGAAGGGATTACGATGGTCGGCTCTTTTATAGTGGATTGGGCCCAAATCGCCCAGCCACTAGAGCGCTGTCCAGGCCCCTAGTCAAGATGGCGGCCGTGGATTCCTTGCCTCGATGGGATTGTTTGGGAGACCGGGAGCCTAGAGAATGGCTTTGTGCCTTTGTAATCTGAGGTACAGTGAGAGCGGCTCAAATGCGGTCGTCTAGGGTAGTTTCCACAGGGAATTACACAGAACACAAAATACACAGTAAAAGCAGTGATGGCGATTCAATTTTTAAAAAGCGCTATGCTGATTAAAGTGCAGTGCTCTAAAAGAAAAACAATAACAATTGTTCTGTTATTTAGCGAGTTAAACCTCCCGGCTTCCGCCTCAGGAGTATGATGCACTCACCACCCGGAGTGTTGTAAACACACAAGGTGCATATCGTATTAAACTAGGAGCAGGCTAGGTTAGCACACCACCGAATGTTAAAGTATTGTAAACTCTAGGTAGTCCTACATCTTTCCTAGAAACGATCGATTCCAACAGACATATGATAACTATTTCGCGGTTGGATATGCACACTGTCCAATTCTTATATTGCAACAACGGATTTAGAGATCCAAACCAGGCAGTATTCTTTAAATTATTTATTCAAAATCCATGTGTAGAGTAGACTTCTCAGCTCACACCGCCGACACGTGTTTCATCTCTTTGCGAGACTTTTTCAAGGCAGATGTTATAAGCATGTCTTGTGGTGATATGTAGTAGGCCAGCTGAATCTGTGAATCCGTTGTTGCAATATAAGAATTGGACATTGTGCATATCCAACCGCGAAATAGTTATCATATGTCTGTTGGAATTGATCGTTTCTAAGGAAAGATCTAGGACTACCTAGAGTTTACAATACTTTAACATTAGGTGGTGTGCTAACCTAGCCTGCTCCTAGATTAATAAGAGGTGTAAAATACCACTGGCATCCTGCACATCTCTGAAGATGGGATAGCACAGGCCTTTCATTATGACTGTAGTACATTATACAATACGACCACTCCCGATGCAGAGGTCCGGACAGCTTATTTACATTCACTCCCTCTCCCAACACTCCCCGGAGACAATAGGGAGATTTAGTTAAACTTATATTGGTGGCAGAGATTCTTGCAGCCATCAAACACTTGAAGTTAGGCAGAGCGCTGGCCCCCATGGCTTTACTGCTGCCTTTTAAAAGCTCTTTGCTCTTTTGGTGGCGCCTCTATTAGCTGAGGTCTACAATCGTATGAACCAGTCATTCGGACTAACCGAAACAATGGCTGAGGCGACTATCTCTCTAATAGTGAAGGCTAATAAAGACCCCACCTAGTGCCAATCTTTCCAACCTTTATCCTTATTAAAGCTAGATACCAAGATAATGTCCAAAATTCATGAGAATCTGCTGGAATCCTGCCTTCCACAGATAATCCACACAGATCAGAACCATTTTATCTTATTCAGATCTGCAAGTGCCGGCATTAAAAGAGCCCTTCATGTCATTGACTTTGCACATTAACAACATAAGCAGCCAGGCCTTCGACTGGGTTGACTGGGCCATGCGCAAGTTGACCCTTGTCAGGGCAGGGTTTGGAATTCACTTCAGGGGGTTGAATTGATGCGATTTATTCCATGCGCCAGAATCAATGTAAACTGAACCAAGTCGCAGAAGTAGGGATCCATCAAGGCCCATGGCAGAAATGTCCTCTATCCCCAAAGATTTTTGTACTGTATCTAGAACCTTCGCTTCATAAAGTATGTGATCACATAGGCATGCTCTTCCATCAGGATGCCTTTAAGATATTGTTTTTTGCCAATGACATCCTCCTCTGCCTGACCAATCAAACTAATTCCTTGCGATCACTTCTGTCCCTATTGGAGGAATATCTGTCCTTGGCTAGTCTAGTAGTCAATCTGGGGCAGTTGATGGAATTGGTTGTGTCAGGAGGGAAGAAACTCCTCCTCTCACTACAGTCTGAGACTCCACTTCCGTGGGTCACCTGTGCTCATAACATACCTGGGTATACCCCAAACACCAGATCTTTACAACTGTGCAAGAAACACCTTCAAACAACTCTTTAGCTCTCTCAAGGCACTTCTTAATGGTGCCTTCATGTGCTCTTGTGGACAGGGAGACTAGCCTCCTTCAAAATGTCTGCACTCCCCAAGATCTTCTATATGTTTCAGGCACTCCCACACCCTCTCCAGAAGAATGAACTCCCACAATTTACACACCTTTGAAAGACTTTTGTTTGAGCAGAGAAAAGACCTCTACTACAAGCGTAGATTAGTAATTTACACCTGAAACATGGATGCCTGGGGATCAGTAATATACACTGTTACTACCTTGCATCCCACATATGGTATGTAGCAGAGTGGCTACAAGGGGAAACAGAGAAACTCTGGTGTTTTATTGATTTAAATCCGACAGGCAGGCCACTGGCAGATGTCTGTTGGCTCCCTAGAAAACAGAGATACCACAATATGTATGTGTCAACAGTCAAAAGGGTCACCCTTGAAGTTTAGGATTATATTTCCTATTACAAAGGAATAACTACTTATCCCTCCCCTCTAACCCCGATACATGCCAACACAGATTTCTCCCCTGGCCTGAGAGATTTTGATTTCAAGTATGGATAGTGAATGGCTGATACTGCCATAGAGATCTCTATCTCAAGGGGACAATCCGCTCTTTAGAAGACATTAAAACCACATCCAGAGAAGGAGAGAATCCACTATTTCCAGATCAGACACTGGGTCCTCCATCCACATATGAAGGCAGCAGCCACAAGTCCCCTCACCTATTTCAAGACATTCTTCCAAAACCTGACAACATTCAAAACATTGATATCCCAGAGCTACTCCACCCTCATTCGTAAAACTACATAATAATGCCCTCTGTACTAGTGAAGTTGGGTTTATGAGTTGGGAATATCACTTGATGACAACAATGGGACAAAATCTACACCCGTATGACCAATCACGCTAAGCATGCCCAGGGAAGGGAGACATTTACAAGATTTCATACAGATGTTACTGTACACTGGCGAAACTCCACACTATAGACAATAAACACCCAAAGGACTGTTGGCGACAATATGGTGAAACAGATATGATATACCACATACTGTGGTCTTGCCCTAGGTGGGGCCCTTTTGGAAGGAAGCCCTGGAGACAATTGTCACAATTGAAGGTAGATCACTAGTAAACAATCCAGCATTGATTCTATTGGAGACCCCCCAAAAAGATGTGTATCCCTCACACTCCCCAAGGTAAAAATAATCTCTCACTTCCTCCTAGCAGCAAAACAGACTATACTAAGCCTCTGGGTAAGGAGCTTGCTCCAAATACCACTGTGTTGCTTGAAGCGATCTGGAGGCTTTTAGCACGAGATAATTGCACACATGCTGAAGAATAAATCAGATGGCCCTGCTGCAATGTGGCACCCTATTCTAACATATCTCCATTGTGACAATAGAGGTCTGACCTGTCTCAATAGGCTGTGGACCCTAGCCTCTTTTTAGTGGAGATCTTTAAACAATTCTTAACTTGATTTTACATCTTCTTGTTACAGTGAAGAGCATGAAGTGGTGTTACGAGGTGGGTTGGGGGGTGTTGGGAAGAATGGGGATGTTCTAGGGTAACGGGTTGTGTTGCATTCTTATTTTCAGGTAGGTATACCTAAAACAAACTCTGATCAGTCTTAATGGGTATTATGTTAGGAATTTGTGGTATGTATTGGATATTTTGGAAAAATTCTTGCAATGCAGCAAACCGGTTCAAGCTCAAATTTTACACTCAACTGCACCCAAAGAGGCCCACTACACTCAACATGGGTGTAGAGGGCGAGCATTAGGTTTGCTAGCTCTTGTTGCCACTTCTACTGTAGGACTAGGAGAAATTATAATTTTTAGTTTGCCCTGCTCCAAAGTGTGATCTTTGAAGATGGCTGTACGCATTGCAGTAAGAATTATCTCTGTAGGAGCAAACCGTGCTTCAGCTGCTGAATACAAATGTGATTCGTGGGCTATAGGAAGGGTATGTCTCTTATTGTAAACTATATAAGTGTAGCCTGGGGTGCTGTGGACAATTCTGACAACTAGGTTTGTCTTGCTATCCCTAATTTGTAAATATTTTGTCTCTACGTGTCTGTCTGGAGTGTATGCAAGGTAGCTGAGTGTTTTTCAATCCATTATTTTGCAGAAAATGTGTTAGAAATTAAAGCATACAAATGTTTAACTTGCTAGTGTGTCAAGTATGTGCTTCTAAAAGTTAAGAAATCCCATCAGGGCATGTAACTTTCTTAACATATTTGGTGGTTGCAAGGTAGCAAACTTCTGCAGGAAGCCCAGTGCCAAACCCTTACTGGATAAATCATTTCCGAGGAGAATCACATTTAAATAAGCAATTTTATATTTTTTAAAGTTAATTTTATGACAGTGTGAAGACAATATTGCCACTATCAAGTCCCCCCTAGACAGGTGTGCATTTAAGTCATCATCTGTGACGTAAATGCAGTCAATATAAGGTCAGTTTTAATACCACCTAAAAGAGCTTATCATTCACCAAAATGTTGTTATTGGTCTTTCACTACTTCGTATATAAAATGTATCATGTTTGATGAAAAGGCCATATATGCATATCAATTTGATTATGAACATGATCATGTGTATGGAGTATGTGTGTGGTTGTGAATGAATGTGATTGGAATGTTGTGTATAATTGTTAGTCTCTGTATGAACTTTTTCCTATTTCTAAGATGTTTTTATAATGAATAAAAAAAAGATAAAAGATAAATAATAAATACATTTTGTTATATGTTTCTAATTCTTTAGTGTCACTATTGTTTGTGTCATTTCCCTCATAATGTTTTGAGGAATTTAATGAGTTGAAGTAGCCCTAGAGTATTTACATTAATGTATTTTCCCTGACTAGGTGTACTTCTCACCAGTTTCAGGGGGGCCCTATATTTTGCAATTGTCGATATAAGGTAATGCCTTGGGGAGTGGGTGAAAGATCTCCATTATATGTGCTGTGAATAAGCCAGGACTATTGTTATAGCCCTCAGGCAATTGTTTAATTGAAAATTGAGACTGTTAAAGGAGAAAGCAGTTAGATACTCACTTTCAGGTACTATCTTCTGACAGAAAACCCCATTGGAAATGTACATGGTTGTTTTATGTTTTTCTGCTCCAAGTTTGTCATTAGACCTGTTCTTTGAGCATTTTTAACTGCCTATGTATGTGTATGTGAGTTTACATTTTTAAAGTCTAAACGTATTCTATGTGATCCATCACATTTTTAAACAGGGAACAGAGGGGTATTCATTGTTGAACTACAAGGCACTATAATGCCTTGATATTGCAGTTGATCCAAAATAGCTTTTATATTGGGCTTTCCTTTTAGCTTTAGCGGTTATTGAGCTTGAATTTGGGGTTCCCTCTTTAGAGGAATGACTGGGGAACAGAATGCTTATCCCACCCAGCTTTCTTTTTGTACAAAGCTGGAGCCTGTTTCAAAGCCCACGTGCATGCATATATTTCCTTGACATCTTCAGCTAAGGACAAAAATGCAATTTTTATTACCTCTTCACCTGGAGGTGAATCTCTAATAAAGGCTGGAGACCATTCATCCTATGCAGGGATTATGCCAAAAGCATCACTTTAGGGCGGCCTGAATACCGCTTCAAATTTGAGCGCTATGTCACCCTCAATCTGTATTTTTACATCATAAACCCTGGCTGGAGGATTTAAAAGTCCATCTGGGTTCTAAACTTGTATATATTCATCAGTTGGATTCACCACAAGAAACTCCTGGAGTCTGGTGTACCATTGTCACTGATGCTGCACTGTCTAGGAGCGATGTGATGTCACCCAAGCTGTGTTCCACAGAAGTATCTGTAATTTACATGGCATGTTTTAGCGAGTCTGGCTACTTTCATTTTTTTTTTTAAATGTGTCTTGGAGTCCGGACCTTTCTATTTTTTTTACACTAACCTCGGCTAGATGCTCCTGATTCAAGTTGCTGCTGGCTCTGCTCATTTCTTTCTGCATTACTCAGTCCAGCCACTTCTTTCTGTGCTTTTGCTGGTAGAGTCCTGAAAAGTATGGGAAGAACTACTTTTTAATTTGACCATAGTCCCTCCAATGTAACCACCCCTGCTTGATTCCTGAGTTGAACGAGATCCAGTCCGTTTTTTTTAGAACAAATATTATTGATTTTATGAAGGTTCAGAGTGTTCAAGTGAGATGAGGCATGCATTTCCAATTGAAGTAAATTCAATACAATAACAGGCAGACATCTTTTCACAAACAGCCCGACCAGTCCATTTTTTTTATTTTCACTTTCATTCTTTTTTTTTAGTTTTAGGTGTTGTTTTGACTAGGCCTTGGCGGTAAATTCCGTTCCGCTCGTGGAATTTGCAGAATTTAGGTAATTTCGGGTTCCTCGGAGAATGCAAATTGGCCAAAATTCTGCGTTACGTGACTTCGAGAAATTTTTGGCTTGTGCGCGTTTTCAAAATGCACGTTTGCGAGATATTTCCCCCTGAGCACGCAAACAGCAATTGTGAACAAGAAAAAAGCATCGCGAACAAGCAATTCGGCGTGTTCGCGAAATTTCTACGTTTTTGCAGAGATTTTTTACCATTTCACGGAGATTTGCGTAACGCGATTCCGCAAATTCCGCCCACCCCTAGTTTTGACCAGAACCCTCAGTCTAGCCTTTAGTTTTGAGATGCGGTTTTACGGCTGTATCATGGCCCAAAGATATATATGTTTCTGAAATTATTTTTGATAACTTTCATTCATGTTCTTGAATGGGAACTGCTGTAAGTCTCTGGTGTATGGCCACGCCACTACTTCTCTGTGAATGTGAATGATTGAGGAAACTGTTTCAATGTTCCCCATTAATTCCATCTTTAAGTCTAGAGCTGGTGCAGCTCCCTGCTCATTCTGTACTTTTCTTAATACAGCTGGAAGAACCAGTAATGAGGGCATGCGTAATCGTGTACATGCAAAGAATTTTCCCCAGGTGTTGCACGCCTCTACGGCTGTCAACATCCCAATGGGAGGACACATAGAATTCTATGTTTGTTCTGGGGTGTTGTGTGAGGGTAGTCGGCTTCAAACTGGTTGGTCATATGAGTAATCCAGAAGGCAATTTTGTCTCGATTCATGGGCACCTTGCCCATGATAGCATTTATAGTCTGTGAAGTGATTGCCTGTGGTCTTATGGAAGTTGCCATGCCTGTTAGAGCTTGAAGTAGGAGAGGAGTTGGCCTAATGGCTAGGACGCTCTACCTCAAATCTGGGGAACCGGGTTCGAGTCTCAGCAAGAATGAGCAACATCCTGTGATTCTGGGCAAATCACTTAATCTCCCTGTGCATAACACAAATTAATGTGTCCTCATGTAATGCAATTGGTGATTGTGTAAAGCCCTCTGATACCTTTGGGTCAATTTTGCGCTATATAAAACTCAGTGAAAAAGGGGGGAGAAAGTACATACTGTCTGAGTCTCCTATATACCTAAACTGCGTGATTTATTATTCCTACTACATTAATAAGAGATATACTTAAAAGAATTGGATATGGTGTAAACCCGATGAGAGAGATAGTGTTTGTGTGTTTGTGAGCATGTGTGTGTGTCCCATCAAACCAATTATGGTGCTCCTGTAGGTTAGAGGAACCTCCAGGTCGTGAAATGCTTTATTGTGAGCAGGTTCATATGTATGAAAATGCTCTGTTGTGACATCTATAGAATCAAGCTCCACCCATGACTAAAAAATCTCAATGGCTTATGCACTACATCCCCGCTGCATAACTCAAGCCCTTTAATTTACTCCTATTGCTACAGGAGTCACCCTTTTTTTATGAATATATTCAATTAACCTAAGTTCCAAAATGCAGAAGCCACAGATAGGAAACACATATTAAGACTTAAGGTTGATAAACCCACGGTAAATGGGAGAGTAGTGCTTGACATATTCACAAATTTTGGCAAATATTTGGGGTATGTGATCAACTGGCACAAGTCCGTATTTTTATGTTGAGGGGCCAAGTTCCTCGACTTGCGGCAGACTGCACTAAAGCGGTGGTGCCAGAGGGGTTTTAGTATCTGGGGATCTTTGCCACATCAGATCCAGCTTGTTTTTACAGCTCCAATCTGGCCCCCCTTTGGCTAGGTTATGAGCAGATGTGAAGCATTGGCGGTCTCTGCCTTTAACACTGTTGGGGCGGGCTGCACTCTTTAAAATGCTGGCCCTCCCTCGTTTTCTTTACATACTGCATAACTATCCACACAGAGTCTCAGACTCGTATTTTAGAGCAGTTGAAGGTGAGATTTGTACGCTGCTGTGGGATGAGAAGACCTCCAGGATCGCACTGAAAAAATTGACAAAAGGTTGGTACGACGGAGGCATAGCACTCCCTGACCTGCAGCGTTACTACTGGGCGGCGCAATTGGTGACCGTTAATCACTGGCTATATGTAATAATCCAAGAAACAGGTTAAATTCCAAGTAGCTTTATTCAGCAGCACAGCATCATGTAGACAGCTTCAAGTCCAAGTACAACTGACATTGAGATGCAGAATGCATCACTAGGAAAGTTCTGAGAAACAAAACACCATGAAGAAAGGCTCATGCCATTAAAGGGGAAGTAATAGAAGGAAAGATATACAGTTCAGGATGTAATACATCTCCCCCCTAAAGAAAACAAGGAATAAAACATATGTACAAAATCATAAAGAAAACAAGGAATAAAACATATGTACAAAATTATAAAGACAACAAAAGCAAATATTATACATAGTCCCGTAAAGATATGGGTTTCTTATGAATGCGGGAATCCTCCTTGATCCTAGAGGCAATAGTGTCAGGAGGAAGCCTAGAACACAGACCTGGCGCGGAATTGTAACAATTATGAGAACCAAGATGAGTATTCACATCAAGAGTATTCACATCATATTGGACAGGGCACTTTGCAACTTTGCTTACATTCCAGACCTTTCCATCTTGCGTGATGACAGAGTTATTAAAAACATTTTTGATCTGAATAGGTCTGCCATACTTGCTCATGCCCTTGCTAACAAAAGAAGGTTTCATAATCTTGACCCAATCACCAACAGCCAAACCATGCTCTCTTACTTTCCACCTCTTGTTATACCATTCAGCCGATTTCTTTTGTTTACAAGAAACTCTGTCCGCAAGACTCTTAACATCCACAGTATCTTCACCCAAACCCTTACACTTCTCCTTGAACCACCAAGGACAGATGACGGATGCTGGATCTCTTCCCTTAAGTAATTTGAATGGACTAACTTCAGTAGTGGTGTGGGGAGTTATACGGTAGTTCCAAAGTTTCTCTCTGAGAGCATTCAACCAGTTACCCTTTTCCTTGATGGAATCAACAACAAAGTTTTTTAACACACGATTGAATCGCTCAACCTGACCATTCTCGTGCGGTTCATAGAGAAGTTCTGACATATTTGATATTACAGGACTGTAAAAATGACTGCCTCTCTGACGAGACCAGTTGAACTCCGTTGTCTGACACCAAAACAGAAGGACAACCCTCTCTAGAAAACACTTCCTGAAAAAACATAATAATAACCTCAGAAGTAACCTTGGATACAAACTTTACCTCTGGCCATTTGGAATGGTAATCAATAATCACCAAAGCAAAACGAGAAGACTCAGGTAAAATGTTGAACGGACCAGAAATGTCAAAGGCAATTTTTTTCCACGGAAATTCAGGCCACACCACTGATTTAAGGGGAGGAACAAAGACTTTCAACATTTTATCTTTGTCACAACACTCACTGCATTCTCTAACCACACGATCCACGAACCTGTCCAAACCCGGCCACCAAAAGTTCAATCTAATAAGCCGCTTCATAGCAGAAATTCCCGGATGGGTCTTGTGTGCTAACTTGAGTATCAGGTCCTGAACTCCAACAGGTGGGACACACTTGTCACCTTTAAAAACTAAGTTCCCTTCACAAAACAACTCATCAGCAACATTAAAAAATGGCACAATATCCTCTCTGACATTGGCTTTGTTGGGCCAACCTTTCAACAAATATTTCCTTAAAGTTTTCAGCCTATCATCCTTCTCCTGACACTCGAGCCAAAATTGTTCAGTAATATCTTGATACTGAGTACCAACAAAATCCTGCAATCCAGAAACAAAATCAACATCCTTACACCCAGAGATACCATCAACTACACTAAGACATGGAAGGCGTGATAGACAATCAGCTGTGACATTTTTCTTTCCTGGTATATATTCTACTGTGAAACTATATTCCTGTAGTCTTGATGTTAACCGTGCAATTCTCGCTGTCGAGTTCCATCCTCCTCCCACTGATAGAATATGAACAAGGGGCTTGTGATCAGTTCTTAATATGAACTTGCTTCCCCAAATGTAGATCCTATAGTGTTCAATTGCCCACACAGATGACAGTAGCTCTCGCTCGATAACTGCATACCTGCGTTCTGTTTCACTCAAGGACCTAGATGAGAAAGCAACATTCCACTCTGACACACCATCTGTTTGAGACAACACACACCCCAAACCATATAAACTCGCATCCGTAGTGATAATACACTCTTTGCCCATCCTAAAAGGGCCTAAAGTTGGTGAATTTACAATATCTTTTTTAATCTCAGTAAAAGCCTTTTCTTGCTCTGTGGTCCAAACAAACTCATTCTTCTGCCTCAACAGCTTCCTTAAAGCTCCATTTTAGTGGCAAAGTTAGCAACAAATTTGCTGTAGTACTCGCACATTCCCGAAAAAGACAAAAGCTGTTCCTTATTATTAGGAGCCGGGGCATTGAGAATTGCCTCAACATTAGATTTCTTTAGAATCAAACCTTCCCCTGAAAGAGTATGCCCCAAATACTCTACTGACTTTTTAAACAGATTGCATTTATGTGCTTTAAGGGTAAGACCATGGCTTGGCAATCTGGAACATACCTCATCAAGATGTACAGAATGTTCAACAACATTTTTGGAAAAAATCAGAATGTCATCTTGAAAACACTTAACGAAAGAATCAAGATCCCTGAATATTTGAAACATTACGCGCTGGAATACAGAAGCAGCTGAAGCCAATCCAAATGGCATTCTCCTGTATTGGAAGAGACCCATGGGAGTAATAAAGGCAGTGAATTTCTTAGATTCTTCCGTCAACTCTATTTGGTGGTACGCTGACCTAAGATCTAAAGTAGAAAAGATCTGCGCACCATCGAATAAAGAAACAAGTTCATTAATATTTGGTAGCGGATGGCAATCTATGACAATAAATCGAATTAAGAGCCCTCAAATCAATACAGACTCTCAACTTTTGATCCGGTTTACGTACAAGAACTTTGGGCGAAACCCATTCTGAAGACTCTATGGGTTCAATGATGTCATCTTTTAATAAGTCATCCAGCATATCTTTTAACTCAGACCTGACATTGAGAGGTACACCTCTTAATTTCTGCTTAACCGGAATAGCTCCATATTTTAGCGCTATTTTGTGTGCAAACCCTTTCAACTTTCCCAGTTGATCACAAAATACTTTGTCAAATTTACTGCTCCACAATGAAGTGACTTCCTCTCCCCCATCACTAATGGTGTTAACCATCTCTTGGTCGCTACAAAGCTCAATAGGATCCTTGGCTCGTGGATTCAACTTGATGCCAAGTTCCCACTGGTCTTGCCACCCTAGAACATTTACACCCTTGATAGCAATGTATAGTTTGATGTGAGCTAATCTACCCCTGAAAGTTAGAGGAACACACAAAAATCCTTCAATGGAAATATTGCCTCCATTAAAACTTTCTGCTAGAATATCAGATGGATGTAACTTAGACAAATCACATACATTCTGTAACTTCTCATCAAAATATTGCTTTGTAATAATGGTCCATGGGGATCCTGAATCCACCATCAATTCGACCTCAATTCCCAAAATGTTAAACATACACTTAGGTGATTTCTTACTAATTGAAACAACAGTACCACTTTGAATGATAGAGACAACATAGCCTCTATTGAGTTCTTGTGTAGAGGTTTCAGCATCATTAACAGAAGAAACTTTTGCAGGAGTAGGAAAATTGGAAATAGGACGTGGATGCCCCGTTCGCCCTTGAGTATTGAAACGTTTTTCTCTACATACATTCCCAAAGTGTCCCATTTTGCCACATATATTACAGGTTCTATTAAGAGCAGGACAACCTTGGAAAGAAGCAATATGAGATCTGTTTCCACATCTGAAACAAGAAACTGAATTGCTGTTAAAATCAGGTTTCCTAAAATTACTGTTTGACACATTTTTTGTACTCAATTGTGTAGCAGTAAAATTTCTTCCTTCATTTTTGGGCTTAACAAGGCATACTTCTTCCTCAACACTACTTTTACCAGTATTAGTAGTTTGTTTCTCTACAATATTCATCCATTTTTCAGACATCTCTGTAGACTTAGCAATAGCGATACTCTCCTCCAGGGTAGGGTCACCTAAACACCATAATTTATCTTGGACTTTTTTGTTTTTGACGTGAACAATAATTTGGTCACGTATCATTTCATCGGCCATTGTACCAAAATTACAGCGTAAAGTTAACGCTCTCAAGGCAGTGAGAAAATCATCAAACGATTCATCCTGTTTCTGTGCCCTGGTATAAAATTTGAAACGATTAAGGGCAATATTAGCAGTAGGTTTAAATCTTTTTTCTAGTCTAGCAAGTGCTTCAGAGTAAACATTAAGATTATCACCACTTCCAGAAGGTAGCACAATAAGAGGCAAAGTTCTAAAAATGTCTTGCCCTTCTGAGCCCAAACAATGTAACAAAATACTTTTTTTTCTCTCTGCACCCATTCGCTCTCCATCAATAGCCTTCATATAATTGAAAAACTCTTCTTTCCATCTTGCCCAAGGCAAGGGAGGATCACCCTTAACTTGTAGAAATTTTGCAGGAGGATCAAATTGCATATTAATTAACTCAATGACAGTAATAGTAACACTAAAATTATGGAATGTACAGAAATATATATGTAGAAAGGTATTATGAAAACATTGTACTATATCATAGAAAACACACTGTAAAATAACAGGAAAGCGTAAGGAGTATCAAAGTATCAAAATAAACAAAAAAAAAAATAATTGTTGTTGAAGGAAACGCTGTAAATACCACACAGCAGTAATTGTCAGCCAGAAGTATGTCCCTTCGTTCACAATCGGCAAATCAGAACATGCAGCAGTGGTTGCTAGCAAAGCGTAGTTTATTTGTTTTAAATCGGAAGGTCGGAACTAGCGGAAACGTTGCTAGGAGACGAAATGTCAGCAGGAACAAAATGGCGGCACGTTGCACGCAGCGTTACGTGAGACGCTACTCACGCTGCGTGTATTGTGAAGAGACGCGTTGCCGGGGATGACACGTAGAAATAGACACGCGTTGCCAGGAGATGACGCGTTCAAAACAAAGCTCGGTTGCTGGGCAGCTTTGACGTCTTGCAGCTTGGTACAAATGAAAGCGCTGACGTGTTGACGCTCCGTTTGTTAAGCTCGGCGTCTACGTTTCTAGGCAACAAGTCAGAATGCCTGCATCTGAGAGGGAATTCCACAGCTCCGCGTAATGGTATCCAGGCAGCAAGCCTAACGCGCTGAGCCAGTGGAAGACTTGAAAGATGCACAAGTCCAAAAACAAGGAAAATTGCAGTAAAAACACGGGGAAATGCTCTCAGGAAGTGGGGAAAGTAGAGAAATAAATCCAAAAGAGCACAGATCCAAGATTCCACTTTTCTTCAACGGAAGGAAGGAAAAAGCAGCATAAAAGTCCCAAAATAGTTCCAGAAGAGATAAAATAGGGTTCACTCCGCTCCTGTGCTGTAGATGGCTGTAGTCCTCGTCGCCAAAATTTGTAATAATCCAAGATACAGGTTAAATTCCAAGTAGCTTTATTCAGCAGCACAGCACCATGTAGACAGCTTCAAGTCCAAGTACAACTGACATTGAGATGCAGAATGCATCACTAGGAAAGTTCTGAGAACCAAAACACCATGAAGAAAGGCTCATGCCATTAAAGGGGAAGTAATAGAAGGAAAGATATACAGTGCAGGATGTAACACTATATCACCTCCCGGACGACCCAGCATATGCTCTTGATCGTTACCAAACTGATCGCTCCGGATATCTGGGGGTCCTGTACACTACTGATAGGAAAAATAGGGGGAGGTTTTTTAGACCTACCCAACATACATTGGAAATATGGTGTATAGTTAATTCCTGGTTGGGGTGGACGGGCGTCCTCTCGCAGGCGACACCGTTGTAGTACACCCAGAAGCTGGGCATGCTGTGCTATCAGCCTGGGTTTGATAATTTGGACCTCATAGGTGTCTCAGCGGTGAAAGACCTGGTTAAGAAGGGAGCAATACTTACATTCGGTGACCATATGGCGCAAGGAGAAATATACAGGTATCTACAGATTAGACATGCGATACAGACAGCTTTTCCGTCTCTCAAAGATATACCAGAATCGTCACCACTGGAGGACCGTTTACTAGAGAGGCCTCTAAGTTCAAAGGCAATATGTCTAACTTATAAGAAGTTGAGTAATAATCTACCAGACACCTTTCGGACGCTCAGGGAGCAGTGGCAAGACAACTTAGGTCCGATAGACGACGAGGACTGGCAAATGGCTCTTATGTCCCCTCAAGAAGAGGCCATCACACAGAGATTCAGGCTGATACAGCTTAGGATACTCCACCGATCATACATCACAGGGAAGTTTTGGCGAGAATAGGAGCTAGACCTGACGATCTTTGTATGAGGGGGTGTGGACAACAGGCCACATTTTACCATACCCTGTGGAGTTGCCCAAAGATACGTCCCCTATGGGAGGGAGCCTCAGACCACATGCAGGCAGCCTTGGGAAAGGACATAGTATTAAAGCCACAACTGGGAGTGTTGAACATATGGGAGGCGACTGACCTCACAGAAGTCAGTTTACAATACTGGGGTACACATTGGTGAAACGAGAGCTAGCTAGAGGATGGGGGAGCGAACCCACCACTCGTTACCCTGTGGGATAAAGAGATGGATAGATGCATGCCGGCAGACACCGAGTTTTTTAAGGCTCAGGGGTGCCCCAAGAAATGGGATAGGAAGTGGTCGCAATGGAATAAATATCGAGGGGATCCCTGTGTGTCGCCTACTGTTGAAATGGAGATGCATAGACAAGCGGGACGGGAGGGAAAAGTTTAATATGCAATGGGAATTAATGTCTGCTCAGTTACTATGTTGACTATCGTGAACATGTTGTCCAATCATGTATGTATGGCTCTGATTGAAACCAATAAACACATTTTTTTTTAAAGAGAGATTTCTGTTTTTTCTGAAGAAGGTACCCAATATTAACACGGACGTCTTTATGCATCTATGATAATTGGTTTTGAGTGTTATATTGAATTTGACTTAAAAGTTGAGAAAAATCTAAATCCGAAGTTGAGGGCCAAATAATATGAATTCTTGGGTAACCCCCCTAGAGCTGTAGGGGTTGGCTTCCTAACACCTGTTGCAAGGACTTCGGGCCAGATGTACAAAAATTGGGAATTGCGATTTTCAAACTGGATTTCTTACCGCATGGAAATTCCTTATGCACTAAAGACTTATTTTGAACATAGTGATTCCTAGTCGGGTTGCAAATCAGCTGACCTCAAGAATATTACTGATGTGAGTCGCAATTTGTGACCCACTAAGAATCACAGCAATAACAGTGATGGTGACCTGCTGGGGTCAGCAGACCACCATGTCTGTCTTCCAGTAAGGCTTGTTTTGCAGGTTCTTCCACGGGCCCGAATAGCAACCTTCTGCCCAAACAAAGTTTAGATTTAGATCCAACCCCAGATGCCTCCGTGCCCAATTGATCGATCAATGCTGATCAATGTTTTCGTCCAGGAACAGAAGCGGTCTCTGCTGGGACAGTTCAGTCTGACGCACCTACAGGCTGCAGTAGTAAGTCGTTCAGTGCTTGGTACTTCAGGGAATGTCTCTTGGCTTTAGAGTCATCCACCATGCACCTCATGGGTCTTTAGGTCCTCGGTTCTCGGTTCTCAGGAGGCAATTGCACAAGACTGCACCTGCTGCAGTGACACTCTGGTTAGCCTGACCTCATTTGTTGTCATGAGTGGTGCACATCTTCCTCAGGTCACAGCAGCCATTGCAGTTTATCATCTTCTCAACTCATTCACCGTGCTCTGGTAGGCAGCATCTTCCTCGTGCTAGGAAACATCCAATGCCCCTCTGCAGCATTTGGTTAGCTCCTTCCTTCAAGACAGGCTGATAGCTAGCTTCTCCTAGCAGGCGCTCGAACGTCCCTGGGTTCTGGTCTTGAACCTGCCAAGGGTGTTTTGTGATAGATACCCCAACCCTGGAGCACAAAAGAGTTTTATTGGTTGCCATTGGTAGTAGAGAAATCTTGGCATAATGGCAGGGGATTTCTGCCCCAGCTTTATAATTCTGCAGACAGTAGTTTTGTATTCCAACAGTCGGCTCTGAGACCAGTTCTGCTCTTTGCTTAGTCCATTCAGTTAAAGTCTTTGTCACAGCATAGTATGTTGGAGCTGAAAGTCTCCTTTCATGAGAACCCCACAAGGGCATAAAGGCATAGAAGATTGCGCCACTAAACCACCTGTTAACCAGTGGGGAGCCCTTCCAGACAGCAATAGGCCAGGAAAGGTCAGGGGGAAACTCCTGAGATCAAAATGGACTATTTTCTTCTTTCCTTAACATTCCTCAATCTGACTTACTCCAAAGGATCCGTAGACTGTTCTGGGTGAAGCTATACAGTTCACATCCGCTTTCAGTGCTCTCTACCGAACCTTTCATTTAGGTTCTCCTAGAATGTAGCAAATACTAAATACATCCTACTGTGACTATGGCCACCTGTGTCACACATACTCCGTACTTGCATCCTATACACATATTAAAAGGCATGCACATGCGAAATCCATGTCTCACATGGTTGAAGGACCGGGTTGAAGGAGGTTGGCATACCAATTAAAAAACACAGTAGGAGATGCCGGGTAAAAAGGCCTGTGCTGCTACTGGAATCATATTTTTACCACAACTGTTACACCTCTGTAGCCCGGTGAGCTGACACACTCATTCAAAGGAAGGTGCACATGGTGTAGTCATCTGACCATCTAGCCCCACTCTGGATGTCAATCCTTCTCACAACAAATATCTCCAACGGACATGCATGATTGTTCCGTGTTTTCATGCAGGAATCAAAAAGCTAGAGGTTGCTAGAACCAGAGGCACACACTCGTCAGCCATGCTGGGTAGATTTCTCTATTACAACGGGGTGTGTGTATGAATCTGTGAATTTTCTGTGTGCACAAAAGTGCTGTAGTGTGACACCAGACTGCATGCTAGCAACATGTCACTGTATAAAATGTTTACAATTATCAGCAGTGTTTGAAGGTAGAACGTGGCTTCAATATTATAGAGCTAAACCTGGAGGCATCTCCTCCATGTAGCAGTCCAGTGTGGTCGGCCAGCCATACACGTATTGTACCTTTGACTACCGGATTACCTACTCACCCGCCTCCAGGTGGTCCAAAATGCAGCAGCAAGGGCCGTTCTTCTACTTGGCCATAGGAAACAGATGTCTCCCCACTTGAGCTCTCTGCACTGGCTCCCAATCCGCAAGAGGATCCACTTCAAGGCCCTTGTTTTGGCCTTTAAGGCCCTACCTGACACCGGAGCCCCCTATCTTAGGTAAAGAGTCCAGCTCTATCATCCGTGGTGCCCTCTTCGCTCCTCGTCCCTGTGCCTAGTAAGCTCCCCTGTGTTCCTTCGTTCTCGAATAGGAGGACGATCTTTTCAGGCACAAGTTGCCAAACTTTGGAACGGCATGCCGCTCACTTTGAGACATACACTGTCTGAACCATGCTCTGACTAGGCTGCTCACCTGACGATAAGTGTCAGCGCTGACGCAAGCATGGAACCTTCCATATGATATAGGGGTGAGGGTCATATTTTCAGATATCATTGTGTGAGACTTTTAACTTCACTGTCACCATATCTTCTTTGCAGAGATGAGGGTATTACCTTTCCCCTTTTTGTCAATTTCATCCTGTCTCTGGGTCTCCCTCTGAACCTATGTGCTGGTAAGCTTATTCCGAAGATTGCAGTTGTGTAATTTGCTCCCAAACATGCCTTGGTGGTGTCTCACTACTCCCTCAAAGTCTGACAGAGTGTTTCAAAAACTAGGAATCATGTTTGGAATGGCAATAGGCATGGCCTTTATTAGTGGGCCTATCATGTGCTCAAACATGCCATATGCTTGAGGCCGCAAGGGCGTGCTTTTGCATTGTCAAAACCGTACACTTTACCCAAAGATCTCTAAAATTCTGGCCAATCAGGGGAGGCTCATTTTCAAACTTATGGCATGAAGCATTCCATCCCTCAAATATAACTCTTATGCATCAATGCATTCACACAGCCACATATTGGGTAAATGTCTTTGGTACATAAGTCCCCAGGCTCAGTGAGTGAACAACCATGTCTTGTCCACACGGTCGCGGCTTCAGGAAATATGGACTAATCATCAATCAGAATCAGGAGACAGTGACAAAATGCAACGGGACTTTAAAAGTCAATGACTACTTTCTCCTGTACTCTGGCAAAGGGGGCATTTGAAGCAGCTGTCTTTTCCGAGATTTATCCCAACATCTTCTTGACTAGATGATCCAGAAAGAAAAGCCATCATTTCCGGCTTAACATGATTGTCTTGGCCTCTGCACTTCAATGCTCTGTGCGCGCCGATTATACACCTTTCTTGCACATAACCTTGTGAGCTATGAACTGGGGTCTTCCTAGAAGCAATCACATACAATCTTGTGCACACTATCCATAATATTGAACGTGTTGAGCTCCTTGCAGTCAGGGAGTTTTTGTAATTTAGTGACCAATTACAGATCCCTGCACCGCTGGAGCTCAATAAGCTCTACAACAGCGAAAAGTATAAGTCACTAGAGGTTGTATGTCAACAATATCGACCTGCAGTTATATCAATTAGACAATATCAATTTCAAACATATCATCAAGGTAGTATATAGTGGAGAGTAATGCCTTACTCTTAGCTGCACATTTAAGTCCCTTGATGATATCTTGTCAGTCAATTTATGTGAAAGTAGTTATAAAAACCAAGATATTTTGGTAGAACACATCTGGGTGCTTGCAGAATGATGCTTCGGAATCCGATGCACTAGTGCAGAAGACAGGGGCCAAAATACTTCGCAAATCTTGAACAAGCATTTACAATGCAATGGTTTTGCCTTTGTTAAAGTTAGAGCTAATGGCATTGCTCTTGACATTATTTTTATTTATGTTTTTTTTAAAACATAAATAAATGGCATTGTCATTTACAATAGCAGGGCAGGGCACAGGGAAGGGGGGGGGGGGCGAGGAGAGACGAAGGAGAGCTGCGGGCTCTTGTTGTAATGCTTTCATGGATGAGTTGGTGGATGCATGGATGGGTGCATGCATGGATGGGTGTATGGATGGGTGTATGGATAGATGCATGGATGGGTGGATGGATAGATGCATATATACAGCCAATCCCTCAACAATTTATGCAATCCACCAACCCATCCAACCAACAACCCATCCATGCATCCACCCATACATAATGTAGAATCAGACTTAAGTTCCCCCATGAACCATTAAGCCTTTACCATGGCTTATCATCAACGTATGCTTTCAGAATGTTACATAAACTTGCAGCCATTCGGCATACAGTTGGAAATTCCAAATATCTAAAGTACTGCAGTTTGCAAACAAAAACAATACATTGCCTCTCTCAAAAAGGCATACCAAGGATCATCACAAACAAAATATTGTGCCCCCATGGTTTGCGAAAGGGGCAGCCCAACACCAACCAACTTGCCTCCTACAAAGAGATGTAATTTAATGTAACGGAACAGGTCTACAAACTGTAATAAACATCAACCATGAAATGCCTGTTGGCTATACTTAATGTTGTCTACAATGAAGCAGCCAGGCCTACTGCCTTGGTCTTAACTTTTCATAATAAACAGATCAGACCTATGGCATCGGCCATAACTTTCCCAGCACAACAATCAGTCTTATAGCCTTTCTTACTGAATGTCTCAATAACCAACTCAGGCCTACAGTACTGCTGCTCTGCCTAATGTTTCCCACAAGGCAACTACTGGCATTCCGTTATAAAATTCCAAATGTATATAAAATTACAAAAAAGATTATAAATTGTTCAGATATGCCAACAGGTCCCGGAGCTCTGGTCTATTGGGTACGCTGAACTTCAAAGTAATATACTTCTTTTGAAAGGCAATACAGTTAAAACAATCCAACATCTGATGCCTTCCCTCTTTAATGTACGATGTTCAGAATAAATATGGAAGGCCTTCTGCCTTTATTGTAACTTTATACAATAAATAGACCAGGCATCTAAAGAATTAATCTCTGCCTTGCCACCACATCCACTTGTATTGAGAACAAGTATTCCCATCAGGCAAAAACTAGAATACAAGCACTTTCCGTGGAAGCAACCAAATCTGGCCCAATCACGGCTGTCCTCGACGGAAGCAACATGTGGGCAAAAGCAAATCCTCTCGATAACAGTAATTCTGAAAACTCATTGTTGAGACACGATGTCCAGCAGCAGCTGTGGCTCTCAAGCCAGACCTAAAACGCGTCGATACCACGAAGCGGCAAAGAGAGCGCTCTGCACGTCATGTACAGAATCAATAAGACGCCCCAAAGCTGCCCTTACTCAGTTTAGTAAAGACACACAAACCAAACATCAGGCAGGCCCCTTCTGCACTGCAGTGGTTTCCCCAGACCTGAATGTGTCTCTCTTCCCTCTGGAAAACAAGATACTGCACTGAAGGCCAAACCGTAGCTATGGATAAGCTCAGTCAATTGAAACGTAAGCTGCTTCTAGGCGCATCTATCCATTGAACACGAGTACTCTAGACTAGGCGGACGTGCTGTTTACACTACTTCAACACCGCAGTAAAACAGGTGTCTAGCCCTCCAGCCTTTCCTAGAATGCAGACTGCTTATGATCAATTAGGGGGGGAGCTATAGAAATGGAGTGATTAAATATCCGTGTTCCATATATTCCGCTAGACATTTCTAATCAAGCGTGCTATGTTTGAAGCGGACAGCACTGCAGCACGGTACAGGCGGCGGCAGGAGCCACGGTGCATCCATCTTCGGCATTTAAATAAAGCACAGCTGGAGCCCTTTGTTCAAACAGACATGCCTCAACTATGACCGAACCGAGCGATACTCCTACCCATGGTCATTCATCATGCTCACAGTCGCCTACATCGTGTGCATATCAACAATTATTTACTTCACGAGCTTAAGTCAATAAATCCACCAGTGAACAGGAAAGGCCTGCGTTTATTAATATAAAAAGCATTGGCAAAGTAAAGAGACCTGACACGTAATGCAGCCATACTCCAGGGGAGGTATGGAGACACGAAGCGGAAGAAAGCCTAAACCGCTGACCAATAACAAGCAAATGGGCATGACAATAAGCCAAACAATAACAAACAATGGATGGCCTCTAGGCGCACCGAGAAACAAGCTACCAGTATTACGAAGAGCGGGAGGGGTGCGGGGTGGGAACGGACAGCGGGAGGGAGGGTGGGAGCACTCACCTGGACTTACTCCGGCGGCGGCGGTCGGCACACACAGGCACGTGTTGCAATGTTAATTGCATTTAGGTCGCATACCCTGGAGGAGCGGGCGTGTTACGGATCGGCATGGAAGAGGGGCGGGAAAGGCGACCACGCCCATGCGAGCAGGAAGGCGGGTGCCGGCTCAATGCCGGACCAGATTCGGGGGCGTTCCCGAGAACAGGCTTTCGGCTGACGTAGCCAAAAGCCAAAAATTCTCGGGAACGCCCCCGAATCTGGTCCGGGATTGACAGACAGGCCCGTCTTCCAATGGCTAGCCTCCATTTATGGAGCTAGCCAATGGAAGACGGGGGCCGTTCCTGTCTCCCCTACCATAATCATTAGGTTTTCGCCTGCGCGAAAAAGATGCGCAGAGCGCATCTTTCGCCAGGCAAAACCTAAAAAGGAAAGCAAAAACTTGGAATACAGAAAGTAAACCTCGGGAAGCACTAGTAGTTCGTGTTGTAAGGGCAAGGAGGCAGAATTATACAGGTAGGGGTGCACAGACTCATAAAGATATACGTTTTGCCCCTAACTTTAATGTTTGAACCCCAAATCATATTTTAGCAATGAACCCCTAAGGCTGTTCCCAGATCACCTCTCTTACATATGCTTGGCTGCATCTTTCAACTCTGCTTCGTCTATGTAAATAGTATCTTCTCCATCAGACCCCTCCCAGATTTAGTTGACTCTGGCATCTTATACCTGACATTTATTGAAAAGATTTAATTCTTTATCAAGTTTCCATTTCTAGAACGCATTTCATGAATAGATGCTAATGTCCTGTATTGACTGTAAGATATACTCCTTTAAAATACTTCTTAAAATCAGAAGAAAAACAGAACTGCGAAAATAAGTCACATTTTCCTTTTTTTACATGTATGTTGTAGCTGGAACCCTCCACGCTATTTACTATGGAAACTCTCCAGCAAAGTTAAAGCTTATCACAATTAACATAGCATAAACTAATAGTAGATTGAGGATGACACACACCGCTTTCTGCGGTACAGTTCTTATACTGGGAACCAGGAATACAAAGCTCTGGGTCGCAAACCAGCAGCTGTTTTTGCACGGAGACTAGTCTGCGATCCAGGACTTATTTTGCACTGCAGCAGGTGCCCTGATCAAGCGCAAGAGCGAATGTACCTTTCGTAGGATCCACAGAACCCTACTCCGTTAATACTAGTGAGGCTGGGTTCTACAGAGGTGGCTGTGAAAAGAGGGATGGGTGCCTGCAAGGGACAGCAGACCTCCATCTCTGCATTCAAAACCACAAAATTCCAACTTTGTTATTTGATTGCAGTCCTGTCCCTTACAGGAAGAGGGATGCAGGCATAAACAAGCAATGTCAAAGTCAGTAGGCCTAGCCTTGGCAAGCTAGTGTGATGGGAATTATTTTCTTTTAAATTTTATTGCAAGAATAGCCCAGAAAAAAAAGGAAAAAAGAATAGGCCATCACCTAACAAGTGGATGCCTGATGCTTGCAATAAAAAGTTTAACATTTACTGATGCTGCTGTTTTACAAGTGGTAGTTTTGTGCAGTTGGCCATGCATTTTACTATTATTCTTTGTGAAGGAGACAAGAATAAAGGCGACCAAACCATGCAGCTAAAATTTTACAATGTCACTTAAACACTTTATGACATACATGTTATAAAGGAGTACATGTAAAATACATATCCATTAATTAACATGAATATGGTAATAAATAAAAAACCTCACTTTTAACAAGTTTCGCAACTGGAGACAAATTAACTATTTTTAGGCACACATGAAATATGTGCACAAACTTTGTGCTGTCACTCAAAGTGAAGGAGTCAATGGAGAAAGTAGACTGACCTATTGACCCAAGTTCTAGGCTGTGGTGGGCAGAACTAAAATGTGCACCAGGCCCTCTATGTACGTAGAGTGTATATATTTTTTGGGTGGGGGGCCAACAGCCTGGCTACAGAGCCAATGCTTTCTCAAAGGCCAGACCTAAATAATGGCATAGGCAAAGTACACTGGGAGGGATCATGAAGTGGCCCTCTGGACAAAGATGTACTCCCTTAATGCTCACAGCCCATATTAACAAAGTGAAGCAGGGCCTTCAGGTGTAACATCCACTTTGGAAATTGACATCACCTACTTTCGGTTATTGGTATCCAATCAAGGGATTGCAACTGCAGTTGTGGTCATAAACCATCGTTAAATTCCATTGCAAATCATTAGGAAGGAGGTGGCCACTTCACACCCCTTTTCCCAAAAATCCATAATGAGTCACTAAGTGTTCATTGGGACACGCAAAGACACTTGCGAATCACAGTGAGCTCAAGATGCATTGTGAAGGACACGGTGTGCACCCACACAATCAATTAGTACATCAGGCCCGAGTTGCCTATTGGTCAATGTCCGGAAGATAAGACACTGAATATTTTGCACAACCATGTGTTTGCCTGGCCTCTCCCATTTCCCACTGTTCAACAAAAGCCCTAATCTTACATGTTTTCAGTCAAAAACAAGAGAAAGCAATATTAGTATGGACTATCTGTCTCAGGGCTTTCTTCCCCATTGGTTATATGGCAGAAACCGTAAGTGTACAAGACTGCTCCCCAGCTAACAAGCTGTAGTAGTGTACAAGAAACAAAAGGGAGATCCCCTATATGCCAATGTGGGACGGGGTAGAATAATGGTAAAACACAAAAAGTCCCTAATTGTCTGGGAATACCCTCTGTCACGGCCCCTTGTTCCCCAAAGGACCTAGCGTAACTCCAACACTATTGTTGTGTCACACCTGGTCCTGTCATACGACCTGGACCCCACTGACAGTTATGAGAACAAGACTTAACTACTCGAGGTCCATTTAACACACTGAACTTGCAATGAAACAGATATAATTCATGTGGCATTCAAAAAAAGTTCTAACTGTATTTGTATATATTAAAAACAATAATTTATTAAAATCTCATCACATTACAGTACATCACAGTTTGCATCATTATACAAAAACATTACAATAAAATTACAACCGTAAGTGTCCATGAAATGAAATGAAAATTCGAATTATAAGGTGTTTAAATGCCCACATGCGTCTTGGTGCTGATTATTTCTTAGTCAAATCAGATGATTGGCTTAATAAAGGGGGTAATGTTCAGCACAGCCAATTAATGGCTAAACAACCAGGATTTAGGAACTTTTCTGAAATGAAGGAAAGAGTATTCCTATACTTATACGTACAGGTGATAAAACTTCTACTTCTCAATAGGATTTTCTGAACATGGGAACAACTACATTCTTGGCTGCAGATGAACGCAGTGGTCTGGAGGGGATATACCAAGAGAAGCTACAGTAAAAAAAATAAAGAGCCTGAATTATGAAGTGCATTAAAGGCAATGTACAGAGCCTTAAAAGTGATGAGCTTTTTTATTGGAACAAATGCAGCTCTGTGAGCACAAAAGATGCTGACTTATGTTTGGGAATGTTTCAACAATAGGAGAGAGAGGGAGAAAAGGGACACTCTCAGTCCCCCAGATAAATCTGTGTCAAACAACAGAAGAGTGTCGCATGTAGCAAGTGTGTGAGCACAAATAAAAAGGATAAATGAACCTTAATAAATCTCATTTCAATTTATAAGGAAGCCCTCACTCACCACCCTGGGTGGTGACATGCTTCATTATCGGGCCCACCAGGAGAAGCTGAATGCCTCCCTGGTGTGCTACAACGCCAGGATACTGCGGAGCTGGGTTTTTTCGTGACAGTGATGTGAAAAAAAGTGAGTTAAAAATGTCAAGGTAGTGTACCACGCAAAAAAATGTTATTCAGTGGTCAACCTGACATAATTAAAAGTATGTGTAGGAAATTGCAATGAACTCAATTCCTGAGGACACCAACTGGGAGACCAAAAGGAGGTGTCCTTTCCAAACAAAAGCAGCTCTTTTTTTCCAGAATTCAATTTTAAGCAATTATTGTACACCCAATTGCCTATGTGCCACATACAATCATGAAACCTGGTTGCAGTCTTATAGGGATTAGTGGACAAAAAAACACAATCTGAGTATCATCAGCGTATGATAACATTGAAAACCCAAACTATTTTAAAATCCTATCCAGTGGGTTGATTTATAAGTTAAAAAGAATGTGGCTTAATGAGGATCCCTGTGGCACTCCACGAGGGAGTACCAATGGATCAGATACAAATTTGTTGAGAGATAAAAGTTATTCCAGTTCAGACAGAAAATATTTCAGAAGAGCAAAAGCGGTTCCCCTAATCCCGAAGAAGTGAAGATAGTCAATCAGAAGATCATGATTGACCGGGTCTAATGACTCCGAGAGGTCTAATAAAAAACATCAATGCCGCATTTTCTTATTAGTCAAGAATGAATCCTATATCTTTAGCTAACACAATTTGGGCAAATTCCGTGCTATATTCGCTTCTAAAGCCGAACTGAGTAGAATCGAGCAGGTTGTTTGCGTTTATATAAGAAGCCAATTCCAAATTCATGGCTTTCTCAACTATTTTGGCTTGAAAAGGCAGACAAGATATGGGCCGACAATTGCTTGGATCTACAGAAGAGAGATTGGCCTTTTTTTTTTTTACAAATGGCAAGATAGAGGCCTTTTTTCCAGGCCTTAGGAAAGTAACCTGAGGTGAACATTTAATTAAAGATATCTACTAATTGAGCTGAAATAATTTCTGGAACCTACTGGAGAATTTTTGGGAGACATGGGTCATTGGGGGAGCCTGATTTCATGGCCTTAGTTAAATTAAGCACCTGTTTACTGTAAGTGTAAGAGGTAAGAAAGATGCAAGCATTTCTGAATTGGGAGGTAAAAGTGTTTTGTCAGGAAAAATGGAAGTCGACAAAGATTTAGCTGTGAATGCATTGCAAACATCTCCAACTTTGGCCTGAAAATACGAGGCGGTACAAAAGGGGGTGGTGATAGACGGAGCATCTGAATCAATCAAACACTCACACCCAGTCAAAAAATCTGGGTTTAATCCATCACCGTTTTTTAGCCCACTCTGCCACCCCAGTTCAGACATGGCTATCTGCAAATCAGTCTGACCCTGTGCCTCATGCGAACAGTCCAGCCCGAACTGCCAAGCCATGTCTTCCCTGGACCGGAAACAGTTTTTTCGTGACAGTGATGTGAAAAAAGTGAGTTAAAAATGTCAAGGTAGTGTACCACGCAAAAAAATGTTATTCAGTGGTCAACCTGACATAATTAAAAGTATGTGTAGGAAATTGCAATGAACTCAATTCCTGAGGACACCAACTGGGAGACCAGAAGGAGGTGTCCTTTCCAAACAAAAGCTGCTCTTTTTTTCCAGAATTCAATTTTAAGCAATTATTGTACATCCAGTTGCCTATGTGCCACATACAATCATGAAACCTGGTTGCAGTCTTATAGGGATTAGTGGACAAAAAAACACAATATGAGTATCATCAGCTTATGATAACATTGAAAACCCAAACTATTTTAAAATCCTATCCAGTGGGTTGATTTATAAGTTAAAAAGAATGTGGCTTAATGAGGATCCCTGTGGCACTCCACGAGGGAGTACAAATGGATCAGATACAAATTTGTTGAGAGATACAAGTTATTCCAGTTCAGACAGAAAATATTTCAGAAGAGCAAAAGCGGTTCCCCTAATCCTGAAGAAGTGGAGATGGTCAATCAGAAGATCATGATTGACCGGGTCTAATGACTCCGAGAGGTCTAATAAAAAACATCAATGCCGCATTTTCTTATTAGTCAAGAATGAATCCTATATCTTTAGCTAACACAATTTGGGCAAATTCCGTGCTATATTCGCTTCTAAAGCCGAACTGAGTAGAATCGAGCAGGTTGTTTGCGTTTATATAAGAAGCCAATTCCAAATTCATGGCTTTCTCAACTATTTTGGCTTGAAAAGGCAGACAAATATGGGCCGACAATTGCTTGGATCTACAGAAGAGAGATTGGCCTTTTTTTTTACAAATGGCAAGATAGAGGCTTTTTTTCCAGGCCTTAGGAAAGTAACCTGAGGTGAACATTTAATTAAAGATATCTACTAATTGAGCTGAAATAATTTCTGGAACCTACTGGAGAATTTTTGGGAGACATGGGTCATTGGGGGAGCCTGATTTCATGGCCTTAGTTAAATTAAGCACCTGTTTACTGTAAGTGTAAGAGGTAAGAAAGATGCAAGCATTTCTGAATTGGGAGGTAAAAGTGTTTTGTCAGGAAAAATGGAAGTCGACAAAGATTTAGCTGTGAATGCATTGCAAACATCTCCAACTTTGGCCTGAAAATACGAGGCGGTACAAAAGGGGGTGGTGATAGACGGAGCATCTGAATCAATCAAACACTCACACCCAGTCAAAAGATCTGGGTTTAGTCCATCACCGTTCTTTAGCCCACTCTGCCACCCCAGTTCAGATATGGCTATATGCAAATCAGTCTGACCCTGTGCCTCATGGGAACAGTCCAGCCCGAACTGCCAAGCCATGTCTTCCCTGGACCGGAAACAAGCTTCTGAGGACCGGTTTCTGGCATTCCAGCTGTCTTCAGCCCGGCTTGCTTGAATCCAGTGGCAAAGTGAGCAAGGGACTCACGTCTGAGTATACCCTGCCACACTTATGGCGGCCAAAAGAGGTACAAAAGGGGGTGGTGATGGACGGAGCATCTGAATCAATCAAACACTCACACCCAGTCAAAAGATCTGGGTTTAATCCATCACCGTTCTTTAGACCACTCTGCCACCCCAGAAACCGGTCCTTGGATGCTTGATTCCGGTCTAGGAAAGACATGGCTTGGAAGTTTGGGCTGGACTGTTCCCATGAGGCACAGGGTCAAGGCTGATTTGCATATGGCCAGTGTCTGACCTAGGGTGGTGTGGAGTGCAAAAAAACGATGGATTTGGGCCCAGATCTTTGTACTCAGTGAATTTTTTTTTTTTAAATACGAGGCTGCAAATATTACAAAAGGATTGATTTAAATGTGCATTCTTATTTTCAAGGACATTTGCAAGTTGTTTAACTATCTTAAAGAACTCTTCAGTCGAGTTTTTGCAAGTCTCGACTTATGCGTCACTCTGAGGAGTCCGCCTCTCGAGGCTCTGTAGAGCAATCACTTAAATCCTTTCCTGTACGAAACGCTCGGTACACGAAGAGACGAGCAAGGCCTGCAAGGGTAGAGGGCTCATGTAGCTCCCTGAAGCCCTTCTAGAGTTCAGACCGAAATAAGGAGACTCACAGAGGACGCTTCACAGGCGATCATCTTGGGTGGGCAACACGCCCTCTTCCATACCCGAGAGCCACTCTGTTGTACTTACTGCGTTCTGTGCACAGCGTCCTGACCTGACTGTTTCTAAGCGCTAGTCTCACGCGTGCTCTTAAGATCGCTCCCAGTCTGTTTGCTGTAGCATACTAACTACGCCTTGTCTCCAGCCCCTGCCTGTGCCCCCAGCATCCCTTGGCCTGCACGAGAGAAGGTTCCACGAGGCCCGCTAATAGGCGCTTAGTTGAAGTGGCTGACGCTGATCCTGGGACGCTCTGGCCAGCCTCATCTTTGCATTAAAAACGGGTAAACATTGTCTTGTCTGACACCTTTAATTGGTCCCGCCAAGTCACGCAGTGCTTTGTGGAGCAGCGAGCCCCCGGTGGGAGCTCGATGGTTAATGCAGAGGGCCGAACTAAGGCACTTCCTCCCTCCACCCCGCTACCCCACATCATCCCTGGTTAGCCCCTGGCCTGCAGCCTTTCTTCTCTGATTGAAGCGCCTGTCACTTCACTGCCTCCTGCCTCTCGGCAGCATCGTTATCTTGTCAAGCCTCTGAAAGCGCCTCTTACATCTGTAGTGCTTTGGCAGTGTGGCAGCCTTCAGCAAACCTGTCTCTGCTCGGGACAGCACTATCTACCACTGGGACTGCTGTGCAGGACGGAAGTTACTGTGACGTCACACATAGCGCCTGCGTCCTCAGTGCAGAACGGAAGTGCCTGTGACGTCACACATAGGGCCTGCGTCCCTAGTGCAGGACGGAAGTGCCTGTGACGTCACACATAGGGCCTGCGTCCCCTGTGCGCTGACTCCCGCGGGCTGTGCAGGGCGGAAGTGGCTGTGACGTCACACATAGGGCCTTCGTCCCCTGTGCAGGACGAAAGTGCCGTGACGGCACACATAGCCTGCGTCCCCTGTGCGCTGACTCCCGCGGGGTGCTGTGCTGGACGGAAATGACTGTGACGTCACACATAGGGCCAGCCTCCTGTGTGCACTGACGCCCGCGGGTCTTTCCAGACCCAAGGGAAGTGGAGGGAGAGGCCGCAGCTTTCGCCGCCTTCCCAGGTTCTTTCTGGTGTTGTTATGGCTGACACACCGGGACAGCTCTTGCTCTCCCGAACTATTGCTTTGCTCGTCACAGGCAGTGAGGCTGGCGAGGAGAGCAATTTACAACAAAAAAATGCCAGGTCGCATACCCTGGAGGAGCGGGCGTGCTACGGATCGGCATGGAAGAGGGGCGGGAGAGGAGGTGGGAAAGGCGACCACGCCCATGCGAGCAGGAAGGCGGGTGCCGGCTCAATGCCGGACCAGATTCGGGGGCGTTCCCGAGAACAGGCTTTCGGCTGACGTCGCCAAAAGCCAAAAATTCTCGGGAACGCCCCCGAATCTGGTCCTGCATTGACGGACAAACGTGTCTCCCAATGGCTAGCCTCCATTTATGGAGCTAGCCAATGGAAGACGGGGGCGGATTCCAACCCCTATACTATACTCATTAGGTTTTTCCTAGCACATGCATACTTCGTACGCATTGGCTAGGCAAAACCTAAAAAGTAAGGAGAAATCAAGGAAAGAGACGTAGTGAGATTTTAACTCTAATTTTACTCGGAGAACAGGAAGAAATATATGTTAAAGAAAAAGAAAACTCACTAAACTTGTTTTCAGTCTCTGTCTCCATTCTGCCCAGTGACAAGTGGTGTCAGTAATTAGATTACATTCAATATTCAACAACTGACAGACGGACAGTGACATTTTCAGAATGCTTTGGAACAATATGAACAGAATTTTAAGCTAAAAAGGGATGCATTCCAGCTGGTGCTTCAACTTCAATCAGACAATTTAGCTGAACAAGATTAATTTTTGTGTGTTTAGCAGACACTGTTGCAAACGCTCAGGTACAACTCAATGTACCAGCCTCACTGCTACAAAAATACAAGCGGGTTGCGGATACCACGTATTTCTTCATTAATTTTAAAAAGAGAGGCCCTTAATGCTGGATGGATAGTTGAAAGGTGGAGTAAAAAAAAATAGCTCCATTGTTTGCAAGAGAACTACAGCGCCATAGCGGATGTTCAACCTGGATGAATGAAGACTTAACCAAAATCATTTTAGAAACAATTGCTCTAGATGTAGAAAGTTAAAGGACCCAATTTAGATAAGAGAAGTGGGTGTATGATGAAACACATCCGGACATGTACTATAGAATTATAGATTAAGGAGCTGAATAGTTTCAACCAGAGTCTTCTATTAAAGAGGTTCTAATTGAAAAGATATATTCAGAACAATTTATAAAAGCTTTACCCATCTGTACAAAACAGAAGGTAATACAGCATCATGGATCGAGGTCAGCCTGGCTTGTGCCCTGTGCCTACCACGGGTCTCAGGACTGGAAGATGGTAGTCATAAAGTAAATACCTTGGCTCCTTGCAATGCAATTGGCCTCACATTTACGCGAGTTTAAGCTATTGGCATTGTAAATGACAATGGGATTTATGTATGTTTAAAAAAAAAAAAAACATAAATAAAATGGAATGCCAATACCTCAAACTCGCGTAAATGAGTGACCTATTGTATTGCAAATTGTAGGCATCAAGGACAACGGGACGAGAGGGCGGGGAGGTGTTAAAAAAGGCACAACAATATGGGGAAAGAAGTCACAGACAATAGGAGAAGGTAAAGAAGGCACAGAGGAGGGGTAAATTATGGCACAGAACGAGAGGGAGGGCAGGGTTGTAAAGAAGGCACCAAAGCACGTAGTGCCTGCAGTAAGAGAAACACAATTAAGAAAATAGTGGGGAAGAAGGCACAGACAATGGGAGGGAGGGGTAAAGAAGGCACAGACAACGGGAGGGAGGGCGGGGAGGTGTTAAAAAAGGCACAACAATATGGGTAAAGAAGGCATGGACAACGAGAGGGGGTAAAGAAGGCACGGAGGAGGGGTAAAGATGGCACACAACGGGAGGGAGGGCAGGGTTGTAAAGAAGCCACCAAAGCACTTAGTGCCTGCAGTAAGAGAAACACAATTAAGAAAATAGTGCTTAAAGATTAAATGCCAGGTACTGTGTAACGGCCGAAGTAAAAGAGCCAGTTGTCATGGAAGGTGACATATGAAGATGAGGCAGTACTAAGGAGGGACTAACAAGACTACTTACGAATCAGAAGCCAGCATTTAGGAAGGACAATGACACAAGCCAATGGCAAATATGGGCGGAGTGGGCGAGGTTTCTATTCCCTACTCCATAACAACAAGTCTCGCAGAGCAGCGCATGCTTGTGGACTCTAGGCTCGACCTAAAAAGGATAAGCATAATAAAGTCTCCAGTAAAAACCCTGTTGTTGTGAAGAAAGTGACAGAAAAGTGAACTAAGGGGGAGTGGCTTGATTGCCGGGGAAGATGGAGGCACCTGAGTGAGGCTCCGCGGGTCGACGCAGCTAGTCGCACGGCAACATTGTCTACTTCCCTGCATGGAAGGGCGCTTCTGAATCACGATGTTTGCCTGATCAGGAAAACAGCTTTTGAGGGCATTTTTGCAGCACCAGGACTTTGTTTTAGCTTTATATAGCCCCTGTCTCTGCTTCACAACAGTCATGGCTGCCATTTTGGGTAAGATGTTTCCCTGAGGCGAACTTTCCACGAACAGCCTTATAATGACAAGTTCTTTCCGCCTCATCCTTTTTGGATTAATTCTTTTATTCACTTTCTGATATTTTAATCTGAGGAAACACTACACAGCCTCTTGTTAGTGAGGTCCTGCTGCCTTGGAACTGCGCCATTAATGTCCGCCATTTTGGTCAAGCTTTCACTTCACAATGCAGCTGATATATAACAGGACTGTTTGAATGTTATTTACGCTTGCATGGTACATTATGAATATTGTGTAAACACAAATGGGGCTGTCCCTAATTGGAATTCCTACAGGATTTTTAGTGATGCGCGACCACTGAGGGCATCTCACAAAAAGTGAAGGACTGGCCTCACACACCACCTGGTGTCATGCTTCATCATAGGCCGTCCTCGACCTCCAAAAACTCTGTTTGATGGAGGGTGGGCATACACCAGGAGACAGGGATGCACTTCTATAACTAAGTGGTGGCCCGTGAACTATTGAAAAAGTGATCTAAAAACCATTGCGGTTGTAAACAAATTTAATTAAAAGTACAACTGCATGGTATTAAAAGAAGTGAGCGGTGATTTGTAAGCCAACTATCCCTTCACCGTGCTAGGTATGGTCAACATGTTTCTGCTTTAGAGTCCCTGGAGGGTACATAGCATTCATCAGGACCAAGGGGTTGTTGGAGGGCTCCACCTTTTACCTATAGTATAAAGTATCAACCACTAAAAGACCGGGGGTTGTAGGGATCAAAACACCACACTAGTATAGTACTTGTGTGAATAACCTGTAGGAAAAAGAGAAAGAAAGCAAGAGACACATACCGGAAGTGTAAGTATCCAGATTGTAATGTTGTATCACATACATCATCACACATACGCGCGCGTGGTGTTCTATAAGTGAAACAAACGTGTCATTCATACGTGTTAACACTTATAAGGAGAGAAAATCATGTCTCTCGCCGCTTACCCTAGAACACTAGCCTATTTACTCCATGGGAGGTCGACGGTGGAAGAGCCTACTGTGACATTCTGTAAAAAGAGACATAGGGTCATTACCTGGTTTTGACGGAACAGATCCATGAAGGGGAAACAATAAACATATACTATATATTTTTAGATTTCTTTTTTTTTAAAGGTGCATTCCTCGTGAGAGGGGTGGAATAGCACCGACAGCATAAAAGTATGCTCTTTCATCCATCCGTACACATACACACTCTTACTGTCATCTTCAGCGCTTCCAGCCGTGTCACCTTTACACATCCGCTTCGCCTCCGCATCGGTGAGTAATGGTGGGATAGGAGCTGGTTTTTATACTCTCCTTCAATGTCTAATTGCTTGGTGATTATTAGGCTATTGTTGACACCTGAGCGGGATCTGGTGCATCGCTGGAAGGCTCCTGTTTGCCTGATTGAGGGTGTTTACCTTCTGTGCCGCCTTCACCTCCACAACAGTGGATGCGTTCTCACACATGCATCCTTAGTTGTTAGTGAGATGTCGGTGCTTGCGCGCATGGGCTCTATTACGCGTGCATGTGCGTGTACTATACAGCACGTACAATACTAAGTGGGGCAATTTAAAGTTTCAAAACGGGTCCCTCCACTATTGTAAATTATCGCAGAAGGCCTATTTGTAGAAAGGCCCAACTATTATTAGCGGGTGCTTCAATCAAGACACTGAAGTGCTTCTAACGGGGGTATCGCTAAAACGCTGCCTGGCTGCCTGGTGTTTCCCTCCAATGCAGCCTCCATGTAGTAACTATTACGCGCGCATGCGCTTATATTATAGTGCATGTGCACTTCATAATGGGGCATTTTAAAGTGTCACAGGGTTCCATTCATTATTGTCTAATATTGCAAAAAGGTCAATAATGGAAAGGGGAATGGCCCAACCAATATTACAAAGTGCAGTGCTTCCAGAAAGGCAGGCATTCACATGCTTTACCATTGGTTATATTTCCATAAGCAGTGCTAAGCGTCAATGCCCTATGTGTGGTGTTGGCGGTTTTCTAATACACGGGTGGTGTCTATATAAAGTTAGACATGTATGTATGGCGTGACAGTTTGGCCCGAAGAGTAAGGTGTGTGCTTAGTGCAGGTGTAGGTTCGTACTCGGGCATGACGGTACTTGAATTTATCATTGTTGTATAATAGTCCTGTATTAGAGTCATTGTGCCAGTTGTAGCATTGGGATTTTGTCATTAAGGCCTGTACCTCATGTACGTAAATGGTATAACCAGCTTTGTTCCCTGATATGCAGTTGTCTGCATTTTGTTTCCTCATCACCTTCAACACCACCCAACAGAGATCTGATTCAGTGTGATTTGCATCCATAAAGTGTTTTGTTAGCCTGGTATTGGATTTTTTGCAGCAGATAGTACTGCGGTGTTCGTTAATCCGTGTTTTGACTTTCCTTGTCGTCATACCGATGTACTTCAGGTTACATGGACAGTTCAGCAGACAGATCACATGTTCAGTGTTGCCATTACTGACGTTTTTTAGTTTCCATGGGTTGTTTGTGTCAATATTCACTTTTGTAGTGGTGGTTAGTGGACAGCACATGCAAATGCCACATGGAAAATGACCTATAGGTTTTGGCTGGCTACATAGTGTTTTCTGGCCGCTGTGCTCTTCATGTGAGATTCTAGAGTGTACAAGGTAATCCCTGAGGTTCCTGCTCCTTTTGTAAGCAAAGAGGGGAGGTTCCCACTGTTGTTGTCCACTATTCAGTATCAACCATTTTTTCTTTATGATGCTCTGAACTTTATTTGATGCAGGGGTGTACGTAGTCACGCATACCCTGCGTTCAGATTTCTCTTTAGGTGTAGTGTCCAGCAGTGCTTCCCGAGTATTATTCCTAGCCCTTTTCTTGGATCTCCTGATCATCTTTTTCGGGTAGTGTCTCGCCAGAAGTTTGGTTTCCAGATTGTCTGCCTGTGCTTGGAATGTTTCTAACTCAGAGCAATTTCTTCCTACCCTGAGGAACAGCCCCACTGGTAGATTCTGGCATAGAGCTCTTGGATCGTAGCTCTCGTATTGTAATAGGCTGTTCCTATCCGTCGGTTTTATGTGTACCTTTGTGGAGATCCCCTCAATTGTCATGGTGATATCCAAATCGAGGAATATTGTATGATTCTTCTAGATGGTCAGGGTGAAGTTGAGATGGTTATCTCTGCTGTTGACCCACTCCACAAAAGTCGTTGCATCCTCTGGTGTACCGTGCCACACGATGAAGATATCATCTATATATCGTTTCCATGTTTTCATCTGGTGGATAAACGGGTTGTTAGTATTGAAGATGTGATCTTCCTCAAACTGATGGACATACAGGCACGCCATACTGGGTGCAAAAGTGCTGCCCACAGTAGTGCCCTTGATCCGATGGTATAGTGTGTCCTCAACTCGAAAAAGAATTTGGTGAGGGCCAGCTCAGCACACTCCATAATGAAGTGTGTTGATGTTATGTAGAGCCATTCTTGGTTCAAAGGATTTGTTCCTCCACCTCCAAGGTGCGTCTTTGGGGGATGCTCTTAGAGAGCGCTTCGATATCCATAGTTATGAACAGATCCTCTTTGATGTTGGTCTCCAAATCCCTCAGGTGGCATAAGACGTCCTTCGTGTCCCTCAGGTACGACGGGTACTTCTGTACAATCGGTCGTAGGAACCAATAGCAAAATTGCGATAATGGTTCTAGTGCTGAGCCAATGCCCGACACTACAGGTCTTTCTGGGTGAGGCATCCTGTTTTTATGGATCTTAGGGAGGGTATAGAACCTGGGTGTTCTTGGTTCAGTATTAATTAGGTACTCCGCGTCACTCTTTGTGATCCAATCGCAGGTCATTCCCTCACAGACCAGGCTCTTGATTTTCTTCATAATCCGTGTCGTCGGGTAACTCTGGTGTATTTTGAAGCTCGTTGTGTCTGATAGAAGCCACAGGCATTCTTCTCTGTACATCATGTAGTTCATTATGACAATTGCCCCACCTTTGTCAGCTGGATTTATAACTAACTCACAGTTGTTCCTTAGGTGCTGGAGTGCCGTCCTCTCACCTTTGGTTAGGTTCTGGAACCTTTTAGTGTTGTTGGAGTCAATTGCTCCAACCTCTTTGAGTACTGACTGTTCAAAAGCAAGGACATTGAACAAAATGTTCTGGGTTGGTGGAGTGAAAGTTGACTTCTTCTGTTGGCCTGTATTCAGCTCTCCATCTTCATATCTTTGTGTCTCGCCGAAGAAATCTCTCAGCTTGATCTTCTTGAAGAACTGTGGCAATTCGGTGTTAAGAGAAAACGGGTCATTGTCTGAGGCAATGAATATTGCCTCAGACAAGATTCTCCATTCAACCGTCAAACTTCTGTTTTTGCTGGAGTTTTCATTTGTGTTTCAGTATACTATGAGACCTGTGTATTGTCTTGGTCCTGTATCTTTTTGAGTTGCCTCAAAATTTTACAATTATCCTTTTATGAGACGGTTGAAAAAGGTGAGCCCCTCGCTGGTTCGCTCCATGCATTCATTTGTTAAGGACTCTACAATCTTTCCGAAATTCTCCAGGATGGAAGACTCTTTAATTTCCTTGTCTAAGGGCTCCACTTCTTCAACAATGGCTTCTAACACTGCAGGGAAAGACTCCACAAAACGTCTGAAAAAAGACCCACCATCTCCTTCAAAACCTTCTTCGCCTGTCTCTTTAGACATGATGCTAGCAGAAATTCGCTCTTTGCGTCCCTTTATGGAGGAAACTAATGCCAAACTGCAATTCCTCACAGAAAATTGGTAAAAAATGGATGAAAGACTAACTTTGGTGGAACATAATGTATCCTCACTTGGACTCGCTGATGGCAAGTTCAACACTCTTCAAACCGAAGTCGCCTCCCTTCAGAAACAAGTTGAGGACCTTGAAAATAGAAATAGGAGTAATAATTTATGCATTTATGGACTACTTGAAGTCACGAGGGAAATAATTCTCTCACTTTTTCCAAATCCTTCATTCCAAAGATTTTAAATATGCCACCTGAAACACCTCTGAATATTCAGCGTGCCCATCGCCTAGCACGTCAACAAGCTTCATCTGCCAACTCATGACGTCCCAGAGGGACTATCTTATTCTTCTTGGAATACACTGACTTACTTAAAGTACTTTCAGCAGCTAAATCAAGCAAGTTATCTGGTCTGGCAATAATTTATATTTTTCTCATGACTATGCTAAAAGCACAGCTGACAGACAAAAAGAGTTTCTCAATTTGAGGTCTGACCTTAGGTACCTCAGAGCTCGTTATGGTCTTTTCCAGCCTTGCCTATTTAAAGTCACTTACAAGAACAAAACAACGACTTATGAAGATCCGGTCAGATTTAAAAGATTTATTAATTCGTGCAAGATGGAAACTATGGATTTCTCTGAAGCGTCTATGTCTCGGGCTGTGTAATGCTGCTGAACCTGCTTAACCTTACTCCTTTTAAATCGAACAATTATATTCTTGTTCCTAAAGCGATGTTGTTGGATATTGCAATGTTGTTTCTTTAAAGCTGTTGCTACTTGTAACTTGATTGTGTATGTTGATTAACTTTTTTCTTCCTTCCTTTACAGGTCCATTCATGCTCGTTCCTGTTTGTCCTTCCCCTTGTTCTGTGAGAGGTGACCTTCCTTCATTCTCCCCGCAGTCATCCTTGGGCATCTCATCTACTCCCTGTGGTCCTCCCCCATTCCTTTTTGGATTCTTAGGTATGTTCTCTACCTCTGTTTTTTTTATATTGTTCATCTCATCTCTGTTGTCTTTTTTTCTGATTTCTTTTAAAGATACTTTTGATCTTATCGCTCTTTATCTATTACTGTGCCTTCTTCTTTCTCTTCCTCATTTCTCTTTTGTTATTTATTTTGCTTTTCCTCTGTCTCCTATCTCTTCCCTTTTTTTCTTTTTTATCCGATTTAATATTTCGCGTTCAAATATGAACTATTTTTTTAAAGATTTAACTATAATTTTATCATATTTACACATGACTTGGCTGATGTTACAATCGTTCTATGCTGTTGGTCGGTCTGCCTAGATCATTATCTCTCTCATATATTCATATCATTGTTTTCATGTCTCAGAAAATGGAGTCATGGAATGTTAGAGTTTTGAAACCGCCCATCAAAAGACAACATGTTTTAACTAATTTATCTAAATTAGCAGCTGACATAGCTCTCATACAAGAATCTTATTTAACGGCAACTGAGACTTTGAAATTAAAAAGAAACTGGGTGGGGGTGGTTTTCTTTTCCCCAGTTGATGGTAAACGTAACACTACGCCATAAGTCAATTTCTGTTAAACTAATTTCTCAGTTATCTGATGAAGATGGAAGATGGTTACATACTAGATTGCAGATTGGAAATGCTCTGGTTTCTTTGCTTAATGTATATGCTCCCACTAAGGGTGACCCTTCTTTTTGGTCTTCTCTTTCCCAGCAAATTTCGTCTTGTATTGACGATAACTTTATCCTCGCTGGAGATTGCCACCAAATTGTCGACCCTTTCATAGATCGTAATTCATTAGCCTCATTTAAATCACATAAGTCCCGTAAAAATGTTCTAGATGTCATACAACAATATAAGCTTATTGACACCTGGAGAATTTGTAACCCTGCTACAAGAGAATACAGTTTTCATTCTCCCTCTCACCAAACACAATCTCGAATAGACCATTTTTTTGTGTCTCATAACATAGCTAAATTTGAGAAACGTAGAGTTTGGGACAATTTTAATATCTGACCATGCTCCTATTTCTATCAAATTGGACATTTTATCAAAATCTAATACACCCAGGAGATGGCGTTTTAATAACTCTCTCCTTCTAGATAAGACCTTTAACTCCTCTTTTATTTCTTTTTCTAATGAATATTTCTCTTTAAATCAGACTGATACTTTACCCTTTTCTGTTATTTGGGATTCATTTAAGGCAGCTGCCAGAGATTTTATTATGGGTTTTGTGTCTAAATAACATAGAATTTCCAGTGAAAGCACTAAGAATCTCGTGACAAAAATAAAGAAATTGGAGCATTCCTATTATGTTTCGAAATCTGACGGACTGTTTATCTCCGCTTACTGAGGCCAAACTTCAATTTAATAAAGATTTCGACTGACAATGCCTCACTCTACTTGTCAAAGTAAGGGCAAACATTTATGGTGGCCAAAACAAGGCTGGTAAGCTCTTGGCGAATTATTTAAAGGTTAAGAATAATAAGCTTGACCTCATATCAATTCTTGATGAGCAAAACACATTAAGGTTTAAAGATTCTGAAATCGTGGATGAATTCCTCCTCTTTTACAAAGATTTATACACAACAGAATCTGCACCCTCAGATTTTGATATTTCTCAGTTCCTTTCAGACATACAGCGTACCTCTGATTCCTAAATAGATTATGCTCCCTTAGAATCTGACATCTCACAACAAGAATTCCTTGGTGCACTACAGACACTCAAGAAAGATAAGGCTCCCGGACCAGATAGGTTTACAGTAGAATCTTTTACACACTGAGCCCCACTGCTCCTTGCCAAATTGCAAACCCTTTTTAATTCGTTTTTGCAGTCGGGCGAATCCTCTGGCTCTTTTTTAGAAGCACTAAAATTATAGACCTATTTCTTTAGTCAACATTGATTACAAAATGTTCTCGAAAACCCTAGCAATGCATCTTGAATCTTATCTCCCTCAATTGTTAGGTGCAGAGCAATCTGGTTTTATAAAGGGACACCTCATTTCAGACAACTCGCCTATTTTTCGACATTTTATCTAAATCTTCACATATGCCTCACTCACTAGCCACTGCGGCCCTGGATTTGGAGAAAGCTTTTGACCGTGTCAACTGGTCATATCTTTTTCATGTGCTCAAATGTTTGGCTTTGGTCCAAAGATCATAGCTCTGATTTTGCTCTTACACTATAATCCCTGAGCTGCAGTATTTGTAAATGGTAACACATATTCTTATTTTGATTTGGGAAGAGGTGTGCGTCAAGGCTGCCCACTGTCTCCATTTCTCTTTAACTTAGGTTTGGAACCCTTCTTATCCAAAATCTGTCAGAACAAAGATAGCCAGGGCTTTAATGTTCACAATAAACAAATTAAATTGGCAGCCTACACTGATAATATATTATTGTGTATATCTAATCCACAATCCACTATTCCTGCCTTCTTACATGAGGTGGAACTATGTGCTTCAGTTTCTGGTTATAAACTAAATAGAGATAAGTGTGAAATACTATCTCTGACTAAATATACATTTAAAGATTACGCTATCTCAAATTTTACTTGGAATTCCAAACATATAAAATACCTGGGATTACTTTTTGCCCCTTCAAATCCAACAACACTTTTTCTATCTTTAGAGAGTTATATACAGAGACTTTCCTCATTAATTTCCAAATAGCATCCCCTAAATTTGTCACGGAGGGGACGTCTTGATACCATTAAAATGATACTCTCTCCTATAGTATTGTACACGATTTCTAATATTCCAGTACCTATCCCCTCAAACAATTTTAAGAAAATCAATTCCATATTTTTATCTTTTTTATGGAACACTAAAAAACCTTGCATGTCACAATTAAGACCCATAAAACCAAAGTCAGAGGGTGGGGCTAATTTTCCTGATTTCCCCAATTACCATAAATCCTTCCTACTTCGTCAATCCTCGAGATGGCTTTCTGATCCTCAATTGGACTGTCCTCTGTGGATGGAACTTGAAAGAGCATATCTCTCTCTTTTCTCTTTTAAAGAATATTTGTCCTTCGCTAGCAAACCAATATCTGTCTCCACTTCTATTCTTAAGCACTCCTGTAAACTTCTGGAGTCCAACCAGAAGACACCTCCCACAGATTTAAAGTCTTTCCTCAATTCAACACTTTGGCACAATCATTTCTTATTGATTCATGGTAAACCTTTTTTACTGGAAGCCATGGAGACAGAAAGGTTTAATTTGGATACACCAGCTTTTTATGAAAGTATATCTTTTTCACAGGCTAGCCGTCTTTTTGATTTTCCATCTTCCTAACAATCTAAATATGCAATCCTAAAGCCAGCCTTACTGACTGCCTATACTCAAGTTTTGTCACTCAGTCAACATATGTCTCACTCGGTCAATAGGGTACATACTTTTTACGCTCATGTCCTAGAGCATCTACTATTTATACTTACCTTCGTAATCTACACAATGAAAGACAGAAAACCAAAATATAAATATCTTGGGAAGAAGATCTTGAGGTGGAATGGCCAATTTCCTACTGGAACAAAATATGGTCTAAAATTAGGAAATCACCTAGAGCAGCAAATACCACAAAGACATTATTTTTTTATCCATAATCGACTTTTATTACATCCGGTCATTTTGCACAAGAGATATCCTGATGTCCCTGATACCTGCTGGACTTGTTCATCCCCATCTGCTGATTTAAAACATTTACTCCTTGCATGCCCACATGTACACACCCTCTGGAAAAATGTTTGTTCTTAAATTGACTTGATTTTTGGTGCTAAAATACCCTTTTCCATTGTTCACCTATTTTTAGAAAGTACATCACCGATGTGGGATAATTATATTCTTGATATCAAGATTGTAGATTTGTTGCTAGCAGTTGCCTTTCAACAAATCACCAAAAACTGGAAAGACCTAACCAAGTTATCCTTTCAGGCCTGGTGGTACACTTTGTGTTATAACCATAGATTAGATACAGCCCTTGTCCATCTTATTCATTTAGCTACAAAGTGCATAATTCTGTGGTCATCTGTCACAAGAGATATTGAGTTGAGTGCTAGACACTCTTTCTCTATGACTCCCATACAACAAGAAGTTGTCCAACCTCTGTGACATTCCTTAATCTACTATATTATTTTTCATCTGTTTATGTCATTTTTGTGTATTTTTAACTTAGTTGCAGTATGTTATGAACAATGTGATTATTTTTCTCTGTTTATTCAGGCATTCCGTTTCAGTCATGTATATTTGATATTCTCACTTAAAAAAGGTTATATCTAATCTTTAATTATTCTCTTATATGATTATATTTTACTGATTGTATTACTGTATATTTTTACTTTATGTTCTCTCAATAAACACTTTTTTAATTAAAAAAAAGAAGTGAACTAAACCAATAAAGTTGACAGTTGCAATGTTATTTATGACTGTGGAGACTAGGGACACATTGTAAGGATAAGCCCCAAGATGTCCATGACAGAACACATTGATACCAAACTAAGAAGTTTGCCAACAAATGATTGTGTGCTACTCCTATCACCCTCTAGTGACAATAAGATGACAACTCAGTGGCAAGGCCCATGCAGAGTTTTACAAAACATTATATTACTTATCAGACTCCTTCTCTCAGAAAAGAAAACAGATAGCATGACACACCATGTCAATCCCTTGAAGAAATGGGAGGGCCCAATTCCAGAAAAATCGTTTTTATATACAGCTCAGAGATAGACATCTCTAATGGAAATGCTCTTAGCATCAGACAAAACGGATCTACATGCAGAGGTCTTCAAACTGGGGGGCGCTCCCTTCTTCGGTTTGTGGATGGTTTCCCAAGGGCGCAAATGCCTCTGCAACTACATGTAAATGAAGATGGCCTGGAAGTGCGGCCTTGTTTTTCCCCACATGCTTTCATTTACAAGCAGCTCTTGAAGTGATTTAAAAAGAATAGGAAATGTGATCTGGAGCGCTGTAACGCTTAGTGTGGTGGCAAGGCCAAGGAGGTGGCTATAAAAAAAAAAAAATAGTCTGAATATTTAGTTTTTTCACCGTCAGCTAACTGCAAATAAAATCATGTGTAAACAGTTTAATTGGAAAATAATTGAAAAATAAATACAAGTTAAACTAACTTGCGGTAAATTTACTCTTCAAGGTTATGAAACCTCAGTTGGCAAATACCATCACTGCAGATGTCTGTTTTTTTTTTAAGTTCTGTTTATTATTTTCACTCATAGTAAAAGTACAAAAACATCATCAAAAGTTGTGATACATTAAGTGATATAGTGGTGAGTCAGTTACTCTCGAGGTGCATGGTGTTCGATTTCTTCTTGTGTCATGTCAACGTAAGCACTGAATACGTGCGGCAATAGCGGACACCTGTGCACCATGCAACACATTCTGAAATTGGCATACAATCAAGTTACAGTTACAACCCCTCTTTCCTGAACAAATTGTTCTTCACTGTTTTCTGCAATAAATTGATCTCAGTTCCTGCAGTTATAAATAAGGCATTGCACCCTCAATCCATCTCCCCGTGTTATACAGTTTCAGCTCCATCTTTCAACACCACAGTCTCCTGCTTCTCATCTGCATTGGTATAGTCAAGGCTGTTTATGTGGGGTTACGTGGATGTGCAATCAGGTAGCATGTCAGCAGGGCCCAAATATCCCTGGGCCAGGAGGCCATGGGCAACAATCCAGCATATGTTGAGAGCCGTTCTTGGCAGATCACCAAATCATCAATCCAGTTCTTGAACTTGGGTCTCCGCCCCCTCCCCCAGCGGCAGGCCACTCTTCTCTTAGCCATGAGCAGAGCAATGGCTACAAATTTGCGGTGCTCCGCCCGTAAAGTTTTAACATAGCCTAATAGGGCCATCAGTGGAGTAGGGTCAACTTGCATGTTTATTATCAACGTCAAAGCTTGGAAGACCTGTTCCCAGTAATCATACACCCCGGGACATTCCCACGCCAGATGGAGAAAGTCCGCACCCTGTCCGAGTCCCTTAGACCAAATCTATGCATCCTGGCATGGGTGTAATACAATCTATGAAGGAACTTATAATGAATTATGCGGAGCCTACTGCTGGCCAAGACCTGTTCGATCTGTAAACAACAAAATTCCAAATGATCATCAGTTGGGGTAAAACCCAGCTCCTCCCCCCATCTAGTGCTGGTCATAGTGGTCAGGACATCTCTCTGCGTGTGTACTGTACGAGATATTAGGGATACCAGACGCCTAGCTGTCGCGTACTGCAGTATCAACTGTAATGGTGTCAATGCTTGTTTTCGGCTGGGAAATCCGGGGTCAGCGATCGTATCCCCTGTCTAAGTCAGATATACAGAAAAGTATCCATTGTGGTCTGCTGTGTGTTCTGGAACATATGTTCCATAGTTCGGAATTGGCCATTGTGGAATAAGTCCTCCCAGGTGCATATGTGTGTACGTTTTTTAAAGTTATGGAAAATGACTTCTTGCAGGTGGGGCATGCTCGGGTGATAAGTAAGAGCCAGCAATGGAGAATAGAGCATGGGTGCGCCTAGTATACGCCCTATTTGCTGCCATGCTGAGATCGTGGATGTAAGGGTTGTCGGCATCTTGACCCTAGTTCCCACAGTCTCATATATAGCGCCATCTATGGGTGTGGGGTGTGCATGCCAGTGTTCCGCCGCAACTTGTGGCATATATTGCGGTTGCGCTACCCAAAACCAGGTATAGTGGGCTTGCACGCTCATGTAGTATAATTTGAAGTTTGGTATCCCAAAACCTCCCCGTGAATAGGGCCTGGTCAGCACGCTCCACTGCAGCCTCGGCTGTTTACCGCCCCACACGAGGTGTTTCAGTTCCGTTCCCAGTGTTTAGAAGAAAAAAGCCCCGGGATAATATGGAATACTTAGAAATAGGTAGAGAAATTGGGGAAGTATCATTAATCAAGGATGCCCTGCCCGCAATAGAGAGTGGCAAAGCTATCCAGCGTGTGACACAGTCCGTTATGCGGGTCATGGCTGTACCATAATTCAGTCTCATGAGTTCTCCCCTGTCCCTAGTAACTCGTATCCCCAAATATTTCAGTTCCTCGTCACACCATTCTAAAGGATAGTCCAGTGGGAAGCGGATCGTCGCTGTCGTCAGAGGGAAAATATTTGATTTCCCCCAGTTAATCTGGATTCCTGATAGTTTCCCGAACACTATAAATTGCCTAAGCACTGGGTTCAAATTCTGCTGTGGGTCCCGAATGTAAAGGGTGATGTCATCTGCATATAGAGATATAAGTATTTGACGCAAATGACAACTCAGGGCCTTGTCATTATGGTGCTGTCGCAGCTTTGCCGCCAGCGGCTCCACCGCGATAGCAAAAAGTAACGGGGAAAGTGGACATCCCTGACGGGTGCCCCTAGTGATTTTAAATTTGCGCGAGGTATGTCCATTAATAAGTACCTTAGCTCTCAACAGATGATATAAGAGCAGGATCCACGAGAGGAAGAGGGGTGGGAAGCCCATTCTGAGCATCACACCAAAAATGTAGTCCCACTCAATGGAATCGAAGGCCTTTGTGGCATCTAAAAAAACTGCAGCCATAGGTAGTTCTTGGGAGACATTATTCAAGATGGTAAAAAGTGTCCTCAGATTATGGGAGGTGGCTCTCCCGGGCACAAACCCTGACTGATCAGAAAAGATCAAAGTCTCCATCAGCAGACACAGCCGGGTCGAGATTATTTTTGCCAATATTTTTGCATCACAATTAAGGAAGGATAGTGGTCTATAGGAGTCACATTGTTATGGCGGTTTATCTGGCTTCAACAGTGAAATTATAAGAGCTTCCCTCATAGAGGCAGGGAGGCTACACACCTCCAGCGACTCCTCATACACCTCACGAAGAATGGGGGCCATCAATTCTATATAGGTTTTGTAGAATTCAACTGGAATTCCATCATTCCCCGTGGCCTTCCCGGATTGCAAGCTCATGATAGCTTCCCTAACTTCATCTAACTCAAAAGGGGCACATAAGAATGTTCTCTGTACATCGCTAAGCCAACCTAGCGCTACGTCCCCCAAACAAGTGTTGAGATCTAGATCGCCCACCTTATTCGTGGTGTAGAGCCGATGATAATGGCGCGTAAAGGCATTAGGAATATTGGTTGTGTCCCTATAGACTTTCCCATGTAGATCCTCAATTTACAGGACATAATTAGCGCAGTGAGGTTTCCTAACTATTTGCGCCAGAGCCCTGCCCGACCTTTCACCTTCTCCATAACTTCTGGCTACCCAGTATCTGCCCCGAAATCTCACCTCCCTTTGTGCCATATCCATGTACTCTGTGAGCGTGTGTCGAAATTTAGCTTGGGCGTCTCCCTTCAGGCCCGCCACAAGTTCCCCTTCCAGTGTTTTGAACTCTAGCTCCAGTTTCCATATGGAGGTGAGTATATCTTTAAGGACCCCAGTGTCACGATCGCCCGGCCGCCGGTAATCACTGCCTGCCTTGTTGAGGTGTGGTGGGTTTGGGACGATCAATTGCGGGAACTACATTTCTTGCCAGCACATCACGTGACGTTCGCGCAATGCCGGAAACTGAATGTAATGGCGACTGCTGGAGGAGGCGGCGCCAATAATTCTGGATCCGAGGTCTGGCTGACTTTTTGCTCTGTTTCTTCGCATTTTTGAGGCGATAAGAGTGCACATACACTACTCTTCTGGAACGCCTATTCCTTGCCCAGGGCGACGGTGATCTCGTCCTATTTTGTGAAGGTGGAGACCCGTTTTGTTATCTCCACTTGTTCCCTGGTGTTTAACACAGCGCCGTCCGTGTTTATTTGCTCAAAGCATTTCTCTGCGGGCAGAGACCTGATCGGGGATCTCGTGCAGAGAGGCCTTTGTGTTTGCCTTCCCCAATTGCGTGCACTCCTCTGTTGGATGAGCCCTGAGTGCTAAGGTCTCGTGCAGAGGAGCCTTTGTTTGATTTCTTTTGCTTTCTTGTTCACGTGCTCCTCTGTTGGATGAGGTCGGAAGAAGTCGATCTCGTGCAGAGGAGCTCCTTTGTTCCATTGCAGTAAAACAAAGTGCAGCAAACAAACATTACTAAGATTTATATCTGAAGTGTCCATTGATGGAGAACTATCTTATGGAAGTCTTATGAGCTTACTGAAAAGACAACATTGTGATTTTGCTCATTCTACCTGTTGATAAAGAACTAGGAACAAGAGTTATTGTTCTTAGCTCAGAATCCATATCCTCCTAAGCTGTTGCCTTTTGTTGTTTCGTTCATATATCTCTAGGAGAGAGGTCAGAGAGGGTTTGTCACCATTGTGGTCTAGGCATCTACCTTCACTTCAATCGCACTGGTCGGTGCAATAGTGAAATAGGAAATGTGATATAAAATGTGGTAATACTATAGTAATACAGTTGTGTGATGTTCTTATTTTCTTTTATCTTGCAACCTTAGTGTATGAAGTGATCTTGCCACTCCCTCTGCTCTCTTCTATGGTTCAGGCTCCATTTATTTTGCTTTACAGGTGAGGGGTAAGAAAGGGTCTATGACGCATTCTTAATGCTGTGTGCCAATTGCCATTTGTAACATTGTGCTCACTCTGTGTCCTAATTCTCTCCTCCTCAGATCTCCCTCCCTGCAGTCCCTACCCTTTCCTTCACCTGCTCGATCACCTCAAAAGTCTGTGTTGTTTCACAAAGCCAGACTTGGGGTAGTCCAGAAGTGGGCCCCTTACGAGCATCAACACAGCCCTGAGGATTCGTATGGTGGAGCCTGACAGAATTATCGGCCACAAATTTTATTTCCATGGATGGCCTCCTTGGATTATGTGATGGCGGCCATGGTATTGGTGCAGGCCGAACTGGCTGCCTCACGCCAAGAAACCGCGGCTTTACAAATCAGGGTTGACTTGGTACAAAGAAACCCGTTTAATGTGGGTACCCCTCACCCAGCATCAGTGGTGGTGGAGATGCCATCTCAAGTACCTTTGGCCCCACCAGAGAGATTCCACGGAGATAGAAAAAATGTCCAAGTATTTATGACCCAGGTATTGCTTCACTTCATGTGTAAACCTAAACTGTTTTTAACTAACCAGGCTAGGGTGGCCTTCATGATCTCCTATTTGGGTGGGGTAGCAGCACCGTGGGCGGTTCCCATTGTCAGGGGAGCCGATCCTATGCTCTATGATTGGGATACTTTCTTGGTTAGCTACTTAAATCATTTCCGACGGCTAGTAGCAGAAACCGACTGGCTAGAAACCAAGCAATCAGTAATCTTTGATCAAGGTCTCACAGGCGAATTGAAAGACGTCCTTGCACAGATCGAACCCCAACCCCGTACTTGTTCGGCCCTCATTGATCTGACACTCCGTTTGGATCACCGTTTTAGGGAGTGGAAAGGAGATCATAAAAGTAAGGAGAAACATGCCCCAACAAGTGATCGAGGGTTTACAGCGGAAAAAACAGAAGCAAGATCCAAACCAATGGAAGATGGAACTGTGAGAGCGTCTCACACTTAGTGAGAGGGATCATAGACGTAAGCCGGGTTTCTGCTTATACTGCGGCAAGAGGGGTAATTTCCTTCGGGACTGTCCTGTTAAGCCCAAGTCAGGGCGGTTTCATCCAGGTCAATTGGCTATCGTAACAGCGGAAAAGGGGGCGGAAAACTTCAGTGCTTGAGTTTGTTTGAAGGCAACCACTCAAGCGAAAGTACCGTCCCTTCACTAAACCTTGATGTGTTTTGTAACTCTGACCATTTCTTTATATCTATGGAGATATGCATAAACCAAGAAACCCAACACATCAGAGCGATGGTAGATTCATGGGCTACCAGCTGTTTCATGGACAGAGAAGAAGCCGTCCGATTAGGGGTGCTACTCATCCGCAAGAACACGCCAAAACAGGTATATGCGGTCGATGCCCAAGAAATGGAATCCGGTCCGATCAGCCATAACACCCAAGAATATGAACTCATCTATGATGGATATCATCGGGAACTACTCTCATTTAATGTTATTCAAGCCCCTAACTATGGGGTGATCTTAGAACTGCCTTGGCTACGGAAACATGAGCCAGTTATCGACTGGGCCAACAAGACTTTACAGTTACAGTCAAGCTATTGAACATTGCAACGTGATGTCAATCCAACCTTCAACGGTGTTAGCCACCTTGTATCACATTGCCACTGCAGCAGAAAAGGAGGTAGTCCTTCCGGACTGCTATAGTAGTTATGTTGAGGTCTTCCGTGAAGTCAAAGCGGAAGAACTCCCACCACATCGGGATTATGATTGCCGCATCGATTTGGTCCCAGGAGCGGTGGTGCCTTGCGGACGGATTTATGCCCTCACCCAACCCGCAAACCACCATCTGAGGTTTTTCTTGGACAAACTCCTAGATCTGGGATTCATACGTCCACCACAGTCTCCGGCAGCCTCTCCCCTCTTCTTCATTCCTAAAGCCAATGGGGAACTGAGGTGTTGTATCAACTTCAGGGCATTAAATGCCATTACAGTGAAAAACCAATACCCGCTTCCCTTGAACCCAGTGTTACTAGAGCAAGTGAGAGAAGCAAACATCTACACAAAACTAGACCTAAGAGGGGCCTATCACCTTGTGCGCATGCGCAAAGGAGATGAATGGAAAACGGCCTTTAAGACGCAGTATGGACTATTTGAGTATCTTGTGATGCCCTTTGGGCTATGTAACGCCCCTGCAGCGTTTCAGTTTTTTCTCAATGAGGTTCTGAGAGAATATTTGGATATCTTCGTAGTCGTATATATTGACGACATCCTCATTTACTCGGCCACAGTTGAAGAGCATATCCTTCATGTGCGCCGGGTCCTGCAGGCTTTACAAGACAATCACTTATTTTGTAAGCTCACGAAATGTGAGTTCCATGTGAATACCGTGGAGTTCCTAGGAGTGATGCTCACCTCTTCGTGTCAAGTCATGGCCGAAAGAAAGGTCAAGGCCATCGTAGATTGGCCACGTCCCAAGATTATCAAGGATATACAGAGCCTGTTGGGCTTCGCGAATTTCTATAGGAGGTTCATCGGACATTTCTCTAACGTGGTGGCTTCACTGACCCGGTTGACTAGGAAGAATACACAGTTTGTATGGACGCCGGAGGTACAAAGGGCATTTGACCTGTTGAAAAAGGCCTTTACCACGGCTCCTGTTCTCATTCACGCCAATCCATGGTTGCTATTTATTGTAGAGGCGAATGCCTCCGAAGTCGCAATTGGAGCAGTCCTGTCCCAAAGACACGAGACGACGGGGTACCTCCATCCCATCGCGTTTATGTCTCGGAAGCTGAATACCGCAGACCAGAACTACACGATAGCCGAAAAGGAGCTGTTGGCCATCAGGGATGTCTTTTTGGAATGGAGACACTGGCTAATGGGGGCATCTCATCAAGTAACGATGTTTACCGACCACCGCAACTTGCAATTCATGCGAGCGGCGCGTCACCTTACCCCATGACAATTTAGATGTTGTTCTTTGCCGAGTTCCGATTCATAGTTACCTTTCCCCCAGGCATTGATAACAAGAAGACCGACGCACTCACGCGCCAAGAACATGTTATACAAAGAGAAAGAATCACCGAAAGAGCCATCATTGAGCCTAGCAAGGTGCTAGTGGTAATACAGACCGACGATTTTCTACAAAAGATCAGAAGAGGAATGCAGACCTTTGAGTGGAGAAAATGGCTCAAATGTCACCCCGAGTGGTGGTTGCGTCAAGGTCTTCCTATGAAAGGTAGACAAGTACTCCTTCCAAATGCCACCGTACGTAAACAGGCTTTTACTTGGTGTCATAACCTTCCTTGTGCAGGCCATATGGGAGGCGCAAAGACGCTGGAAAAAATGCTGCGACAATTCTGGTGGCCTACTATTCGTCCAGACGTTCTGTTATGGGTAAGGGATTGTACTACCTGTGTACAAATGAAAACGGATCACCGCCAAGCACAAGGATTTCTTCAAATCATGCCCACACCCGAAATGCCATGGGAACAATTTTCTGTAGATTTTGTGGTAGGGTTGCCTAAGGACCAGGGAATTATTGCTATCATAGTGGTAATAGACTACCTGACCAAAATGGGACATTTTATTGCATGTAAGCAAGCCCCCACCGATCCACAGCTGCAAGCTCTCTATCCACACCCCGATTCACCTGCCCAACTACGGAACCACCTCAGTGACCATCTACTCCAATGGCACAGTCCTGATCCAAGCCAACAACGCCAACCTGGAGGCTTTTGACCGCCAATTCCCCTCACTACTTGCTAACCCTGTCACTCATGACTCCCACTAAGACCACCAGCCACACACGATCAACCCCCCAACCCCACCGTCCATGAACACAGTCACCCCTTTTCATCCCCGATCCCTCCCCAACCACCGCGAACACAAGGACACAGCACCGTCCACCACCAAAGCCCGAAAGCCAGAAGCACTCCCGAGGCGGAACACCCCCACTCCAGCCACAGCGGTCAATAAGAACAGACCCACGCACCCCCACATCCAACCCCTACTCTCCCTCAAGCTAAACCGCCCCCCACACCCCAAGTACCACACATCCCCCCCACAGACCACGGCCCAAGCTACCGTCTCATCCCAACCTGACTACCAAAATCAACACCCCTCCCCGCAGGAGGCGACGCATTCCCGCCTCACACGTATCGAATACCAAATCAACACCATAATACAAGGCTTAAGACTTATCCTCTCCAACCTCTCGACTTCCCACAACCCCAATCCCAAGACCCAGCCCGCCCCACCCCAAGCCTGGAAACCCAATAGAACAGCGAAAGCCATGACCACGGAAGAGGCACTCAATCTGGACGCCTCTTACACCAGCCCCAATACCCCCCCCCCCCCAATCCTCTATTCAAGTAATCACCAGTCTTAGGAACGAGAACGTCCCCCGCAAACCACCCAGACCCCCGATCTCCCTCATCACCATCCCTACCGAACCTATAAAAAAAGACCCCGCATGGACCAACTGCATGCTCATAAATTGTAGATCTGCCACCAAACACTCCACAGAGATAGCAGAGACCATCCTCAACCACAACATAGACATAGCATTCATCACTGAGACCTGGCTAAACGACGCCTCCACACCTACTCTAGATATGCTTGTCCCACCGGGCTATTCCATCATCAACAAAGATAGGAAGGACCAAATAAAAGGTGGAGGCGTGGCAATCATCCACAACAACGACCTCTCGGTGGCCGAAACATCCGCATTTGACTATAACTCCTTTGAATGCCTCACAACCAACATCAAAACCACCGACAACCGTCTAATGCAATGCCACCTAATATATCACCCCCCAGGGAACAACGTAACTTTCGCAGAACAACTCTCAGACCTGATAGCCAATTGTTCTCTCAAAGAATCCAACACCCTCATCCTAGGGGATCTTAATCTTCACTGGAACAACAAAAACAACCCCACTATAAAATCCCTCAACGAACTTCTACACTCCAACAACCTCTCCCAACACTGCGCAGAAGAGACCCACAACAAAGGGGCTACACTGGACGCCATCATCGCCCGGCAGGATGCTATCTCTATTGACCACATCCTCCCGGTAGATTGGTCAGACCACCACCTAATCCTATTTCAACTCTCGCAACAGATCCAATCTCATCCCCCTATCGCAGCCCCCCCGACTTGGTCCAGGAACCTATCACAAATCAACACAACCAAACTGGAAGAAAGAATAGCCTCCTCCCTGCCTATCTCCACAGAAAGTCTCTCAACTACTGAACTTACCTCACACTACAACACTACCATGTCCGACATCCTAAATCAATTGGCACCCCTGAAACTAAAAAAACCGAGGAACATCCCATCGAGAACCTGGTTCAACAAAGATATCAACGAGGAAAGGAGCTCCCTCAGAGCAACAGAACGTCACTGGAGAAAGAACCCCTCCTCCACCCGGCAAGAAGAACTCAAGGCAACTAGAAGAAGGTACAAAAATCACATCAACATCGAAAAAACGAACTTCTTCTGCAATGCGCTTGACAAGGCAAAGAACAGACCTAGAGAACTCTTTGACATCATCAAAAAACAAACATCCAAACCATCCATGGCCTTACCCAACCCTCCAAAGCTCTGTGTGATAACTTTGTCACGTTTTTCAATGAAAAAACAGCCAAGATCGAACTATCTCTTGACATCAGCCCTCACACGACCATCAACAGCGACCCAACAGCAACTGAAACCACCTCTACGAGCCCCGCCTCGATCACCTGGTCCTCCTTCGACCTTGTTCACGAAGCCGAGATAATCAACCTTATCTCATCCTTCAAACCCTCCTCCCACAACCTCGACCCCATCCCCGCCCAAATGGCCAAGGACCTCAAACTCACCCTGGCGCCTTTCTGGTGTGAAATCATCAACAGATCCCTAAAAACTGGCACCATCCCGGACTGCCTCAAAGTCGGCCAGGTTACCCCCCTTCTGAAGAAACAAGGTTTAGACTCCAACGACCTAAACAACTTCAGACCAGTCTCAAGCCTGCCCTTCCTAGCGAAAATCCTAGAAAAATGTGTATTAAACCAACTTAACAACCAACTCGACAACATCAATCTCCTTGACCACAACCAATCAGGCTTCAGAAAAGGCTACAGCACCGAAACCGCAATCCTGAACATCGTAGATGACATTCGCAACTCCCTCGATTCGGATCAATGCTGCCTACTCATCCTCCTAGACCTGTCAGCGGCCTTTGACACGGTTGACCACAAGCTACTCATCAAGGCCCTCAAGGAACAAGTAGGTGCAAACGATGTGGTCCTGAAATGGTTCGACTCCTTCTTTCAGAACCGCTTTCAAAGAGTCAAAATAAAATCCTTCACGTCCGATCCTCTCCCCGTGACCAGAGGGGTCCCCCAAGGATCCGTTCTCTCCCCTCAACTGTTCAACATATATATGGTACCCCTCACCATCATACTGAAGAAAGCTAACATCCCCTTCCACCTCTACGCAGACGAGACACAGATCTACATAGAAACAACCTCCTTCAACGACATTCTAAGGATCAACAACACTCTCATAGAAATCCAAGACTGGCTAGGGACGAATCACCTCAAACTCAACCAAGGAAAGACTGAGATCCTACTCATCTCCAACAAAGATGACAACCCCCATATCACCGAATGGGTGAAAGCGATTAACGCTCTCAAAGGAAATCTCACCCTGACCAACTCAGTAAAATCACTCGGATTCACTCTTGACCACAAACTGTCAATGACGAACCACATTAAGAACTCCGCAAAGAGTGCCTTCTTCAGTCTGAAACTCCTAAACAAAATCAAACCACACATCCCACAGAGGGATCTCCAACAAGCCACACAAGCACTGGTGCTATCCAGACTAGACTATGGGATTGCAACCCTATCCGGCACAGCCCTATCCCACCTTGCGCCACTGAAAACCACCCTCAACGCAGCCGCCAGAATGGTCTCTGGTGCAAAACAATTCTACCACATATCGCCCGCACTCAAGGATTTAAAATGGCTCTCAGTGGAAATGCGCGCCAACTTCAGAACGGCCTGTCTCACGCATAAAGCTTTGCACACAGGGAAACCGGAATACTTAGCCTCCAAGCTCAAGAAAGCGGGTCAATCCAGAAACCTCAGAAGCTCAAACTCACTACTACTCATCCCCCAGAAAACACGGAAACAAAAAACCGCAAACCGCTCTTTTGCTGGCAACGCCCCAAAAATCTGGAACTCCATCCCAGTGGACATCAGAACCAACCCCTCCTTCCCAGATTTCAAGAGCCGCCTAAAAACCCTCTACCTCAATCGCGCATTCCCGAACTCTACCTCAGCAGCTCACCCTGCTACCCTGACTACCTCAAAGACACTACCTCAACCCCGCCCGCACGCGCCAAAGAAGTTTGTTAACCCCTGATCTTGTATGAACATTTTTGTACTGTACTACTCCTCACCCGTTCCCTCCAGAACGATTGTCAAGCGCTCCGATACCCTCGGGTCTGGCCAGCGCTATAGAAAACTCCAAAAATAAAAAATTTCCATGTGACCCTGCTGAAACCCTCTGTATGGCCGGTGAGGAAGCCTCCTGTGCCAGCATGAGTCCATCAGGAACGAGAGTATGAGGTTAAGGGTATTTTGGATTCCAAGCTGGTGCAAGGCAAGTTGTGGTTTTGGTCTCGTGGAAGAGTTACGGTCCAGAGGAGGACTCTTGGGAACCTGTCATGGCTGTCTAGACTGGTTGCCAAGTTTCATTGGAATCATCCTGAAAAGCCGTCTGGCAGTCAGTGAATCTTGAGGGAGGGATGTACTGTCACGATCACTGCCTGCCTTGTTGCGGTGTGGTGGGTTCAGGAAGATCGATTGTGGGAACTACATTTCCCGGCAGCACTTGCGGGTCACGCATCACGTGACGTTCGTGCAATGCCAGAAACTGAATGTAATGGCAACTGCTGGAGGACGCGGCGCCGATTATTCTGGATCCGAGGTATGGCTGACTTTTTGCTCTGTTTCTTCGCATCTTCGAGGCGGTAAGAGTGCACATGCACTACTCTTCTGGACCGCCTATTCCTTGCCCAGGGCGACGTTAATATTGTCTTTGTTTGATTTCCTTTGCTTTCTTGTTCACGCGCTCCTCTGTTGGATGAGGTCGGAAGAAGTCGATCTTGTGTAGAGGAGCTCCTTTGTTCCATTGCAGTAAAACAAAGTGCAGCAAACAAACATTAGTAAGCTTTAGATCTGAAGTGTCCATTAATGAAGAGCTACCTTATGGAAGTCTTATGAGCCTACTGAAAAGACGACATTGTGATTTCGTTCATTCTACCTGTTGATAAAGAACTAGGAACAAGAGTTATTGTTCTTAGCTCAGAATCCATATCCTTCTAAGCTGTTGCCTTTTGTTGTTTCTTTCATATATCTCTAGGAGAGAGGTCAGAGATGGTTTGTCACAACTGTGGTCTAGGCATCTACCTTCACTTCAATCGAACTGGTAGGTGCAATAGAGAAATAGGAAATGTGATATAAAATGTGGTAATACTATAGTAATACAGTTGTGTGATGTTCTTATTTTCTTTTATCTTGCAACCTTAGTGTATGAAGTGATCTTGCCACTCCCTCTGCTCTCTTCTATGGTTCAGGCTCCATTTATTTTGCTTTACAGGTGAGGGGTAAGGAAGGGTCTATGACGCATTCTTAATGCTGTCTGCCAATTGCCATTTGTAACGTTGTGCTCACTCTGTGTCCTTCTTCTCTCCTTCTCAGATCTCCCTCCCCGCAGTCCGTAACCCTTTCCTTCCCCCGCTTGATCACCTCAAAAGTCTGTGTTGTTCCACAAAGCCAGACTTGGGGTAGTCCAGAGGTGGGCCCCTTATGAGCATCAACACAGCACTGAGGATTCATATGGTGGAGCCTGACACCCAGATCCCTTTGATATGCAGTACCCACGAATCGTGACTTTAAATGCCTCTCAAATTTTCTCAACACTGGTTACCAAGCTTCTGTTGCGCACAAAGAATTCCTGTATTTCTTCTTGCAGCTCTTCCTGATAAACAGTGTCTAATAGAATAGGAGCATGTAGCCGACACCCCCTTTGCGGCATAGCAAAATCCCGGGAAGAGAGTGTGATCAGAACTGGGGCGTGATCCGAGTACGTTCTGGCTAAATGTCGCACTTGTATTACTGCAGGGGCCAACCCTCTGGAAACCAACCAGTAATCGAGCCTTGCCCATGATGCTGCCTGTGCTGTGTAAGGGGTACCCTCTAGTGTGTTAGGGTGGATGTACCTCCATGTATCAATTGGCTGATAGGTGTCTATTATGTCATTCAGTACCGCCCGCGCTTTGGTGTAATGGTGCGGTGCAGGATGTGATATGTCCAATCTGGGGTTAAATGTGACATTACAATGACCCCCCCTAAATTATATGGGTAGAACCCACTTCAAAAATCTTACAGCGAGGTATAATAACCAGGGTCATCTGTATTCGGCCCGTAACAGCAGGCCAGTGTGATGGATTTGGATCCCAGTCTTCCCCACATTATGCAGTAGCGGCCCTGCGGATCCCCTGCAGTGCCGGCCAGCTGGAATGGCACCCTCTTCTTTATGAGGATCGCCGTCCCCCATGAGTAAGAGGAGAAGAGTCTATGTTCGGGCCATTTACTTGCGAAGTTGTTAGATCTCTGTGGTGTAAAATGCATTTCTTGCATCAGAGCTATGTGCACTCGGTGTCTATCTAAATAAGCCAGTATATGCCTCTTCTTCTGTGGGTCACCTAGGCCTCTAACGTTCCATGTAATAATATTCAGTGCTATAGAATCTACATTAGTCACACTCCCAGAAATCTCGCTTTGTTCGGCGCAGTATACGTTGAACGCCACCCACCCCACTTGTACCAATGTAGAACATTCCTGTAATAGTCTCTTGACTACCATTAAATATCTCAACTGTTAACTTCGCACCCCTCTCAAGAGCAACAGTCTTGTCGACATGCTATACAACAATCCAACCAATCAACCTCCCTTACCCTCCCCCTTCACAATCCCAACCATTACTCCACCCACCACCGACTAAAGCAACCCCAACTTTCCAGCATCGTTCTCCCACCCGCCTCCCCCTGTCCCCAACTCAATCTGTAGCAAAAACTGCTCTACAGGCTCCCCTTGTGTCATGCAGCAGACATATCTTGGGGTATACCCATTGGGGGTCATTTCAAGGTGGCAACACAGTAACCCCTCTCCCATCGAGCCCACCGCCGACGGTACATCCGGGCCCCATGGAAATCTGGAGTGCCCAGTGTGCAGTAGTTGTAGCTTATTGAACCCAATATCTCATTCATCATACAGTCCTGGATTTCGAATCCTTCTCCTGAACATTTAAACCACCAAAGCAGTATTATAAACGTGTCTTGGCCGCGAGGCCGTGTCTCACTTCGAGTCATCTTCAGCTCCCATTGATACAGATTGCTGTGACGCAGCTTCAGCACCATCAGTCCGGTTTATGCGCTTCACATGCTGCGGTTTTGTAAAGAATCTTTGTTGGCCTTGATGTGTGATACTGAGTCGCGCCGGGTACAACAGCGCATAATCTATCTGTGACTTCCTCAGTTTTTTTTTTAACACCCAGAAACTTTTGATGCTCCTCTTGCACCATGGGCGTAAAGTCTGGGTAAATGTAGAATGTGTTTCCATCGTATGACAGAGTCTGCTTACTCCGTGCCACCTGCAGGGCTACATCCTGATCCCTATAATTCAAATGTCTCGCTATTATGGGGCATGGAGTGGAACCTGGTGGCGTGCGCGGTCCAAGTGATCTATGGGCACGTTCTACAATAAATTGGCCTGAGAAGGACTCAGCTAGGCCCGTCCGCGCCAGGACCGCCCCCAGCGCTGGAACCCCTGGTCTCCGCCAGAGCCAGCCAACCCGACTGAGCTACGATGCCGCCACCCTCCACGCACTCAACACCGGCCGACATCCAGCCTCCTACCAAGCCACCCATGGAGCCTTCACCTGCCACGCCTGCTACTTCACCTGCGCTCGGTCCTGCACCGCGCCAGCCAAAACAGCCTCCAACAACAAGCACCTCAAGTGCATCCTGCTCAATACCGCTCCATCCACAGGCACGCCGTCGAACTATGGGACCTCCTGGACAAAACGGCACCAGACGTCGCCTTCTTCACGGAAACCTGGATGAACGCCTCCTCAGCCCCAGACATCGCCATTGCCATCCCGGACGCCTACAAGATCATCCGGAGGGACCGCATCAAACAGACCGGAGGAGGCATCGCCATCGCCCACAGAAACACTATCCGCATCACGACCAACACCGATGACACCCTCGCCACCGCAGAGCACCTGCACTTCCAGATTCACACCGACCCCAAGACCACCCTCAGAGGAACCCTCATCTACAGACCCCCAGGACCACGCTCACACTTCAGCGAGGCCATCGCAGACTTCATCAGCCCACTCGCCCTCGCCTCCCTCGACTACATCCTCCTAGGAGACCTCAATTTCCACCTGGAGAACGACCAGGACAACAACACCACTGCCCTACTAGACAACCTCGCCAACCTCGGATTCAAGCAACTGGTCAACAACCCCACCCATTACGCCGGCCACACGCTCGACCCTGTCTTCTCCTCCAGCAACCACATCTCCTTCAGCCACACCACCGAGCTCCACTGGACCGACCACAGCTGCGTACACTTCAACTTCAGGAAAACAACGACCCACCACCGACCTCAACAAACCCCCGAAGATGCTGGAGCAAGATCACCACCGACCAACTCACCACCTCCTTGCGCCTAAACCCTCCCACCAACACCACGGACCCCAACGAAGGGGCCCGCAACCTCACACAGTGGATCACCGACTGCGCCGACACCCTTGCTCCACTGAAAAACCATCCCAGCAACCTCAACAGCAAGAAAGCCGCGTGGTTCACCAACGATCTCAAAGACTCTAAGAAATCCTGCCCTTACCTTGAGAAAACCTGGCGCCACATCCAGTCAACGGACAACATGACAGCCCTCAAGAACTCCACCTGCAAACACCACCAGCTGATCCGCACCACCAAAAGGTTATCCTTCAGAGAACGACTGGACAACAACACCCACAACAGCAAGGAACTCTTCAACGTCGTGAAAGAGCTCTCCAACCCCAACGCTAGCAACAACGACATCACACCTTCTCAAGACCTCTGCAACTCTATGGCCACCTTTTTTCACCGTAAGATCGTCGACTTACACGACAGCTTCGGCGCTCAGAACACGTGCCCCACCACCGAACCTACACCCCCCACCACCACCATGTGCGCCTGGACTCAGGTCAGCACGGAAGATACCACCCACACCATGAACACCATCCACTCAGGCTCCCCAGCCGATCCCTGCCCACACCACATCTTCAACAAAGCCGACTCCATCATCGCACCCAAACTTCGGGACATCATCAACAACTCCTTCATATCCGCCACCTTCCCGGAGAGCTGGAAGCACGCAGAGATCAGCGCCCTCCTGAAGAAACCCACCGCAGACCCCTCAGACCTCAAGAACTTCCGCCCTAGCTCGCTCCTCCCCTTCCCTGCAAAAGTCATCGAGAAAACCATCAACAAACAGCTGACAGCCTTCCTGGAGACGAACGGCTCCCTCGACCGATCGCAGTCCGGATTCTGAGCGAACCACAGCACCGAGACCGCCCTCATCGCAGCCACCAAAGAGATCCGGACCCTGCTGGACCACGGAAAAACCGCCGCCCTCATCCTGCTCGACCTTTCGGCTGCGTTCGACACGGTCTGCCACCACACCCTGACAACGCGCCTCCGCACCCTGACAACGAGCCTCCGCCACGCCGGGCAAGGAATGGCCCTGGAATGGATCACCTCCTTCCTCTCCGACAGAACCCAAAGAGTCCGTTTCCCGCCCTTCCTCGCAGAAGCCACCAAGATCATCTGCGGCGTACCTCAAGGCTCCTCGCTCAGCCCCACTCTCTTCAACGTCTACATGAGCCCCCTCGCATCCATCGCATGCAAGACCAACCTCAACATCATCTCCTACGCCAACGATACCCAACTGATCCTCTCCCTCACAAACGATCCCACCCCCGCCAGAGCCAGCTTCCAGGACGGAATGAAAGACATCGCAGACTGGATGAAGCTCAGCCGCCTGAAACTGAACTCAGACAAGACGGAAGTCCTCATCCTCGGCCCATCCATCTCCGCCTGGGACGACTCTTGGTGGCCCCCTGCTCTGGGCCCCCCACCCAAGCCCACGGACCACGCAAGCAACCTGGGCTTCATCCTTGACTCCTCCCTCATGATGGCCAAGCAAGTTAACGCTGTTACCTCCTCCTGCTTCTACACTCTCCGCATGCTCTGTAAGATCTTCTGCTGGATCCCCACTGGAACCAGGAAAACGGTCCCCCAGGCCCTCGTCACCAGTCGTCTGGACTACGGGAACGCCCTCTACGCTGGGACCACCGCCAAACTACAGAAAAAACATCAGCGCATCCAGAACGCCTCAGCACAACTCGTCTTGGACATCCCCCGACACAGCCACATCTCCGCCCACCTGAGGGACCTGCACTGGCTCCCCGTCAGCAAAAAGATCACCTTCAGACTCCTCACCCATGCACACAAGGCTCTCCACGACTTGGGCCCCGAATACCTCAACAACCGCCTCACGTTCTACACGCCAACCCGCCAGCTCCGCTCCGCCAGCCTCGCCCTCGCCACCGTCCCACAGATCCGCAGAACCACCACCGGAGGAAGATCCTTCACCTACCTGGCGGCCAAGAAGTGGAACACCCTCCCCACCCACCTACGACTCACCCAGGACCATCTCTCCTTCAGGAAGCAACTCAAGACCTGGCTTTTCGAGCAGTAGCAGCCCCCCCCCAGCGCCTTGAGACCCTAGCGGGTGAGTAGCGCGCTTTACAAATACTCTTGATTGATTGATTGATTGATTGAGCTCCTATCGCCGTCAGCAGCATTTTTTCCATGTACTCCTCCATCCTCCCCATGTCAGTGGATTCCGGGATTCCAATCACGAGGATGTTATTTCGCCTACTGCGCGCTTCCAAGTCTTCATTCTTGGCCGCAATCACTCATAGTAGCTGATACATGCGGGCCAGCTGCGTGGTGTGCCCAGATGCCACATCCTCCGAGTCCGAAATGCGCAGCTCCGTTTCTTTTATCCGTTCTTCGTGCCCCTCCAGCTTGTGCGCAATGGCGTCCATACGCGACGACATACGATCAACTTTGTCCATGATAGTGGCAAAACCTTGCCTGACCTCCTGTAAGATGCTCTGAATGTCCGCTGTTTGTGTTGTGGTGCCACCCTGTGCTTCTTCACCTCCATCTCGGTCCTGATCGTTCTGCACGGTGCTGCCAGACCGCTTTGCAGCGTCAAAATTCAATTTTGGTTGCCGTGCGTCCGTCTTCTCCATGTTGGCACCTGGGTTGGGATGTCCTCCAAGCAGCCCCCTTCACTCCCTCCTCCCAGCACCGGGTTGACTCAAACAGACAGATCCCTGCCAATCAAATCTCCGTAGCAATGCTCCGGCAAGGTCAGCCCAGACCAACAGCCGACAGCGCACTCATATATCAACTGCTAATAGCCTCACTGTCTACGCCGTGCTCTTGCAAATAACAGTGTGAGGGAGCGGGACTCACAAGTAGGGGTCACTCTAATGCAGCCGTTTCCTGCTGTTACAGCCCTCCAGTATCTCTAAGTTGTTTACAGCACTTCAACACAGTCAGAACAGTTACTTGATTCATGGAGTCTTCGTGCTGACCACTGTGACCAGGAGGAGGAGGCACCTATTACTGGGGACCCACACTTCAGCAGGGCATCTTGCAAATGTGCTGCCGCTGGCAGGTGAATGTTTTGCCATTGTGCAACATTCCGTCCATCAACATGTGTATTTTGCTGTTCACCCTATGTGGGAATAGTATGCCCAGACTTGGGTCCCGTGCTCACTAAGCCTCTGGAGTCAAGCTATCCTGGCTAAAGACGGCTGATAGCCAGAAACCGGTCCTAGGATGCTTGATTCCGGTCCAGGAAAGACATGGCTTGGCAGTTCGGTCTGGACTGTTCCCATGAGGCACAGGGTCAAGACTGATTTGCATATGGCCATGTCTGAACTGGGGTGGCTTCGTGAGCAAAATAACGATGGATTAAACCCAGATCTGTGACTGGGGGTGAATGTTTTGCCATTGTGCAACATTCCGTCCATCAACTTGTGTATTTTGCTGTTCACCCTATGTGGGAAGGGTATGCCCAGACGTGGGTCCTGTGCTCACTAAGCCACTGGAGTCAAGCTATCCTGGCTGAAGACGGCTGATAGCCAGAAACCGGTCCTAGGATGCTTGATTCTGGTCCAGGAAAGACATGGCTTGGCAGTTCGGGCTGGACTGTTTCTATGAGGCACAGGGTCAAGGCTGATTTGCATATGGCCATGTCTGAACTGGGGTGGTGTGGAGTGTAAAAAAAACAATGGATTTAGGCCCAGATCTCTGTCCTGGGGTGAATGTATGACATTGTTCTGCATTCTGTCCATCAACTGTTGTTTTTGCATTTGTCACCCCGAGTGGGATGGGTATGCTCAGACGGGAGTCCCATGCTCTCCACACCACTGGAGTCAAGCTATCCTGGCTGAAGACGGCTGATAGCCAGAAACCGGTCCTAGGATGCTTGTTTCCGGTCCAGGAAAGACATGGCTTGGCTGTTCGGGCTGGACTGTTCCCATGAGGCACAGAGTCAAGGCTGATTTGCATATAGCCATGTCTGAACTGGGGTAGTGTGGAGTGCAAACAAATGATGGATTTAGGCCCAGATCTCTGTACCGGGGTGAATGTATGTCATTGTTCTGCATTCTGTCCATCAACTGTTGTTTTTGCATTTGTCACCCCGAGTGGATGGGTATGCTCAGATGTGAGTCCCATGCTCTCCACACCACTGGAGTCAAGCTATCCTGGCTGAAGATGGCTGATAGCCAGAAACCGGTCCTAGGATGCTTGATTCCGGTCCAGGAAAGACATGGCTTGGCAGTTCGGGCTGGACTGTTCCGATGAGGCACAGGGTCAAGGCTGATTTGCATATGGCCATGTCTGAACTGGGGTGGTGTGGAGTGCAAAAAAACGATGGATTTAGGCCCAGATCTCTGTACTGGGGTGAATGTATGACATTGTTCTGCATTCTGTCCATCAACTGTTGTTTTTGCATTTGTCACCCCGAGTGGGATGGGTATGCTCAGACGTGAGTCCCATGCTCTCCACACCACTGGAGTCAAGCTATCCTGGCTGAAGACGGCTGATAGCCAGAAACCGGTCCTAGGATGCTTGATTCCGGTCCAGGAAAGACATGGCTTGGCAGTTTGGGCTGGACTGTTCCCATGAGGCACAGGGTCAAGGCTGATTTGCATATGGCCATGTCTGAACTGGGGTGGTGTGGAGTGCAAAAAAAACGATGGATTTAGGCCCAGATCTCTGTACTGGGGTGAATGTATGACATTGTTCTGGATTCTGTCTATCAACTGTTGTTTTTGCATTTGTCACCCCGAGTGGGATGGGTATGCTCTGACGTGAGTCCCATGTTCTCCACACCACTGGAGTCAAGCTATCCTGGCTGAAGACGGCTGATAGCCAGAAACCGGTCCTAGGATGCTTGATTCCGGTCCAGGAAAGACATGGCTTGGCAGTTCGGGCTGGACTGTTCCCATGAGGCACATGGTCAAGGATGATTTGCCTATGGCCATGTCTGAACTGGGTGGTGTGGAGTGCAAAAAAAATGATGGATTTAGGCCCAGATCTCTGTACTAGGGTGAATGTATGACATTGTTGTGCATTCTGTCCCTCAACTGTTGTTTTTGCCGCTGGTAGGTGAACACACTCCTGGTGACCAGTATTTTAAATTATCCAGGCTTCCCGGCCGTCCTCCCGCCATCCCTGCCCCCAGGATGGCGTCCACAGTAACTGCAGCAGAAAATGGCGCCAAGACAGGTTCGCTGATAGCCTCTAATTGTTCTGTAGGGTGGGGGGGGGCACACCTTGCAGCACCTGCATCCCCTCTTCACCACAACCAAGGCTATTTCTGCCTGCCACCTCTCGCCGCCGCAATCCAGACTGCATGCAGGTCGCGGGAAGGGGGGGCGGCCGCAGCGCTCTCAGCCGCGTTGATTCCTCGAGTCTTCGAGCCGATCGCAGCGCCGTATCCGCCCGTCAGCAGCTCCCCAATTCAGGCCGGGATGTCAACGTTCCTGCGGCAGCTCGCCGCAGAGGAGGAAATGCCACTCTCTCTCTCACCTCATTGCGGGCTGCCGATTCTCGCTCCGCACTCCCTGCGTCTCCTCACACCTCGCAGTCTCCTCCGCTCTTCTCCGGTGGTGCTGTCCTTAAATCACCGCTCATTCCTGGAGTCCCCAGTTCCCCGTCAGCAAGTATTCTCCGCTTTGGCTCAGGATTCAGGGGCGCCTTGACCGCTCCTCCCGTGCTCTTCTTGTGGGCAGGCCTGCATGCCACCAGCGCATCCACGGTCTCCCTTAGCCTGCATGTCCCCACCTGCTCCCTTGAGACATCCATGCCCTCTCTCGTCCGAACTTTAGGACGCCATATCTCAAGCGGGATAAGCTAAATCCTCACAATACCTGCAACGAGTCTGCGTGGGGTTCTGTTCTTCCAGTAGGCTGTGGGTTTAGCAGGTTTATAGGGCAATAAGCAGAATAAATAGCAGGATTATGACACTGGGCTGCAGGAGCCTCACATCAGTGCGGCCATCTTGCTAGTGCGCCACCTAGCGCCCTCCATCACTGTAGATGTCTGTGTGTGTGATATGAGAGACTGCCCTGGAAGTGCTTGATCGTGCGGATTGCGAATCGCAGACCACCATCCAAGCCTACTGAGTACTGATTTGATTTGATTTGATTTGTGGTTTTATAAAGCGAGCATATGCCCATGGGCGTCTTAGCACTAAACAGAGGACACATGAGCAGTACTAATGGAATAGCATGGATTATTGTAAGTTAAAGAGGCAGGTTTTTGTCAATTTTCTAAAAGACAGCAGGGAAGTACAACTTTTAATGACCCGGGGGAGTCGGTTCCAATCCTTAGCAGTGTGCAGTAAGAAGCTTCTGCCACCCCACCTCACTTGTTTGAAGCGGGGGACCTGAATTAGTTTGGCTTGGGTAGAACACAGTTCTCTTGTTGGAACATACGGTTTCAGGTGTGTTCTCAGAAAAAGAGATCCAGAGCCCTGCAGCACCTTATATGTTAAGCACAATGATTTAAATGTAATCCTTTTCGCTATGGGAAGCCAGTGCAAGGAATTCAAATGATGAGAAATGCGTTTTGATCTGGGGATATTTAATAGCAGCCTAGCTGCTGAATTTTGCAGGCGTTGCAGTTTCACCAAATGCTGGGTCTGCATACCGGCAAACAAGGCGTTCCCGTAGTCAAGTCTCGATAAAGCTAATGTGGTGACCACTGTTTTCCTTGAGTCCAATGGGATATAAGGTATTAGTTTCCTAATCATTTTCAGTGTGTACCACAAGGTTGATGATAATTTATTGACTTGAGCTTCAAAAGTAAGTTTGTTATCTATTAGCATCCCCAGATTTTATACTTTCTCGACCGGCGAGGGGCAATTACTAAGGTTGGAGGGCCACCAACTCGGAGACCAAATTTCAGTATTACTCCCCAGTATCATTACTTCACTTTTGTCTCCATTAAGTTTTAGACAGTTCCTTTCCATCCAGAGGCTAACCTGCTTCATACAATTTTTAAACCTATCGGCCGTGCCTAAAACATCCTTGGAAATTGTGACCACGATTTTATTTTATCAGCGTATGATACTGGGAGAAAGCCACATTCCCTGATAACTTCAGCTAGTGGTGATACATAAAGATTAAATAATGCCAGACTCAGTGAGGACCCCTGCGGGACCCCACACGGGGAGTTGAAAGGTTTGGATTTAGCGTTCCCCATCTCCACCGTGAAGGACCGGTCTCTCAGAAATTACGCCAGCAGAGTTCTTGCATCTCTATGGACCCCTACTGCTGTCAGCCGGTCCAGGAGTGTGCCATGGTTTACCGTATCGAAGCCCGCCGAAAGATCCAACAGGATCAAGGCGGCCTTCCCCCCGGCATCCAGCACACTCCTGAGTTCTTCCACCGCCATCAGCAGTGCAGTCTCGGTGCCATGTCCCTCTCGAAACCCATACTGAGATGTGTCCAGGATGTCTGCCTCCTTAACAAACTGAGCCAGTTGTTTATTCACCAGTTTTTCAAGAACCTTTGCGCCAAATGGGATCCAGGCTATGGGTCTATAGCTTCCCGGATCTAGTGTATCTAAATTGGTTTTTTTGAGTAGGGGAAGGACCGAAGTAGATTTCCATGGGGTTGGGTAGACCCCCGAGGTGATTATATGCTCTGTGAGTTTAGTCAATTGCTCACTGAGAAGCTCAGGAAAAAGATGCAGAATTTTCGAGGGCCCCAGATTTTGTAGACCGGACTGCCTGAAAGACCTATTCTAGCCCTGGGGGGCGGAACTTGAACTCTGGTTCCGATGATTCATCAACAGAGGATATATTCCTAGGAGGGAGGTTGTCTGAGGTCGCTGACTGGAGGTTGTTTGATTTAAATGACTCGTATACGGATGCCACTTTGTCAGTAAAAAATTGACAAAGGGAGTTACAGAAGTCCGTACTACTGGGTGTAGTGTTGTTTGTTGTTATCTTAGATAGCTTTTTTACTGTCAAGAAGAGCTCTCTACTACAGTTTTTTGACTCCTCTATCCTTTGGTTGAAGAATTGTCTCTTAGCCGCGTAAATTAGTTTTTTTATAGGAGTTTAAGGCTTTTTTTTACTCCCTTTTACTGTCAGGATCGTAGCTAACCCTCCACAGCCTTTCAAACTTCCTACAAATTCTTTTCCTCTCCCTAAGAGACTCAGAGAACCAAGGTTGTGACGCCTGTTTTTTTCTGAGAATAGATTTTTTCCCCAGTGGTGCAGATGTTCTTATAGCCTCTGCTATCCAATTACAAATTTGGTCGGTGGCCGTATTGCTATCCGGCACTAACCTAGGTATCGTTGATGCCAAGTGTTCTTTTAATTTTTGTGGGTCTAATCTGGACCAGTTGACAAATGATGTAGATATATCAGTGATAAGAGGTAATGCGACCCCTTCAACATTGTCTGGTGTTATTGAGAAGATTAAGACCTTATGGTCTGACCAGGTAACAGGAAGGCAGTCCATCATTCCAATGTGTTTATTGGACGTGAAAATTCTGTCCAGCATGTGCCCTGCTATGAGGGTGTCTTTATGCACAATCTGTTCCATGGATAGGTTTATAAAGGTGTGTATCGATGCTGCCGTATCTGCCTTATCTCTTTTTTCCAGGTGGACATTAAAATCACCCAGGATGGTGAAATCCGGGTGCTTCACACTGGCTTCTAGGAAGGGATTAAGTGACAGTGTCAGCGGGGTTTTAGCTTTTGGTGGCCTGTATAACAAGAGCCCATTGAAGGTGTAGTTATAGGTTAATTTAATGTTAAATGATAAGGTTTCACAATCTGGGGTGCTGCCCAAGCTACATCCCTTCACCATTAGTTCGTTCCTGGTAATAATAGCTAGGCCCCCACCTTTTCTCTTTCCTGTCTGCTCTAGTAATTCCATATCCCTCTGGGATTGCTAGTAGTAGGTCAGTATCTGAGGCTTCATCCACCCAGGTTTCCGTAATGAAGATTAAATCCAGTTTCTGTGAGTCTATGAGGTCTGCCATTTCTGTGTTATGTTTGACTAAGGAACGTGCGTTCATAAGGCCCGCCCTAAAGGGTATTTGTGTTATTTTCCGTGACCGGGTACTCACTGTTAAAGTACTACTTTGGGTAAAGGCAAATATAAGCCCACAATTCAGGCACTGCTTAATTTCTGCTAGGGGCGAATGAGGCGGGCAGCAAGGGCTGGGTCTTAATGCTAATAGTTCCTCGCTAGAGTATTTTAGATCTCCTAAATCAGGGGCATTTTGAGCAGAGTATTTGGCCCTAAGCCCGTCGCGGACGGGCGCAGACGGGCTTGCCGCCGGCACGCCCGCTGCGCGCGTCCACTGCGCGGCCGGGGAGGTGTCCTCATTTATACCCAGAAGGCAACGTCAGCGGGGGGGGGGGGGGCGTGTCTCGCTCTACCCGGTCTGCCCTCCACAACAAACAGCCTCAGCTGCGGTGGACCAGGGTGGAGCGGGAGGCGAACGGCAAAGGAATGCAAGGCTTGAGGTATTTAAAATATTCTATAGTTTCTGTGCAAAAATGCTCAGGTTTCTGTGCAAAAATGCTCAAGTTAAAAAGTTGAAAAAGGAAGTTCCCACAGCAACAGTGTAAGGGTACAGCCACCCCACGCGCTACTCACGATCTCCCCATACTGACCTTCCCGCTCTGACATGGACCAGTGCCGTGGCCCAGGGAAACCCGCGACAAAAACCCCGTTGAGATTCTTTGGGCCCGAGTCATTGTCATCGACCTGGGTTTACCGGGACCAGACATAATACACCAAGTCCTGAGAGCCCCGGTGGAGCTGTGTTAGAGCCGCATTGGAGCAGGCGGTAGTTGACATCATTTCTCTAAGCGGTTTCCAAAACTCCATGCAAGAGCTGGAGACGTTGCTGTGGGAGGGGTTCCTGGAACATCAGAACATTTTAGTAGGCAGCGGGGGCGGTCCATCGGTAAGCACAATAGGTGCAGGGCAGCCAAACAGCAGCAAACGACAGTGGCTAGCACTAGGTCGGTGCGGTTTGTTTGTGCACAGTTGACAGCCCGTTTACAGCAGGGTTAGATTGGGAAGGCGGGCATTTGCAGGTGGACCAGTCCTTCAGGGACACCTGTGGGCCGGTTTTTGTGGACCTTTGTAAATAGGACTGACAGACTTTATGTCTTCCCAGTCCCCACTAAGCCTCTAAGGCGGTGTCAACATGACAGGCTCGCGCCTGACCTGCAGTAAATTGAGACTGGGGTCCTCATGTTGCTCTGGCCTTTAGGGCATTCTCTCCTGGCCCCCTGTCTCGTGTGGCCTGCCTAGCCAGAGGCATGTGTCATCCCCTGCTGGGCCATGGTCTTCAGGTTATGAGGAGGGTGTAAATCGCCCCTGTCCTCGTGGGGCCTGCCTGGCCAGAAGCAGTGTCATCCCCTGCTGGACCACGCTCTTCAGGTTATGGAGAGGGTGTAAATATGCAGGGGCCTTCATGTGGGGGGGGGGGGGGGGGGGGAGGAGGTGATGTTGTGGTCATAGTGCCATTCTCACCTCAGTCTATGGTGGACGGGGAGGGGGTAGGAAAAGTGGCCAGGTGTTTTCACCACTGCCCCTGTGTCTTTTAGGCCTTGTTGTGAGTGCTGGGCTTAAATAATTGGATATGAGATTAAGGTCAGTCCTGAAGCGCTGAACAAAACGTGTGCCTACAAAAGTACAAAAAGCACTAAGTGGACCAATGTCAGTGCTGTAAACGAGCTTTTACAGCAGGACTTAAAATAGATTAACAGTACAATACATGAAGATGTCAGCGAGGCCTAAAGTAAGTACATTCATTTGGCAAAACCAGAGGGGCCCCTGATTGGAAGTAACTGAGTAAAGCTGAATTAAGCAGAGTATTATATCATGACCTGAACGTCACCTGAAAACCGTGAGCAAAAATTCAAGCTTCGTAGATCTAATGAACAGAGGCTCATAAGCTGTCAGACAAGAAAGATGTTATGCAGTCATAGAAAGGGGTTCCTGAACCAGTGTGTCTCTAGAAGCTTTAAAATATTTAATTTAGAAAACATTTCTCAAGAAAAGTAGTCTAATGAGACTACCCAGATGGTGATTGATGAAAGGGAAGATCTGGGAATGTGGGCCACATTTTTGGTGAGTGCCTGACCGAATTGTGATCCCAATCCGACCCTGGTTTTCAGGTACTGTTTCTACACCCTGCCCTCAAGCACGCAAAACTTGCCAACCCGCAAGACCGCAAGCCCACAAGCTCATAAACGTAATGCTGCCTTGCCTGTACGTCTGACTCACTTATGCAGAATTTTAGGTCTCGCCTAAGCAATTGCGCTGGCGATGCTTGGCGAGATATTAACCTCTTGAGGGCTCATGACGAGGTCAGCTCCAGTGCTCATGACGATCTCCGGTGCTCATGACGAGCTGAGCTCGTCATGACTGCGCCCGTTAGATGGAACGCTCGCACGCTGGGCAGATTCCTCTGCAGTGTGAGCGTTATGTTATGTTATGTTAAAAAATATTTATTGAGCGCACTGCCACCGATTGGTTTCCTGGCGCTGGGATAAACAGAAAACGGAACCTGAGAACGTGAATATGTTGGGATTAGTGATATGCTTGTCTGAAGAGCCATGTTTTTAAAGCTTTCCTGAATGACATGAGGTCCGAGCAGGACCTGATCTCGAAGGGGAAGGTATTCCACAGACGAGATGCAAGAACAGCAAATCTGCAACCTCCAGAGCGCTTGCGTTTGAAAGCGGGTGTTTGGAGGAGGGCTAGCTGGGCAGAGCACAGATTGCGGGAGGGGATATGCCTGATGATGAGATTATCTATAAATTTGGGACTTTTGCAGTTGAGAGATTTAAAAATCATGCAACCGGTTTTAAAGGAACAGCGTTGGGCCAGGGGGAGTCAGTGAAGGTTCATAAGCAGTGGAGATGCTGAATGCCATCTAGGTTGTGCAGTGATAAGTCTGGCCGCGTAGTTCTGGACCATCTGGAGGCGCTTCAGCAGCTATAAGGGTAGGCCTAGGTATATGTGTAGGAAGGTACATCCTGACTATGGTTGCCCCCAACTTTTTGCCCTGTGTTTTAGCTGGTTTTGGACATAGTCGACCTGGGACCCTGCCAATCAGGACCCCAGGCCTACGGCTCTCTCTTTAAAAATGGATTCCATGTACCCTAGGTGCATTTCCAATTGGTACTGGGCCACCTTATCAGACCCTGTAACTCAGGGCATAGGTGTACCCAGGGCCGCCAGGGGCTGCAGCATGTATTATGCCACCCCTGGCTGGCCTCCTAAATTTGACACAACTGGCTGCCTGACAGCTGGGGCGAAGTCGTGTAATCACCCTTTGCTTTAGGTATAGTAGTTCTATATCTAACCATACAATGGACACCCGAGTTCCTATCAGTCACTCCTATGGCAGGCCTTGACAATCCTGGAGGCAGAGTGCGTGGGCTCGTGTGAACTGTGTTCTGGCCCGAGCCGAGCCGGTTGCAGCTTGCGGAGCAAAGGTCCAATGGCTGTTCCATGATAACGCGTGCCACATCGGTAACTCCGGTGTCGCGTTATCAAGGCATGTCGAGTAAGGTGTCATACGAATCGGGGTGCTGCCCTCTGACCAACTCTGGCGATGAGGTTAGCATCCCACCCTTCTAGAGGGACACGACATGTACGTAACTGTGAACCCCGGTTAAAGTTAACTGAAGCCTCAGCTCCACAAAATGGATGCTGCCACCACAGACACGAGTCTGACCTCCTGCTGCTGGGAGTCCTTCCAGCGAGGAGCACTTGGACAAAGGGTTTCCTGTCGAGGGCGGTGTTCGCACCGTCCCAGACAGGGTTTGTGTATTCTGGGTAGGTAGGGCTTTTGCGAGAAGGTGACTGCGGAGTGGCACCCCGGTGCTCACTACGCATCTGCCGGTTAGAACCAGTTCCAGGGGCGACAGCCCTGGCCTGGGGAAAGTCCGGCAGGGGAGAGGGGTGTAACTACCCCCCTTCCTGATCCCACCCTTAGGGCAGGACCTAGTCATGTACCCACCCCTTTCTTTAGAATAAAGACCGGAGCGGGGACCCTTCCAAATTAGATCATCTTTGAATCAAGAATACTTTCTACGAAAGGACTTCAAGACTCTTCTCAAGATTTCTCCCTTGTGGCTAAGGAGTAGTCACCCTGCATCAGCGGGCACCATCTAAGAACTCTGCGGTTTGCTGTAAGTCCTTCCTCAAGGAATCCGACGGCCCAGCTCGACGAGAGCCGGCTTCCCTGGCACCTCTGACCTCTACCCACGTCATCAGCTCAGCTGTGATCTGTGGGTGCGACGAGACCTCGAGGGACCGGCCATCATCAGAACCTGCACGCTCTTAAAACCAGCACGACCATCGAGGTAACTCTCTGGTGAGTGCTCTGGGGTCCGAGAAGCCCCGACCCTGAGCCGCTCTAGCACCGAAGTGCAGTCTCCCAGCATCTCCACGATCTGCGTGGGGCCCTTCTGCTCGCTGCTCAGCACGTTGTCTGGTCACTCGCCGCTGGCTTGTGCCCTTCTGTGACGACATCCGAGAATCATCACTGCTGGTCTGGTTGCTCCAGACTGGCCCTTGCTTCCGTCTTTCCGAGAAGCACCCCGGACCCTCCTGGTCCACTCAAGACGCCATCTTAGGCCCACCCCGTGGCCCTGAGATCTGCCAAGGCTTGTTGCCCCATCCTGGGCCCAGCGACGCCGACAGCATCATCCTTCGTGGGACAGCTCGCACCTCCTCCGTGGTCGCCGACAACGCCTCCTGGTCCGTGAGACTGCAGAGCCTAGCGTCGCCCACTCACCTAGTCGAGGTGACGGCCAACCGGTGCCTTCCTGGTACCCTCTGACTACTGGCTAGTAGTACGAACTTGGTCCCCTCTGCTTTCAGGTTTCATCAATCTCCGATCCAGGCTTGGATCTCTACGAACTATTCAGCACTGGTCGCCGGCCAGCAACTCCTTTCTTCCGGCTCCTGGCTCGTCAGCGAAGACCCCGACGCCTGTAAGACTTGTGCAGCCGCAGCCCTCGTGGCTAGGTAACTCGGCATTTCGGTGCCTGCATAGCCTCCTTACTCTAGGGTCCCGAGTCCCTCGCTTCCGACTTGCCTTATCGGGTTCGCCCGAGACCTTAACCTTTCCGTGTCCTCGGACACTTGTTTTAAACTGTGCACTTGAAGTATTTGCCTAAGAGATTTGGTTTGTGCTTAGTACCCTGTCCTCATAAAGAGTACAGGGCTGTTGTGATTCTTAATAAATATACTGTTTATTTTCATAACACTTGTGTGGTGTCCTTTCACTGGGTGTTCAAGGGGTACATGTGTGGTAAACAGCTGGCTTAACACGCCCTCCCGAGTCTTTAGCCTTAGACTGCTCGTATCCACGCTACTAGGATAGCTGGTCTATAGGTTGACTTACAACCAAACACCATAAGGGTCGTTGGAACGATACATAGCGGTCGCTAGAATAGCGAACGTTGCATATCGGGCCAACTTCTCACATTGGTGAGCAGCGGTTGGGATTTGAGCTTGCTGTTGTTTTACCACACGTATCCTAAGAATATCTTGTTGAAAGATCGCACAAGTACTGTTAGTACATATAACTAAAGCTTAGAATACTCTGAGTTCTACTGAACCAGCTGTTGTAGCTCCTCAAGGCTTAGCACACCTTGGCTACAACTCTTAGCAAGGGAACAGTAGGTAAACACATAGTGTAGGTAGGTGCATCACTTACACCACACTAGAAACAGTATGTCGGACAAAGGGGGAAACTCTGGGTCTCCCCTTGTGTCAGTTGACCCTCCACAGGTCATCCCTTCAGGATATACTGTGCTGAGCTTCAAGGAGTTGAGACGGCTGTGTCACTCCAGGAAGATTCAGCAGGGGTCTAACCCCACAACGTCCTTTCTGATTGGTCTCTTGGAGACTTATGATGCCAGGAGAGCTGAGAAACTGCGTAGCTCTTCTAATCCAGAAGGAGACATGCCTCCCCTCGAGGGAACCCGAGACGATCCTGACCTCATCCACCTCGCAACTGAGAACGAAGATGGGGAGGAAGATGAGGATGAGGATCTCTCTGGGGATGAGGCAGATAAGGGACAGGTAGAAGTCGTCAGACTAAGCAGGTCCAACTTAAGCAAACATGATAGCGGTACTGGGGGACCCCTGGGGCCACTATCAGGTCAGCTTAACATTGGGAATGGACGAGCCAGATCTCTGTCAAGAGGCTCTGGCAGATCCCTTCAAACCAATGGCTCTCACAACTCGTCTCAGAGAGGGATGACGTCCCCTCAGAGGAGAGTGTACGAAGCTAAGGAAAGGGCAGCTAATCTAAGGATCGAAAGGGAAGAACTTGCCCTGGCCAAAGAGAGGCTTGCCTTTGCAAGAGAGCAACAGTTAAGTGGGGTAGTCCCCACTGGTGGCAGCAATGTACCTAGTAATAGGGAAAAGAGTTTCGATACGAAACACCTTGGGAAGATAGTGCCCCCCTTTAAACAAGGGGACGACATCCACAAATGGATTACTGCTTTGGAGAGGGCCTGCACTGTGCAAGGTGTACCCCAGAGTCAGTGGGCAGCTATCTTGTGGCTCTCCTTTGAAGGTAAAGGAAGAGACAAGCTCCTCACCACAAGGGTGGAGGATGCTAACAATTACCAAATCTTGAAAAATACACTAGTTGAAGGGTTCGGCCTAACCACTGAGCAGTACAGGGTGCTGTTCAGGGATACCCCGAAAACGCAGTCTCAAGATTGGTCTGATTTTGTCGATTGTGCCACTAAGGCTTTTGAAGGCTGGCTACTGGGTAGTAAGGTTACTGATTTTAAAGGATTGTATAATCTAATTATGAGGGAGCAAATCTTAAATAATTGTCAGAACCAGCTACTACATCAGCACCTGGTAGACTCTGAGTTGACCTCTCCACAGGAATTGGGTAAGAGGGCAGACAAATGGGTCAGAACCAGGGTTAGGCCTAAAAACCAGGGTGGTGACCAGAAAAAGGAATCGACCAAGCCTCAAGAGAAGGGTGGGGATAAATCCACAGAGAAGACTTCCCAAGGGCCCCAAAACTCCAACAAGGGTGGTGGGTCCCAGAACACTCCTTCAGAACAGAAGAAACCTTATTGCCATTCCTGTAAACAGGTGGGCCATTACAAAAGTGATGCCAAGTGCCCTAAAAATAGCAATAAGGAAAACATACCCCCAAGTAACACTCCCAGACCTCCTGTTACCACTAGTGGTAATCCCCCAGGTGGTGGGAGTGCCCCCAAGAATGTGGTGGGCATTACTTGGGGCAATCAGGAGGACTATGGCCTAGCCAGGTTCCCTGACCACACTCTTGTCTGTGAGACTGGCATGGGGTTTGCCAACTTCACTACTGGACCCCACATTTTGGGAAAGTATAGACAAGAAGTTTTATTGAATGGTCGGAAAGTTGAGGCATTCAGAGACACCGGGGCCAGCCTCACCATGGTGAGTGACCATCTGGTCCCCTCTGCTCAACTGACCCCTGGTTTTACTTATCAGGTGACGGACATTCATGGAATGAAGAGAAGGCATCCCATGGCAGTGGTCAAGCTCAGCTGGGGTAATGTCACAGGGCCTATGAGAGTGGCAGTGACAGATAACCTACCTGTAGATTGCTTACTGGGGAATGACCTGGAACTCTCAGCATGGGCTGAGGTGGAGCAAGAAACTCATTCCAGAATGATAGGCCTATCCAGACAGGTTAGTGGGGCAGTAATAGCTACAGCCCCAGTCCAAGCACCATTCCTCCCTGAAAAGGTTGGAAGAGCAGTGGTAGCCACTGCCCAGGCTCAGACAGACTTTACCGGACAGGATAGGAGGGCTGTGACAGTCACAGCCCAAACACAAACTGAGTGCCCTCCTGAAAAGGTTGGCAAGGCTGTAATGGTCTCAGCCTCTACTCAAACCGATAGTGAGGTTGTGAAGCCTGAAACCATGGATCACTCCACTCAAACAGAGAGCATTGAGGAGGAAGAAGAGTCTTCCCCCTCCCAGACACTAGGTGAGAGCCAGCCTCCTCAGGGAACTGACTCTACCCCTGTTGAAGGAACTGCCCCAGAGGTAGTCAGGCCTAGCCTGGCAGAGCCCCTGATGGCAGTGGACCCTTCCCAGGTGGGACCCAGTCTGGAGCAGGTAACCTGCACCTCTCTACCCTGCCTCAGTCAGCCCAGGGCTGAAGAGGACAGGGAGGTCAGTGGTGGACCCAAAAGGGCCCCCTGTCCAAAAGAACCCCTTAATCAACAGATTAGGATCACTGAAGCTGGTAAACCTAGCCAAGTGAAAATAGAACAGACTCCTGAGGGATCCCCCTTAAAAGTAGTTGGGGAACTCCCACAGCTGGACACTGTTGGGCACAGCCAAACATGGGGCCTAAAAACCCCAGACCTGACCTGTCCCTCCAGTAAGCCAAACAGAGGGACTCAGCCTCCAGCTTTAGGTAGCCAGAGGCTGACCCTGAGAGCTCAGTGCATCTCAGCTAAAGAAAGGAAGGCACGCATGATGGATGGTGATTGGAGGAAGTTGAGCCCAAAGGTAGAGGAGCCTCACTTCAGTACTCCATCCCAGCATCAGCCTTCTTCTTTCCCAAGACACACCAGAGACAGAGATTCCCTATGGTGGAGACCCTCAGATACCCTTAGGGTGAGGGGTTGCCTAGTGGACCATGACACAGGGGGAAACCAAGCCAGAGCTGGTCCTTCCTTATATGGCCACTTAGGTAATAGAGGCTTACCTGGACAAGGATAGCCTTATCTCCTTTCGTTTGGGGGGGGGGGGTTGTGTAGGAAGGTACATCCTGACTATGGTTGCCCCCAACTTTTTGCCCTGTGTTTTAACTGGTTTTGGACATAGTCGACCTGGGACCCTGCCAATCAGGACCCCAGGCCTACTGCTCTCTCTTTAAAAATGGATTCCATGTACCCTAGGTGCATTTCCAATTGGTACTGGGCCACCTTATCAGACCCTGTAACTCAGGGCATAGGTGTACCCAGGGCCGCCAGGGGCTGCAGCATGTATTATGCCACCCCTGGCTGGCCTCCTAAATTTGACACAACTGGCTGCCTGACAGCTGGGGCGAAGTCGTGTAATCACCCTTTGCTTTAGGTATAGTAGTTCTATATCTAACCATACAATGGACACCCGAGTTCCTATCAGTCACTCCTATGGCAGGCCTTGACAATCCTGGAGGCAGAGTGCGTGGGCTCGTGTGAACTGTGTTCTGGCCCGAGCCGAGCCGGTTGCAGCTTGCGGAACAAAGGTCCAATGGCTGTTCCATGATAACGCGTGCCACATCGGTAACTCCGGTGTCGCGTTATCAAGGCATGTCGAGTAAGGTGTCATACGAATCGGGGTGCTGCCCTCTGACCAACTCTGGCGATGAGGTTAGCATCCCACCCTTCTAGAGGGACACGACATGTACGTAACTGTGAACCCCGGTTAAAGTTAACTGAAGCCTCAGCTCCACAAAATGGATGCTGCCACCACAGACACGAGTCTGACCTCCTGCTGCTGGGAGTCCTTCCAGCGAGGAGCACTTGGACAAAGGGTTTCCTGTCGAGGGCGGTGTTCGCACCGTCCCAGACAGGGTTTGTGTATTCTGGGTAGGTAGGGCTTTTGCGAGAAGGTGACTGCGGAGTGGCACCCCGGTGCTCACTACGCATCTGCCGGTTAGAACCAGTTCCAGGGGCGACAGCCCTGGCCTGGGGAAAGTCCGGCAGGGGAGAGGGGTGTAACTACCCCCCTTCCTGGTCCCACCCTTAGGGCAGGACCTAGTCATGTACCCACCCCTTTCTTTAGAATAAAGACCGGAGCGGGGACCCTTCCAAATTAGATCATCTTTGAATCAAGAATACTTTCTACGAAAGGACTTCAAGACTCTTCTCAAGATTTCTCCCTTGTGGCTAAGGAGTAGTCACCCTGCATCAGCGGGCACCATCTAAGAACTCTGCGGTTTGCTGTAAGTCCTTCCTCAAGGAATCCGACGGCCCAGCTCGACGAGAGCCGGCTTCCCTGGCACCTCTGACCTCTACCCACGTCATCAGCTCAGCTGTGATCTGTGGGTGCGACGAGACCTCGAGGGACCGGCCATCATCAGAACCTGCACGCTCTTAAAACCAGCACGACCATCGAGGTAACTCTCTGGTGAGTGCTCTGGGGTCCGAGAAGCCCCGACCCTGAGCCGCTCTAGCACCGAAGTGCAGTCTCCCAGCATCTCCACGATCTGCGTGGGGCCCTTCTGCTCGCTGCTCAGCACGTTGTCTGGTCACTCGCCGCTGGCTTGTGCCCTTCTGTGACGACATCCGAGAATCATCACTGCTGGTCTGGTTGCTCCAGACTGGCCCTTGCTTCCGTCTTTCCGAGAAGCACCCCGGACCCTCCTGGTCCACTCAAGACGCCATCTTAGGCCCACCCCGTGGCCCTGAGATCTGCCAAGGCTTGTTGCCCCATCCTGGGCCCAGCGACGCCGACAGCATCATCCTTCGTGGGACAGCTCGCACCTCCTCCGTGGTCGCCGACAACGCCTCCTGGTCCGTGAGACTGCAGAGCCTAGCGTTGCCCACTCACCTAGTCGAGGTGACGGCCAACCGGTGCCTTCCTGGTACCCTCTGACTACTGGCTAGTAGTACGAACTTGGTCCCCTCTGCTTTCAGGTTTCATCAATCTCCGATCCAGGCTTGGATCTCTACGAACTATTCAGCACTGGTCGCCGGCCAGCAACTCCTTTCTTCCGGCTCCTGGCTCGTCAGCGAAGACCCCGACGCCTGTAAGACTTGTGCAGCCGCAGCCCTCGTGGCTAGGTAACTCGGCATTTCGGTGCCTGCATAGCCTCCTTACTCTAGGGTCCCGAGTCCCTCGCTTCCGACTTGCCTTATCGGGTTCGCCCGAGACCTTAACCTTTCCGTGTCCTCGGACACTTGTTTTAAACTGTGCACTTGAAGTATTTGCCTAAGAGATTTGGTTTGTGCTTAGTACCCTGTCCTCATAAAGAGTACAGGGCTGTTGTGATTCTTAATAAATATACTGTTTATTTTCATAACACTTGTGTGGTGTCCTTTCACTGGGTGTTCAAGGGGTACATGTGTGGTAAACAGCTGGCTTAACACGCCCTCCCGAGTCTTTAGCCTTAGACTGCTCGTATCCACGCTACTAGGATAGCTGGTCTATAGGTTGACTTACAACCAAACACCATAAGGGTCGTTGGAACGATACATAGCGGTCGCTAGAATAGCGAACGTTGCATATCGGGCCAACTTCTCACAATATGGAGTTAGCGTAATCCAGGTGGGAAAGTACTGTGGCGATCACCACCTGGATAATGGCCTCTGGAGTAAAGAAGCGTCGCACCTTCCGGATTTTCCTGAGCTGGAAAAAACACTTGGAGACCACTTGACCCACTTGTATTTTTAAAGAGAGATCATTATTCAGAGTGACTCCAAGTGTCTTTACAGAGGAGGTGGGAGTAGGGGCTTGACCCATATCTGATGGCCAGTAGTGTGTGCCCCAGTGTTTAGCACTATCACCTGTGAGCCCTAGCTCGGTTTTTTCCAGGATTTAATTTTAGGTGGTTTTGGTTCATCCAAGTTTGGATGAACCTCATGGTAGACTGGAAATGGGAAATGGAGGAGGTGGAGTTGTCAATAGTGAAAAGCAGTTGCAGGTCGTCCGCATAGTTGAACACCGTCACCTGCTTGTCCCTTAAGGCCTGAATTAGAGGAAGAATGTAAATGTTAAACAGGTGGGGTGACAACGAGGAGCCCTGAGGACTCCACAGGTGATGAACTGTTTAGAGCCGACCAGGGTGTCAAGACGAACCAACAGATCTGTTCTCTAAGAAGGACCTCAGCCAACAGGCAGCTAGGCCCCTGATGCCGGCCTGGTTGACACAGACGATCAGTATGTCATGGTCGACCGTGTCTAACGCGGCTGATAAGTCCAGCAGCACCAGGGCCTGGGGGGAACATCTGTCAGGCGAAAACCTGCCTGGTGGGGATCAAGACAGTTTGAACCCTCCAAAAAAATTGGACAGGTGTTTCGCGACATGAGCTTCCATAACTTTGGCCAAGAAGGGGAGCAAGGAGATTGGCCGGTAGTTTTCCAAACAGGTGGGGTCTTCCCCGGGTTTCTTCAAGAGTGGGATGACTTTTGCTACCTTAAATGCAGAAGGTACTAAGTCAGATGTAAGGAGAGTCATTCAACAGAGTATAAGCCGGAGTCGGAACGGCGGACAGACACTCTTTAAGGATGTAAGGGGGGCATTTGTCCGAGGGGGCTCCCAATTTAACTCTTGTCAGTAGATCCAAGAATTGCTCTGAGGTAAATGTGACCTTGTTGGTGGTGGTTGGAGCGTTCCATTTAAACGGGCGCGGTTATGACGAGCTCAGCTAGTCATGAGCACCGGAGCGCTGTGGCTCATGACGAGCTGACCTCGTCATGCGCATGGGGGCGCTGGCGCCCCCTGCCCACCAAGCACAGCGGGGGAATCCCGCAGGGGCGAAGGGGTTAAGTAGGGGCTTTAAAAAGTGCTCCCAAAGTGCAGATCGGGCACAGTGCATGTGTGCCAGGCGTGCTCACCATTTGTCCACCTGCTGGTCACTTTTGCGGCCGCTTTGATGTTCTCAGTGAGCTGCGCGGCCACTGAACATCAAAGCGGCCGCGAAAGTGATCACACACACTTGGCATAACACCCTTGCAGCACAGGCTGTCTGTTGACCATTGGTCCATGTCTCTGCCTTAATTGAGTCTCGCACCACGTGCTAATCATTGTTTCTATCAACCTTTGGTCCAGACACACAAAAATCGAGTTAAGTTTTACGTTGCGATGTCAGTTAATGCACAGCACTTTACAGAGAGACACTGTGCCCGGGAGACAGTTTAAATCAGGGTATTGCTACACATTTACTCATGTACTTTCTCGGTAGGTCAATCGCTTTCTTTTTAAAGTGATGTTAAACTTCTGCTAATATTGGGTGATTGGTGCAGTTGAGGAGGTTGGAGCCGCTTCTTTAATTCTGTTCTTAGCCCTCGTGGCCTCGGAGAGGTTTTTTTTTTTGTCTCAGGCATGCATTTAAAAAAATAATCTTTTGCAAAAGCCATTAAAGGCGACATCTCTCGGGGGCGTGGCCAAGATGGCGGGCTGAGAGGTCGCACTTGCCGAGAGCTCCCGGGCCCCTGAAACCCTGCACCGCTCGCAACCGCTGATTCCCCCCCGGATCGAGCGGTGACTGAGCCTGGAGACCCCTGCGTTGGCCCATTGACTGTAACGGGCGGCCATTTTGTGAACTCCGGACCGGCTGCCCGGCCTTGCTCGGGGCCTCTGTGTGACGGTGCTTCCTGGCCGGGGTATAGCTGCCCGGGCCCTGGTGACCTCTTCGCCGAGCGACAGCCATCGGTGCCTTCCGCACCGCCAGGATGTCGAATGCCAGGGGTCAAAGGAGGGGCGATCGGACTTTGCCGGACATGTTGGGACGCGGAGCCCTACGCAGCGGAGGGAGCCAAACCGCCACGACCTCCACGGCCCCTTCCAGGGGCGCTGAAGGCGGGGAACCCCCGGTGACACGATCGTTCCTGGAGTCGCTGTTTAGCTCCTTGCGGGAGGATTTTCAGACTTTGAAACAGGAGGTGGCCGGGGAGGTCCGCGAGATACGGAGAGAGGTGGACTCCTTGGGGGAACGGTTCAACACCGTGGAGGAAGCTGGTCACTCCAGGGACGAGGAGATCACCCACCTGCAGCAAGAGGTCCTGCGGCTGCGGGAGCAACAAATTGAGCTGCAGGCCCACGCCGAGGACCTCGAAAATCGGTCCAGGCGGAACAACATCAGGGTCCGGGGCGTCCCGTCCGGCGAGGAGGGTGAAGACGTGACCGCATACCTGGAGGCCCTCTTCCGTGCAATGTTGGGGGAGTCAGAGGATTTTCAAGTTCGCATCGACAGGGCGCACCGGGTGGGTCGCCCCCGCAGGGCTACGGCGCCCCCCCCGGACATTTTGGCCTTCCTGCCGGACTTCCCCCTGAAGGAGCGGATCCTCCGCGAGGCGCGGCGGCAGCAGCCTTTCCGATTTCGGGACCACCCGGTGGCCCTCTATCAGGATTTGTCTACGGTCACACTGCAGAAGAGAAAGTCCTTTAAAATCGCCACGGACTTCCTTCGGGAGCAGGGGACACAGTACTCCTGGGGGCACCCTTTCCGCCTGATTTTTCGGTGGAACGGAACATTGCACCAGCTCCGGTCCCTCCAGGATGTCTGCGCAGTGTTGGGCATCACAGCATCGGATACGGACACCCCGGCGCCGCGCCGCAGGCGAAGCACTCGAGACGGCTGGCAGCAGGCTGGGAAGAGGCGTTCCCCGCCGCCGGAACGGCCGGACTCGCCCACGATTCGGGCGGACATGTCGGCCGTCATCCAGGAGGCCTCCAGAGTGGCGGTGTCCGGTGAAGTGGCCCTGACGGCCTGAACTTACTCCGGGGGGAGTCTACACTAGCCTTTTCTTATTGCAGGTGCGGGGGTTCTGGGGGTGGGTGGGGTAGGTTGGCGAGTGCCGGTGATGGTGGCTGGACGTCCACTAGATTGATTTTCCACGGCCTTGTCCGATAAGGACCGGACTGGGACAATGACTTCTTTGAATGACTTGAGAAGCGGGGAGCGGGAACGGGAATTGAAGGGGGGTGTTTTGAGTTTGGGGGTCTGCAAGGGGGCTGGGAGTTGGGAGTGGTGTGGGGTTGGGTGTGTGAAGTTCCTGGGGAGGGGGGGAGTTCCTCTAGTTGTGGGGTTTCGGGGTCTGGGGACTGTACTAGGGATGTCTGCGTTTGCTGTGCGCTGAGGTTTCGTGAGGTGGCCTCCATGTTCGCTTGCTGGGCCTTGTCCGCCTACACGTGCATTTCAATGATTCCCCTCCTTGATGGCTCTTAAAGTTGTTACTCTGAATGTGAAAGGGCTGAATAACCCGGTTAAAAGGTGGGCGGTACTGTCTCTGCTGGAGAACTCCCAGGCTGATATCTGCCTGCTACAGGAGACCCATCTGCTGGCCAAAGACTGTCCCAGAATGCGTACCCCCAAGTTCCCCACGCAGCTTTTCTCCTCCAGCGCTTCCAAAACGGCAGGGGTGGCACTTCTGTTCTCCATGGGGTTCAGGGGGGAGATCTTACTTAAGGTGGCGGAACAGAAAGGGAGGCTTTTGGCATACAGGATTAGAGTGGGAGGCTTGGTGCTGACTGTCGGCTCTATCTATGGCCCCAATGAGCGTCAGGATGAATTCTTGCACAGGGCACTGGAAGACGTGGCATCCACCGCTGATAGGCACATAGTGTTGGGGGGAGATCTGAATCTGGTATTCGACGCAGCTCTAGACAGGTCTGTGCAACGGCGCCACCAGTTGGGAGAGCTTTCGGGCTCGGTTCGCACCCGGCTTGAGGAGCTGGACTTGCATGACATGTGGCGCCACCTCCACCCTACTACCCGCGCGTACTCTTACTACTCGCACGCGCACAAGTCCTATGCGCGGCTGGACCATCTACTTGTGTCGGGCCCGATGCTCGTTTTAGCCTCGAATGCTGACATGGGGGTCCTCTCTCTTTCCGATCATGCGCCGGTGGAGGGTGCCTTCAATCTACCCCCGGTGGCTCGGCCGAGAGGGGTCTGGCGACTCCGGGACACACTATTGCACATTCGGTTGACGGTGGAACAGATTCGCGCGGCCATTGCGGACTTCCAGCGCGTAAACGATAATGATGACACCTCCCGCGCGACACAATGGGCGGCCCTGAAGGCTGTGCTCCGGGGCGAATTTATCGCTATCTCCTCGGCGGAGAATAAGGATCGACAGCTCAAAAGGGACGAGCTTACCCGGAAGGTGCGGGAACTGGAGCTGGTTCATCACAGGACGGGAGCCCCCAGAGTCTGGAGGCAGCTGAAAGCCGCCAGGAAACTCTTGTCTGCCCTGGACATGGACCGGGCGGAGTACGTGATGCTTCGTCTGAGGCACAAGTACTATACCGGTGGCGACAGATGCGGACGACTCCTGGCCAACAAGCTCAGGGTGCAACACCAACAGCACCGAGTGAAGGAGCTGGTTAACCCGACCGGAGGTTCTGTCACGGAAGACGAGCAAATTGCGGACGTTTTCCGTAGTTTTTACGCAGACCTCTACACTGGCGAGCCCCCTTCCGCCCGGACGGAGGCGGAATATCTGGAATCGGTGCCGCTCCCGTCGTTAACGCCGGATCAGGCCCAGTACTTGGAACGGGAGATCCGTATCGAGGAGGTGGTCACGGCGATCTCCCGGCTCAAGCCGGGCAAGGCCCCGGGCCCGGATGGCTTCATCCCTCTCTTTTATAAAACCTTCTGTCAGGAGCTGGCACCTCTGTTGACCCGCCTCTTCAACACATTCTCGGAGCCGGGGGCCATTCCCCCCGAATTTCTTCAGGCCACGGTCTCCGTGATCCCGAAACCGGGCAAGGACCGGACTGCCTGTGGGTCCTACCGTCCTATCTCGCTGCTGAACACGGACTTGAAAGTGTTCACCAGCATATTGGCAGCGCGCCTGGCACTACATCTGCCGGGCATGGTCGACTCGGATCAGGCAGGCTTTGTGCCTGGCAGGCAGACGGTGGACAACACAAAGAGGGTGACTCATATTCTTGATAAGGCTTCCAGGATCCCCGGGGAAAGAATGCTCCTTTCCATAGACGCGGAGAAGGCTTTTGACAGGGTGCACTGGCCCTACCTGGAGAAGGTCTTGGGCAAGTTCGGGATAGGCGAGAAGTTCCGGCACCTGATCTTCAACTGCTACCGATTTCCGTCCGCGGTGGTTAGAGTGAACGGGGGCAGTTCCCGACCCTTTCCCATAGAACGGGGTACACGACAAGGATGTCCACTGTCCCCTCTGCTCTTTGCTCTTTACATGGAGCCGTTTGCTCAAAGGGTTCGGCAGAACCCCGATATCATCGGAGTCAAGATGGGCGAATTTCATCACGCAATTAGCCTATATGCAGATGACGTCATTTTGACGCTCGATGACCCATGGAGGTCGCTGCCGGCTTGCATTGCGGAATTGGACCTCTTCGCCGCGGTGGCGGGCTTTAAGGTGAACCTCGGGAAATCAGCTGCCCTCGACATTTCGCTCGCCAGCGCCACCAGGGCGGATTTGCAGAGGCTTTACCCTCTGAGTTGGTCCAGGGACCGGATTCCGTATCTGGGGATCCTGTTGGCACCCTCCCTCCCGGCGATAGTCACGGCCAATTATGCGGCTCTGAGCACGAAAATCAGAGAGGAACTGGGTCGGTGGGATAAGGGCACGTTGTCGCTGCTAGGCAGGGTGGCCGCAGTAAATATGACCCTCCTGCCTCAGGTGCTATACCTGTTTAGGGCGTTGCCGCTCCAGCCCCCCACAGGGTGGCTCGCGGAGACTCAATCGGCCATTGCGCGGTTTGTGTGGCAGGGCCGTAGACCACGGATCAAAAGGAACATCGCTATGCTGGCGCCTGAATCTGGGGGGCTAGGGATACCAGATTTACGGAAATACTTCCAGGCCGCCCAGATTCGCTATCTGGTGGAATGGAGCCGGTGGGAGTCAGACAAACACTGGCTGTTCCAGGACCAGGCGGTAGCAGGCAGAACGCTACAGGAGGTGCCATTCTTGAGGCGGGCTCATCGACCCCCTAACCTCTACGCATCTCTTGTGACGCGTGTCCCACTTCGGGCGTGGGACTCGGTGGCCATTAGGCATGAATTCACTACCTTTCCCTCTCCCTTCACGCCGCTAATTGGCAATCCGGACTTCGGCCCGGGAACTGAGCCTGGCGCTTACGATCGCTGGCGGGCAGCCCGCTGTTGCACTTTGTATCACTTGTATGGCCCAGAGGGTGTCATCCCCTTCCAGGACTTACGGCGGGACTACGGCTTCCCTGAGACGGAGCACATGAGGTATATGCAGGCGCGCCACTGGGCGCTACAACCCCAAGTGCGCGAAACGGCGGACCGGGAGATCACGGTGTACGAGCGCTGGTTAATCACTCGCACGTCGGACGCTAAACTTATCTCCGATTTGTATAAGATGCTGCAGCCCCCCCCCCTTTCACATTCACAACCCCGGTCGGGAGCGCTGGGAACGGGAGCTCGGACGGGTGTTGAGTCACACAGAATGGGACCACATCTCTTACCGCTCACGCCACTCTGCCTATCACACGGGGCTCACGGAGACCTTCACAAAAATTTCGACCTATTGGTACCGCACCCCTGAGAAATTACATGAGATGGATAGGTCACTACCGGGTACGTGCTGGCGTAACTGTGGTCAAGCTGGCACGCTTACACACATACTGTGGGATTGTCCCCTTTTGGCTTCTTATTGGGAGGAGGTTCTTAGCGAGGTGGATAAATGTTTTGAGATAGAGCTGCCACGGTTCCCTGCCTATGTCTTACTGGGGTTGCCGAACGGGTTGATGTAACCCCTCAGGTCTAGAAGGGGTAGACAGATAGCGATAGCTCTAGGGTCAGCGGTGCAAAACATTCTCATACACTGGCGCTCTACCACGCTCCCCACTGTTGTCGGCTGGCTGCATAGATTGTGGCATGTCCTTGGCATGGAAAAAATGTCCTTAGTGGCTCTGGGGGATACGGATACTTTTGAGGAGCTGTGGGCGCCTTTCCATGGCCTGTTGTGTTCTGAGCTCAGGGAGATCACCTGCCCTAGGTATCTCAGGCTGCTACGGCTGACACTGCCACCGGATCCGCCTGCTTGATTGGTCGGAGTTGATGTTGAGTAGCGGAGTCAACCGGAGGGTTGCAGTGAGGGGAGAGCAGATGGTCATTGGCACAGTACAGGGGGTGGGTTGGGGTGCAGTAGTTGGGGGGTTTTGTTGGTTGGGTAGGTTATGGAGCAGGGTTGTTTCCCCACCTCTTTTTCCCCCCCTTTTTCCCCTTTCCCCTCCCCCCCTTCCCTCTCCCCCTTCCCCCCTTCCTTTTGTTTTAACCACAGGCGCGCAAGCTGTGTTTCCATGCTGGATGGTGCCTACTGAGGGGTCAGAATTGCTTTGATGTATCTAATGTACCGTACGCTTTGAATGGGGGGCACCTGTGGTTTTTTCTTTTTCTTGCCCTGTTGTTTCCTTCCTTACCCTGCTTCAATAAAATACTTTAAACCTAAAGGCGACATCTCGCCCGGTGCCCAGAATTGATCTTAGCGGCGCACCTTTCTTCTCCCTGGTGTGAGGGCTGATATCCTCATCAGCATTCTTTTAGGCCAGATTAGTGTGTTTTAGGTGGCGAATCTCATTAACTACTGTAAGGCCGTCCTCTTTTGTGATTTCCTTTGGAATTGTAATGTAAAAAAAAGCAGGCCATCAAGGTTTTGCCATGGGCATCTTTCATTGGAGCACATTTAAAGATTTAGAGCTGGCAATGCTGATTTTCCCCATGAAAAATAAGTTCGGTCTGAAAGCAACAGACAATGTTTCCCCACAGGGAGAAAAGTTTTTCACTCAGTGGACTCTGGACAGTAATTGAGTGGGTGCACCATGTTACTTTATATGCAGCACAGTTCCGTCTCCCCCAAACCAGCTCTGTAGGGGCAGACAGTGAATTAGAAGGGTGCCATGGTCCTCAATATAAGCAATGAGCATAGCCCTCTAGCGTTCTCTTGGTTAATAAATATGTCCTCAATAGGCCCTCACCATCAAAGGTTGCGTCGCAGCTGCACTAACAATAGTTACGCCCCTGCTGGCAGCACAAGGTACTGCATTAGAGTTCAGATACATTTGAACCGTAAGCAAACGGGGGAGAACAGGCCCACTCCTGTGTTTGTTTTGAAAGCCTTAAGGGCTGGGCAGGGCCACACGCATTGACGAGCTGCATTTCTGCCCTTCAGGGTCCGTGTGTCTCTTCAGGGCCCCGAATTACTGTGACGTTATCTACACTCGCTCAATCACTCTCCTGGCACCGCAGTCACTTACTTATAGTATGCCCATGATGCAGCATTCAGAGAAACAGCCTTCTCCAAACAGAGCCTGCCGGCAAGTCCTGTTTCTCTCACAGACAATATCGACTGATCTCGTTATTGATTGAATGCTTTCAGAGGTTTTGTTTCCTGAAGGGCTTGATAATAATTCCTCCCCTATCTCAAATCTGTCTTTAAACTTACCGGGCAATTTAGTCTTCATGTCACTGATGTTTATCACCAAAATGTGCCCCTATGAGGAACTGCACTCGGAGTCATTAATCTGCTTCTGCTTTCGAACAATAAATAGCCTGTTCTCCCCTAAATGGAAAGCATCCACACTAGGAACATGCGTACAGCGAGTAACCATTCCACTAATCACTGGATGCTGATGACTTGTCATTTTGACTCTATACCCTACTTTTTATATCTATCTAGTTCAAACAAAACACAATTAGTGCTCTGCTTGTTCCTTTCCTGTAGGCCCGCACTTTAATCACACGCAGGATTTATTTATTTTTATTTTAGACAATTTAAGGTCGGGCTGTGTCCTCTTACCCAACATAAAATACAAAAACAACATTTGGTGTATGTATGCTACACGTTTGAATTAAGACGTGCAACTGGTGGCTAATGGAAATCTATCTATCGCCCTCTATCTATCTATCTCCCTCACTCTCTCTATTGCCCTCACTCTATCTATCGCCCTCACTATCTATTGCCCTCACTCTACCTATCGCCCACCCTCACTCTATCTCTCTATCTATCTATCGCCCTCACTCTATCTATCTCTCTCTCTATCGGCCCTCACTCTATCTATCGCCCTCACTCTATCTATCTATCGCCCTCACTCTATATATCTATCGCCCTCACTCTATCTATCTATCGCCCTCACTCTATCTATCTATTGCCTTCACTTTATCTATCTATCTATCTATCTATCTATCTATCTATCTATCTATCTATTTATCTATCCATCTATCTATCCATCTATCTATCTATCTATCTATCGCCCTCTATCTATTGCCCTCACTCTATCTATCGCCCTCACTCTATCTATCTATCGCCCTCACTCTATCTATTGCCATCACTTTATCTATCTATCTATCTATCTATCTATCTATCTATCTATCTATCTATCTATCTATCTATCTATCTATCTATCTAGCGCCCTCTATCTATTGCCCTCACTCTATCTATCTATCGCCCTCACTCTATCTATCTATCTATCGCCCTCACTCTATCTATCTATCGCCCTCACTCTATCTATCTATCGCCCTCACTCTATCTATCTATTGCCATCACTTTATCTATCTATATATCTATCTATCCATCTATCTATCTATCTATCTATCGCCCTCTATCTATTGCCCTCACTCTATCTATCTATCTATCTATCTATCGCCCTCACTCTATCTATCTATCGCCCTCACTCTATCTATCTATTGCCCTCACTCTATCTATCTCTCTATCTATCAACCCCCCCCACTCTATCTATCTATCACCTCACTCTATCTATCTATCTATCTATCGCCCTCACTCTATCTATCTATCTATCGCCCTCACTCTATCTATCTATCGCCCTCACTCTATCTATCTGTCGCCCTCACTCTATCTATCTGTCGCCCTCACTCTATCTATCTGTCGCCCTCACTCTAGCTATCTATCGTCCTCACTCTAGCTATCGCCCTCACTCTATCTATCGCCCTCACTCTATCTATTGCCCTCACTCTATCTATCTTTCGCCCTCACTCTATCTATCTATCGCCCTCACTCTATCTATCTATCTATCTATCTATCTATCTATCTATCTATCTATCTATCTATCTATCTATCTATCTATCTATCTATCGCCCTCTATCTATTTATTGCCCTCACTCTATCTATCTATCTATCTGTCTATCTATCTATCTATCTATCTATCTATCTATCTATCTATCTATCTATCTATCTATCTATCTATCTATCTATCTATCGCCCTCACTCTATCTATTGCCATCACTCTATCTATCTATCTATCTATCTATCTATCTATCTATCTATCTATCTATCTATCTATCTATCTATCTATCTATCTATCGCCCTCTATCTATTTATTGCCCTCACTCTATCTATCTATCTATCTATCTATCTATCTATCTATCTATCTATCTATCTATCTATCTATCTATCTATCTATCGCCCTCTATCTATTGCCCTCACTCTATCTATCTATCGCCCTCACTCTATCTATCTATCGCCCTCACTCTATCTATTGCCATCACTTTATCTATCTATCTATCTATCTAGCGCCCTCTATCTATTGCCCTCACTCTATCTATCTATCGCCCTCACTCTATCTATCTATCTATCGCCCTCACTCTATCTATCTATCGCCCTCACTCTATCTATCGCCCTCACTCTATCTATCTATTGCCATCACTTTATCTATCTATATATCTATCTATCCATCTATCTATCTATCTATCTATCGCCCTCTATCTATTGCCCTCACTCTATCTATCTATCGCCCTACCTCTATCTATCTATCGCCGTCACTCTATCTATCTATTGCCCTCACTCTATCTATCTCTCTATCTATCAATCCCCCCCACTCTATCTATCTATCACCCTCACTCTATCTATCTATCTATCGCCCTCACTCTATCTATCTATCGCCCTCACTCTATCTATCTATCGCCCTCACTCTATCTATCTGTCGCCCTCACTCTATCTATCTGTCGCCCTCACTCTAGCTATCTGTCGCCCTCACTCTAGCTATCTATCGTCCTCACTCTAGCTATCGCCCTCACTCTATCTATCGCCCTCACTCTATCTATTGCCCTCACTCTATCTATCTTTCGCCCTCACTCTATCTATCTATCGCCCTCACTCTATCTATCTATCTATCTATCTATCTATCTATCTATCTATCTATCTATCTATCTATCTATCTATCTATCGCCCTCTATCTATTTATTGCCCTCACTCTATCTATCTATCTATCTATCTATCTATCTATCTATCTATCGCCCTCACTCTATCTATTGCCATCACTCTATCTATCTATCTATCTTTCTATCTATCTATCTATCTATCTATCTATCTATCTATCTATCTATCTATCTATCTATCTATCTATCTATCTATCGCCCTCTATCTATTTATTGCCCTCACTCTATCTATCTATCTATCTATCTATCTATCTATCTATCTATCTATCTATCTATCTATCTATCTATCTATCTATCGCCCTTACTCTATCTATTGCCATCACTCTATCTATCTATCTATCTATCTATCTATCTATCTATCTATCTATCTATCTATCTATCTATCTATCTATCTATCTGTCTGTCTGTCTATCTATCTATCTATCTATCTATCGATCTATCTATCGCCCTCACTCTATCTATCACCCTCACTCTATCTATCTATCTATCGCCCTCACTCTATCATTCTATCGCCCCCACTCTATCTATCTATCGCCCTCACTCTATCTATCTATCGCCCTCACTCTATCTATCTCTCTCTCTATCTATCTATATATCGCACTCCCTCTATCACCCTCACTCTATCTATCGCCCTCACTCTATCTATCGCCCTCACTCTATCTATCGTCTCACTCTATCTATCGCTCTCACTCTATCTATCGCTCTCACTCTATCTATCGCCTTCACTCTATCTATCGCCCTCACTCTATCTATCTATCGCCCTCCCTCTATCTATTGCCATCACTCTTTCTATCTATCTATCTATCTATCTATCTATCTATCTATCTATCTATCGCCCTCTATCTATCTATCGCCCTCACTCTATCTATCTATCTATCTATCTATCTATCTATCTATCTCCCTCACTCTATCTATTTCCCTCACTCTATCTATCTATCTCTCTATCTATCTATCGCCCCCACTCTATCTATCACCCTCACTCTATCTATCTATCTATCTATCGCCCTCACTCTATCTATTGCCCTCACTCTATCTATCTATCTATCTATCTATCTATCTATCTATCTAACTATCTATCGCCCTCTCTCTACCACCCTCACTCTATCTATCGCCCTCACTCTTATCGCCCTCACTCTATCTATCTATCTATCTATCTATCTATCTATCTATCTATCTATCTATCTATCTATCTGTCAATCTATCGCCCTCCCTCTACCACCCTCACTCTATTTATCGCCCTCACTCTATCTATCGCCCTCACTCTATCTATCGCCCTCACTCTATCTATCTATCTATCTATCTATCTATCTATCTATCTATCTATCTATCTATCTATCTATCTGTCTGTCTATCTATCACCCTCACTCTATCGCCCTCACTCTATCTGTCTATCCATCTATCGCCCTCACTCTATCTATCGCCCTCACTCTATCTGTCTATCCATTGCCCTCACTCTATCTATCTTTCTATCTATCTATCGCCCTTACTCTCTGTTTATCTATCGCACTCACTCTATCTATCGCCGTCACTCTATCTATCGATTGCCCTCACTCTATCTGTCTATCTATCGCCCTCCCTCTATCTATCGCCCTCACTCGATCTATCTATCGCATCACCACAGCATCACTCAGCACCACCACAGCATCCCTCAGGGGCACCACAACATCACTATGGCCTACCACAGCATCACTGAACGCCACAGCATCACTCGTCGCCACCACAACAGAACTGGAAAGCCTTATGGAGGATTCTCGGTTTGCGACCCCGGCAGCATTCAGTCTCCCTGGAAGGGTGGGTTCCTCACCAGATGTGATGGTTGAATCTGCATAAACTTACCACAACCCAGTAAGGAAATATAGGAAAAGGGGCCAAGAGTGGGTTATGCTGCAAACCAAACCAAACAAAGCTTTATTCCGATTGTGGTATAACAACCATAAAAGCACAGATAAAATACATATATACTACACAGATTTTCATGAAAGATTTAAAAAACAATATCCGGAAAAAGTGATTCATCTTAATATATATTATTCATACATAAATACATGATTTTGTAGTGAGCTGGTAAAAAGAAGAAGACAATGTGTCTAAAAACAAAGCCGCCTCCCAAATCCTAGATCGCAATACTCTTTCTCTGATAAAGGATTTTTTTAAAAAAACATGGATATCCTCCAAGCTACATGTTCGTTTTCTAAGAGCTGGAGCTTAACCCCTTCTGTGCTCCCATCGGCCATTGGCCGTCGCAAGCACTATCTCTCTGGTGCTGCAAACTGCCGACGCAGCCCTGCCCACTCCATGGAACGCCCGCACTGCGGCAAAATAATTGCCGCGGTAAACAGGTTAATAAAAGCCGGGCAGCATTGTCACAGCCCCCTTTTTTTAGGATTGGAACTAACCAGATCTTTCTTATCTCCAAATAAAATGTACAAAATAAAACTAAATGAAGTGAGGATTGTGTGGATAAATTATCACACAGGCATTCATATTCGGGAAACAGGCGAGTCTATGAATTGTCCCCAATCTAAATCTAAATCTTATTAATAAAAACCTGTCAAAGCCACCAGGTCCAAATATTAAATATGGCTGCAAACTAAAAGTTGTAAGAACCATCTGGTGATGCAACACGCTTTTTTTGATAATTTTCCCAGATAGTCTTGGGATGTCCAGGAAAGAAAGGGCCTCCTTTCTAAGATTCTTTCCTGGAAATCAAGGTGATAGTGCTTGGGTTAGTAAAAAATTCCGGATGACCCATGTCTTTCGTAAAGTCTTGGATAAACTTGAGCCATGATATTTTCCAAACACCATCCAGCCTGAGGCTATCCTGTAACAGGACCCTATTTACTTTAGTCTCTTCCCTTGACCAAATCCTGTGCCATAGAAGAATTAGCTCCAGTTTTAAGAGGTCAGATATATATGGGAGGCCCAACTCAGCATGACAGACATAGATGGAGGTACCAGAGGATGCTGACAAGATGTATTTTAGAAAAGAATTCTCAACTAATAGGATTGAGTGTGTGTCAGCAAAACCCCAAATCCCGGCCCCGTATGTAACAGTTGTAACACATTTTGCTTTGTAGATTTTCAACAGTTCCAGTGGTGGTTTCCGCCCCACTTTTTTTGCAAAGCTGGCAAGAGCAGTCATTGTCATAATTAATGCCAGCTTTTTAGCTGCTACTGTTTGGGCCCAGGTGTTGTTATGGCTAAACAGTATTCCTAGATATGAAAAACTGTTAGTCGGGCGATTAGATTTCCCTACACAAATATATCCCTGCACTTCAGGTTCCCACGGCCACAACTCATTATAAAAGTTTTTGAGATATTAATAAGATCCAATTCCTTCATAAAGTTAAAAAAGTTGTTTAAGGTCTTCTGTAGGCCAATTTGGGCACAAGACATTATTGCAGCTTCGCCTGCATATAACAAGGCTGGTATGGGATGGTTACCTATTTGCGGAGAAATCTTGGGCATCTTTGAGGAGTACCTGCCCTAGCTCATTAATAAAAAGATTAAAAAGGAAGGGGGCTAGACCACAACCTTGTCTAACCACCCTCCTAATAGGGAAATAAGCAGTGGACTCTCCTCCCATACCAAAACGCGCACGTGATTTTGCTCCATTATAGAGACATCTAAAAAAGTGAACAATATTTTTATCCACCCAGAGCGATTCTAAAATCTCCCAAAGCTTTGAGTGTCTCACGCAGTCAAAAGCAGCCGTAAGATCGACAAAGGCTAGAAACACATGTTCTTTTTTGGCCTTAGTATATTTCCCCATAAAAATAGCTAGATTTAGGCTCTGCTCTACAGTCCCTAGTCCTTCGCAAAAACCATATTGTATATCAGATAACATTTGGTTTTCCTTTGCCCAAAGCTGTAGGCGTTCCAAGATAATATGTCCCACAACCTTGGCCATAGAATCTAATAGGGAGATGGGCCTGTAGCAGGTGGGGTCCTGACGGTCTCCCTTTTTAAAAATGGGGAGAATAATAGATTCCACCCAAGTTGGTGGGAAGACAACCTCACAACTTGCATTGATTATTTACGTAAATATGGGTGCACACAGAATAACATTGCCCTACTTACTTCATCAATACTAAAACGTAAATCCAGCGAGAGGTTAATATTACCAGGGATTTCACTATCATTGTCATTCATGGGGCATTGGCCATTATATATCCTGGAAAAATGTTCAATCCACTGGCCCTCTGTGATGGCTACTTCAATAGTTGGACCCCGAACCTGAAGACAGAAATGGCTTTTTTACCGCTTTCCTCAAGGCGACACGGTCTTTCACTTGTGAGGCAGTAATAAGCAACTCCCAAGTTTCATTTCTTGGGGCATTTTTTCTTTCTGAGAGGGCCAATTTGTAATTCTTTCTAGCCTGGTTGATTTTGGTAATATTCCTTGGCTTATGTTGCACAAACGGGGGAACATAAACGGAATGTCCACTCTTTCTCTCGAGGAGAATACCCTGCTTGACGCCTCAATCAAAAGGCTTAGGGAGTCCTTTAATCAGAGTATGGCCCTAATTTATGTGAAGCTTTCAATTATCGAAGATAAATTAGCTCAGATGATGGACAATAATAACGGAGGTGGAGTGGGGTTCCTGACGGTTGCGCCGAGTGCACCAAATCCTGGTATACTGAACGAGCGCTCTATGGTTCCTCTTCAATCCAGTCAGATGAGTAGTACTAGACTTACCCCCAATATGCCCAACGCTATACATCCTGATCCCTGTGTCAGCTCATATCGCAGTTCCTCTGCCAGATTTGGGTCCTCACAGAACGGCCTTCCCATCACACTTTACCCCAGGCATCGTAATAAACCTACCACCAGAAGCAACCCCTCTTGTAGTGATCCTAGGGAATGTGCCACATTTGCTGAATCCTGCCTTGGAGTCTTATGAAGAGGTTAAAACAAGGCGGTGCACTGGATAATCACTCGAATCTAAGGATATAGATTTTTGACTCCATAAATAAGGTAAGAAGGGTGAGTTGAACAGGTAAAGATCAGAAGACATGGGCCGGAGACTGTGTGACAATCAATTTTATTAACCCCTCTAGTGCTGCTTGTGTTTTGACCTCCATGGACTCTTGTAGCCCATCCTAACCTTCTAACATCTTGGCCCTCCTTCTTGGCTTTTTCTATAAGCCAGAATTGATTAAAACACTCACTCAGAAGCCAAGTTGCTGGGGAGTAGCTTTGCAGGACAGGTGCTCAACAATCCTGCCTGCTGCTCCGATTCTGAGACCCGTGAACAGATTCACCCAACTAAGCAATCTCTTGCCTACCCTTATCTGTTCCAATTGGTGTGTCCCCCTTGCCCCCCACCCCCAGTGTGCTACAGTCTCTATTGTTGCCTCTTCTGACGTTTCTTCCATCAGCTCCACTTGTTGTCCTGGTTATCCTCGAACATTGCAGGGTTGTCAGTCAAGTTTAATGATCCTAACTGGGATGTGTTTGTTAGACATTACCAGATGATTTGTCTCCAGGAAATGTGGGAAGAATCTAATTGTTTCTTCCTGGAAGGTTATAAAACCTTTTTTGTTGCAGCTGTGGCCTCGGAGATGGTGGGGGAGGGAGAGGGCAAAGGTGGACTAATCATTCATGTTTCCATGGACCAGTGAGGGAGCTTAAAGGACCTTGGCTGGGGGGTCACTGCTGTTGCAAGGGCTGAAAGTAACCATACGTGCCTTTGTGTAATTTGTGTTAAGCTAAAGCTTGGGCGGAGGACTCAACCAATTTCCATACATTGAGCGCTGCATGTTTTGTCATCCAGGAAGGTAGGGTTGGACAATATAAGTTTAGTATGGGACTTCTAATTTCACTTATGCTCGTATCTCTTGCACTCTAGTAGCAGTAGGTCCAAGTCTACGCTGATGGATGGACAACATATGGCACACACCACTGAAGGCGCTGAGGGAAACACCATCTTAAATTTATTCTGATCCAACATTTTTAGTCCATCACCCACTATGTGTGTAAGAAGTGATTCTGTGCTATGTCCTGTTCGGAAGCCGGATTGGAAGTGCTCTAATAGGTGGAAATGTTCAATGTGGGTACAGAGTTGGACATGCACACATTTTTCAAGGAGCTTCATCAGAGTTCGAATGTTGGAGATAGGGAGGAAGTTATTTAGGTCTATGTGATCTGCTGTTGGTTTTTAGGTCGAGTTATTTATAACTCGAAACCTATTGGGGCTAAACTAAGAGCTAAACTAGGCTCTCAAAAAATGCGGATTTCCAGAAGTGCATGTGTCCCGTGGACGAGCTTCTATCCGCCTGCCTGCCTGCCTCGCATCGCCACATCAAAGCCAACCATCTGTTGCTTCCCCTGAAGCTTCCCCCAGCGTGCACTCAGCCTCAGGCATTTCTCCTCCCCTAATTATTCACTGCCCACAGCACTTTCACTTTCACGGCCGCCAGGCCGTGTCTCGCATTTCTCCTCACCCCTCCCAGTGTATTAAACTTGTTGTAGGAAGGTTTCTATCCTTTCAATATTATTTGCTCATTTCGATCCGGTATTTATTAGTCCTTTTTTTTACACATTATTTCTCTTGTGAGGATTTGCTCGTTCCAATCCGCTATCTTTTTAGTCCTACTTCTACCTCAATTAACTTACGTGGCCCTATTTCAATGTCTACTACCACTTAGCACAGTGATTCACTTTTGAAATCAGTCGAGAATCTAACCAGCCGACGGACAACTTCGAGAGGGTTTTTCGCACACTACCGGTAAACTGCAGCGCAACCACAAGCACGAGAACAAACTCCTCAGGGTTATTTAGAATTATTACGGCTCATACACTCATTATTGTTACAGAGCTCCCACGGAAACGCCAGCTCAGAACTTCGAAACGCGCTCATACACGTTTTGGTAAGTGACGGTTTGGCACGTCTACTTATCATTTTCTGGTTCTTTCGGGCATTGTTTGACTAATAATAGGTCTAGAAAGTGGTATGCTCGCTGCTATCATTGGGCATATCGAGGCCCTGCCCGATCTCTGGTGATAGAACATTCCAGAGTTCCTCCATTCGTGAACCCGTAAAAGTTTAAGAAAAGAGCTTGAGTCTTATTTGTTTTTTTCCCCCTACGTCATTGCTTTCTGTAAGTACTTTAATCACCGTGTTTATCTCGGTGGCTCTGATGTTGTCTTTGTTCCACGTGTATTATATGTACCTATCACAAAGCCCTAATTATTTTGTAAAAATAGAAGCGTGTTGCTACATGTAAACACTTTTCCAATGAAACATGCTATTTCTGTGGTAAGGGGCGTAAGTGTCGGGTTCCTGCAGCCAGTGCCGCAGGAATGGGCCTGTCTAGCTGCTTTTGCTGTAAGTAGATAAGTATCTCACCTGAAAATAGGCCTGGGTCCTGGGCACTACACACCTATCGTCCTGACCTTTTTAGCTACTCCCAGGTTGTGTTGTGTTGCCCTGGCATAGGCCTTTCTAGCTGATCTTACTAGGGATGGATCTTTTTTAAGCAGTGCTGAGGTTAGCATCCTCCTCATACCCTTACACTCGACCGTGTACCAAGCAAAACTTGTTTTTTGTGGGCACTTTTTCTGTTTTCCATTACCCACCATAGAGAAACACTGACCTAGTTTCTCAATTATGTTGTTATAAGCTTTAACAAATGAGTGACCCACGGGACAATCAATTGCCCCCTCATATTGTTTCAACACATCAGTGAACAGTGTTATATGATCACTAATCATGTACAGAGTTCCTACCTGGCATTTCACCCTGTCCCACTTCAGCCGCCGGTTGCAATTCGAGAGCACAACCTCCTTCGTTAATTTTGGGGAGCTTGTACTTCTATTTACATTAGTTATTTCCCAATTTTGTCTCATACATAGGGGGTTGTGATCACTGTCTTGGGACGGTATCACTTCCATATCTAGTAAACTGTCCCAAAGGCGGGTGTCTATTAAGATATAATCTATACGAGATGGGCTATTAAGCCTGTTGAATGTGTTAGCCCCATCTTGGTCTGAGGATGTTCTTCTATTTACCGCTCTTAAATTATATTCTAAGGTTAGGGCGTTGATCTGAATTGCCCTAGGGGACCATCTTTTGATAGGTGCCAGCGTCAAGGTAGGTGTGGACCATTTAGCATCTTCCTCTGCTGTTCCTAGGAAATCTTCCCCGCTTAGAGGTTCGTAGGTACAATTTAAGTCCCCGACCACAATAATTTTAGAGAGTGGGGGGCTATTAGCTAATTCAGACTCGAGGGCTGTTATTGTAGAAGACATTTGGGCACCCGGGGATCCTCTTGCGTAGATATTCTACATTTCTACACTGTTTGACTTCTGATTCCCCTTAATGGTAAGATGTAAAAGGTCCTCTGACATGGAATTATTAGTTGTAATTGCCCAATTTAATGCTATCCTAACCCAGATGTGGAGCCCCCCTGATGGTCGACCTTTCCCAGAACTTGTTGCGGGTGTGTAAAAAGTGGAATACCCAGATTTACATATTGGGTAGGTACTCCAGGTCTCCTAGAACATGCAGACATCAAACTTTTCGATGAAAGCGTTCCATTCGGGTATGGATAATTTTTTTTGTAGCCCTGCTATGTTCCAGGAGAGTATCTGCAAGTCCTTTGATATTATTTCCGGGGCAACTACATGGACAGGCTCACTCCCGATCTTCCTCCTCCCCAATACAATGACTTGTGATATCTTTACTTAGAGAAGTCAGTTCAAAAGGTTAGTGCTCCGTAGTTTTTTTCCAGATTTTGGGGTCCGTTAATTGCGTTCTATTTGTTCTCACAGATTCAGTGATAAAGAATGCGATGCAGTGGTGGTCAGACCAGTCACAGGGGAGGATAGATTCAAGTTGAATGGAGTTGGCCTTAGAAAAGATAAGATCCAAGGTTGTTCCCTTGTTGTGTGTAGGGCTGTCACAAATTTGGATCAGGTTAAGGTCAGCAAGAAAGGTTTTAAGGCTGATAACTACAGGATCATTTAAATCATTCCAGTTGGGGCTGAAGTCAAAGTGGAAGATTTGGGTACAGTTGTGTCCCGTATTAGTTGCAATTATTTCCATGATTTGTTGTACGAAAGAGAGGGTTTTTTTCTAATGGGCTAGTGCAGTTTGAGCAAAACCAAAGGTGATGATGATTGGAGTGTTGAACATTGCAAGCACTCATCCCCAGTCAACTGATCTGGGTTTAATCGATCATAATTCTTTAGCTCACTCCGCCACCCCAGTTCAGACATGGCCATGTGCAAATCAGTCTGACCCTGTGCCTCATGGGAACAGTCTAGCCCGAACGGCCAAGCCATGTCTTCTCTGGACCGGAAACAAGCATCCTGGGACCGGTTTCTGGCTAATCAGCCGTCACTAGCCAGGCTAGATTGAATCCAGTGGCAAAGTGAGCAAGGGACCCATGTCTGGGCATTCCCTGTCAACTGAGGGTGAACAAAGCGAAACCAAAGGGGATGATGGACAGAGTGTTACAGTGCTTGCAATCAAGCACTCACCCAATCAATTAACGGTTGGAAAGAATGAGTGTTTCTTCTTTAACTCTCTGCACTACCACCCCGCCCTTCGCTTTCAGGCAAAGGCACCTCAAAGTCAGCAATAACCGTTAAGGGGCAGGTGTTTTTGTAAAAGGTGAAATTATGGGGTGCAAGAAGGAGGCCAGCAGGGTTGAATTCCGATGGTGAGCTCTGAGCCTTTCGACCCCTTAGGACTCAAAGTAATGATCCAGAAGAAAGAGGAACGGAGCGAGATTCATAGATATTGTCAAAGAGATGGCCCAGAAAAGGAAGCACTGTGTGGCTTCTTATTTTTATACTTACAGATGGCCAGAAACAGCTTCCTCAGAGAGATACGCCAAGGAAGGGAACAATATAAGGGGGCTTTTATTGGAGAAAAAAGGGTAGTACATTAGTGCAGACAGTTGTGTAAGTGGCCACTGCTGCTCAATTATGGCTGTCTTACCATAATGTGTAGTGGGTACCATTTACATTGCTAGCATTATAGCCCAGGTTACCCTTGCTGCTTTGTAACACAAAGGGGCAGAACATATCACTGGTGCTGTAAGTACAGTGGTACCAGGGCTGAAGTATGAGAAGCCAACTGAACCCCAATTATGGTTCTTTACTGTCCTTCCTTGCATTAGGACCCACTGCACACCTGCCAGAGCACTATCCTACAGGAACAAAACAAAAAAAGAAAAAGAAGAGATGCCTTTGTTAGGCCTCATTGAAATGGAAGGGGTGTGGAGGCAAGCTAGAAGTCCATGTTTTCAAAAAAGGGCAGAGGAGACTGCCCTCTTTGCAAGGCAGTCACTATCCATAGTGAAGCAGGCTCAGTAGCAGTGGGGCCCAGGAGTCAGAGGGACCCACTACATTACAATGATCACTGTCTCACTTTAGAAAAACAGCATGGAGCTTAGTTCCCTTTCTAGCATTAGGACTGAGGGCACCCTTGTAGAAAAAAGGAAGACAACGTGTGGGAGCTCTTTTTTTCTGAGAGGGACTATGCTATCCCGATACATTTAATAGCAACACTAATAATACATCTTCTACAAGTTCAAAGAACACTACTCACTCTTCTAGAAAACAAAGTCACACCACCATCAAAACGCAATCTCTAGTCTGCCTACTAATAAATGCTCGATCACTTTCTAAAAACAAGCACCACATCTACTACCTACTCACTGACAACCAACCTGACTTACTCTTCATAACTGAATCCTGTCTGAGAGAGGACATGGCTCCAGCATTACATGAAGCTGTTTGTCCAGGCTATCAAACTGTCACACAAAATTGCATAGGCAAAAGAGGAGGCGGACAGGACAAGCCCTTATATTTAAGGAAACCATAAATCTTACCAAAGCTGACTGCATTTCCATACAAGATTGTGAGGCCCTTGTCACCAGATGCAACCCTACATCACCTTCCTCCTATAACGTCCTTCTTTACAGTCCACCACCCTTCAATAAACAGAATTCAAAATTCAAAATGTGCCAATAAAGAATTTGATAAAATTCTCACTGAAGTTCGTAAACCTAAATGCACAGAAGGAAATTACCCCATTTCTCAAGCATTTACTCACAAACGGGCTTATCATTACACAACCAAAGTAGTCATGTTTGACTCCTATATAAAACAAAAGAGGAGATGGACTAGCTGTTATTTTCTTTTTGTCAGACTTGTTTATATTGATTTTTCAAGACATGTAGCATCGAACATGGTAATACATTCAGCCATCTCCCCCGCATATAACCGTTGAAAATCTACTTCCTTGTACAGAGTTTGTCAGATAATCTAGGTAGTCACTTCTTCAAATGCATGTTCAGGTATTACCGGGATGCTCATAATACATTTTCGAACAACTCCTCTAAACTAAACCCTCCCCTACCACTCCCCTTTCCCATGAGTCAGAATCCCATGTACAGTTGTTGTAGTGCTGCTTCTACTTATGGGCGGAAGAAAAGGAGAGTGAGAAAGAAAACCAAAACTAGATTAAAAAAGAAAAAGTAACTGGGCCTGAGCGGAGACCCGAGTGACTTGTGGACGCAAATATAGCTCTAGTGGGGATAGTGGCACTATTTAGAATTGGAAAGGAGGGCTTGCCACAATCGTGCATGCCATTGTGTCATGGCTGCAGCCTCTTTCTTCTTCCAGGCAGCGGATTTGCTGTCTTGGACGCCCCCAGAAAGAGCCAAATGATGTCTTGGTCGGCTGTCCTTTGGTATTTCAAGCCTGGGTCTTGGAGATCTAGGAGCGTGAAATCAGGGGAATCTGGGACCAGGTACCCCAGTATCTCTTTAATTTGGGCAAGGATTTTGGTCCAGAAGGTACGGATTGTCCCACCATATGTGGCGAAAGTCGCCCAAAAGACCACACCCTCTCCAGCATAGATCCGATGTTTTAGGGAATATCTTTTTTAATTTGTTAGGGTATAGGTACCAGTTGTAGAGTATCTTGTAGTGGGCTTCACGTTGCCCTAGGGAGTGATTGTGTCACCTAATGTCTTTCCATAAAGTCTTCCATTTTGTATCTGCAATATCATGGCCTAATGTGCTTTTCGAGAATTCGAGGTCACTTGGGCACCTGGTTGGTAATGTGTGCAACAGGATGGAATAATGGAAGGAAATGTCCCCTTTTACGGACCCAGCCTCCTTCACGAAGAGTTCTAGTGTTGTAAGATCCCTTGTCACCCCTTCTCTAATCTCAGTTTGCAGGACCCAGTGGCGCAATTGGAGGTAGTGGAAGTATTCTGTGTTTGGAAGGTGGAATTCTCATTGGCAATGTTCAAAAGTTAATATATCCAATTATGGAAAAATCACTTAGAGGGAAACATCCCACTTCCTTCCATGCGTCAAAGGGTCCCGGCTGTAGAGCTGGTGGGAAGGCTGGGTTGTGGTGTATGGGGGTGAACAGCGAGGGAAACATTGTCCATTCAGTCTGTCTCAGCACGTCATCCCAAGTTTTAAGGGTCGTTCTAGTTGGGGTGCTTGTTTAAAAAAAATGTTTTTACTGATTTTTATAGTAACCACAGGGTCTTACATACACCAACGTAACATTTTGCACAATAGCACAGTTTATATTATCGTAAGGGTAAATAGGAACCGTGGTCCTATAAGTGTCCTGGAGTATGCACTGGAGTAGGTGATCGGAATGTGGTCGAGTCGTGCGCAAGAGTGCATAGGTAATCAAGCAGGGGTTGGCAAAAGTCAACGGGGCGCAAAGTCGGGGTTGAAGGGTGGCGTAGTCTGCGCTGGCAGAGTCCCAATAGGACATGTGTTTTAGCAAGGAACCAGGTGCTGGGTGCAGCGCCCTTCCCCAATGCACTGTGATCTCGAGTTTGGCCAATAGTAATGACATGGAGGCAAATCTGCGCACCGATCTGGGGAGCTGGACAGTGTAACCCAGGAGTGCTACCCCTGGGTCTGACTGCATATCAACTCCGAGCACAGTACTGAAGTGTGAGTACACCATAGTCTAATATATAGATATGGTGGGTCAGGTCCACGTAATGTGTGCAAATATGCCACCGTGGCGCGGCATTTGGGTCAGTGGTCTGGTCTGGTTTCGTCATATTTGGCAATGTCTGTTGGGGCGAGGTATGCCCGATGAAAGAACTTAAAATGGAGTAGTTTATGTCTATGGCTGAAGGAAATTTCTGAATTTGTGCACAGCAATAGTCCCACATTTTGTCTGGGATTGGCGTGCCAAGGTCCTGAGCCCATGCGTTGCGTACCCTGGCAGTGGTGTCAGCTTTTAGCGCTAAGCTAGTGCGGTACAGTTTGGATGTCAGATGGGCTCCATCTGGGCAGGATATCACCAGCGTACGCCTGGAATTACCCTGGGGAAATGGGATCGCTGGGAAGCTGGGAGGGCAGCGTTCCATAAAGATGCTGGAATAGGAAGCGGGTCATGTGAGTTATGTGTAAAAAATGGGGATCCGCAGCAATCTGCAACACATGGGCATCTGGGGAGAGATTTCAGACAGTGCAAATGTTATAATGTCGCCGCATGAGCTTTGTAACGGGCTGGCTAGTTAGTGGGAGCCACGGGTTATCCTTTAAGGGAAGCAGTGGAGAATAGAGAGTGCCACCCCCAAGTTTGCGCTGCAGTGCTCGCCACGCCCAACATGTCGGGCTTAAAAAGTCACAATATATGTGGGATCTAGGGGAATACCTCTGGGTAACAAGGCCGAATGCGGAATGCCCAGCAGCTGATCTAGTTCCGGTTTCAGATAGGGGATGCAAGCGTCGGGATGGTACCACCTGTTTGCATATTGCCATTGAGCTGCCAAATAGTATAGCCGCAGCTCTGGAATGCCAAGGCTTCCTGTGTCATATGGTAATATCAGGGTATCCCACCTCAACCAGGGCCTGTGACCCGCCCAGATGAGGCGCAGCAGGTGACTGCGTAATGTTTGGAAAAAAGAGTTTGGAAGCGAGATTGGAATATTAAGAAAGAGATATAAGAACCAGGGGAGTACAATCATTTTGATAATGGCCACTCGACCTGCCATTGAGAGTGGCAGCCTGATCCACCGCTCAACCTGAATTGCCAGATTTGCTATCGCCGGACCATAATTTATTTGTAGCACTTGGTGCTTATCCTTGTGTAATTGTATGCCCAGGTATCTAGTTTGAACATCTGTCCACTGGATTGGATATCCTGTCGGTATAGGGTGGGCGGCATCTGTGATCGGGAATAGCTCAGATTTGGAGCAGTTAATCTGCAACCCCGAGAATCCACCAAAATGTGTTATTTCTTCCACTAAGGGGGAGAGGCTGTCTGTAGGGTGCCTAATAAAAATAAGTATATCATCTGCATATAGGGAAAGCAGTAATGGTACCTGCTTAAATTGGAGTACACAATGGAGATGCCTTGCCTGCATGTGGCGAACTAAGAGGTCCATGGCTATAATAAACAATAAGGCGGAGAGGGGGCATCTCTGCCTAGTTCCCCTACTGATGGGGAAGATGTTAGATGGTGTTCCATTAATTCTTATGCAGGCCACTGGTTCAGTGTATAGCAACTGGATCAGGGATAGAAAGTGGGGCGGGTACCATGTTTTTGCAATACCGCTGTCAGGAAGGGCCATTCGAGAGAAGGTGACCACCGCGTTATTGAAGCGCTGAGCGTTACTTTGACTTGCGCTGTGGTGCGAATCGCGCTGCTCTTTTTAAAACCTGTTTGCTTTTTATTTTTCCTCAATTGCATTTTGCCTTTTAACTTGCCATCGCCGCTACCCCCCCCGGCCCCTCACCGCATATAATAACAAATTCAAGCACCGCTGCTTAGCGGGTCCGGGCTCCTGGGGTTCCGCATCACGTGGTCTCTGACGTGACGCCGCCGCCATCTTGGGAAGGCTGGTTCCTTCACATCGGGGGTTAGCGCGCTAGCGCTTGTTACCGCCAGTCGCCTACATAATGCTCGCCCGTAGCGTAGCGGTCTAGCGTAGCGGTCACGCCTTCGCTACGCCTGAGTCTCGCCAGAGTCCTGCCCGTCTGCGCCCGTCAGCGCTAAGGCAGGGCTAGGGCAGGGGACTCTGGCCCGTTCACGATGATTTCTGCTGAGAATATCCGCCTACTGCGGAGTCAGGTAATTCCCTGCCGTCATGGCACACTGGATCCTCTTAGTGGGCCTTATCAGTGCCCCTCTTGTCTTTTTAAACTACCTCTACCGTTGCCCATTAAGAGTTTGCAAGCTAGGCCGGCAACGGTCTGTAAACTGGACACTGGTGTAGTTTCGTCTACTCCATCTTTTCTCAAAATTTTTCATTTAAACGTCAGATCATTATCTTGCCACGCCCTTGAAGTTTTTACCTTGATAACGGACGAGGCTCCGGATATATTTTTCTTTACGGAAACTTGGCTGCATGACCAGTCTATGGCGGTTATGAACCTAGCCTTGCCTGTGGGATATTCTATGCACTCCCTTCCCCGTAACGCCAGAGGTGGAGGTATAGCAGTTGCGGTGAAATCATGCTACCCCTGCATTTGGAACCCATCTCATTGCCAGGATGTGAGAGTGCCCTTTGTAACATCTCAGTTAATCCCCACTTTACGTTTACGGGACTTCTGATATATCGGCCCCCTGGTCCCGATGGTGCCTTCCGCCAAAGCCTCCCGGAGGTGATCTCCTCCCTAGCTCTGAAATCGGCGAATTTTACAATCCTAGGTGACCTTAACCTCCATATGGACGTTCCACTCTCCAACTCGGTACACACCCTATTGGAGGATCTGGAAGCGCTCCAAATGACTCAACTGGTCCAACTACCAACCCATACGGGTGGCCACATACTAGATCCCGTTATAACGAACCTGGTAACCAACATTTCAGTGCAGCCTCCTAGACCAATGGCATGGACTGATCACCATTTGATTGAGATCCTTATTGCCACTACTTCTTCTTTCCCGGAAAAGAAGATTCCAGCCAGTTTCAGACGTCCCTGGAGAAATTTGAATCTAGAGCATTTCCATCAGCTACTGATGAAATACCATCCTTCACCTCCTACTGAAGTCTCCCGGGGCTATGATACTTTCTGTGAATGGCTCAATCAATCTTTAGATAAACTCATTCCGGCCAAGTGGTGTAAGACCAAATCGAGCCCTTCAAGCCCTTGGTACGATGAATCTTTGAAAGCTCTTAAAGTCTCCTGCAAAAAAGCAGAACGCGCTTGGCGTAAAGCGTATGATACTGACCTCAAGGCGGCCTATAGGGCTTGCACTAGAGTGTATCATCGGGCCATTTGCACTACCAGGGCTGCTTTTTACGCTCAGGAAATAAAAAATAGTACAAACCCCTCCAAGGTCATCTTCAGGGTATGTAAGGACCTTACCAGCAAAAGGACGGACACTGTTACTATTGAGCCCTCCTTGGCACATTGCGAGGATCTAGCCTCGTTTTTTGTTGAAAAGGTGGAGGCCATCTACAGGTCATTTTCTCAGCTTCCCATCAGGGAGGAAATGCCTACTTCTATGGCCCCAAAATCATTGCTAACCATCCCTAGTCCGACCAGGGATGAGTTTTTAGCTCTGACAACAAAAGTTAAATCCGGCTCTCCGGATGATCCTTTGCGACCTGCTCAATTCCGGGAACTTGCTGAATGTTGCTATCCTGCCCTTCATGATCTCATCAACATATCTTTCAGCTCCGGCAGCGTTCCCAAGGCCTGGAAACAGGCTATGGTCATTCCGATCCTTAAGAAACCTACCCTCGATCCGACTAAACCAGAACACTACCGGCCCATTTCCCTTCTTCCTTGGCCAGCCAAGCTAGCGGAGCTCATGCTAACCGCATTTTATCTGCTCACCTGCAAGAAACGAATCTACTGGATATTTCCCAGAATGGATTCCGTGCAGGTCATAGCACCGAAACAGCTCTCTTGGCGGTGGTGGAACACATAAGGAAGATGTTGGATCAGGGTCAGACGGCGGCACTGATCCTTTTGGATCTTAGTGCCGCTTTTGACACGGTGTCCCATCAGATTTTATTACATCGTCTGATGGAGGCTGGAGTCGGAGAGACGGCACTTGAGTGGTTTCGCTCTTTTCTTAAGGATCGAGGTTTTAAAGTGTCCACCCCCCCTTTTGTTTCTGCGTCACGTCCTATTCTTCAGGGTGTTCCCCAAGGCTCGGCTCTTAGTCCCACTTTATTTAATTTGTATGTTCAGCCTTTGGCGGAGGTTGCCCATAGTTTTGGTCTTTCCTTAGTGTCATACGCCGATGACACGCAGCTGGCGGTGGCACTGAATGGAGACTCTAGCATGGACGCCCCCACCTTCCAGTCAGCGTTAAAAGCTGTTGCTGGCTGGATGGCGGACAACCGATTACAACTAAATGCCTCTAAGACCGAGGTCATTATTTTCGGTAAGGAAAGTGGTCTATGGGGAGATCAATGGTGGCCTACTGATCTTGGCCCTGTGCCTACCCCTGTGAGTGAAGTCAGAAACCTTGGGGTGTGGTTCGACGACAAGCTTTCATTTATTTCCCATACCAAACGCGTGGCTGGCGTATGTTTTGGTACTTTGCATGGTCTGAGACCCATTTTTAAATTTTTCGATGCTGAGACAAGACAGATCATGGTCCAGGCTCTGGTTCTCACCAGACTGGACTATGCCAACTCTCTGTTTTTGGGCTTAAACCAGGCCGAACTGTCCCGTCTCCAGAGGGTTCAAAACGCGGCGGCTAGGATGCTTGTCGGCCTCCCGAAATTTGTCTCAGCTCGCCAAACCATCCGCAATCTTCATTGGCTTCCAATTGAGCAAAGAGTTAAGTTTAAAGCCCTCTGCTTAACTTTTAAAATCCTCAACCTAGCCTCTCCCCCGATCCTTGCACAGACTATTCTGCACTATGCTCCTACCAGAGCTCTTCGCTCTGCTAGTCTTAACCTTGCCATAGTGCCTCGTTTTAAAAGGGCTAGAGTGGGTGGTCGCTCGTTTTCAGTGCTGGCGGCTGCTCTTTGGAATTCTCTTCCAGCTCCACTCCGCTCAATTTCAGATCTGCTTCTTTTTCGAAAGACCTTGAAGACTTTTCTTTTCTCCACAGTTTAGTCTGTTTCTTGTCCAGCTTTCTTAATCGTGTTGTGTTATTCAGATCTCCAAGCGCCGGGACGCCTCTTGGCTGCGGCATCCGTGCGCTATATAAAAAATAGTTAACATAACATAACATAACAAATGCCTTCTCGGCGTCCAGCAGGCCCACCGCCGTGGGCACAGTTGGAAACACCCTATTAAGCACTGCGAATATTGTTCGGAGGTTGAATGAGGTTGACCTATTTGGGACAAAGCCAGACTCTACCGGTGAGATAATTAGCTCCATAAGGAGGGCCATTTTGGTCGCCAAAGCCTTCGTTAATATTTCATTATCAAAATTGAGCAGCAAGAGAGGTCTATATAAGTGTATATGGTAGCGTCCTTGCTCGGCTTTAATAATAACGTAAGCACTGCTTCTCGTAGAGTAGGTGGCAACTGGCCAGTCGTTAAGGCCTCATTGTACAATGCATAAAGTTGCATAGCAATTTGTTCCTTAAAGGCCTTGTAGAAGGCGCCGGTGAGGCCATCCAACCCAGGAGCATTAAAGCTGTCCTCAGGCCACACCACCGCTATCCCCTCAAGATAAGCAGGTAGCTCTGGAGGGGTCTCCGAGGTGCGGGAAGTGTATAGGTTTTTATAGTACTCCAGGAAAGCAGCCTTCACCTCATTAGTGCCCTACGCATGTGTACCATCAGTGGTCGGACTTCAACAATGTAGTCAGCCGCTCGATTTGGGCGAAGCATCCTGGCCACTGTTCGGGCCGGTCTCTCACCCTCCCCATATCTATGTGCTATGGCATATTTCCCGAAAAATGCAGTTTCCCGATTGCCAATGTGTGGAACTCAGACATCAAGCGCGCACGAGTATGAAGTTGCGGATTGCCATCCGATATTGAGGCTGCATCAATGGCTTGGAGGTCAGACTCAATACGTTTGCTTTGGCGACGAATGTCACCTAGGACTCCTGTTTGTTTACATATGCTAATCCCCGGATGTACACCTTGAAGGCTTCCCATAGCATGGCTTGTGTGGAGACCGACCCCGTCTTTATTGAAAAGTACTCAGTCACAGCCGCTAGCATCTCATTCCGAAACACTTGGTCGAGGAGGGCGTCTCCAGGGAAACGTCAGCGTCTTTCAGCTTTACAGCCGTATGGGATGGCTAGATGGAGGAGTACTGGGCTATGATCGGAGAGGGTGCGTGGGAGGACATGGACTTTTTTACCCACTTTGATATTGGCCAAAAAAACAAATAGTTCAGCCTTGTCCAGACTGAATGTGGGGAGGAATAAAAAGTGAAGCCGGGGTCAAGGGGGTGATGGGAATGCCAGGAGTCTTTAAGCATGTATGTGTCTATGATTTGATTAAGCAGGGCTCTGGCCTTCGGTTTATTGCCTGGGACATGAACTAGAGGAGTCGAGTCTTGGGGACTGGGTTCAGTAAAAATCACCTCTCATTATTATTTGATCTATGTCTGTTCGGCTCATGAGGGTATAGATGTCCTAAAAACATTTTGGTCATCGACTGGTGGACCACTATAATTTACTGAAACATAAACATATTGAATTTGAGAGGTTTGATATCGAAATAATTACTGGAAACAAGAGGGGTGGCAATCTAGATCTGAAGAGAAAAAATAGGGAACTCTGGTATATCTCCATATTAGACACAAGACATAAGGGATTGAACAAAAGGGAATACTGGTTGAGACTTGTCTACTAGATCTTTGAGAGAAGATAGTATGAGTAAATAGGAATGACCAACTGAGATAACCTGTAAGCTATACAAGAGATATAAAGATAGTATTCAAAGAACTGCTAGAATTGGAATTGATGTATATAATTGTACACAATACTGTAAAGGAAGGTAAAAAATTTAGAATCAATGAATCCCCTGGGTATATTAGTTAGAATATTTGAGTGCCATAAAAACGAGATGTGTATTTTGAACAATGGCATGGGTCCTTTTTCTTTGAGATATCTATACATATGTATTCCCTCGATTATTTTTGATATTTGAATATATGCCTAATGTAACACTTATAGGCTTAATATAAACACACAAATTATGTTATGCTTTGATATCTTTGATATTCTTAGCCATCTGGATAAACATAAGGAATTTTCACATGGTGGAGTTTTAACAAGATACCATTCGAAGATGACACTATCTTACTGTGTGACTTCGTGTCACATGAACGCCCCATGAAGCTCAGAATGGAGGCGGGCTGTAATTAGAGTAACACGATAAATACTCGTCAACTTCACATGTTCATTTTCGATTGAACCGCAAAGGAGACGAGCGACCGCAGTAAGCGATCGGCGGGAGCCTAAAAGGTAAGCCAGTGACCTTCCAAGGGCCCTTCGAATGTATAGCCATAAAATCTTTAAAAGGACAGGATTCAACTCGGGGAAAGGTGTTCATCAATTAGCTTACGCTGTGGTAGGTGGGTTTCGGAATATTGGTTTATATATAAAATATAAGAAAGAGTTTCTACTCACATCATGGCCCGTGTGGTAACCTGCGGTGTGGTAAAGTTGACATGCCAATCAATCAATCAATCATAGCATTTATATAGCGCACTACTCACCCGGAGGGTCTCACGGCGCTTAGGGAGGGAGGGTCCGCTACTGCTCGAACAGCCAGGTCTTGAGCTGCTTCCTGAAGGCGAGGTGGTTTTGGGTCAGGCGGAGATGGGTCGGGAGGGAGTTCCAGGTCTTGGCGGCCAGGTAGGAGAAGGACCTTCCTCCTGTGGTGGCTCTTCGGATGCGGGGGACGGCAGCGAGGGCGTGGCTGGGCGATCGGAGCTGGCGTGTGGGAGCGTAGAAGTTGAGGCGGCTGTTGAGGTAACTCGGGCCTTGGTTGTGTAGGGCTTTGTGTGCGTGGGTGAGGAGCCGGAAGGTGATTCTCTTGTTGACTGGGAGCCAGTGCAGGTCTCTCAGGTGTCCGGAGATGTGGCTGTGGCGGGGGATGTCAAGGATGAGTCTCGCTGAGGCGTTCTGGATTCGCTGGAGTCTCTTCTGGAGCTTGGCGGTGGTTCCGGCGTAGAGGGCGTTGCCGTAGTCCAGTCGGCTGGTGACGAGGGCCTGGGTGACCGTCTTCCTGGTCTCGGTGGGGATCCACCGGAAGATCTTATGTAGCATGCTCAGGATATTGAAGCAGGACGAGGAGACGGTGTTGACTTGTCTGGTCATGGAGAGGGAGGGGTCCAGGATGAAACCCAGGTTGCGTGCGTGGTCTGTCGGTTTGGGTGCGGTGCCCAGGGCGGGGGGCCACCAGGAGTCGTCCCAGGCGGAGGGCGAGGAGCCCAGGATGAGGACTTCCGTCTTGTCTGAGTTCAGTTTCAGGCGGTTGGTCATCATCCACTCGGCTACGTCTTTCATCCCTTTGTGTAGGTTGGCTCTGGCGGTGGTGGCGTCGTTGGTGAGGGAGAGGATCAGCTGGGTGTCGTCGGCGTAGGAGATGATGTTGAGGTTGTGTTGGCGAGCGATGGCCGCAAGAGGACTCATGTAGACATTGAAGAGGGTGGGGCTGAGCGAGGAGCCCTGAGGAACGCCGCAGATGACTTCCGTGGCCTCTGATCTGAACGGGGGTAGGCGGACTCTCTGTGTCCTTCCAGCGAGGAAGGAGATGATCCACTCCAGTGCCTTCTCCTGGATTCCGACGTTGCTGAGGCGTTGCACTAGGGTGCGGTGGCAGACAGTGTCGAATGCCGCGGAGAGGTCTAGGAGGATGAGGGCCGCTGTTTCTCCGTTGTCGAGCAGGGCTCGGATGTCATCGGTGGCTGCGATGAGGGCGGTCTCGGTGCTGTGGTTGGCCCGGAAGCCAGACTGTGAGATGTCGAGGGATCCATTCGTCTCGAGGAAGGCGGCCAGTTGCTTGTTGACGGTCTTCTCAGTGACTTTGGCTGGAAACGGGAGGAGCGAGATGGGGCGGTAGTTTTTGAGTTCGGTGGGGTCCGATGTTGGTTTCTTCAGTAGAGCGCTGAGTTCGGCGTGCTTCCAGCTCTCCGGGAAGGTGGCGGTGTCGAAGGAGGTGTTGATGATGTCCCGCAGGTGGGGTGCGATGACAGCGTCTGCCTTGTTGAAGACGTGGTGAGGGCAGGGGTCGGTAGGAGATCCGGAGTGGAAGGAGTTCATCGTGTGGATGGTGTCTTCGGTGCTGATCGGGGTCGACAGGTTAACAAACATAATAGACTTATACTTGCAACTTGATGCAGTAACTTCTTACCATATGCAGCTCGTGTTGTATAAGCACAAGTTAGGATATGAGCACTGAAATAGTGGATAGTTTTTTAACCTGAAGAAGCCAAAATTTAAAATGAGGAATAGATTTGTAAAGGCTTATGCTATAATATTGGATACATGGGGGTGAATATTCATTTATGTACTTGAAGTCACGACTCAATACTAGGAGGGTCTACGTGAATTTAAACATTATGGAATGTGGACCCTTATCTAACTAGAGGTCAAAGCTATAATAAATAAATAATGCTGTAGGAAATCTAATATATGCCATTGAAGTGAATTATGTATAGTGTTCTTATTGGAGGAATATGTAACCTCCCTGTTTTTTAAAAAACTGAAACATGTAAATATTTTTATTATAGTCACGGAGACGCGCTCCAGTACCATATTAGACCATCTAAATCAAGTGAATTAAAGGTGAGATTTTGAAATACAAACAATGGGGCTTCAAAGGATGGGTGGTAAACGTTAGATACTTGGTAGGTGAGGGTTACAAGTTAGGTACACTGAGTATACTTTAGTGTTTCTGAGAGGACAGTTTAAATATAATGACAAATTGACGACTGCCCTATACACTAAATAATAATAATAATAATTTCTCCACAATAATGGGGGAATCTGATTAATATTGTACCACTGATTGAAAAGTGGCCTACTTCTTATTGGACCAGAAATACGATCTATAAGTAAAGTAGAGATAAGCACAGTAATAAATAAAGTCTGGATTGATTGAATAATATGTAATATATCAATATGAATGTTTTTAATCAAATTTTTCTAATTTAGAAAATAAGGCACAATTGGGTCATCACCTAAAGAATTTAGTTGGAGCAACAAGCTACTGAGTGCTTTTGCACTGGTGAGTTGCTTAATTACTGAAAGAATGAATGGGTAAATGGGTCTCATTGGAGTATGAATTAATTTGGCGAGCACAAATGCCATTTAGTATATAAACCTCAGTATGGATGGTTGCAGCACTTATGGAGATGATAAGATGTGTGGGGCACTAATTACATAACTTAGAATGGTCTTTATAGATATGTAATATTGAACATTTCCCCTTTGTTAAATGCAATATGGTTAGCATTTGTGAAGGCAACAATGGGCAATATGTTTATAAATAGGATTTTAGTTGGGACCATTTTTAATTGTATAGATGTAGGGTGAAATCTGTTCAACATTTGTCTACATGTCCATCTTTTCAATCTAGGTATACAAAGATTTTAAACACTTGTGGGACATACTAAACATGGAAAGGAATGAATGAAAGTCTATGTCCTGAAGAAGGTGGCCTGATTAACTTATGCTACCGAAACGCGTTGACGCATGTTACTCTGTAAAATTGGGAAAAGGCAGCAACACCACCAACACAGGAAAGTAATTCCCTTTTGGGGGGTGCTGTCTATTTGACCAGAATTGACATTAACAAGACAAATTGTTCTGTCTTACCATATTCCTTTCCAGGGAAAAGAGTTGCTTAATGACTTTTGCACTATTGACTTTTAGATGTAATATTGAGGGCTTTATGCAGTTTGAATTAAATTCTTTAAAAAAAATCTTTTGCATATGTTTTTATTGTAATTGTGATATTGTGCATTAAAGATCTCGAAAAAGTGCTTCAGCATCCCGAGTGGAATTGTAATCAAATATATAGCGAGTGATTGTATAATAAGTGTGTTGAGTTTATGTTGAATATCTCCAAAGGGAATATCTTTTTTTAACCTTCTGGTTTGTGGTGCGCTGTCCCTTTGGAATGCACAAGCCCCTCTCCTTGTTTTCAAGGTCCACATCGACTGTGGGGCCATATATATTCACCAGCAAGACTTGCTTGTCAGCAAGGAGGCCATGAAGGATTATGTACCGCCCTGCAGAGTCAGTATGAGATGCGTATAAATGAAACGGGACACTCTTATGAATAAGTATGCAGATGCCTCGTGAGTATGTACTGTAGGAGGAAAAATATCGGTGAGCTCCCCAGGACTTAGGAAATGTGAGGGCGGAGCTTGGGAGTAGGTGCATTTCTTGCAAGTAAGCTATTTTGACATCATGCCTGTGTAGGTATGCCCGGACCTGTTAACCTTTGCACAGATTATTGATGCCACAAATGTTCCATGTAACACAGGATACCCCTAGGGGTTTGGCTATGTCATGTGTCACAATAATGACATAATATGGAACAGTGGGGCCTTTGCCTGTCGTGCAAGCTGGAAGTTGTTGGCTTTGTGGGATAGCACAGCATATGTAGTAACAAACATTCAAACCTCTGTTCTCCCTGAACATGGAGATAGTCCCCATCCACACTAGATTCAAAACAATCTAATGAAACCCATTATTCTCGTGGAGAGGGTGGATTGTAGATGCAGATGGACATTGCCGCCAAAAAGTTAAGAGTGGAATATCTGTTTGAGGTCAAGGCAATCTGGTACAGTCTCAGCATCTGAGTCACCATTATATGCATGCGTACCAGATTCGCTGACTAGCTGGTGTATGCCGACAGCCACAGCGCTGCCGTCAATCAGTAGGCACCGGTAAAACCCGGGGGCGGGGACAAGAGCCGCTGGACACCTTCTTACAGTAGACAACCGCTTCCGCAGGAGTCTAAAAATTGTTGGACTTCCCATTGTGGGCAATCTTCAGGCGCGCAGGATACAGCATTGCGTAGAGAATGTTCAGTTTGCGGAGGGCGTTCTTTGCATCAACAAATTTACATCTGGCCTCTTGGACTGTGGGGGTAAAGTCTGAATATATGCATATTACATATCCATGATGCAGCAATTCGCCATACTCGCGGTCCACGCGGAAAACAGTGTCTTTATCTTTGTAGTTTAGAAGGCGCCCTATTAGAAACTGTGAAGGGGGCCAGCATGGGGTCGCAGGCCAAGGGTGCAGGGTGCTCTCTCCAACAAAAAGGTTGGGGAGATGCTGGGTTGATCAAACAAATCAAGTAGCAGCTGCTCGACATACACATCCGGCTGGCCCATGTTTATGGACTCCACAACACCAGAGATGCGGATCTTGTTACGTCTCGATCTGGTCTCCAAATCTTCCTTTTTGATAGCTACTTATTTGAGTGTGTGCTCCAACTTCTCTAGGCACTTTGGACAGTAGATGCTGTGTCCTCTAAGCTCGAAATGCATTCCTCAGCGCCATCCAGACGTCTCCCCTGGCGGTCGGCCCGCCCTGAGTTCCTGCATGATGGACGCAGTATCAGTGGTAGGAACTGTCTCTTCAGGGGCCCCAGCCGCATCCTCTGTGTCTGAGCAGGGCCCACCACCTCTAGGCGGGCCAGCCAGATTAAACAGTAATTTGCGCTGCTTTGGGTCTGTCTGGCCCATATTTGTGTATTGGATACTACGGTACACATCAGCAAAAGTTCCAACTGTGGGGGGCGTGGCTACCGGCTGATCAAGATGGCGGGCTAGCCTGTGAGCTCCGGGGACCCAGCTGCTCTTTCCACTAATCCGCACACTTATCCGTGTAATTATACTGCTCCAACGACGACGGCCTCTAGGATCGGAGTGCAGGCGGTACAGCCTGATGTGACTCTCGTATAAATCGGGTTTAAAATCAGACCGAGAGACTGATTGGCGAACTGGGGCGTACCTGTGAAACCAAGACCGGGGACTAAAGTTGCGAGCCGGCCGCCATCCAGTACCAGGATATGTGAAGACGGCGCCTGTCCCTGATCCGGTGGAATAATAAACAGTGCGGATCTTTCAGCACCGACGCGTGCTCGTCCAGCAGCCTGACGCTGGTGACTGCCGATCCCGGGAGGTGCGACTGCCTGCCCCCGCCTGGCGCTGAACAGCGGTTCCGGCCGCTGGCCGTGACGGAGCCGAAGCTTGTGGCGGTGGTGAGTGTGGGAATCCCTTTGACCGGCTGCCACCGAGAAATAACGTCCAGCGCCCTGGGAGTGATTCTCCCCCCCGCACCCCTCCTCCCTCCACCCCCCAGCATGGACACCAGCATGGACCGGCGCTCACCCTGATGAACTGCCTAAGTCGGGGGTCCCGTCCTTTGTTCTTCAAAACTCCGGAGTGTCACGGGGCCTGAGACCGGGGTGTGAAGCACCACAAAACAGTAGTGCGACCTTCTACCTCCGCCCGCTTGGTCATTTGACGCTGTCCCTGGCCCATTGATCCGAAGTGAGTACCCCCGGTTGCCAGTTTATTGGGCTCCACGCACTGAACTGGTACTCCCATAGACGGACCACTGACCCGTGTTTACTGGGAGCCCCCCACTGGAACTACTTGCAGGCACTGTGCGCTACAGGAAGAAGGAGCCATGGCGGGCAGGGGACCAAGACATACTACCACACAGGCGAAGCTGGATAAATTCGGCTATGAAAAAGGATCATCCCCCGGCCACTCTCAAACGAAGCCTGCAGACAACGAAGGGACAAAAAGATCACCCTTGAAGATGTGATGAAGGCTCTAGCTAACGTACAGGCGACGGTGGGCACTATATCTACAGACGTTACTCTGCTGCGTGCGGATCTCCAAAAGATGGCGGATAGGGTAAAAGAAGTGGAAATAGTCGCCAAGTCTCTCGTTGCGGACACTTCTGAATTGCAGACCTCAGTCGCCCTGCTTGAAAAGGAGAATAAAACACTTGCGGAGAAGCTCGATGAGCAAGAAGGGCGGGCAAGACGCAACAATGTTCGGATTATTGGTATTCCGGAGTCAGAAGGTACAAGAGCTATGGACTTATATGTTGAGGAGCTAATTACCACCAAACTGCAGCCTAAGGGACTCTCGAACTTTTTCTCGATGGAACGTGCACACAAGGTGCCCGGTGGCAAACCTAAACTGGGTGCGCCTCCAAGACCGGTGCTCGCGAGATTATTCAATTTCAGAGACGGGGATGCCATCTTACAAGCAGCAAGAAACTCCCCACCCGTCCGTGTCTTAAACTCCGTTGTGACGTTCTTCCCGGATTACACGGCGGCCGTTTCTAGGAGACGACGAAGCTTCTTTGAGGTCAAGAAGTTACTCAGGGCACAGGAGTTACCCTACTTGATGCTCTTCCCTGCGAGACTTCAGGTGGTAGCAGACGAGAGAACGTGGTTTTTTGACACGCCCGAGGCTGCACATGACTGGCTGGAAGGTTGGCGCACCGTGGGCAGATCAGATCATCGTCCAAAACCGCAACGGCACCGGGACACTGAGGGTGCAGCCGGGAGCTCTAGCTCTGGAGGCCCCAAACTGAACCACTCTCCGCTCCATGAAGAGGAATAAGCTCTGTTCTCGTATCACTGCTCCCCGATTCCGACAGCGATCCTGTACCTATCCAGGCTTCTGCCGCCTGTGACTCTGAACTGGGGCAAGACTAGGGGCTTTAAGGGGCTGGTGCCTCGCTGAACTCTTCCCCCGACAAGCAAGTATTGGGTAATGTGAGGGATAAAGCGCTCTGCTGAGTTGGGGTGGCGGGCAGTTGAAAGTTCGTCTAGCTAGGAGGCAGGGAGGGAGGGTGGGACACAGGGTGGGAGGGAGCATGGGTTGTTTTTTTGTGTTCTTTTTCTTTTTTATACGATAAGGAAGGCGACAGGTTACTTGAAAGAAAGTGCATTGCAGGAACCGTCCCCTATTGACTTACACGCTGCTACACACACCGGTAAATGGCTACGCACGTAACAGATACACCTGAGACTCATATATCACAACCCTCCCACCAGCCGGCTTTAACAGTCCTGACATGGAATGTCCGGGGGTTGGGTGACAAGGTGAAGTGTGGCTTAGTGCTGCAATACCTAAAACGCTGTAATCCAGCAATAGTCCAACTGCAGGAAACTCATCTTGTGGGCTCGGCCTCAAAGGCAATGGATAGATGGGGATACAAGTTCATTGCACATGCAGACTTCTCCTCTGGTTCAAGGGGGACAGGGATCCTTATAAGGAAGAACTTCCAGATGGTATGCCAACAGACATGAATAGATGATCAGGGCCGCTTCGCGGCGGTGACGGTTCAGTGGGAAGGCCAACTTTTCAACTTTGTGTCCGTATACATCCCCCCAGGCCTACACGCTACAGCACACACTGCTCTCACGACCTTCCTGTTGACTTTGCAGACGGCGACGTTGGTGATAGGGGGCGACTTTAATGACATTGTAGATCATGAGCTTGATAGACACCCACGCACGACAATGGTGCGGGGAGGCGGACGACTCATCGGACTGCTGGGCGCCTTGGGACTTACGGACTGCTGGAGACACAAACACCCCCACGATAAACAATACACTTACTACTCAGCGACCCATGATTGTCTCTCACGGATAGATTACATCTTGATGTCTGGGGAAGGGCTGCATGGCATTGAGGAGGTGGATATCCGCCTCAGGGGAATCTCTGATCATTCTCCGCTGCGACTCACATACACAAACCACCGCACCCATAGAAGCCGCATCTTCCCTATCCACGCGGGCTATCTGCAGGCCACCCCTCTGGTGAAAATCCTAACCAATACCACCAAACACTATTTCCAAGAGAATTCTGGCTCAGTAGACTCCCACAGTACCCTGTGGGAGGCATACAAAACAGTCCTGTGCGGGCAGGGGATCGCCTCCATTGCCGGCCACAAGCGAACACAGCAGCAAGAACTTAGCACCCTCGAAGAGGCTCTTAAAATGGCAATTCGGGAACAGGAGATTCACACGTCCCTGAGAACCGCCCAGGCATTCCGGCTATGGCGTACTGAGTGGATGACATACCAGAAAGAAATGGTTCCGAATACAATACAAGCTACCCGTCACAGGGTTTATGAGCTGGGGGACAAGGCCGGGAAGATGTTGGCTTGGCTGGAAAAAAAGAAAAGGCAGGCAGAGTCATTGCGCAGCTGACGTCACCTGGGGGCTATACGACCTTGGATCCCAGGGCCATAGTTGACCTGCCAGCTGACCATTTTGAAACAATATACGCCCCCCAAGCGTCATACTCGATAGAAGAGGCATATGATTATATTAAAGATCTGACAATCCCCTGCCTCTCGCCAGAAGCAGCGCTTTTGCTTGAGGCGGACGTCACCGTGGAAGAAATACAGGAGGCAACCTGCGCACTGGCGTCCGGTAAGGTACTGGGCCCCAACGGACTCCCAGTGGAACTGTACAAGAACACGGTTCAAATAACGGCCCCCTATCTCCTCAAGATGTTCGCCGATAGTCTAGAAGCAGGAGAGCTCCCTAGAGATCAGCGCCTCGCCACGATCACTCCGATCCATAAACCCGTTAAGGCAGCAGAGGCTTGCGCCTCTTACCGCCCTATTTCCTTAATAAATGCAGAACCAAAGATCCTCGCCAAATTACTGGCGCAGCGACTGGCCCCCCACCTTGCCACTCTGGTGCACCCAGATCAATCTGGCTTTATGCCATACCGTAATACATCACATAACCTGCGCCGACTGCAAGCAGTGATGGCCCGCCGGGAACACATACAAGAACCTGCTGTTCTCCTTTCCCTTGATGCCACTATGGCATTCAACACCGTGGAATGGCCTTATCTGTTTGCGGTGCTTCACCACATGGGCTTCGGCCCCAAGTTCTGTGCCTGGGGTTGTCTACTTTATACCAAGCCCATGGCCCAGATAGCAGCAAGTGGTCACATCTCTAGAGACTTCCCGCTCGGTCGTGGGACAAGGCAGGGATGCCCACTATCCCCCTTATTATTCACGCTAGTCGAACCGTTAGCGATCTGGATTAGATGGGAACACTCCATTAAAGGTATCCGGTGGTCGCCGACATGGGAAGATCGCATATCTCCCTACGCAGACGATACCCTTCTTTATCTCACCTCCCCCAAAAAGTCAATTCTAGAGCTACTTAATGTCTGGGAAAAATTTGGGAGAGTGTCGGGATATAGGATTAACTGGACTAAATCGGTCCTATTCGTTCCTGCCGGCCTCCCACCTTCGCTCCCGGTGAGCTGCCCTTTACGTTATACTGAGGCGGCTTTTAAGTATCTGGGTGTCTATGTTTCATCAGACCCGGACGAATTCTACGCCCTGAATTTGAAACCCCCACTGGACCGGTTCAAGCGGGATGTAAAGGTGTGGCGCTCCCTCCCTCTCCCTCTCACTCTCCTGGGCAAAGCTGCTTTGTTCAAAATGATGACACTTCCCCGCTTCCTGTATCTCCTCGAAAATACACCGTTCCTGGTCCCGCCCTCCTACTTTACGGCGATCTCAGCGGCGGTTTCTGCCTTGCTGTGGGACGGGAAACCACGCGGATTGCGCAATGCAAACTGGTGAAAGACTGGTATGACGGGGGTATAGCACTCCCTAATATCGAACTATACTACTGGGCAGCCCACCTCAAGCATATCAACTATTGGCTACATGCCCCGCAGACTGAACCCGCTTATTTGGCAGACAGGCAATGTTTGGAATCCAGGGGACTGTTAAGAAACCTCTACAGTCGTAGCGTACCGTCCGACCTATTGGGTCCGACGCGTCACACGATTCAACTCTGGTATAAGGCACATAGACACCTCAGTGCGCAAATGTTATCACGCAAATTACACCCCTGTAGGACTCACATAGACTAGGTTTCATGCGCAACAGTAAGGGGTTCCAGGCTTGGGACAACATAGGCATATCGGTAGTGGGAGATCTCTGGAAAAAGCGCAAGGTAGTAGACTTAACATTTCTACAAACCAAATATGATATGGCACAGTCTGAACACTATAGGTATATACAAATCCGACATGCACTGCAGACAGTCGTCCCGACGGGGACGAACCTACAGGAATCCACTCCTCTTGAGGATAGGTTATTGACTGAGCACATGCCCCGCAAAGCAATATCCTTCACGTATCGAAAGTTGGTCAACAACCCCCCCTGACATGCTATCTAAGTTGCGGTTGAGTTGGTCAAGAGATATTGACGACCTCGACGATTCGGAATGGCAGGAGGCCCTCTCCTCGCAGCGAGAGACAGCGATTCCCTCCAGACTTAAACTGGTTCAGCTGAAAATATTACACCGCACCTATTACATCAGAACAGTCCTTCACAAGATAGGAAAGGCCTTCCACGAGTATTGTCTCCGTGGATGCGGAGAGAAGGGAACGTTCTACCACACCATCTGGGATTGTGGTCGGGTGGCTATGTACTGGGCTGCGGTGATGCGCACCATCTCCCAAACCACAGCTGTTTCCCTGTTACCTGACCCCCGTCGTTGTCTCCTAAATATATGGGATGCAGCAGACTTAACTCATCGTCAGCAGGACTGGGCCATGCTAGGGATGATGGTGGCAAAACGTAATATTGCTAGACTGTGGGGTTCTGATGTGCTACCTACGTTGAGGGACTGGTGCAGAGACATGGATGTAGCGATGGTGGCAGAGAAAGCGGTATTTGTCCATCGAGGGTGCCCTGGGAAATGGGAACAAATCTGGGGGGCATGGAATAAGCTAGTGCCCTTCACACGGAGATCGCAGGCAGCGCGAGGGAATGCGGATCGTGAGTGGACCAGCTCTGAACAATATACGAAACCGGTATTTTTTCATCCTTAAAGCCTTAACGCTCTACTCCGTTAAGACGCCTGAACTTTGCCAAACAAGATAAAATTGACCACAGACAGAAACCAAGACCACACAAGGGTCCTCAGTAGTGGGAAACCAGAGAGTGTAACAAGCATTAATGAGTTACAATCTACCCAGCAGATTTTAACTCATCATTTTTGTGCCAAAGATGAACAAAGCAAGTAACGAGAAATTCATATAAACAGACCACATCAAATACCCAGACCATCCCTTAAAGTCCCCAATGAGGAGGTTCAATACTGAGAAGAACCTAACAACAACTATGAGATAAAGGAGTTTATACACCACAAGGCAACCAACCAGTGCCGCCTAACAAGAGAGAGACATATAAAGAAATAGTCTTGAAAAAGATGGCACATATTTGAACTCTTAGCCATCGAAACGCGTTGACGCCACATAAACTGCTCAATTGGGTAACCGTGCCAAACCTGCAGGCCGCAAGATTTGAAAGCGCCCAGGACTGGTTCTGTGAGATTGCAATACCTGATGAGTTAAATTTCAATGACAAATGATACTGTCCCAACCTTCTGTCTCTCCCCTGTCTTGTGTTTTCCATTGATGAATTTAAGGGCACTGTTTAGTATATTTGTATAGGGAGTATTTTATGTTGATAAACCCTGTGTGAAGTAGAAGTGTACTTTCTACACTTTTTATATTTGTTTTTACTGTGTGATTTCTCTATGTTTTTAATAAGAATAATACATTTGAAAAAAGTTTTTTACACACATGTTTCCATTATATGTTGTTTAGTGTAAATGTCCAATATCACAATGTGGGCTTGATTAGTGAAGAAACTTACCAAGGGATACCTTTACTTTACTGTGGGCATGGAATAAGTTCAGAGGGGATATATGTGAGCCACCACGGGTTGAGGCCCTTTCAGATTAAGAGTTCGGCTTGAGTGTCTATATGCTGGGAGATGTATTTCTTTCCGTTCTAGAATTGCCCTATTGCTTTACAGATGATATAATGATATGGACTGGACTGTAATTGCACTGTATATGCTAAAAATACTGCAAGCATGTATGTATGTTTTCGTCGCCTTCCATGTTTGACGTAATATAAACAAATTTAAAAAAAAAAAAAAAATTCCAACTGTGCGCCGCAAAGGTCACTCCTCGCCTCTATACCCCACAACTCACAGCGGGGTCAGATCTAATGCAGGGCAGCCAAGTGTTTGAGACTAGCGCATCGCCGGGGGCCCCTGCCTGTGATACTCAAGTGTGGGTAGGGGGCAAGCCCAGCGCCACAATGAATAACGAATGCAGGCCCATGCAGGGAAGCCTGGGTGGAGTTTGCGGAGTTGTGCTACGCAAAACTCCGCAAAGTGGCAAGAAAACTCTGCTGCGATACGCAGAGCTCCGCAAGCGACGGAGTTCCATAGAACAATGCAGTTTGCGGTGATTGCACAGTGGGGATGCTTGTCCGCACTGTGCAATCATCGCAAACGACACCTTGCACAGTGCAAGCGGTCCCTTCTTTCCCTTTTCTGCCGCTCGAGTAGATTTTTACTCGAGCAGCAGCTTTCTCAAATCGAACAAGCAGTTTCTCATCAAGAGCGGTCGCGGGCATATGTGACCACTCTCAATGAGAAACCTGACCACCCTCTGTTGAGAAATCTCGCCAGGATGAATATTTTCCACGTTCGCCAAGTTGATGTTGACGATCACGAACGAGGATAAATCTCGCCTGGAAGTTGATTTTCCTCGCTCGCGGTCGCCAATTTGACGTTGACGATCGCGAGCGAGGAAAAAAACTCTGCTACGCGAAGCAGAGTTTTTGGGAAGTTCGCAAGCTACGAGTAACGCGGTGTGCGGGAAACTCCATAACTCCACGAACGGAGCGCAGTTCACCACCCAGGGTTACATGCAGTCCGGCCCGCAGTGAACGTTAGGCATGCGACCGCTCGGCCAGGCCCGCACACGCCCCCATAGGACTACGGCCCCCAAAGGCCCCAGCACCAACGTACCTTGTCCTGAGATCGGAGAGTGGGGTGAGTGCCGGGGAGAGCCGAGCCCAAGCAAATAGGCCACAGTCCAGGTCCACTAGCCTGCCCCAGGGGCAATGAAGCAGGCCTCCACAAGCTGCTGAGGCGTCTTCACCAACCTCCCTCAGCATGCAACAATCCAGCAAGGGCCCGAGTCGGAAAGACACCATCCGGCCAGCCTGGGAGACAACACCAGCTGGACCGGGTGGCCCAGGCATCAGGCTCACCCGCGGCCCCTGTCACTGCGGGACCTCCAAGGCAGGCTGGGCCGCACACAGGCCGGATCGCTGAGCTGCACACAGGTCACTGGAGGCCCGCCCGGCCACCTCTCAGACTGCACAAGGCATGAATGTCTTCATGCGGAGCCTAGCCAACCTCATATCAAAGGATTAGCGGTGGCATCACAGATTTCAGGCGCACTGCTGCCAGAGCTCTACCTAGTTGCGACCCTCTTGGTGGCAGTTGTGGCCACGCCCGAGGGTGCTTATGTAAGCATTAGAAGGTCTGTCCGACTTCTGCGTCCAAAGGACATCCCATATCACCCATCCTGTGATTGCCCGGTCCATATGTAGGCAATGTTTATCAGACTCAAGTTGGGACCATTCTACTATTACTCGGAGTTGTGCCGCCCTTATTATAGCGGGAAAGGTCAGGCAATGCCAGCCCCCCTCCATCAGAAGGCTTCTGTTGAAGGTTGAAGGGGAGCCTTGGTTTTTTATTTTGCCAAATACATTTCTTAAGGAGTGTGTGGACTCCCTGTAAAAAATCTCTCTCTAGGTCAACGGGAAGACTCTGAAATAGTTGCTAAAATTTCAGGAGGACTACCATAATGCCATGTATTCTGCCAATCCAGGACAAGTATAGTGTTGCCCAACGCTTAAGATGGTTTTGCAGCTGAAGAACGGGAGGTAGTTATCTGCATTAGCCCTGAGATTCTGGGGGTTCATTTTATACCTAGATATGTTAATTCTTTCTTGGCCCACTGGAATTGGGTTGTAGCCACTAGGACGCCCATCTCTGCTTCCGCTAAAGTCAAGTTAAGAAGAAAGGATTTGGGTAGGTTAATGCAGAGCCCAGCTACCTCTTCAAAGCTTCTTAGCTCCTCCTGAAGTGTTGTCAGGGATCGCTGTGGGTCGGAAAGTGCCAATAGGATGTCATCGGCAAACAGATAACTCTTGTGTTCGTCGGGCCGGAAATCAATACCCCAAATCATCAGATTCTCTCTAACCTTTGTGGCAAAGGGTTCAATGCTAAGTGCAAAGAGGAGTGGGGATAGTGGGCACCCTTGTCTCGTCCCCCTCTTCAGTAAAAATGGTTCCGAGCTTACCCCATTGACTAGAATTCCGGCACTTGGGGCTGCAAAGTTAGTCTTTTATCATGTTTATAAATGTTTCACAGAAACAAGACCTCTGGAGGGCTTGAAAGAGGAAGGGCCAGTCCACCCTATTGAACCCTTTCTCAGCGTTGAAGCCGAGCAGCACTGCTGGGATCTGCTTTTTAGTTGTCTTTTCTAGTAAGCGTATTACTCTGTCCACATTGTCGTGCATTTGTCTGCCCTTGATGAAGCCGGGTTGGTCCAGGTGTATAAGTCCCGGCATCAGATTCTCTAAACGTGTGGACAATATTTTAGAGTTTAGCTTGCCGTCTAGATTGAGATGTGCTATGGGGCAATAAGAACTGCATTGCTGTGGATTTTTCCCTGGTTTGGGGATCACTGTGATGAGTGCTTCACTCATTGTCTGTGTCCGCGATGTGATTAAAAAGGGCAGTAGAATTGTGTTGCCAGGCCATCTGGGCCTGGAGACTTGTGCAGCTTCAGACTCCGAGTGCCTGACGTACCTCTTCTTCTGTTATGGCATCTCCCAGTTCTTTGTTCTGAGTTGAGGTGACCTGTGGAAGCGCCACAGCACTAAGGTAGTCTGATTGCATCTGTAAGTTGGGTTGGTCAGCTGTGTATAATGTACTAACAGTCCCTAAAAATTCAAGCTTTTCCTGAGCCTTCCCGTGTCTGAGTTCCTGAGGGCCCCTGTATGTCTCCTTCTCTCTCTTGACTGTTGTGCTAAGTCAGAGGTCTTCAAACTTTTGGATACCGAGACCCCCCTGTCAACATTTTGAGGCGTAAGGACCCCCTCCTGACAAACATTTCTAAACCTGTAGGCAGGGCTACTGGAATTATGAGGCAGGTGAGGACCAAATTACGTGACATGCTTGACTAAATTGTGTGGGAAGAAAATGTAAATGATGTTATGTGATACCGCATATTTTGGGTTAGCATTGCTTCATTATTCTTAAATACATTTTTTACACACAGTAACACTGAGGAAAGATTTCACCCCATCAGAACCTGTTTATCACCAAAATTCAGCAATTAACATCAGAAAGATTTCTAGTCAACCTTTATGAAGGGCCTTCCACTCCGCAGGAATACGTGCTGCCACATTAGAAGCTCACCTGACCCTGGCCGGGAGAAGCAGGGGGTCCCTTAAAACCATGGCAGTTTTGTGCAGAGTTAAGCAGTTTACCCATGCAGCTTTCCTCTCACCCCCTCCCTTCCATCCCTCTCCCCTCTCCCAACACCAGATCCCTCTCTCACTTTGCAGGCCATTTTGTTTCACCCCTTTTTACAACTTCTGAAGTCTCCAATTCAACCTCTCATTTCACCTTTAATCACCTCTTGCCATTCTGTCTTTTTACTGCCCTCATCTCTAAAAGTTTCTCACATTTATCTCATGGCCTCTCTGGCCCGTCACCTCCCGGCCCCTCAGCACTTCTCATTCACCTTGTCTCTCCATTCAAATTTTTGTCCATTTGTATCTTACACCTCTCCAGTACCCCCATTCATCTTTCACATCTCCCCTTTGTTCTAACGGAAGCCCTCACCTTTGGCTCACACTCACTTCTTGCGTGTCAATACTTCTCTTCGGCAATTCACATTTCTCCTCATCCCTGACCCCTTCAATCAAATTCTCTCACTCCCTTGCTGTCCTCTCATCTCTACTCACCGAGCACACGGATGGGACCTGTATACTCCTCTCGGCCTGTGCCACTCTCCTTATTGTTCCCAAATTCAGGAAGGCTGCTGTTTTGGTGCAGGCCCAACAGTTATGAAATGTGCACCCTCCTTTGCTTCACTCCACCAAGAATCTATTATCCTTTAGGATGATATAAAAACCTCTCTCTATGCTCTGCAGGTTATCCCATTTGGGTAGTTCCTCTTCTCCGTCTGTGTGTTTCTCATTTGCCTTCAGGCAGCAGATGGTTATTAGCCTCAGGACATCTTTTGGTAACAGTAGGTCACTACAAATGTAATTAATAATAAAAGACAGTAGCAGGGGAGCCACTAGCCAGAACTTCAAGGGGGGGCGGCTAACACTCCCAGCCAGGGCTGGCCCTAACACTGGTTGCACACAGTGCAACAGTCTTTTTTGGTGCCCCACGCCAGTTTCCTTCTTCTCCATGAATTCCCTCACTACCACTCACCAACAATGCACCTTATCTCTCTATAGCACCTTTCTGACAAACGTTTAGTTTTTTTATAGCGCTACTCATAGTTTACTCACACTCATTTCTGTGATCTGCATGGTACATATTCTTCGTAGCAGGCACATTAACCCTCTGCACTGTGTGGGTGACAAGAGTGCCCATGTGGGTGCACGGTGAGCTATGCAACAATGTGAGAGTAGGGTGAGAGGAGTGACTGCAGGGTGAGTGAGGTGACCATACGTATTTGGGTGCAGATGCAAGTTCAGAATGGAACGAATGAATGTATGATTACTGATGGGCTTGTTTGAGTGAGTTGCATATTGAGCAGTGAGGGGGACAGGTGAGTGAAGTGTCACATGAGTGCAGGGTGCTTGTGCCACTGTAGGGTGAGGTATATGGTGAACAGCGCAAGTGCATTGTGAGTGCAGAGTTATCACTGTGAGTACAGGGTGAGTGGGTGAATGGTGTGAGTGCATGGTGATCAGTGTGAGTGCATTGTGATCACTGTGAGTGCAGGGTGAGCGTGAAAGTGAAGGGCGAAAATGAGGAGTGAGTTGTCTGAATTCAGGGTGCATTCTGGGACATTTGAAGTTACTCGGCATGTTATTGATGGCGGCATAGGGTTTCAGATAGAAGTTAAACTATTGCTATCATAGCATCAATCAAGGATCGAGGGTGGAGGAAATAAATAATGTACTGATCCTGCAACAAACTTCCAGTCCTATGGTTAGGGTTGCCTGTAGATTATTTTGATGGTCCAGTCGGTACAAAAATAAGTAGTCACCTAAAGCTGTATTTTAAGCACTTATCTGTGCATAGTTCGAACAGCAAATATAAATAGAAAACACTTTTAATTGTATTCTAGGGCTGCCTCAATGATCCATGACTGCTAATTAAAGAGAACAAAGTCAGAAACGTCACATAATGAATGAATACATACTTTTTTAAATAAGTCTATTTAGTGTCAAGAGGAGGTCTTTGCAGGCTCTTTAAACAACACACGACAGGCATTTTTCTTTTGGCAACCCTACTTTATATTCCTTTTCATGAAATGCATTCTCACACCACAGCAGTAAATGTAAAATACGAATGTAAGAAATAGGCAGAGTGGGGACCCAGGGGGTACTGGAACCAGGAACAAACACTAAGCCCCTGTAACCAGTTTGCAAAGGCATGTAAATATGCAAATGGTCTTTAAAGACCTGTGAAAATCTCTGACGGGCGCGCCGGAGAGAAGACTCCAGACACTGCCCCAGCAGCTCAGTTGCACTGCAGCAGCCCGGACTGAGACACAGGACGGGGGAAGAAGGGGGCAGAAGTGTGATTGGGAATGCAAAACCCCCTTTGCATCGCACCATGGCCCACCATGGGGGTCGCACCCCACAGTTTGAAGACCCCTGTGCTAAGTGCTTTCCCACCTTGTTGCTCTGTGCGTATGATGTCTGCTTAAGGCATAGTAGTGTCAGTGCGGCCCTATTAGAGTAAATCGCATTCAGTTTCCCTTTCAGGGCTGTGACTTTTCTTTGGATTGCTAGTGTGGGGTTAACCTTATGGGTATGTTCTAGTGTTTTCAGTTCCCCTTCTGAACTTAACCTTTCTGCAGCTCCCTGTTTGTTGAGGGTGTCCATCAGAGTCAGGCATAGACCCCTTACCACTGCGTTGAACGCATCCCAATTGTTTGCCAGGGACGTGTCTTGAGAGTCGCTTAGTTGAAAAAATTCCCTGATGGTCGTTCGTAATGCGTCTTGCAGGGTTTTGTCCCGGGCTAATGCGTTGGGGAAAAACCATCTCCTAAATTTAAGTGTGGGGCAATACCACTCAAGGGAGACGGAGACCAGAGCGTGGTCAGAAATAAGAATGGGGTGTATGGCGGCATCTCTGACGTACTTGTTTAAGACTTGACTCATAAATATATAGTTGAGTCTAGAGTAGGTGTGCTGGATGTGTGAGAAGAAAGTATAGTCTTTGTCCTCTGGGTGCACTTCCCTCCAGGTATCTCTGAGACCCATTTCTTGGATGGCGTGTTTTAAGTTTTTAAGGAAGCTCCCTGTGGGGGATCTATTTGGGTGCGTGGTATAGGTCCCTGAGTGCCAGGTGAGGTTGAAGTCCCCCATCAAAATGATGTCTCCTACTGCCAATCCCCTCAATAGGGACAAGGTGTTGTTTAAGAACGCCGCCTGGTTAGCATTGGGCACATATACTGACGATATTGTACATACCTTCTCCCGAATACTGCCTTTCACTAGTACTACCCTCCTATATAGTTTTATAGTCTGATTGGAACTCCATTATGTTTTGTGGAGGGAGAGGATTTGTATATTAGCGGGTACGCCTTGTGTTTTAGCCTGTGATCTTCGGATCACTTGAGGTGGGTCTCTTGTAGTGCTACTGTATCATAATGTTGGTCTGTGAGGTATTTCCAAATCTTCTTGTGTTCGGAGGGGGCATTCATAGCTCTAACGTTCCATGAGCGCGTAGTGATCACCATAATGGTGGTGTGTACCTAAATGCTAGCCCCTGTTCTCCCTTTTCGTTTTATTAACTCCCTCTACCCCGACCGCCACCCAGACTCATCGAGCCTACTTCTCTAGTCTCGTCTTAGTACCCAGTGTCACCCCCATCAGCCAGGCCCCTGAAAGATAGAAAAGACAGAGCAAACCATAAAACAGTTAACGTGGGACAACATGTCCCCCGTTTAGTCCACCATTGTGGTATCTTTTAAACATTGGAGACAAATTGGATCAGTGTCCGCTGCAGAAGTTCCTGTATAGAGTCTAGTTGAGAAGGTATGCAAATTTTTGCCATATTGGGTCACGTTGGTGCACTCCGTTTAGGAGATTCATGTGGCTGACTGTAGGCTGTACTTGAACGTGTATTAACCGGGTCATAGAAAAATGTGGAGTCATTTGGCCCTTAGATCTCTGCACTGACCTGCTGGTGTCAGTTACCGTCCTTGATTCACGGGCCTTTGTAGTAGGGGGGCTCTAGCCTGGTGGGAAACAGTTGGTGTAGGAGTTCTCAGGGAACTTTGGGAAGTCCTTGTTTACTCTGCGTTCTGGGAGAGCAACGGGTTTGCCATGGGTCTCCTTTCCCTGCACTTGTGCGGGATCTACCTTGTTGTTCGCGGTGTGCAGCATCCCTCGGTCCGGCCACAGGCTATCTCCCCGGTTTGGCCTGCCTCTCACCAGCTCATCTCTGATCGACTGCCATCTGGGCATCGCACTCAGCTATTGTACGCCCCAACCGATTCTTTGCCGTTTGCTGAAGACACTGGGGTAAGAATCTCCAGCTGTGCTTCCGGCAGTGTCTCTTGACCTTCCGTTTTCCGACATTCGGCAGCAGAGCCGTCATGGATGACGTCCACATGGCCATCTTGGCTGGCCACACCCCTTCCCAAAATAACTCCCTAGCTGTTATTTTTAAGGTAACAATAAATAAATGCAAAGCTGATGATATTTTCATACAAGATTGTGAGGCCCTCATCACTAGCACGGAAACCACCAGCTCCAACCCATTTCCAACAATCCCCTCCATGGGTAGGCTAACCCAACCTATGCATTACTTCCAGCAACTATATGAAACTGAATTTATGTATTTTTGACAAAACAGCCAGGACAGCTGGCTGCCCTTCTGCCCCTTGTCCACCACAAATGTTCAAGAACATTCTTTTAACTACTTCTGCTGCCACACCAGTCAGAGCAATCATCAATAACTCTTTAACAACAGGAGTCTTTATAGAAGACTTTAAAAAGACATACATAAGCACATTATTAGAGAAAACAAACTTGGACCCACATGACCCAAACAACTATTGACCAATTACAAATGGACCTTTCCTGGGCAAAATTACAGAAAGAGCAGCATTCACTCAGATGTCACACATTTTTTGGAGATAACTTCATACTTTCCGACTTACAAACAGGATTCCATTCAGGAAGAGGCACAGAATTTGTCCTCATCAGTATCTGGAATGACAGTTGATACCAGATGTAATACACTGACAAATATACCTGATTGTTGTATAACATGTGTGATAACAAAAAAATCTAATAAATAGGTTTCCCCCCCAATAAATCACTATCTGGAATGACCTTACAAAAACTGTAGACCAGAACAGGGTCATTGCACTACTTCCCTTGGACTTTTCAGCTGCCTTCGACACAGTTCATCAAGGCACTCTGATCCAAAGACTCCGCAAAGCCAGAATAGAGGGGGCTGTTTTTTACTGGCTCACATCCTACCTTCAAAACAGAACAAATGTCATCCATACCCCACCATTGTCATCCAAACAGTGCCTCACAAAGCAGGCGTCCTCAAGATTCTATCATCTTACCCATGCTTTTCAACATCTACCTGAAGTGATTACCAGCAATGATCAATTAATTTCATTTTACATGCTATAACTACGCAGATGACACACAAATACTTCTGAAACTGGAAAGCCCAAAGACATTGCAAAGTCAAAAATCTTCAGTTGCCTCCAAGCTGTTGATCAGTGGATGATATGGAGCCATTCAAAATTGAATGTGTCCAAAACTGAAATACTCACATGTGGCAAATGGAAAAATCATGACCTATTTGCACTTGGTCTGACGATCTGGGACCACCTTCTAAAGCATGGGTACTCACAAACTTTCTCTCGGGGGCCAAATTTACAGTGTAGTTTGTGTCCGAGGGCCGCGCCGGTGGGGGCGGGGTCAGTGGGGTGGGCAGGGCTAGAGCAACAAAAAAACTGTGACCATGAGGTTGAACACAGGTCCCTGCAGCAGACGTCTTCGTCCACTGAGCTACCAGACCCAGCATACACACCTCTCTCTCTCTCTCTCTCTCCCTCTCTCTGACTCCCTCCCTCTATCTATCTCTCTCTGCCTCCCTCCCTCCATCTCTCTATCTCCCTCTCTCCCTCCCCGGTCTCCCTCTGTCTCACTCACTCTGACTGTCTCACTTCCTCTCACTCCCTCTCTTTCCCTATCTCACCCTCATTCTGACTGTCTCACTCCCTCTCCCTCTCTCCTTCCCTCTCCCTTCATCTCCTTCCCTCTCCTTCCTTCTCCCTCCCTCTCCTCCCTCTTCCTCCCTCTCCCTTCCCTCTCCATTCCTCTCCTTCCCTCCATCACCCTCACTCCCCTTCCCCTCACTCCCCTTCCCCCTCTCCCTCCCTCACTCCCCTTCCCTCTCTCCATCCCTCACTCCCCTTCCCTCACTCCCTCCCTCACTCCCCTTCCCTCACTCCCCTTCCCTCACTCCCCTTCCCTCACTCCCTCACTCCCGTTTCCTCACTCCCCTTCCCTCACTCCCTCACTACCCTTCCCTCACTCCCTCCCCACACTCCTCTTCCCTCACTCCCTCAATCCCCTTCCCTCACCCCCTCCCTCACTCCCCTTCCCTCCCTCCCTCACTCCCCTTCCCTCCCTCCCTCACTCCCCTTCCCTCACCCTCTCCCTCACCTTCCCTCCCTCCCTCACTCCCCTTCCCTCCCTCCCTCCCTCCCTCCCCCACTCCCTTGCCTCACTCCCTCGCCTCACTCCCTACCCTCACTCCCTTCCCTCACTCCCCTTCCCTCACTCCCCTTCCCTCACTCCCCTTCCCTCACTCCCCTTCCCTCACTCCCCTTCCCTCACTCCCCTTCCCTCACTCACTCACTCCCCTTCCCTCACCCCCCTTCCCTCACCCCCTCCCTCACGCCCCCTCCCTCCCTCACGCCCTCCCTCCTGTCCCTCACTCCCCTTCCCTCACTCCCTCAATCCCCTTCCCTCACCCCCTCCCTCACTCCCCTTCCCTCACCCCCTCCCTCACTCCCTTTCCCTCCCTCCCTCACTCCCCTTCCTTCACTCCCCTTCCCTCCCTCCCTCCCTCACCTCACTCCCTATCCCCACTCCCTCACCCCCTTACCTCACTCCCTTCCCTCACTCCCCTTCCCTTACTCCCCTTCCCTCACTCCCTCCCTCATTCCCCTTCCCTCACTCCCCTTCCCTCACTGTGCCTCCCGCACTCCGTCACCCTCATCCCTCTGTCACCATCATCCCCCTATCGCCTTCCTCCCTCTGTCTGTCTCTCTCCCTTTTTCTTTCTCCATTTCTCTGTCCCCATTTCCCTCCCTCTGTCTTTGTCCCTCTACCTCCCTCTGTCACCCCACCCTGCCTGTGTCACCCGGGCTGAGACAGCTTCCCCAGCCTGCTTTCCCAGCGCGCACAGACACACAGCCCCACTCAAGCATTTCACAGGTCTTCAAAAAGACCATTTGCTTGTGAATGGGGCGTTGCTGTATTTCACACCCTCTTGGCGCCCCTGCAACTCCACTCTGGCTTCGCCTGAATAAATTGCCTGGCCCCCACAGAGCAGCAGAGTGTTTGCAGACAGTCTTTGTAAACACGGGTACTAGGTCTCATGGTCCGCGGGCCGCCACGGAAGGCTTGCCGGGCCGCTGCTGGCCCGCGGGCCGTACTATGAGTACCCGTGTTCTAAAGTATTCAAGGGAGTATGAAACCTTGGAATTACCATGGACTCCAAGCTATCTATGAATGCCTGAGTGGATACATTACACGATAGCTTTATTACTATGAAAAATCTGCGGCACATCTTCCCCCACCTAGGATTTCCACACAAGGTCCAAGCTACTATCTCTCTTGTACTGTCTAAACTTGATTACGTCAATGGCCTCCATCATGGATCAACTTTATCAACGATGAAAAGACTACAACGAATTCAGAACTCTGCTGCAAGACCACTCCTACATGTGAAGCCACAAGCCCAGATCTCCCCTGCCTTGAGGGCCCTATATTGGTTATCAGTTGCCGGAAGATCCACCTTCAAGTTGCTTTGTATCACCCACAAGGCAATACATGTAACAGGATCACTTTTTATCGGGGAAAAAATCACCAAATACATACAGTAAAGGAACTTCTACTCCAGATTGGCATCCTGCCTTGAATCCCCAACATACAAGATAAAACCATGGGTGTTACATCTTTCTCTGTTTAAGCTGCCAAATTATGGAGTTCATTACCTCCACACATAAGATCCTCGGATAACTGTCTTACTTTTCTCAAAAGTTATCTCTTTCCTACATGTGTAATTTGATTTTATATATATGTATTTAGATACATGCATTTCTTTGTACAAAATATATCCTACTTGTTTTTTTTAAATATATATATATATATATTCTTATAGGTCTGCTTAAATGTATATATTACTTATGGTTAGAAAATATACATATGTACTATTTTATGCTTAACGTATATAGGTCACTCCATAGCTTACATACAAGTTCTTTGATTATATGCTTATGGGTTTCTGTTTTATATTATTTTATCTATCAAAATGTGTGAATATGATCATAACAATTGTACATATAAGAACTTCACTATTGAAATATTTGGAGAAAATATAAAATAAACATAAATAAATCAGCTTTCTGTGCAGCAACACTTGAAAGACTGAGCTTCTAAATATGTATCCCTATATGTACATATGGGACTTAATATAATACAACTTTATATCTCTGAATTATTTTCCATATGCATGTATACCTTTTTATGTAGTTATGTATATTTATATGTATTACTTTACTCTCACTGTATAAAAAACAAAGCTTCCACTGGCTTCAACTCGCTACTCTGTGTCATCATATACGTCGTTCAATGTATCCTCTTCCTCCAATCTCTGACTTATTCCAAACCTTTTTAGGTCGAGCCTGGAAATATGCATCCGAAGGATGCGGTCCAGGTGGAGAACTATAGCTAGCTGACTCGGGGGAATGAAGGACAAGAAACTGCCACGCGCTTCTCTCCGGCTTGATTCAGCTGCGTGCACGCGCACCCACACTCACGCATGCGCACAACACAGCCACACGCATACACAGCCACACGCATACACAGGCACACCCCCCCCCGCCCCCGCACCTACACACACACTAGCGCACCTACACGCACACACAGAGACCCCCCCACACACACACCAGCGCACCTACACACACACACGCACACATACAAAGACCCCCCTCCCCCCGCCATCGTACACATACACACACACCAGCACCGGACCCCACTCACCGGCCACGCAGGATTTCTCTTCTCTGGGGCGGCCCGGGGCTCTCCGTAGCTCACGGGAGCCCCGGGCCGCGGGAGGACTCGGCTTCTTTGCTCCATCCCGGCGGGCAGCCTATCATAGCCCAGCCGCAGGCGGGACTTCCTTCTTTCTTCTGGCCGGGCCTACGTCTTCTCTCCCGTTGCCTGGCTTCCTGCCTCAGGGGTCCGCCAATGGCAGCGCGGCCCCGAGCAGGGAGGCGGGCACAGCGTTTCCTCTGGAATCCCGGGCCCGTCGGCGGTGATAATTATTTATTGCAGCTGATATTTTTTTGAAATGCGGTTATTATAATGTTAATAATGAGCGCGCTAATTAATGGAGATACTGTAAATATATCGGCTACCTGAATGTCATGTGTTCAGCTGGACTGACTTAGCTTTTCATCCCTTTTGGGCCGATCACTAGTACCTTTTTTGCTGTTGTTGGGTAACATGGCGGGCAGATTAAAAAATATGAACCCCGAGGTTCGATGTTGCTGCAAAAAGCCCTGTTTGCGTTTTGAGGTTGACTCCGCCCTGTAAAGATGCAGGGACATGCTCATGCCCCCACGTTCGAACACGTGCTCCTAATGTGGGGTGGGAGCAGTATCATTTCTGTGACCTGTTCTTGTTTTATGAATGTGTCATGTACACTTTGAAGGGATGCATTTTTTGATTCTATTTGTGGTTAGGTTTTCATCTTGTCCGGGTACGCCCAACTTTCTGGGAAGAGTTAGATAGTCCCGACCCCTCCCAGCAAGGCCTCGGCTAGAAGCATTAGTCCTCCTTTGGGGCCTACGTGTCCGGCCTCGCGTCTTTTGAAGGTCTCGAGGGCTGTTGTTGAACAGGACTCTTCCCCTGCCATGCAAATGCGCGTAACTGCCCCGGCCCTTCAGGCCTTTCAGAAGTAGCATTGCCACAGCAGCAGGACGCAGTGCTTTGAGGCCCATGCTTGCCTCCCAGGCGCGGCGCCCCTGGTGAGCCGCTAAGACTATAAACTTTCTGGCCTTGGATAGACGGTGCCCTACTAGGATGTAGTGAGCATCACACTTGATGCTTTGAAATGTCAGGTCAGCCCGGGGGGCCCACGCGTGCTACCCGTCTTATGCCCCCCAAGCACCCCTCGGACGAGGCCTGCGCACTGGGTCATGCTGCAGTAGCAGAGCCCCCAGGACTGATCTCACCGAGAGTCCTTTCTCATCCGCCCCCGTGCCATACATTTCTCTGCTTAAGCCCCCTTTGCAAAAGCCTTCTGGTTTTACTGGCAGAGAGGCAGCGGCTGCACTCGGAGGGACCCAGCGCCCGCCCAGAGAGGCCGGAAGTGGGCAACCCAGAGGCAAGGGGTACACACGACAACGCACTGCGCCACGTCGAGGCAGCTGTAAACAGACACCTGTCGGCGACCAGGTGCAGGAGACTTCCATACAAGTGCCGGGATTTCAGAGTCCGCGCACACGACGTGAAGTTACAAAACCCCGGACGGATTGATGGTTGTGCTGACGAATGGCTTTAGGCCCCAAATAATATGGTTCCACCTTTTCAACCAATAGCACTTAACTTCTTGGCACTTGCAGTCAGTTCTATTGTTATTTGATATTTGATATTTTGATATTTATTAATTTTTATATAGCGCGACTATCGCTCCGGAAGGAGCATCTTGGCGCTGAGCATTCAGAAAAAACCAATTTGGTGGGAATGGAAATCAAATGGCTGCGAGGACCATAGAGTCAGGTCGAAGGAAGATCCAAGTCTTCAGAAGTTTTCTGAAAAGGGCTTCTGAAGGGGCGTGCCTGAGGCTAGAGGGAAGGCCGTTCCAAGCCTTAGCCGCCAGTAGTGAAAAGGTTTTTCCACCTTTCGTTTTGAGCTTGAACCTGGGTATGGTAACTAGATTAGCTCCTGATGACCTCAGGCAGCGCGATGGAGTGTACTGAGGGAAGCGATTGACAAGATAGGAGGGTCCTGTGTTCTTAATGGCCTTGAAGACTGTAACAAGGAGTTTAAAAAGGATCCTTTTGTGGAGGGGCAGCCAATGGAGGGTGTTGAGGGCCGCCAAGGCCGAGGACCTTCTTGGAAGACCGAGAACGAGCCTGGCCGCCGCGTGCTGGACGCTCTGTAACTTCTTAAGGGTGGACTTTTTTATACCTGCCAGGAGACCATTGCAATAATCGAGTCTGGACAGGATCAGAGCCACAGCCACTGATTTCCTGGCAGAAATAGGGAGAAAGTCAAAAAATTTCTTTAGCTGTCTAATAAGGTTAAAACAGCACCCTGCAGTAATGCGCGCATGGTCGTCAAAGCTGAGGGATGAGTCAAATTGGACACCCAGATTGCGGGCCGATGAGACTGCACTGGGAGGTGCCTCAGAGTGTTGGGGCCACCAATCTTTTGGAGAAAAGAGGGTGTCTTTGCCTAAGGGTATAATCTCAGTTTTGGCGCTGTTGCACTTAAGGTGATTATTATTGATGTTCTACAGTGCTACTAATAACCGGTCAGTAGTGTGTACAGCATTTCTAAGAACCCAGCTTCACACAGATTGCCACATAGCTATAGGTGCTATGCATGCTTGGCCTTCTTACCAGCTGTATAGAGGCCATGTGGCCACTGGGCAGCTGCGAGGAAAGGGAGGGGCTAGTGATATGAAAGAGGGGGTGGGGGGTGTCCCCGTTCACACTGTTAATATATTATGGCTATGTTATGTGTAATTTGCCTGCCCCCAACGAACCTTCCTGGGCAAAGTATGCCAATAAATAGGAGTGGGCAGGCAAGACATGGCCCGCACTAATTTTATGTAGCTAGGCACTGCTGCTAACTCCCAATAAATTAGATGTTTGCTTAAAAAAATGTAGGTGCTGCCTTGATACAGAGAAATTCACAGCCCCTCAGATCCCTAAGGAAACCAGTGTTAGGTGTTAGTGTTTCACAACCCACAACCACACTCAATTACACAAAATAGTTGTTATCCACTTACAAAGGACTGGGCACGTCCGCTCATCTTGTGCCCTCCTCACTGACCCTATTAGGGTACCCCGCTTTTCACTGCCACGCCCTGTTAGCCATCTTATCTCCCTCATATTTGAGTCTGTCCTTGTTAGGTCGAGCCTGGAAATACGCATCCGAAGGATGCGTCCAGGTGGAGAACTATAGCTAGCTGACTCGGGGGAATAAGGACAAGAAAGTGCCACGCGCTTCTCTCCGGCTGGATTCAACTGCGTGCACGTGCACCCACATTCACTCATGCGCACAACCACACGCATACACAGGCACACCCCCCCCCCCCACCCCCGCACCTACACACACACTAGCGCACCTACACGCACACACAGAGACCCCCCACACACACACCAGCGCACCTACACACACGCACGCACACATACAAAGACCACCCTCCCCCCGCCGCAAGACAGTTTGTCTGCTCTTTCTACAGTATCCATCTAGATGTCAATAAGCTGCACCAACAAACCCACCACATCTGGTACCCTTTGTTCAAACTACAAAAATCATCCGCATAGCCAATAAGCAATATACATCCACTCTGTCTGCTCTCTGGCCACTCCATCTATCCATCATCCCATCCATCCATCTATGTATCGCCCTCACTCTATCTATGTATCGCCCTCACTCTATCTATGTATCGCCCTCACTCTATCTATGTATCGCCCGCACTCTATCTATGTATTGCCCGCACTCTATGTATCGCCCGCACTCTATGTATCGCCCTCACTCTATGTATCGCCCTCACTCTATGTATCGCCCTCACTCTATCTATCGCCCTCACTCTATCTATCGCCCTCACTCTATCTATCGCCCTCACTCTATCTATCGCCCTCACTCTATCTATCAAATGGTTAAAATAAGTTCTTCAATGTTTCAAGCTTTATTACAAATGTCACAAAAAAGATGTTAATATTTCACTTCTGTTCTTGTATTTTCGTCACAATAAAATACACTGAACATATTCACAAAAGTTGTTTACAAAAGTTTAAGCTATTGCCATTACAAATTACAATAACTTTTATTTAAGTATTAATTATTAAAAAAAATAAAAGCCATTGTTATTTGTAATATCAATACATCCAAGTCACGTAAATACAACACATATTGCATTACAAATGCTATAGGTGTCACATTTGCAAAAGTTAAAACTATTGCCATTGTAAATGCCAAAGCTATTAATTTCGCTATTTTCAAAACCAACACATAAATAAAAACATTGCCATTCACAATACCAATAGCTCAAACTTTTTTTACATACCTGCTCGTCGGAACTTGGGGAAAGCTGCAAGCCTTCAAGTGATTCCTTTAATCTTCACAGGCCATCTGCAGTGCACACACAGCCTCTCCCGAAACCACGAGTCTGGAGCTGGAAATGGCGTCCTGCATAACAGCAGCGTGAGAAGCACGAAGCAGACACCTCGAGTCTGCGCAGTGTCTTCAAAAGTGACAGACTGCGCAGACTCCATTTCTCTGCTTTCTGTCTGCCTGTAGCCTCTACCCCACCCTTTTCCAGATCGTCACAGGGAGGGATCCACCTGCTTGTGTCGTGTTGAGAAAGGGTGGGGTGACCGTTGTATCTACTCCCTGATTGACGTGAGGCCCCTGCATTATAGGGCTTCTGTCTAAGACGCCCAGGGCAAATTGTACACTCACGTCTTCACGGGGTGGAGACTGGTCTGAAAGGCCCTGACTTTGCCGGGTGATGACCTCACAGGCCTCAGGGATGTGAGATCAGCCGCCCAGCAAATACTCTCGAGTCTGGTCCGACCACCAGGTGCAGCATGTTTAAATCAGCAGAAATAGAAGATGCACCTGCGTCCCCGAGTGCAGCAGCCTCTCAGCCAGCAAGAAGCATTGCACGTAAGTGTTTTATTTCGAATAAATAAAACTAATATAGTGTGAACAAACGACTTATTTTGTAACATGGCTGGGGGTGAAATTAAAGGGGGCGGAGCCCCGACGCCCTCGAGCAGAAACCGCCACTGCCGTCACCCACAGACTTGTAAAATGGAAACCAAAACAGAATCCAACCTCAACATCAAACTAAGGGCCCGTGGCCACCGGGCGTCCGGGCCACGTCATCGTCATCAGCAAATAATCATAATCACCCACAGGCACGCCACACTCAATCAACATATTATTATCAGTCAAATCGAACAACACATTAAACAGTCGGACTCTCACTCACTCGGGATTACAATCATTACTGGACTCTGTTAGGCAGACTGCTGCGCAGCTTCATTAACTGATCAGGGCAGGGCCGCAGCCTCGCCCTCACTGGTACGTGCTGCTGCATACCTTTATTTATTTTTAACTGATGATTAGGCCTACCACCAGGCCTTGCCTCACCTGAAGCTGTGCTGCCTGACTGGTTGTAACTTTGGTATAACCACCAACGTCGTTCAGATCGCGCTCACTTCTCACTACACAGAGGGAGCGAGGGCGGCCGTCCACGATGATGACTCGGTGAGGTGAAGGGCCGTGCGGGTATGCTGGGGCGTGGTGACAAAGCAGCATATGCGCGCGCATTCACTCTAAAAAAATATCTGCGCACGCTGCCTGCTGCCGCGCACAGCCCCAACCCCCGCAGAAGACCGTCACCAAAGCCCTGCCCAACTCAGTGTCCCGCCCACTGGGCTGGCAACATTGAGCTGCAGCCTCTGCATTCAACACGTCGTCAAGATAATGAGATTGATCATTGTTAGACTGAAATACAAAGTAAGTGAAAAGCGTGTGCTGTGACTTAGTCTTGAAGCAGACAGTACTTAATGAACATAACTCTACAGTAACAACAGCACAACACTTATGACGTAGAACAGCAGTGCTGCACTCACTCTGTGCGCCACGTAATACTATAAAATAAATTAAGGGCACTAAACTCGTGTAGACCCGGCCCTGATAAGTAAGTGCCGATGTTAAGCATCAGCAAGCACTGGCACAAATTAAGCACTGCCCGCACTCTACAGCGCCCGCACTCTATAGCGCCCGCACTCTATAGCGCACCGCGCCCGCAGCGCCCCGCGCTCTACAACGCCCCGCAGCGCCCTGCACTCTTCAGCGCTCCCCGCAGCGCCCCACGCTCTGCAACGCCCCGCACTCTACAGCGCCCTGCAGCACCCCGCACTCCACAGCGTCCCGCAGCACCCTGCACTCTACAGCACCCCGCAGCTCCGGCACTCTACAGCGCCCCGAGCTCTACAGCGCCCCGCACTCTACAGCGCCCCGCAGCGCCCCGCACTCTACAGCGCCCCGTAGCGCCCCGCACTCTACAGCGCCCCGCAGCGCCCCACACTCTACAGCGCCCCGCACTCTACAGCACCCCGCAGCGCCCCGCACTCTACAGCGCCCCGCAGCGCCCCGCACTCTACGGCTCCCCGCAGCGCCCCGCACTCTACGGCTCCCCGCAGCGCCCCGCACTCTACGGCGCCCCGCAGCGCCCCGCACTCTACGGCGCCCCGCAGCGCCCCGCACTCTACGGCGCCCCGCAGCGCCCCGCACTCTACGGCGCCCTGCAGCGCCCCGCACTCTACGGCGCCCCGCAGCGCCCCGCACTCTACGGCGCCCCGCAGCGCCCCGCACTCTACGGCGCCCCGCAGCGCCGCGCACTCTACAGCGCCGCGCACTCTACAGCACCCCGCAGCGCCCCGCACTCTACAGCGCCCCGCAGCGCCCCGCACTCTACAGCGCCCCGCACCTTACTGCGCCAGCCAGCCCCCCGCACTCTACAGCGCCCCGCAGCGCCCCACACTCTAAAGTGCCCGCAGCGCCCCACACTCTACAGCGTCCGCAGCGCCCCGCACTCTACAGCGCCCCGCACTCTACAGCGCCCCGCAGCGCCCCGCACTCTACAGAGCCCCGCAGCGCTCCGCACTCTACAGCGCCCCGCACCTTACTGCGCCAGCCAGCCCCCCGCACTCTACAGCGCCCCACAGCGCCCGCACTCTACAGCGCCCCGCAGCACCCCGCACTCTACAGCGCCCCGCAGCACCCCGCACTCTACAGCGCCCCACACTCTACAGCGCCCCGCAATCTACAGCGCCCCGCAGCGCCCCACAGCGCCCGCACTCTACAGCACCCCGCACTCTACAGCACCCCGCACTCTACAGCACCCCGCACTCTACAGCACCCCGCACTCTACAGCACACCGCACTCTACAGCGCCCGCCACTCTACAGCGCCCACCACTCTACAGCGCCCCGGCAGAATCAAATTTACTCATGCGCTTCCACAGTTCGCTAGGTTGTTGCAGTTTGTAAGTTTCAGTTTCGTTCTTACTTGTTCAGGGGCAGCCGGCTTTTTAAAGATTTATAGCGTGTGACTACATATTTGTCAACTCCCCGCGCTCTACAGCGCCCCGCACTCTACAGCGCCCTGCACTCTACAGCGCCCTGCACTCTACAGCGCCCGCAGTGCCCCGCACTCTGCAGCGCCCTGCAGCGCCCCGCACTCTACAGCGCCCCGCACTCTACAGCGCCGCGCAGCGGCCTGCACTCTACAGTGCCCTGCGCTCAACAGCGCCCCGCAGCACCGCGCACTCTACACCGCACTCTACAGCACACCACACTCTACAGCGCCCACACTCTACAGCGCACCACACTCTACAGCGGTACCGCACTCTACAGCGCACCTACTCTACAGCACACCGCAGCGCCCTGCATTCTACAGCGCCCTGCACTCTACAGCTCCCTGAACTTTACAACACAAATATGAATAACATTGTTCACTATTACAATACTAACTAACAAAAGCAGAAAAAAAAATGACTATAAATATGTTTGACAGCATTGCTAGCTATTCAACAACAAGTAGCAACTTCCAAATAATCATCAAACATCAATATAGACTATAACAAAGAATTTATGCAAAAGATTGTTATATACAATGCCAAAAACTCAAACTTTAATGCTGCGAGACCTATTGCATTGTAAATGCTTGTTCTACTAGTATGTTCTCCCCACTAACCTTTTCTAAACTCTTCCCTCCTCTATCCCTCCTTTGACTCCTCCCAAACCTCAATATACTAGTATAATCCCCCAAATAATACCTTCTAGACTCTTCCTTCTTCTATCCATTCTTTATCCTTCCTATTCAATCCAACTAACAGACTCACATGTCCACCGGTCCAATTAACAACCTATATTTCCCTATACTAATCCACTTTGGGTTCCGGAGTAGCGTGCAACTCGCCGAAAAGTGCTTCAACGCCTCGTCTGGGGTAGTAAGTGATATATAAATACAATTACAATTTTATTTAATTAAATATCTGCCTTAGGGATACTACCACGCAGTTAAAATGCCATTTTACTGGCTCTTTTTGATCACTCTTGATTTGCCTTGGGGTCCCGTGCTCCTTGGTTTCAAATCTCATTTGCTATATAAAGTTGCTATTAGGTGGCGCACTTCTGCCATTTCTAAGAACTTTAAATAACATGTATTAGTATTGCCTAATCTTATCGTGCTACTATTGCCCATTTTTATGTTGCTGAATTTACCGACTTCAGAAGGATGGAATGCAGAGAGGACCGTCCCCAGATTTAACCTCTTGACCTTCTGATCATGCATTTTCTAAAGAGGACTGGTGACCTCGCAGAACCATCCTATTGTGTTTATAGCACGTGTTGGAATAATCCCATATTGCTGGCGAGTTCACTCTGTTACTTTGTATGAACTCAGCCAGCCAGGCTTCAGCATGCTTTTGACAACAGGCAGCTCTTATATATCAACAACCCTTCCAGATGCAGAACTGTTGGACCTGGTCCGGAAGTACAGGCAGCTCATATTCAAATGCAGCACGGAAGCTAGCCCGCAGTGTAGGAAACATGAGGGTGTGTGTAAATCCTAAAGTCCTTAACACTCTATCTAAAAAAATACAACGACTAGATTCCCACTGCTAACAAGCATTTGCAATGCAATACGTCTCGCATTAGGAAAGTTTGAGCTATTGGTATTGTAAATGACACATTTTTTATGTATGGGTTGATTTTGAAAATAGGGAAATTAATAGCTTTGCCATTTACAATGCCAATAGGTATAACTTTCGCAAATGTGACCCCTATCGCATTTGTACTGCAATATGTGTTGTATTTACGTGACTTAGATGTATTGATATTACAAATAACAATGGGTCTTATTTTTTTTAATAATTAATACTAAAATGAAAGTTATTGTAATTTATAATGGCAATAGCTTAAACTTTTGTAAATACCTTTTGTGAAGATTATGTTCAGTGTACTTTATTGGGACGAAAATCCAAGAACAGAAGTGAAATATTAAATATTTTTGTAACATTTGCAATAAAGGTTTAAACATTTAGAGAACATATTAGAACCAGTTGTTGTTGAATGATTGCACAGATTGATGCTGTGGTGGTGCTGAGTGATGTTGTGGCGGTGACGAGTGATGCTGTGGCGTTCAGTGATGCTGTGGTAGCGCATAGTGATGTTGTGGTGCCCCGAGTGATGCTGTGGTGGTGCTGAGTGATACTGTGGTGATGCGATAGATAGAGTGAGTGCAATAGATAGAGTGAGTGCGATAGATAGAGTGAGGGCAATAGATAGAGTGAGGGCGATAGATAGAGGGAGGGCAATAGATAGAGGGAGGGCAATAGATAGAGGGAGGGCAATAGATAGAGTGAGGGCGATAGATAGATAGATAGATTGATAGAGTGAGGGGCGATTGATAGAGAGAGGGGCGATTGATAGAGTGAGGGGCGATTGATAGAGTGAGGGGCGATAGATAGATAGATAGATAGATAGATAGATAGATAGATAGATAGATAGATAGATAGATAGATAGATAGATAGATAGATAGATAAAGTGAGGGCGATAGATAGATAGTGTAATTATGTGGCGTGTAATTATGTAGCACTGAGTGGTATTTGGAGTGTATGTTGCATTGAGAGCAGTGTAAATATGTAGCATATAATAATGTGGCACTAAGTGATATTTGGAGTGTATGTTGCATTGAGTGCAGTGTAATTATGTGGCGTGTAATTATGTGGCACTGAGTGGTATTTGGAGTGTATGTTGCATTGAATGCAGTGTAATTATGTGGCGTATAATTATGTGGCACTGAGAACTTATGAGGAAGACATAAAAGCATGAAAGTAGCGCAAACTCCATTGTGACTGCATACATTACGAGAGTGGGAGAATCCTAACCTACTCACACAAGTACGATCACCTTTACGAAAAAATGTCCCTAGGCGAACCACTGGAAATCGAGATGGAGACTGTGAGTGGAACAGAGTCCATAACAAGCAGCGATGCCGAAGTAGAAGAGCGCCAGGTACAAACACAACAAATAGCAAGAGAAAGTGGCCCCCTAATTCAACCGACTTTTTTAAGACAAATTCCGTGTCCTGAGGACACAGAGAGAAATACCACGAACTGTCGAACCAACAAAGACACGAAGGAGAGGACGGGGATGGGGCAGAGGACGAGGAGGAAACCAGGAAGGAACTGGAGGAGAAGGAAATTACAACGACAAAGGGAACAAAAGAGGCAGAGGACATGGAAATCGGCTAATGGGAACAAGACAAATGGGCCAGGAAAATCAACAAGCATTTGCAATGCAATAGGTCTCGCATTAGGAAAGTTTGAGCTATTGGTCTTGTAAATGACAATTTTTTAATTTATGTGTTGGTTTTGAAAATAGCTAAATTAATAATTCGCAAATGTGACACCTATAACCTGGGGTTGCGCTGAGTGATGCTGTGGTGGTGCTGAGTGGTGCTGAGTGGTGCTGTGGTGGTGCTGAGTGGTGATGTGGTGGTGCTGAGTGATACTGTGGTGGTGGTACTGAATGATGCTGTGGTGGTTCTAAGTGGTGCTGGGGTGGTGTTGAGTGGTGCTGTGGTGGTGCTGAGTGGTGCTGAATGATGCTGTGGTGGTGCTGAGTCGTGCTGAGTAGTGCTGAGGGGTGCTGAGGTGGTGCTGAGTGATAATGTGGTGGTGCTGAGTGATGCTGGGGTAGCGCTGAGTGATGATGTGGTGATGCTGAGTGGTGCTGTGGTGGTGCTGAGTGATGCTGGGGTGGCGCTGAGTGATGCTGTGGTGGTGCTGAGTGCTGCTGTGGTGTTGCTGAGTGGTGCTGTGGTGGTGCTGAGTGATGCTGTGGTGGCGCTGAGTGATGCTGGGGTGGCGCTGAGTGATGATGTGGTGGTGCTGAGTGATGCTGTGGTGGTGCTGAGTGATGCTGTGGTGGTGCTGAGTGGTGCTGAGTGATAATGTGGTGGTGTTGAGTGATGCTGTGGTGGTGCTGAGTGATGCTGGAGTGGAGCCGTGTGATGCTGTGGTGGCGCTGAGTGATGCTGGGGTGGCGCCGAGTGATGCTGTAGTGGTGCCGAGTGGTGCTGTGGTGGTGCTGAGTGGTGCTGTGGTGGTGCTGAGTGGTGCTGGGGTGGTGCTGAGTGATGCTGTGGTGGTGCTGAGTGGTGCTGTGGGGGTGCTGAGTGATGCTGTGGTGGTGCTGAGTGGTGCTGTAGTGGTGCTGAGTGATGCTGTGGTGGTGCTGAGTGGTGTTGTGGTGGTGCTGAGTGATAATGTGGTGGTGCTGAGTGATAATGTGGTGATGCTGAGTGGTGCTGTTGTGGCACTTAGTGATGCTGGGGTGGCGCTGAGTGGTGCTGAGTGGTGCTGTAGTGGTGCTGAGTGATGCTGGGGTGGCGCTGAGTGATGCTGTGTTGGTGCTGAGTGGTACTCTGGTGGTGCTGAGTGATGCTGGGGTGGCACTGAGTGATGCTGTGGTGGTGCTGAGTGATGCTGCGGTGGCGCTGAGTGATGCTGTGTTGGTGCTGAGTGGTACTGAGTGGTGCTGAGTGGTGCTGTGGTGGTGCTGAGTGAATGTGGTGGTGCTGAGTGATGCTCGGGTAGCGCTGAGTGATGATGTGGGGATGCTGAGTGGTGCTGTGGTGGTTATACAGCTGTGCTCTCGCAACTACAATAAAGTGTTACACAATTGAGTACAATGAGCAAGTATCAATAATGAAAAAGAAGCAGATTCTTTGGTGTGTTTCTTGTCCCAGCAGGGTGAAGATTTATTGTATCCAGACTTGAGGAATATCACAATATGCCGACACGTGTTTCGTCGTGTGCCGTTGAGTCAACACGACTCTTCAGGGCTTTAGACTCAACTCCTGGGTGTGGGTTGAGAATAGTCTGGAAATATGGTGATGTTTCACGTGGGTGAATTCGAGAGAGAATTCAAAAATGTTGATTGGTAGTGGTGGAGTATCCAGTGGAGTTATAAGCAAGAACGCGTTATATCCGCTCTGTTTAACTCTTTTGGGCGTATTAGAGACTTCAGGGTTAAAGCGCTGAATAGCGGTGTGTTTCAGGTATTAACCGGGAGGGGATCCATCAATTAGGAAACATCAGAAAACGGGTTTGTTTTCTCGATTGGCGGTATGCCGTAGTTTGGAATCCCTCCTCCGTTGGTTCTCGGTGGCCGCCTGTCGAGAGTGCTGTGGTGGTGCTGAGTGATGCTGGGGTGGCGCTGAGTGATGCTGTGGTGGTGCTGAGTGATGCTGTGGTGTTGCTGAGTGGTGCTGTGGTGGTGCTGAGTGATGCTGTGGTGGCGCTGAGTGATGCTGGGGTGGCGCTGAGTGATGCTGGGGTGGTGCTGAGTGATGCTGTGGTGGTGCTGAGTGATAATGTGGTGGTGCTGAGTGATGCTGTGGTGGTGCTGAGTGATGCTGGGGTGGCGCTGAGTGATGCTGGGGTGGCGCTGAGTGGTGCTGTGGTGGTGTGAGTGATGCTGTGGTGGTGCTGAGTGATGCTAGGGTGCCGCTGAGTGATGCTGGGGTGGAGCCGTGTGATGCTGTGGTGGCGCCGAGTGATGCTGGGGTGGCGCCGAGTGATGCTGTAGTGGTGCCGAGTGGTGCTGTGGTGGTGCTGAGTGGTGCTGTGGTGGTGCTGAGTGGTGCTGGGGTGGTGTTGAGTGATGCTGTGGTGGTGCTGAGTGGTGCTGTGGTGGTGCTGAGTGATGCTGTGGTGGTGCTGAGTGGTGCTGTGGTGGTGCTGAGTGGTGTTGTGGTGGTGCTGAGTGATAATGTGGTGGTGCTGAGTGGTGCTGTTGTGGCACTGAGTGATGCTGGGGTGGCGCTGAGTGGTGCTGAGTGGTGCTGTAGTGGTGCTGAGTGATGCTGGGGTGGCGCTGAGTGATTCTGTGTTGGTGCTGAGTGGTACTCTGGTGGTGCTCAGTGATGCTGGGGTGGCACTGAGTGATGCTGTGGTGGTGCTGAGTGATGCTGGGCTGGCGCTGAGGGATGCTGTGTTGGTGCTGAGTGGTACTGAGTGGTGCTGAGTGGTGCTGTGGTGGTGCTGAGTGATAATGTGGTGGTGCTGAGTGATGCTGGGGTAGCGCTGAGTGATGATGTGGGGATGCTGAGTAGTGCTGTGGTGGTGCTGAGTGATGCTGTGGTGGTGCTGAGTAATGCTGTGGTGGCGCTGAGTGATGCTGGGGTGGCGCTGAGTGGTGCTGTGGTGGTGCTGAGTGATGCTGTGGTGGTGCTGAGTGATGCTGTGGTGGTGCTGAGTGGTGCTGAGTGATAATGTGGTGGTGCTGAGTGATGCTGTGGTGGTGCTGAGTGATGCTGGGGTGGCACTGAGTGATGCTGGGGTGGAGCTGAGTGGTGCTGTGGTGGTGCTGAGTGATGCTGTGGTGGTGCTGAGTGATGCTGGGGTGGCGCTGAGTGATGCTGGAGTGGCGCTGAGTGATGCTGGGGTGGCGCTGAGTGATGCTGGGGTGGCGCTGAGTGATGCTGTGGTGGTGCCGAGTGGTGCTGTGGTGGTGCTGAGTGGTGCTGCTGAGTGATGCTGGGGTGGCGCTGAGTGATGCTGTGGTAGTGCTGAGTGATGCTGTGGTGGTGCCGAGTGGTGCTGTGGTGGTGCTGAGTGATGCTGTGGTGGTGCTGAGTGGTGTTGTGGTGGTGCTGAGTGATAATGTGAAGGTGTTGAGTGATAATGTGGTGATGCTGAGTGATAATGTGGTGATGCTGAGTGGTGCTGTGGTGGCACTGAGTGATGCTGGGGTGGCGCTGAGTGGTGCTGAGTGGTGCTGTGGTGGTGCTGAGTGATGCTGGGGTGGCGCTGAGTGATGCTGTGTTGGTGCTGAGTGGTACTCTGGAGGTGCTGAGTGATGCAGGAGTGGCACTGAGTGATGCTGTGGTGGTGCTGAGTGATGCTGGGGTGGCGCTGAGTGATGCTGGGGTGGCGCTGAGTGATGCTGTGTTGGTGCTGAGTGGTACTGAGTGGTGCTGTGGTGGTGCTGAGTGATAATGTGGTAGTGCTGAGTGATGCTGGGGTAGCGCTGAGTGATGATGTGGGGATGCTGAGTGGTGCTGTGGTGGTGCTGAGTGATGCTGGGGTGGCGCTGAGTGATGCTGTGGTGGTGCTGAGTGGTGCTGTGGTGGTGCTGAGTGATGCTGTGGTGGCGCTGAGTGATGCTGTGGTGGCGCTGAGTGATGCTGGGGTGGCGCTGAGTGGTGCTGTGGTGGTGCTGAGTGATGCTGTGGTGGTGCTGAGTGGTGCTGAGTGATAATGTGGTGGTGCTGAGTGATGCTGTGGTGGTGCTGAGTGATGCTGGGGTGGCGCTGAGTGATGCTGGGGTGGCGCTGAGTGGTGCTGTGGTGGTGCTGAGTGATGCTGTGGTGGTGCTGAGTGATGCTGGGGTGGCGCTGAGTGATGCTGGGGTGGCGCTGAGTGATGCTGGGGTGGCGCTGAGTGATGCTGGTGTGGCGCCGAGTGATGCTGTGGTGGTGCCGAGTGGTGCTGTGGTGGTGCTGAGTGGTGCTGGGGTGGCGCTGAGTGATGCTGTGGTGGTGCTGAGTGCTGCTGTGGTGTTGCTGAGTGGTGCTGTGGTGGTGCTGAGTGATGCTGTGGTGGCGCTGAGTGATGCTGGGGTGGCGCTGAGTGATGATGTGGTGGTGCTGAGTGATGCTGTGGTGGTGCTGAGTGATGCTGTGGTGGTGCTGAGTGGTGCTGAGTGATAATGTGGTGGTGTTGAGTGATGCTGTGGTGGTGCTGAGTGATGCTGGGGTGGCGCTGAGTGATGCTGTGTTGGTGCTGAGTGGTACTCTGGTGGTGCTGAGTGATGCTGGGGTGGCACTGAGTGATGCTGTGGTGGTGCTGAGTGATGCTGGGGTGGCGCTGAGTGATGCTGGGGTGGCGCTGAGTGATGCTGGGGTGGCGCTGAGTGATGCTGGGGTGGTGCTGAGTGATACTGGGGTGGCGCCGAGTGATGCTGTGGTGGTGCCGAGTGGTGCTGTGGTGGTGCTGAGTGGTGCTGTGGTGGTGCTGAGTGGTGCTGGGGTGGCACTGAGTGATGCTGTGGTGGTGCTGAGTGGTGCTGTGGTGGTGCTAAGTGATACTGTGGTGGTGCTGAGTGGTGTTGTGGTGGTGCCGAGTGATAATGTGAAGGTGCTGAGTGATAATGTGGTGGTGCTGAGTGATAATGTGGTGATGCTGAGTGGTGCTGTGGTGGCACTGAGTGATGCTGGGGTGGCGCTGAGTGGTGCTGTGGTGGTGCTGTGGTGGTGCTGAGTGATGCTGGGGTGGAGCTGAGTGATGCTGTGTTGGTGCTGAGTGGTACTGTGGTGGTGCTGAGTGATAATGTGGTGGTGCTGAGTGATATTATGGTGGTGCTGAGTGGTGCTGTGGTGGTGCTGAGTGGTGCTGTGTGGTGCCGAGTGGTGCTGTGGTGGTGCTGAGTGCTGCTGTGGTGTTGCTGAGTGGTGCTGGGGTGGTGCTGAGTGATGTTGGGGTGGCGCTGAGTGGTGCTGTGGTGGTGCTGAGTGATGCTGTGGTGGTGCTGAGTGATGCTGTAGTGGTGCTGAGTGGTGCTGAGTGATAATGTGGTGGTGCTGAGTGATGCTGTGGTGGTGCTGAGTGATGCTGGGGTGGCACTGAGTGATGCTGGGGTGGCGCTGAGTGATGCTGGGGTGGCGCTGAGTGGTGCTGTGGTGGTGCTGAGTGATGCTGTGGTGGTGCTGAGTGATGCTAGGGTGCCGCTGAGTGATGCTGGGGTGGAGCCGTGTGATGCTGTGGTGGCGCTGAGTGATGCTGGGGTGGCGCCGAGTGATGCTGTAGTGGTGCCGAGTGGTGCTGTGGTGGTGCTGAGTGGTGCTGTGGTGGTGCTGAGTGGTGCTGGGGTGGTGCTGAGTGATGCTGTGGTGGTGCTGAGTGGTGCTGTGGTGGTGCTAAGTGATGCTGTGGTGGTGCTGAGTGGTGCTGTAGTGGTGCTGAGTGATGCTGTGGTGGTGCTGAGTGGTGTTGTGGTGGTGCTGAGTGATAATGTGGTGGTGCTGAGTGATAATGTGGTGATGCTGAGTGGTGCTGTTGTGGCACTTAGTGATGCTGGGGTGGCGCTGAGTGGTGCTGAGTGGTGCTGTAGTGGTGCTGAGTGATGCTGGGGTGGCGCTGAGTGATGCTGTGTTGGTGCTGAGTGGTACTCTGGTGGTGCTGAGTGATGCTGGGGTGGCACTGAGTGATGCTGTGGTGGTGCTGAGTGATGCTGCGGTGGCGCTGAGTGATGCTGTGTTGGTGCTGAGTGGTACTGAGTGGTGCTGAGTGGTGCTGTGGTGGTGCTGAGTGAATGTGGTGGTGCTGAGTGATGCTCGGGTAGCGCTGAGTGATGATGTGGGGATGCTGAGTGGTGCTGTGGTGGTTATACAGCTGTGCTCTCGCAACTACAATAAAGTGTTACACAATTGAGTACAATGAGCAAGTATCAATAATGAAAAAGAAGCAGATTCTTTGGTGTGTTTCTTGTCCCAGCAGGGTGAAGATTTATTGTATCCAGACTTGAGGAATATCACAATATGCCGACACGTGTTTCGTCGTGTGCCGTTGAGTCAACACGACTCTTCAGGGCTTTAGACTCAACTCCTGGGTGTGGGTTGAGAATAGTCTGGAAATATGGTGATGTTTCACGTGGGTGAATTCGAGAGAGAATTCAAAAATGTTGATTGGTAGTGGTGGAGTATCCAGTGGAGTTATAAGCAAGAACGCGTTATATCCGCTCTGTTTAACTCTTTTGGGCGTATTAGAGACTTCAGGGTTAAAGCGCTGAATAGCGGTGTGTTTCAGGTATTAACCGGGAGGGGATCCATCAATTAGGAAACATCAGAAAACGGGTTTGTTTTCTCGATTGGCGGTATGCCGTAGTTTGGAATCCCTCCTCCGTTGGTTCTCGGTGGCCGTCTGTCGAGAGTGCTGTGGTGGTGCTGAGTGATGCTGGGGTGGCGCTGAGTGATGCTGTGGTGGTGCTGAGTGATGCTGTGGTGTTGCTGAGTGGTGCTGTGGTGGTGCTGAGTGATGCTGTGGTGGCGCTGAGTGATGCTGGGGTGGCGCTGAGTGATGCTGGGGTGGTGCTGAGTGATGCTGTGGTGGTGCTGAGTGATAATGTGGTGGTGCTGAGTGATGCTGTGGTGGTGCTGAGTGATGCTGGGGTGGCGCTGAGTGATGCTGGGGTGGCGCTGAGTGGTGCTGTGGTGGTGTGAGTGATGCTGTGGTGGTGCTGAGTGATGCTAGGGTGCCGCTGAGTGATGCTGGGGTGGAGCCGTGTGATGCTGTGGTGGCGCCGAGTGATGCTGGGGTGGCGCCGAGTGATGCTGTAGTGGTGCCGAGTGGTGCTGTGGTGGTGCTGAGTGGTGCTGTGGTGGTGCTGAGTGGTGCTGGGGTGGTGTTGAGTGATGCTGTGGTGGTGCTGAGTGGTGCTGTGGTGGTGCTGAGTGATGCTGTGGTGGTGCTGAGTGGTGCTGTGGTGGTGCTGAGTGGTGTTGTGGTGGTGCTGAGTGATAATGTGGTGGTGCTGAGTGGTGCTGTTGTGGCACTGAGTGATGCTGGGGTGGCGCTGAGTGGTGCTGAGTGGTGCTGTAGTGGTGCTGAGTGATGCTGGGGTGGCGCTGAGTGATTCTGTGTTGGTGCTGAGTGGTACTCTGGTGGTGCTCAGTGATGCTGGGGTGGCACTGAGTGATGCTGTGGTGGTGCTGAGTGATGCTGGGCTGGCGCTGAGGGATGCTGTGTTGGTGCTGAGTGGTACTGAGTGGTGCTGAGTGGTGCTGTGGTGGTGCTGAGTGATAATGTGGTGGTGCTGAGTGATGCTGGGGTAGCGCTGAGTGATGATGTGGGGATGCTGAGTAGTGCTGTGGTGGTGCTGAGTGATGCTGTGGTGGTGCTGAGTAATGCTGTGGTGGCGCTGAGTGATGCTGGGGTGGCGCTGAGTGGTGCTGTGGTGGTGCTGAGTGATGCTGTGGTGGTGCTGAGTGATGCTGTGGTGGTGCTGAGTGGTGCTGAGTGATAATGTGGTGGTGCTGAGTGATGCTGTGGTGGTGCTGAGTGATGCTGGGGTGGCACTGAGTGATGCTGGGGTGGAGCTGAGTGGTGCTGTGGTGGTGCTGAGTGATGCTGTGGTGGTGCTGAGTGATGCTGGGGTGGCGCTGAGTGATGCTGGAGTGGCGCTGAGTGATGCTGGGGTGGCGCTGAGTGATGCTGGGGTGGCGCTGAGTGATGCTGTGGTGGTGCCGAGTGGTGCTGTGGTGGTGCTGAGTGGTGCTGCTGAGTGATGCTGGGGTGGCGCTGAGTGATGCTGTGGTAGTGCTGAGTGATGCTGTGGTGGTGCCGAGTGGTGCTGTGGTGGTGCTGAGTGATGCTGTGGTGGTGCTGAGTGGTGTTGTGGTGGTGCTGAGTGATAATGTGAAGGTGTTGAGTGATAATGTGGTGATGCTGAGTGATAATGTGGTGATGCTGAGTGGTGCTGTGGTGGCACTGAGTGATGCTGGGGTGGCGCCGAGTGGTGCTGAGTGGTGCTGTGGTGGTGCTGAGTGATGCTGGGGTGGCGCTGAGTGATGCTGTGTTGGTGCTGAGTGGTACTCTGGAGGTGCTGAGTGATGCAGGAGTGGCACTGAGTGATGCTGTGGTGGTGCTGAGTGATGCTGGGGTGGCGCTGAGTGATGCTGTGTTGGTGCTGAGTGGTACTGAGTGGTGCTGTGGTGGTGCTGAGTGATAATGTGGTAGTGCTGAGTGATGCTGGGGTAGCGCTGAGTGATGATGTGGGGATGCTGAGTGGTGCTGTGGTGGTGCTGAGTGATGCTGGGGTGGCGCTGAGTGATGCTGTGGTGGTGCTGAGTGGTGCTGTGGTGGTGCTGAGTGATGCTGTGGTGGCGCTGAGTGATGCTGTGGTGGCGCTGAGTGATGCTGGGGTGGCGCTGAGTGGTGCTGTGGTGGTGCTGAGTGATGCTGGGGTGGCGCTGAGTGATGCTGGGGTGGTGCTGAGTGGTGCTGTGGTGGTGCTGAGTGATGCTGTGGTGGTGCTGAGTGATGCTGGGGTGGCGCTGAGTGATGCTGGGGTGGCGCTGAGTGATGCTGGGGTGGCGCTGAGTGATGCTGGTGTGGCGCCGAGTGATGCTGTGGTGGTGCCGAGTGGTGCTGTGGTGGTGCTGAGTGGTGCTGTGGTGGTGCTGAGTGATGCTGGGGTGGCGCTGTGTGATGCTGTGGTGGTGCTGTGGTAGTGCTGAGTGATGCTGTAGTGGTGCTGAGTGGTGCTGTGGTGGTGCTGAGTGATGCTGCGGTGGTGCTGAGTGGTATTGTGGTGGTGCTGAGTGATAATGTGAAGGTGCTGAGTGATAATGTGGTGGTGCTGAGTGATAATGTGGTGATGCTGAGTGGTGCTGTGGTGGCACTGAGTGATGCTGGGGTGGCGCTGAGTGGTGCTGAGTGGTGCTGTGGTGGTGCTGAGTGATGCTGGGGTGGCGCTGAGTGGTGCTGTGGTGGTGCTGAGTGATGCTGTGGTGGTGCTGAGTGGTGCTGAGTGATAATGTGGTGGTGCTGAGTGATGCTGTGGTGGTGCTGAGTGATGCTGGGGTGGCGCTGAGTGATGCTGGGGTGGCGCTGAGTGATGCTGGGGTGGCGCCGAGTGATGCTGTGGTGGTGCCGAGTGGTGCTGTGGTGGTGCTGAGTGGTGCTGTGGTGGTGCTGAGTGATGCTGGGGTGGCGCTGAGTGATGCTGTGGTGGTGCTGTGGTAGTGCTGAGTGATGCTGTGGTGGTGCTGAGTGGTGCTGTGGTGATGCTGAGTGATGCTGTGGTGGTGCTGAGTGGTGTTGTGGTGGTGCTGAGTGATAATGGGAAGGTGCTGAGTGATAATGTGGTGGTGCTGAGTGATAATGTGGTGATGCTGAGTGGTGCTGTGGTGGCGCTGAGTGATGCTGGGGTGGCGCTGAGTGGTGCTGAGTGGTGCTGTGGTGGTGCTGAGTGATGCTGGGGTGGCGCTGAGTGATGCTGTGTTGGTGCCGAGTGGTACTGTGGTGGTGCTGAGTGATGCTGGGGTGGCACTGAGTGATGCTGTGGTGGTGCTGAGTGATGCTGGGGTGGCGCTGAGTGATGCTGGGGTGGCGCTGAGTGATGCTGTGTTGGTGCTGAGTGGTACTGTGGTGGTGCTGAGTGATGCTGGGGTGGCGCTGAGTGATGCTGGGGTGGCGCTGAGTGATGCTGGGGTGGTGCTGAGTGATGCTGGGGTGGCGCTGAGTGATGCTGCTGAGTGCTGCTGTGGTGGTGCAGAGTGGTGCTGTGGTGGTGCTGTGGTTGTGCTGGGGTGGCGTGTACCCCTGACTCGTGCCCTGTGCTTCCTGCAGGCAATGTTTGTGGCAATATCGGGAAATCGACAGCAAAAAACGACACACAAGACCATAAAACAGGCCCACAAACAGCCAAAAAACACATAATGACCTGTCAAGACAGACCTCCGGGCACTGCCTGATTACCATATAGGCCAGTCTAACCCTGATCACAGACGGATGAAAAGCTGAATGGATCTTCCGCGATTCAAACCTGCAAACATGATGTCAAACACAAATGTCTGTTTTGTATTTGTGAGTCCACAGAGCCACCAGGTTAGATTTGATTATGTTATGTTAACGTTATGTTGAGGTGGATTTAAATGTGTTAATGATGTGGAGGGGCATTCAAAACATAAATATAAACTGAAGAAACAGTGAATTGTCATACAAGGTAAAGAATGTTTATGTATCACTTCCCTTAACTCACATGAAAGACAATGTGGGCTACATATGATTGTATATGTGCCCGTTTTGTAACTTTTGTAGAGATCTAATTGGAACATGCAGTGCACTGGTTTGAATCCTAGCAGGGCCATTTCATCATTCTGAGAATGGTCTAATAAGCATCACGAGGTCAAGTGAAGTTGGAATCTGTTTGTATGACTCCTGACAGTGCCCCTGTAACGCTCCCCTGTCCAATAGCTCAGCTCCTGGTCCTTCCATCTCCATACACAGTTCCTGTATTGTTGGCATTCCCTGGTACTCAGCCTTCATACATGATACCCACCCACCAAGTGTGGTTATCAGTGCTAGAAGGTTTATGACAGTAGGTGGTATAGATTTTTACACTCGACTCCCACATTCCATTCAACATACGTGCTTTATTTTCAGACATGCCAACGGACCCGATTCACGATTTTTAAAGCAAAAAATGCTTTATTTTGGATGCCTCTAGCCTGAAATTGCCTCTCTGTCAATTGTTTTGTGCAGATTTAAATACCGCGAGCTCGACCCCAAGGTATTGGAGCGCTTTACAGGAGCACCAGTTAAGTTACACAAGGACACATTCTTTTTTTTGGAGGTAGGGGGGTAGTCAATAGACGTCAATGGTGGAAATTAATTCTCCTAAATTGTGTTTTTATTTACCTGGGAAGCATGAAATGTTGAATCATTCCTGGCATGCTTCAAACTTCGCCCAGGTTAACATTTAAAAAGACTTGCTATGTTTTTGTATTTCAGCAAAAAAACAATGCAACATGTCTCGTTCTTGTTTTTTCATCCTTTTTTTTTTATCACACAGTTGTTTCTTTTCTATGACTTTTGTTAGTTTGTATTTATTAAAAGGCAGCATCAATTAGTGGAATAAAAGTGTGTTGCCTTTCTGTGAGTAATGTTTAGAGGTCCCCTCTGAGGTCGTTATGGATAATAACTGCAGCTTTCGGCCCTGCGTATTGTCTTCCCTGTCTTCCCGCCCCGTTCTGACACGGTGACTAGCACCGATTGTGCAGAGGGCGTGGAAGGTCCGAGGCAGCCACTTCCGGTGCGCGGGGGAGACGGTCAGCGCTCTAATCTATCTGGACGCTGGGGGGGTTAAAAGGCGGATGTCTGCTCGGCCACGCAGCGGATGAGCGCAGCGGATGAGCGCAGCGGGCGTGCCGGCGGCGTGCCAATGGCGAGCCCGTCTGCGACCGGGGCGGGCCAGGGCCTTAACCCCTGGTCAAATTGTTATGCGCATACGGTGGAGCAGGGACCAACTTCTAAAATTTCGCCCTAATACTCCGATTACATGCTGTCATACCCTGAGGGTGGGGGAGAACTCAAGCTGTAGCCACTGTCAGTATACGCTGCGTAGAGGAGATAAGAGAAAGTTGGAGCTTACTAGTCTGGTATGTGGGCTACTTAATGTCAGGTCTATGCGCAAACATAGACTTGACATTTATGACCTACTGACTGAGAAACATCTTGATCTCCTGTTTCTCTCGGAAACATGGTTAGATGCTGACTCTGATCCGGATGTCATCGAGGCTCTCCCGGAAGGCTATCTGATGGTGAGGCTAGACCGACCTATAGGTAGAGGGGGGGGAATAGATATTGTTTTTAAACCTCCATTGTGCTGTCAACTTGAACAGATAACGGTATTGGATAGTGAGGCAGGTGCCTTTACTATTTGGGTTAATGATGGCACTACGTTAAAAGGGTTCTTGATCTACAGACCCCCAGGCCCATGCACCCGGTTTTCGGATAGCTTGGTGGAAGGTATTACGGAGGATGCCCTACATAGAGATAAATTCCTTATTTTAGGCGATCTGAATATGCATTTCGAAGATCCATTGGCCATCCATTGACCTGAGAGTAAGGACCCCTACGCATCAGCAGGGCCATCTTTTAGACCCGATATTCGCAAATTGGGAGGAAGTGGTGGTAAATCCCCCTGTCCCGGTTCCCTGGTCGGACCATTTTCTGGTGCCCTTTGTGGTGTGCATTCCGGGAAATAGAACACTGGAACGGCCATCCCCTAACTACCCAAGCCGGAAATGGGCAAAATTCTCACAGGTTAAGTTCAATGAAGCATTAACCAAAGGAGGAAGGCCGGGTGGGATGGATGCAAAAACCACTAGGTGTAACCTAGATGAAGCACGGCCCCACTCTGCTTGACTAACTCTGGGCGGCGTGCACAGAAAACAGCTACCTGGTACAATGATGATTTGCGCCGAGCTAAGGCGGAATGCAAACGTCTGGAAAGGCAGTGGAGGGTGGCCTTTCTGAGCCAGGCCAAGCAGGAGTATATAGCTAAGAGGAGGGCCTATCATGGGCTTATTCGAAGGGCAAAAGCAGCTTACTTTGCAAGTAGAATTGGGGATGCGGAAAACTCCGCAAGGGAGCTGTTTAAAATCTATAAGGCTATCTCCTCAGCCAAGTCCTCCACTGTTCCCGTGGATTGCTCAGCTTACTCATGTAACCGGATTGCGGAATTTCGGTGGCCAAGATCTACTCATCCATTCCGGGACAAACTAAAAGGGGGTCTGAGTTTGTGGAAGCCAAAAGGGAAGTTAGGGGACTGTACGCTCTCGAGACCTTCACTACCCCTTCCCCAGAGGCATTAAGACAGATCTGTAGATCGATAAAGTCGGGTTTCCCTGCCTCACCGAAGCTGCTTATAGAAAGCCTATCAATCCTGGAGCCCTATATCAGACATCTGCTGGATGTATCCTTCAGGACGCACATGGTACCTGAAGGGTGGAAACAGGCGGTAGTGCTCCCCCTCCAGAAGAAACCCAATATTAGCTTTGAGAAAATGGAGAACCTGCGCCCTATCTCATTGTTACCCTATCTGGCTAAAGTGGCGGAGAAAGTCGTGAATATCCAGCTGATGAAATTTGTGAAGGAAGCTAATCTTCTACATTCTACTCAGTTTGGTTTCAGACCCCGCCATTCCACAGAATCAGCTCTGCTTATGACTGTTGAGACCATCAGACAGGGAGTGGATGAGGGCCAAACCATGGCCCTGATTCTCCTGGATCTGAGCTCAGCATTCGACACTGTAGCACACTACACCTTGCTGCAGTGTCTGAATGAGGATGGGATCTCGGGTTCTGCGCTGAAATGGATCCAATCCTTCCTGGCTGATCGGGGTTTCCAGGTTAGGCAGGGGGACTGTTACTCCAGAGTGATTAGTTTGGGTCAGGGTGTACCGCAGGGTTCGTCCATGAGCTCAACTCTATTCAATCTGTATGTTTCTCCGGTAGCAACTATAGTTGAGCGCTATGGGCTGCGTATTGTGTCCTACGCAGATGACACGCAGCTGGTTATCTCCCTATCGCATGCGCCCGGTCTTACTGCAGACAGGTTCAGAGCATGTATGCAGGAGCTTGCCTCCTGGATGTCGACCAACTGCCTGAAGCTGAATGGAAGCAAGACAGAGGTGCTCGTGGTGGGGGGGGCCCGAATGTGTGGTCATCAGCGTGGTGGCCTTCCTGTCTGGGTCCGGTTCCTATGCCATGTCAGCATGCAAAAAATGTGGGCGTATGGCTCGATGCTGAATTAACTTTTGTGCCCCAAATCAGCCGAGTGGTGGGGGTGTGCTTTGGTGTCCTGAAAAGCCTTCGGAAGGTCATGAAACTCCTTCCTACGGAGGCTAGACGGACACTGATGCATGCCCTTGTCACCCCTCGACTGGATTATGGTAATCTCCTTTATCTGGGTACTACAGTGAGGAGCCTTGATCGCCTACAGGTGATACAAAATGCTGCTGTCCGTCTGGTCCTGAGGCTGCTTAGAAGATCGACCTCAAAGGCCGCATTGCAGGCACTTCACTGGCTTCCTTGAGGAGTAGAATCGAGTTCAAGGCCCTGTGCACATGCCACCGGATTATTGCTGGAAAAGCACCGGAGCCGTTACAGAGCCTTGTTACTCTGTATAAGCCCACTCGGGCCCTAAGATCCTCTGGCTCCGGTCTTCTGGTAGTTCCCTAAGTAAAAAGCGCGTTCATGGGGGGCAGGTCTTTCCGATTTCTGGCATCCAGAGCTGGAATAAGCTGCCGATGGAACTGCGCCTCGAACCGCTAGAGTCGAAGTTTAGGGGTAAACTTAAAACCCATTTATTTGTGCAGTAGACTGGCGATGTAGACTGCTGCGGCAATGCTGTTTCCATTCACTATAGCGCGGGGACACGCCGATGTGCGTAACCAGGCGCTCTACAAGCTTCCCTATTATTATTATTATTATTATTATTAAGTAGCCGGCTATGAGATTGTTCGTAACCGAGCAAATGAAAGGTGTTTGTGCACAGCCGTGGTAGTTGTCACAAACACACCTCTCCTCCCCCCAGCCTACCTCCCCCGCCACTACACCCCACCAGACACCCTCACACCACCGTGTTGATATGCAAAAAGAGGAGAGAAGCACTGAAGTGAAGCTTTCCAAACTGGGTAAACTGGTTTTGACGGTCCCAGGGCAGTGCCAGAGTGGGTAAAAGAGGAAAAACGCCAAGAAGGGAGGGGGCGCTGGGGGTGGTAATGCAAATAATTAAACCGATTTCAGGGAAAGAAAAGGGAGAAAAACGCGAGAAAAAAAAGAAAACTGGTAGGGATGGATGGGTGAATGAGAGGGGACATGCCGGAGGTGGTCCTCCTGGGAGGACAACTGTGTGCTAGGTGGAGGAGAGGTAATGAAGCTGTCAAGAGAGGACAGCACTCAAAGTGAAAGAGCCTGACAGAGGATGGGACGTGTTCAGAGACACCCGAGGAACGCAGATAAAGGTCAGGATGGTGGAGAAGCAGAGGGCCCTGGGGCGAAGAAACGTGCAGAGAAAAACAGATGACGAGAGACAGGAGTGATAGTGCAAGAAGGGTAGCAAAAGTGATGACGAGAGACAGGAGTGATAGTGCAAGAAGGTTAGCAAAAGTGATGGAAGAAAATAAAAAGAGGTGAGAGAAAGAAGTTAAACAAGAAGGTTATAACCTTTTAATCATGTTATTTACACTTCACAATACAAATGGGTGCAATTCTCCAATGGGACCTTACAATTGGTCGGTCAGGATGGTGATAATCCATCACACCGGAAGAAGAGTCAAGACTGATGTGCATATGGCTGGGTAGAAACGTTGGGTTGGGATGTTACCCCGAGCGAATGACAGTGAATAGACACATTTCAAGTACTCAAAAGACACGCAGGATACTTAAAAGCGGCAGCGAAATAAAATAAAAAGCGGCCACGAAATGAAAAGTTATCTGCTCAGCTGATGCCCTGAAAGTAAATAAAAACAAGTTGGCTGCGGTAAATATTTATTTTAATTGTCAACAATTAAGCTGTTTTTTCATTACAAATTGGAGGGACTGTTATAATAAAAAAATGTAAAGCGGCAGGGAAATGCTCTCGGCATTGCGGGGGCGCATTCCTTTGAAGTGTGAAGCAGGGGGCGGGAGAGAGGATCCCTTTGAAGTGAAGCTCTCGACGTGCTGGAGAAGCGTGAGCCTGGTGGGGGGGTGGGATGCCAGCGAGTGGGAGGGAATGGGCCAAGCGCGCGCTCGAGAAGTCACGGATGAACAATTAACACGCATTGTAGGAAATCCGGCTGGTTTGAGAGACTTTGGTTCAGCAGTAGTAGGTTCGAGTATAACTCGACCTAAAAATGATGGAAGACGAAATGGTAAACAGAACTATCATAAACTTATCTTACAGACCATTATCCATGTTTGAGATAAGCACATTATGCCTTGGTCTCTCCTTTTGCTCTACCAATTGCTTTAACTATCCTGAGACAAGGGTTGACATGTTCAAATTTGTGAGGAAAGTCAAACTTAAAAAGTGGCATAGCTTGCGAGGCACACCAGAGAATAAAAATATAACAATAAATGAGCAGAACACATTCCTGAGCATAAAAGACAGGGAAGCACTCATGGTTGTGCTGGACCTCTACCAAGAAGCAGGCATAGAGGAGGGCGAAGAACAGGTGACCACTAGAACAGACAGTTTGGTCAACACTAAATTTAGACCCAAATCAGTATTTCTACCACTAATACCTAATGACAATATCGATGCCTTTCACAAGACTACCACCAAAGACCTTATGAAATTCCGTAAAAGGCTTCAAAAAAACAACAACTCTGCTGGAACACATTTTTCTAAAAAATAATGGCAATTTAGTAACTCCTTTAATGTAGATGAAAATCTCATTATTCGCCCCGTCGACAAAGGCGGCAATATTGTAATTTGGGACAGGACAGCATATATTGCGGAGGCCACCAGACAACTCACACACACAAGATTTTTTAAGGTTACTGATGTACACAAATACAACAACAGTATAATCAGAGTATGGAATACTCTATCATAGTACAATTTGACAAACCTTTCAAAAAGGTTAATGGAAGATTTATCTAACCTGGGCCTGATTTCGATAAATGGCTGGTCCCAGGGGGACAGACCCCAGGCGGCAACTTTCCATAATACCATGGCCAGCTCGGCGATTGACTATACCTTCCTGTCTTTTTCAATGTTCACATTAGTACAAGCCTTTAGAATTGGCACATTCGACTGCAGCGACCATCTCCCGCAAGAACTGACACTGAGGGCTCAAGGAACAGCTCTGACATTTCCCACCAATGGCCCAAAGCCATCGGCAACTACAAAATGTAAAAGAATTAAGTGTAACATCAGTGATCCGGAGCGACTAGCAAAAGATGCGAAGCTGTGTTGGGAAAGTGCTGCAGAACTGAATGCTGGTAACATTACTGCCTGGGAGTCTTTCTTGAAATCTTTTTCCCTCTCGAATGCCAAGTCTAAATTGCCTCCAGAAATCGATGTACAGACATGCCAAAAAACACCGGTCCGGCACATTAGCGACTCAAAAAAACATCCTCAGACTTTTTTTTCTTACGATTTAGGGGCAATAAAAACGGCCATAAATAGAACACTCCGCGAGCTGCAGAAAGCCGGGAGTGACAATGACCTAATTACCAAACTGAGAGCATTAAAGTGTCAAAAGAACAAAATCCTTTGGCGAATCAAGCAGGAGTCCACTGAACAAATCTGGGCGAAACTGCTCTATGATTCAAAAAACAACAACAGCGCAAGATTCTGGAACACCATCAATAAAATAGAGAACCCGAATGCCCATGGTGTGAACTCTCATATCACTGAGGACACCTGGGCAAATTTTCTGTTTAATCACTTTAATGATGAAGGCCCATGCAAAAACCAACAAAGCCCTAAATGTTGTCATGCAACCCAGACGGATTCAATACCCCTAGTTGAGGAGTTCAACTTCCCAGGTTCAACAGTCCAGCTGAAGGGTAGAATCGCGAAAGGCCGGAAGGAGGGAGCTCCAGGCCCAAATGGAATTCCACCCATCCTCTATAAGCAAGATCCAACTTATAGGGCCGATCAATTGCTCCCTCTTTTTGTAGAAATCTGGAGGGCCGAACAACTCCCATCCTCCTGGAGGGGTTCAATAATAGCCCCAATTTACAAAAAGGGCAATAAGAACGAGGCAAAGAACTATAGGCTTATAGCCCTTATAGATATAGACGCTAAATACTTTTCGGGGCTTCTCTTGGAGGAATTAACTGCATGGGCGTCACGCAAAAAAGTAATCCCCTGTGATGGGGTGGGCGCGCAATCCCCCGTGGTAGGGGATCAGACTTTGACATGGTGGTCAGCCACCACGATTTCACCTACCTCCATTGCCTCCATGCAGCCCCCTGACAGCGCGGACAGAGAAGACTGGAAAGCCGGGGATCCGGATTATTGGTGGCCGACGGTACAGGAAAATGAACCCTACTCCTTTAAGGGTTGGGAGTCCTCCATGGTAGCCACGCCCCTCTCCATTGACGCGGCAACGTCAAAAGAACCCCGGAAACAGGAAGGGAGGGACAACGTTTTCCCGGAGTCGAGTGGAGGAGAGGAGAAAGCCAGCCGTTGCCCAGAAGGAGAGGAGATCCTGACGAGCCCAGCAGATGAGACCCTGAAGAGCCCAGGAGATGAGTCGTGGAGGCAAGGAGAGCCGCGGAGGAACGAGCCGCCCCGCCACACGCCCACGGGAGGAGTGTGGCTTAAACAAGTACGGGGGCGTATGGCGGGTTGGATGGGACAACGCACCCTGCCTCCCGTAGAGTAACTGTACAGACCCTTATACATCCGCCCTGTTTCCCCTACCTCACGAGCACAAACCCGTCACGAAACCACCTTATGTAAATACACGCATGCACTGGTTTCCCTCACCCCCGGTCCCTGAGAGTTAGTGAGTATGTGGTCCTAATACTCCGTTTCTCTTCTCTACACGGTACTGGCGGAGCTGCCTCCAGGAGAAGAACGGACCCGTGATCCCGGCAACCTGGATCTCCCTGGACTACAACCTATGACCCCGCAGCATTCGCCCGAGAGCGCATCACGAGTCGACAAAGAAAGACTTACACCAAAGATATCAAAATAAAGCCCTCACTGAAAAGTCTGTTGCAGTATTCAGCCTCTCCTTCCGTAGAACCGTCCCTTCAGACCTCCTCTAGGCCAGAGGTAGACAGCCCTAGCCCGGGGCCCTTCCCCAACCCCGTACATCCCCATTAATCAAACCGGTTTTCAAAAAAATATGGGGACCACGACAAATATTTTAGCCCTTTCCCTGATGACAGACGCTACAATAAAACACAAAAAACCACTATATGTGTGTTACATCGATTTTTCAGCTGCATTTGACAGCGTTGATAGAGGAAAACTTTGGGCAAAATTTTCAAGGTGGGGAGTTGACCCCAAACTGCTGAACCTTTTGATGTTACTACATCCAGATACCTGGATCCAAGTAAAATCGGGGGCCGGTAATTGTCTGTCAAAAGAAATACCAACCACAAAAGGGTTGAAACAGGGGTGCGTTCTTGCACCGACCCTGTTAAACCATTTTATGTCCAACCTCTCCAAAGATCTGGATAACTGTAACCACCATGCCCCAAATTTAGGGGGTTTTAGTTGATATAATCACCCACTTGGGATTACTCCTTTTTTAGGTTTTGACTGACGAAAAGATGCGCTCTGCGCATCTTTTTCGCGCAGGCAAAAACCTATTGAGATGTATACGGGAGACAGGAACGGCCTCCGTCTTTCATTGGCTAGCTCCATAAATGGAGGCTAGCCATTGGAAGACGGCCTGTCCGTCAATGCCGGACCAGATTCGGGGGCGTTCCCGAGAATTTTTGGCTTTTGGCTACGTCACGCGACGTCAGCCAAAAGCCAGGAACGCCCCCGAATCTGGTCCGGCATTGCCGGCACCCGCCTTCCGATGCAGCATTTTCATTGTTACTATAAGCTTGTTTATTTTATACGTTTTAGCGTTGTGGACATTAAAAAGGACTGAAATGATGTACATATATGTGAATATCCATTTTAGAGTTAGGTCCTTTGCTGGATGTGTTTTATTTCATGGGAGTAAAGTATACCGAATTCACGCTGGTTTCTCTTTATTTTTATGAGGCGAAAACAGACTAATTTGTGCGGTGATAAATGTCCCAGCGGCGAGCATGCTTCTTTTTTTTATTTAATGACAGCCTCATTAGATGAAGTTATTTATTTAGAGCTTCCCATGTGTTACCTATTATAGGGCACCGACCCCCACTGTGAAACCACTAACTTTCCACTTTCCGACCAGAAAAGTGCACCCGGGATCACAGCATCGCCTAATTGTGCACTTCCCGCGGCAGCGAAAGGCCACGAGGCAGCAATATTGTGCTACTGAACACTGCCTGACTCGCTGGGCATTGACAAACATTGCATGCGTATTAACACGAGGAATAAAAAGGTCTGCTTACTACAGAACAAAGGGAATATTTCAAGTAGATAAACTTCCAAATAAGGTAGGAATCGTAAGCTGATAGTTAAAAAAAATGTTTATGCTGTCGCACTTTGAAACTTCCTGCTCACCTTTTAATAAAATTTCGTAACGAACATCAGGCAAACAAAGGAACCAAGAGTGGATTTTAAGGCATGCAGATTCAGAGTGCAGAGTGCAGATTCAGAGGCAGAGTGCAGATTCAGAGTCAGAGTGCAGATTCAGAGTGCAGATTCAGAGTGAAGATTCAGAGTGCAGATTCAGAGTGCAGATTCAGAGTGCAGATGCAGATTTAGAGTCAGAGTGCAGATTCAGAGTGCAGAGTGCAGAGTGTGATGGCAGAGTGCAGATTGAGAGTGCAGATTGAGAGTGCAGATTGAGAGTGCAGATTGCAGATTCAGAGTGCAGAGTGCAGATTCAGAGTGCAGATTCAGAGTGCAGATTCAGAGTGCAGATTCAGAGTGTAGAGTGCAGATTCAGAGTGCAGATTCAGAGTGCAGATTCAGAGTGCAGATTCAGAGTGCAGATTCAGAGTGCAGATTCAGAGTGCAGATTCAGAGTGCAGAGTGCAGATTCAGAGTGCAGAGTGCGAGTGCAGAGTGCAGATTCAGAGTGCAGAGTGCAGATTCAGAGTGCAGATTCAGAGTGCAGAGTGCGAGTGCAGAGTGCAGATTCAGAGTGCAGAGTGCAGATTCAGAGTGCAGATTCAGAGTGCAGATTCAGAGTGCAGATTCAGAGTGCAGAGTGCGAGTGCAGAGTGCAGATTCAGAGTGCAGAGTGCAGATTCAGAGTGCAGATTCAGAGTGCAGATTCAGAGTGCAGATTCAGAGTGCAGAGTGCAGATTCAGAGTGCAGAGTGCAGATTCAGAGTGCAGAGGGCGAGTGCAGAGTGCAGATTCAGAGAGCAGAGTGCAGATTCAGAGTGCAGAGTGCAGATTCAGAGTGCAGATTCAGAGTGCAGAGTGCAGATTCAGAGTGCAGATTCAGAGTGCAGATTCAGAGTGCAGAGTGCAGATTCAGAGTGCAGATTCAGAGTGCAGATTCAGAGTGCAGATTCAGAGTGCAGAGTGCAGAGTGCAGATTCAGAGTGCAGAGTGCAGATTCAGAGTGCAGAGTGCAGATTCAGAGTGCAGATTCAGAGTGCAGAGTGCAGATTCAGAGTGCAGATTCAGAGTGCAGATTCAGAGTGCAGATTCAGAGTGCAGATGCAGAGTGCAGATGCAGAGTGCAGATTCAGAGTGCAGATTCAGAGTGCAGATTCAGAGTGCAGAGTGCAGATTCAGAGTGCAGAGTGCAGATTCAGAGTGCAGAGTGCAGATTCAGAGTGCAGATTCAGAGTGCAGATTCAGAGTGCAGATTCAGAGTGCAGATTCAGAGTGCAGATGCAGATTGCAGATTCAGAGTGCAGAGTGCAGATTCAGAGTGCAGAGTGCAGATTCAGAGTGCAGATTCAGAGTGCAGAGTGCAGATTCAGAGTGCGAGTACAGAGTGCAGATTCAGAGTGCAGAGTGCAGATTCAGAGTGCAGATTCAGAGTGCAGATTCAGAGTGCAGAGTGCAGATTCAGAGTGCAGATTCAGAGTGCAGAGTGCAGATTCAGAGTGCAGAGTGCAGATTCAGAGTGCAGAGTGCAGATTCAGAGTGCAGATTCAGAGTGCAGGTGCAGAGTGCAGATTCAGAGTGCAGATTCAGAGTGCAGATTCAGAGTGAAGATTCAGAGTGAAGATTCAGAGTGTAGATTCAGAGTGTAGATTCAGAGTGTAGATTCAGAGTTCAGAGTGCAGAGTGCAGATTCAGAGTGTAGATTCAGAGTGTAGATTCAGAGTTCAGAGTGCAGAGTGCAGATTCAGAGTTCAGAGTGCAGAGTGCAGATTCAGAGTGCAGATTCAGAGTGCAGATTCAGAGTGCAGAGTGCAGATTCAGAGTGCAGAGTGCAGATTCAGAGTGCAGAGGGCGAGTGCAGAGTGCAGATTCAGAGAGCAGAGTGCAGATTCAGAGTGCAGAGTGCAGATTCAGAGTGCAGATTCAGAGTGCAGAGTGCAGATTCAGAGTGCAGATTCAGAGTGCAGATTCAGAGTGCAGAGTGCAGATTCAGAGTGCAGATTCAGAGTGCAGATTCAGAGTGCAGATTCAGAGTGCAGAGTGCAGAGTGCAGATTCAGAGTGCAGAGTGCAGATTCAGAGTGCAGAGTGCAGATTCAGAGTGCAGATTCAGAGTGCAGAGTGCAGATTCAGAGTGCAGATTCAGAGTGCAGATTCAGAGTGCAGATTCAGAGTGCAGATGCAGAGTGCAGATGCAGAGTGCAGATTCAGAGTGCAGATTCAGAGTGCAGATTCAGAGTGCAGAGTGCAGATTCAGAGTGCAGAGTGCAGATTCAGAGTGCAGAGTGCAGATTCAGAGTGCAGATTCAGAGTGCAGATTCAGAGTGCAGATTCAGAGTGCAGATTCAGAGTGCAGATGCAGATTGCAGATTCAGAGTGCAGAGTGCAGATTCAGAGTGCAGAGTGCAGATTCAGAGTGCAGATTCAGAGTGCAGAGTGCAGATTCAGAGTGCGAGTACAGAGTGCAGATTCAGAGTGCAGAGTGCAGATTCAGAGTGCAGATTCAGAGTGCAGATTCAGAGTGCAGAGTGCAGATTCAGAGTGCAGATTCAGAGTGCAGAGTGCAGATTCAGAGTGCAGAGTGCAGATTCAGAGTGCAGAGTGCAGATTCAGAGTGCAGATTCAGAGTGCAGGTGCAGAGTGCAGATTCAGAGTGCAGATTCAGAGTGCAGATTCAGAGTGAAGATTCAGAGTGAAGATTCAGAGTGTAGATTCAGAGTGTAGATTCAGAGTGTAGATTCAGAGTTCAGAGTGCAGAGTGCAGATTCAGAGTGTAGATTCAGAGTGTAGATTCAGAGTTCAGAGTGCAGAGTGCAGATTCAGAGTTCAGAGTGCAGAGTGCAGATTCAGAGTGCAGATTCAGAGTGCAGATTCAGAGTGCAGAGTGCAGATTCAGAGTGCAGATTCGGAGTGCAGATTCAGGGTGCAGAGTGCAGATTCAGAGTGCAGATTCAGAGTGCAGATTCAGAGTGCGAGTGCAGAGTGCAGATTCAGAGTGCAGAGTGCAGATTCAGAGTGCAGATTCAGAGTGCAGAGTGGAGATTCAGAGTGCAGATTCAGAGTGCAGATTCAGAGTGCAGAGTGCAGATTCAGAGTGCAGAGTGCGGATTCAGAGTGCAGATTCAGAGTGCAGATTCAGAGTGCAGAGTGCAGATTCAGAGTGCAGATTCAGAGTGCAGATTCAGAGTGCAGATTCAGAGTGCAGATTCAGAGTGCAGAGTGCAGATTCAGAGTGCAGATTCAGAGTGCAGATTCAGAGTGTAGATTCAGAGTGTAGATTCAGAGTGTAGATTCAGAGTTCAGAGTGCAGAGTGCAGATTCAGAGTGCAGATTCAGAGTGTAGATTCAGAGTTCAGAGTGCAGATTCAGAGTGCAGATTCAGAGTGCAGAGTGCAGATTCAGAGTGCAGATTCAGAGTGCGAGTGCAGAGTGCAGATTCGGAGTGCAGAGTGCAGATTCAGAGTGCAGATTCAGAGTGCAGAGTGCAGATTCAGAGTGCAGAGTGGAGATTCAGAGTGCAGATTCAGAGTGCAGAGTGCAGATTCAGAGTGCAGAGTGCAGATTCAGAGTGCAGATTCAGAGTGCAGATTCAGAGTGCAGAGTGCAGATTCAGAGTGCAGATTCAGAGTGCAGATTCAGAGTGCAGATTCAGAGTGCAGATTCAGAGTGCAGAGTGCAGATTCAGAGTGCAGATTCAGAGTGCAGATTCAGAGTGCAGATTCAGAGTGTAGATTCAGAGTGTTGATTCAGAGTGTAGATTCAGAGTGCAGAGTGCAGAATCCGGATGCAGATTCAGAGTGTAGATTCAGAGTTCAGAGTGCAGAGTGCAGATTCAGAGTTCAGAGTGCAGAGTGCAGATTCAGAGTGCAGATTCAGAGTGCAGAGTGCAGATTCAGAGTGCAGATTCAGAGTGCAGATTCAGAGTGCAGATTCAGAGTGCAGATTCAGAGTGCAGAGTGCAGATTCAGAGTGCAGAGTGCAGAGTGCAGATTCAGAGTGCAGATTCAGAGTGCAGAGTGCAGATTCAGAGTGCAGATGCAGAGTGCAGATTCAGAGTGCAGATTCAGAGTGCAGATTCAGAGTGCAGAGTGCAGAGTGCAGATTCAGAGTGCAGATTCAGAGTGCAGAGTGCAGATTCAGAGTGCAGAGTGCAGATTCAGAGTGCAGATTCAGAGTGCAGATTCAGCCCTGTGTGTGGTGAGGAGGGCCCCTCAGTGTTTCACATGCTTTTACGGAGGTTTAGGGACCTTGTTGCTTCACTGCTGATTGGGCTCTGAGACGACCATCCTGCCTAGTTGCCTGTTGTGAATGGGTATAAACAATAAACGTCCGATTATGGTGCCGGTTGGACCTATCCCCCCTCAAGAACACAAAGAACCTACTGACATTTTCTACCTGAAATAGACCATCTAATTTGGAAAGACCACCCTGTGTCCTTCCTGATTTTATTTTCACCCAGTCACTAATCTCAAACTTATACTCCTTTCTCTCCATGCTCACATTTGTCCCCTTGCCTCCTACACCATTTCAACCTTTCAGCCATTCAGGGACAAATTTAGTACCAGGTAAGCATCACACATCTATTGAAATGGGGGTCGCAGTGTGTAGGGCTTGCAGTGTGTGGGGGGGGGTCGCAGTGTGTGGGGGGGCTCTGTGTGGGTGTGTGTGGAGGGCTCCGTGTGGGTGTGTGTGTGGGGGGCTTTGTGTGGCTGTGTGTGTGGGGGGCTCTGTGTGGGTGTGTGTGTGGGGGGCTCTGTGTGTGTGTGTGTGGGGGGGGGGGCTCTGTATGTGTGTGGGGGGGCTCTCTGTGGGTGTTTGTGTGTGTCATTTGCTAGAGATAAAGCTAGTTGCATTGTAAATGACAATGCCATTTATTTATGTTTTAAAAAAACACATAAATAAAAATAATGTCAAGAGCAATGCCAATAGCTCTAACTTTAACAAAGGCAAAACCATTGCATTGTAAATGCTTGTTTCTCTAGGATTGTATCTGTGCAATGCGACCATTTCAAACATGATATATAATGTTTATCGTAAATACCCACTGGGGGTCTAAGATTTTTTGAAAGGATTTTTGCTGGTCCGTCTGTTGTTGACTATACGCAAACATGACACCGAATGTTTGTTTACTTCCAGACTAACTGACAATATTCACCATAAATGGGAAAGAATATGATACGTGTCGCAAAAGATAGTATTGTTAATTAGATACTGCTTAAAGAACGGCTCTCTGATTATGGATAAAGCACAAAACACGTAATGTTGATGTTTATCATGTTAAGATGGCCGAAAGGTATTTCTGTGTATAGTCCTATGTTGATGTTCACACATGACATTTTTTGTGCACTTTTTTCTTTATTTAATGTCGGCTGGAGAAACAAACAATTACCCGTGACCAAGGCGAGTGTGTCGCCGAAACGCGTTGGGTTTTTGAAAGTTTGGCTTGATATGGAATAAAGTCTTCCAAACCACATTATCGTCTGGCGGATATTATTGCTGAGAGTGCATCAAGTACTGGAGAGTACGAGGTGGAACCGATATATATATATATATATATATATATACATATATATATATGAATATGTATTTTTTTTATATCGAAAGTGCCCAATGCATTTTTGAGAGCGCACACAAGTTGGAGGAAACCAAGGTTTATTCAGCATGGAAACGAGCAGCAGCTTTCATAATGAATTAATGTTCCTTCCGACGCGTTTCGAGGCTCCTGCCTCTTAGTCATGGATGATTCATGTGCGCAGCAGATTGTTCTGATCTCACAGCATGGCTCTTTAAGTACCCTCAGTGGGCGTCGCATAGTGCAGTTGGTAAGCTTCTCTCCTCCCCATTGCATGCTGGGACACGTAGTCACTGTCAGAATAGTTAATCACCCTCCAGTGGCCTCCGCTGCGTGCATGTTAATTTAATCTATTGTTGCCCTCCAGTGGGCCATGAGGCTGATGCAGGTTTCATTTTTATCTCTGTCCTCCTCCAAAATGCTCCGGCAAGTTCGGCAAAGTTCCGACTCACAGCCCCTTATATTTGAAGACGGTGCAGCTCTCCACGGCAGGGCTGCCGTGTGATTTGTTTTTAGGTCTCGCCTGTCGATGCGCATGCGCATCGAGCTTGCGAGTCTATGGTGGCTTATCCACTCTTTATCCCCAACTTGCAAGGAATCGTGGCGATTCCTTGCAGTGCACGAGAAATTTAAGCTCAATGCGCATGCGCATTGAGCTTAAATGCGCGTGCACATGCCCCCAGCTGCCTGCCTTGCCTACTCTCCCAGCTGGTGCCGCTCCACCCCCTGCGGCATCAAAGGCTTTCACGGCCGGCCGGCCATGCTTTCAGTTTCACGACCGGCCGGCCGTGTGAAGCCCGCTCTCCCTGCTCCGCCCCCTGCTCCGGCCGAGACGCATTTCTCCTCCCTCCTCCCCCCTCCTGGGTCAGGCTTCTGTTTACTCTTTCTTAAACAAACCTCCAATATGCAAATTTAGTTTACATCTCGTGATTGCAGTTATGCGATGGGTTTGTCAAAGGAAAGACCACGAGTGCAGCAGGAGGGTGGTTGTTATATAGCTCTGTTTATAGACACACGCTCTAAAAAGTTCAAGTCGTGGTCAGACACACACAAGTGCAGTCCAAGATAATTCTATTGCTTGTCTGGAGACGTTATAGCCAGGCTTAAGTTCTTCAACCGGGTCACCTGAGGACGGTTGGTAACCCTAACTTGCATTGCCTGTTTTACTTAGTTTATGTTCATATTTATTTAGGCATGCATCCGTAATTGGTGATCTAGCCAAGTGCTCAAAACTGTGTTGTGCGCCGGCCGGCCATGCTTTCAGTTTCACGACCGGCCGGCCGTGTGAAGCCCGCTCTCCCTGCTCCGCCCCCTGCTCCGGCCGAGACGCATTTCTCCTCCCTCCTCCCCCCTCCTGGGTCAGGCTTCTGTTTACTCTTTTTTAAACAAACCTCCAATATGCAAATTTAGTTTACATCTCGTGATTGCAGTTATGCGATGGGTTTGTCAAAGGAAAGACCACGAGTGCAGCAGGAGGGTGGTTGTTATATAGCTCTGTTTATAGACACACGCTCTAAAAAGTTCAAGTCGTGGTCAGACACACACAAGTGCAGTCCAAGCTAATTCTATTGCTTGTCTGGAGACGTTATGGCCAGGCTTAAGTTCTTCAACCGGGTCACCTGAGGACGGTTGGTAACCCTAACTTGCATTGCCTGTTTTACTTAGTTTATGTTCATATTTATTTAGGCATGCATCCGTAATTGGTGATCTAGCCAAGTGCTCAAAACTGTGTTGTGCGCCGGCCGGCCATGCTTTCAGTTTCACGACCGGCCGGCCGTGTGAAGCCCGCTCTCCCTGCTCCGCCCCCTGCTCCGGCCGAGACGCATTTCTCCTCCCTCCTCCCCCCTCCTGGGTCAGGCTTCTGTTTACTCTTTTTTAAACAAACCTCCAATATGCAAATTTAGTTTACATCTCGTGATTGCAGTTATGCGATGGGTTTGTCAAAGGAAAGACCACGAGTGCAGCAGGAGGGTGGTTGTTATATAGCTCTGTTTATAGACACACGCTCTAAAAAGTTCAAGTCGTGGTCAGACACACACAAGTGCAGTCCAAGCTAATTCTATTGCTTGTCTGGAGACGTTATGGCCAGGCTTAAGTTCTTCAACCGGGTCACCTGAGGACGGTTGGTAACCCTAACTTGCATTGCCTGTTTTACTTAGTTTATGTTCATATTTATTTAGGCATGCACCCGTAATTGGTGATCTAGCCAAGTGCTCAAAACTGTGTTGTGCTATAATCTGCAATTGAAAAGAAACGAATAGCATAATAAAAATGCGACATCACTATGTTGACGATGGCTTTATAAACAAATCTATTAAAATCCGATTGCGGTACATGCGTAGTGGCATTTTTACTTTTTCCAAAAATTGTAGTTGTTGTCGAGGTGCACATTACTGACACTTGAAGTCAAACAAGAGAATATTCGAAGTTAAATAATTGACGTTTAATTTTTGAGCACGTCGTTGTAAATATATAAGGCTTCCAGTTTTTTTTCTGAACGTGTACACAAAAAGCCATCAAGTTCTGTGGAATGCTGACTCAGGAGTAATTCTCTAATTGTGTTGCATCTTATGGTTGCACAGTTTCTTTTCCAGTTTCCCGACACAGAACAAAATAACTTGTGCACATCATATTTATCACTTTGACATTTATCTGCAAAACATTTTACACCAACCTGGCTCATCCTCACTCACCCTCACTCTCACTCATCCTCACTCACCCTCAACCCCTCACCCTCACTCACCCTCAACCCCTCACCCTCACTCACCCTCAACCCCTCACCCTCAACCCCCTCACCCTCAACCCCTCACTCACCCTCACTCATCCTCACTCACCCTCAACCTTACAAAAAAACCCATAAACAATTCTAAAAGCACTAACTCTAATGGTGCGAGACCTATTGCATTTCCAATGCTTGTTTATCCAATGTCCCCAAAGCATTTTCGAGAGCGCACACAAGTTGGAGGAAACCAAGGTTTCCGATGGGGCACAGCAGAGCAATGACAATGAGAAAGTGGGAGGCTTCACACCGGGGCCCACTGGAGGGCCTGAAACCACTGAGAATGTTTAATTTGTGGCAATATGCGGAGCCCACTACGGGGAATAAACTACATGTCTCAAGGTGCACCAGGAAGAGAAACCAATTGGGTGTGCCAGGAAGGACCAATCAGCAGACACACCAGAGGTCTATAAAGTAATAAACACACGTGGGACTATTTTAATATAACTGCACTGCCACATATGCCCAGGAAGAAGAAGCAGACAGCTTCAAAACGCGTCGGCAACTAATGATGGGTGAAATGCTGCTTTCATGTGCAATAAAGAAGTTTTCAACTTACCTGCTGTGGAGTGCGTCCTTGCTGCAGGGCACATTGTTTTCAAAAATTTACAGGGCGGTTCCGGCCGTGAAGGATGCACCGCCCAAGAAAGGATGGGGCCTTCGGATATGGAACTGTTCCGAGTCTGATAGGGCACAGCAGAGCAATGACAATGAGAAAGTGGGAGGCTTCACACCGGGGCCCACTGGAGGGCCTGAAACCACTGAGGATGATTAATTTGTGGCAATATGCGGAGCCCACTACGGGGAATAAACTACATGTCCCAAGGTGCACCAGGAAAGGAAACCAATCGGGTGCGCCAGGAAGAACCAATCGGCAGACACACCAGAGTTCTATAAAGTAATAAACACATGTGGGACTATTTTAATATTACTGCACTGCCACATATGCCCAGGAAGAAGAAGCAGACAGCTTCGAAACGCGTCGTCCTTGCTGCAGGGCACATTGTTTAAAAAAATAAAAAAAATGATATATATATATATATGTATTTCCTTCAAGTTATTAGAATTGAAGAATTACATTATGTTATTATAGTAAACTAGGAAGTCTACCCAGCAGAGAATCACCTCTTAACATCCGGACGGAAGGGGGAGGTGTCAGGTATTTTCTCTACTTGCACCTATTTTTAGTTGGATAGAGGGGAACGCGATATTCTCAGAACTCAAAACAATTATTTTGATTACAGGAGGATAGAGAGAACATTTTAATTATAAACATCCTGCTGCCACAGTCTGCACAGAGTTCAGACCCTGTCACCTGCGCCGACCTGAAAGGCTTCAGGGGCTCCCGTCTGGGCTGAAGTCGGGCGCCGAAGAAAGAGAAACAGTGATCATGTCCATTGATGTGCATTAGAATGCCAGCGGCCGCCAATAAGTCAGTGTCAATGACACACAGGTGCAAAACAGCAGCAGGGACGGTGCCACCACCCCGGATTCACTTAAAGGATGCCTACGGCTACTTGCAGAATAGAACTACAGGCCATGGTATGTTACCAAATTCGAGGCAGCTGCAATAGTCAGCTGCCGAGGTCAGAGCAGTTCTGAGTTGCAGACTGCTAAAATAAATGATATTAATGCTCAATATGCCAGTGACTTTAATAACACACACTGAGACCTGATTGAGGCCAGTGCGAGTCTTGCAGGAAAGTCTGCACAGCACTGTCACGCTGCTGGTAATGCAGCTCCTCTGATGTTCGCTGTAAATCCCAGCTTCTCCCTCGCAGCATGCAGATGGTGTCAAATTGCTAAAAATATGTGAATAAGGCATTTTGGGCCAGTGATGCAGACAACCACACTAAAATACACAATATTAACGCCTGATGCGTGGTACTTGGCAGGACTGACTCTGCTCTACTTAAATCACAGCTCTACTGAGTCCATCAAGAGTCTAAATGGTTCTGTCATTGCTAACTCACAAAACACTAAAGAAAGTTGTTAGACACCTATAAACCTGTAATCTCCCCCTCGTTTGAGTGCCACCCTCTTTTCACTCATATCTCCAGACATTGACCAACACAATGCTTCCATAGACTTCAGAGGAGTCACCCTCTTTCCAAGTCAATATCACAAACCAACAAGCATTGAAAATGCAATAGGTATCGCCTTTGATTAAGTTAAAGCCCTTTGCTTTGCTAATGGTATTGGAGAGTAAAGCAAATAGCTTCAACTTAATAAAAGACAAGCCCTATCGCATTTTTAATGCTTGTTTAAATGTGGATCCAAGTCTGATTTTACACAAGTAAAATGTATATGTGGATATATATACACTAAGGTCTTTCCTGTGTTTTATTGGGGGCTTCAAATTATTTATATTTCACAGAGAAAAAAAACCCGTTGTATCCCATAAGTTGATAAATCAACGAGGAAAGTGCACAGTATACGACTCTGAAAGCGTTTTTGGCACTGGCAGCCCTTCTCCCTTAAGGACTAATGTAAATGCACTGCAGATTTAGTTAAGAATACAAATTTATGTCACATAAGGCTTGGCATTGTGGTCTTATTACGATCATCACGGCTTCAGTAAGAGTTAACGCTTTAGCAGTGACGTCAGTTGCGTTTCAGGGGAATGTGACTTCCTGGCGTCCTATGTGTGTGGCGGTGGGGGTGGAGGGGGTACGCCTCCCCCACTTTTGTTTAAAGAACAACATCCCTCCCTGTTTCCGCTCTAAGCTTTAGATGTTGTAGGATTCTACTTTGCATTCTGCTTCGCCTACAGCGATGAAAGCCCTCCCTCACCCGGATAAGATCAATGACACAAGATCCGCAAGTAGGAATCCCACCCAGGTCAACCAGAAAAAAAGAGATAGGGTTGCAGATACACCGCAAGGAAAAGAGCATTAAATACAAATAACCTGCTAATGAAGAACAGTGGAGAATGGTCTGTCAACGAAAAGAGAAAAGTATAGCAATGATCCAATCTCCATATTGGATCACAGTTGCACCGCCAACATGGAACTGATGATCTTCAGGGTCAACACCCCCTCAAAGGCTACCTGGAAAGGGGCCTCGGTTTACCGCCCACCAGGCCCATGTACGACGTTTGCCAACTCCCTAGTAGGAGCATTGGCCCTGCATATTAAATCTGGCAATGATTTTCTACTGCTGGGGGACTTTAATGTACATAGTGACTTAGCGGACAACACTGAGGTCCAGTCCCACCTAGCCGATCTATCCTCAATAGGACTGACACAGTACAATAAGGGCCCTACCCACCTAGCAGGCCATACATTAGATATGGTTCTGACCAATTCCGCCAAGATTGTGTGCAATCCCCCCACGCAGGTCAACTGGACTGACCATTTTGTTATTGAATTTGCCATGATTTATACAGCTAAACCCAGCAATCGACCTGCCCCCCCCCCCCACCCTTGCTGCGCAGGCAGTGGCATAAAATATCTCATGAAGTTTTTTAAGAGACACTGATTGAACCCCTAATTACAGCCTCGGACAACATAGAGATGGCAATGTCGAAATACAACCATGCCATTCTCACTGCGGTGGACGCTATAGCCCCTATAAAACTATGTAAGCTGCGCCCCGCCCAACGGCAGGAAGTTTGGTTTTCTGACCAACTACGCTCTCAAAAAAAGGCTTGCAGAAAGTTAGAAAAGTCCTGGAGATCATCCCGCTTTGAGGTTGATAAAAATTGCTATTACATCGCTCTGGCCTTATACCATAAGAATATCAGACTGGCCAGAAAGAACCATATTGCCTCGCGGGCAACGCCCCCAAGGTGTTGTATCGGATTCTTCAATCCTTTACTAAACCCACTGCTTGTGAGAGCCTAGAGTTATCATCACAACAATTATGTGATGATATCTCCCTATACTTCACCAACAAAATAGAGATGATTTATGATAAAATCATTAGCACTAGCCTTTCCTCGTGCTGCCCTCTGTCATCACCTCAGAAGAGTGGGTCCTCTAACTCTCTCTCATTGTCTGAGTTCCCAGCTGTCTCCCTGAGTGAGGTAGAAGCTCTAATGGGCCAAATCAATAGTGGATCTCCTCTAAATCTTAATCCTGCTACAATTGTGCCATCATTAGGCAAGTTGCTCGGCCCTATGATCCAGTCTTTAGTCAACCTCTCTCTTTCCGAGGGTAGAGTACCTCAAGAGTGGAAGATGGCTCAGGTTAGACCCATCCGTAAAAACTCCGCCATCCCCTGGATGGAATTGTCCAACCTCGTCCCATTTCTCTCCTCCCGCTTCTGAGCAAATTAATGGAAAAGCACGTCAATATCCATCTGTCGAGTTTTATCGAACAAACTGGAGGCCTGGATTATTCCCAGTCCGGCTTCAGGCCAAATCATAGCACCGAATCAGCTCTCCTCTCAGTGACAGATGACATCCGAATGTCCCTGGATAAGGGGAACTCGATGATTCTGGTGCTATTGGACCTGTCAGCAGCGTTCGATACGATATCCCATGACATTCTGCTCAGTCGCTTGGAAGAGGTGGGGCTTGAAGGCCGAGCACTGTCCTGGATGAGGCGCTTCCTATCGGGCCGTACACAGAGTGTTAGCATGGGCTCATTTCGATCTGCCCCTGTTGAGCTCACCAAGGGGGTGCCACAGGGCTCTTGTTTGAGCCCAACCCTTTTCAACATCTATGTGGCCCCCCTAGCTGGCCCTATGAGAACATATGGATTCATCACAGTGTCTTACGCTGATGACACTCAGCTTCTCTTCCCTTTTAAGACACTTAGCGCCACGGTCAAACAGTCCTTCTTTGAAGGTATGAAGGACGTGGCAAGATGGATGGCCTCCAATTTCCTACAGTGTAATGTGGGGAAGACCGAGGTGATGCTCTTTGGGGAAGCCACATTATTGTGGACTCCAGACTGGGGGCCAGCAGACTTAGCTTCCATCCCCAGCCCTAAGCAGGTTGTGAAGAACCTTGGTGTACGGTTAGACCAGGGTCTTTCATTAAAGGAACACGTAAATCAAACAGTTGGGTCTTGTTTTCATGTAATGGGACTCCTTTGTAGAGTGTTTCCTCTTTTACCAGATACTGTAAGAAAGACCCTTGTTCAGGCAGAAGAACCGGGTTTTAGAACTCAGCGGCGCCAGGGGAAACGCCCGATGTCTTCGGGTTCACCTGTCTTAGAATACAGAGACTCGGGATACTTCTCGGTGACGTCAAAGACCAAGTTTATTGGCTGCAACCAGAAACAGAGGTCTACGAAGCAAAACATGGGTGGTTCGCTAGAGACTGTACAAATTCATAGAGCGAGACATCGTCTTTTATGCTAAAAATCACATTCCTGGCTAGCATCAATTACATACAAACTGACCAATCACACAGTGACATTTCAAACATATCGCATGACGACAAACCCACTTTCCGTCGTCAAGCCCATCAGAAATGACAAGGCAAAATCCAACATTCCTGCTCGGACAGGCGAAACAAACCCATAATAAAAGACCTCAACCCAAATCATAAATTAAGCCATAAAGGAAGGAACAGAAACAGATGAGAGGCAAGATAGAAGGGTGTGTGCATGTACCATAAACTCAGCAATGTCCTGCTCTTTGATCTCTATCTGACCAGCTGCCTAACAAGGAACTGGCTCAACGAGGTCAGCCTCGGGCAAGGGAGTCAGCTCGTTCAGGTCACACAAAAGTCAGCTAAAGGTGTACGTGTCCCAAAGACTCGTTTGGCCGTAGTCATCGGCCTATGTGAGGGCAACCACAAAATGGCTGCCGTACACAAAATAGAACCGGAAGGTTCATGCCGCACTCGTCAGTTGCGGTCCGCTGATACCAAAATCGTCACGATACGATGACTTTTATTGAATGGGTTCAGAATCACGGAACCTCAGACCCTCCTTTTGCCCTTACATAGGCAATAAACCCAAACCCATGTCAGTCGGAATCCAGGTCTATATTCATCAGATCATCAATATGTTGCTGTAGCATCATCCTATTACTTAGCAACTCTCTCTGGACAGGTCTCCTCGCACACGAAGTAGCACACAGGCCACATATAGCAGGAGCACAATGTACACAAAGACAGAACAGGAAAAAGATAGCGAAGATCATCCCAATGACCATCAGAATCTTCCATCCCCACGTGGATAACAATCCCCAAAACCATCCCATCAACGACCAATCTCCTTCGTCCATATGTACAGACTCGGAGATCTTATGTAGCTTGGAAATGGCTTGGAAAACTGTCGGAGCGTTGTCTGAAATGAAAACGCAGCAGCTCGATTGAATCAATTTACATACCCCTCCTCTATCTGCAAGTATGACGTCTAACGCAACTCTGTTCTGAAGAGTCATAAGGCGATCCGACTGGAGCTCAGCAGTTTAGTTACTAAGGGCACCGGCAGTTTCAACTATGGTAGACTCAACCACTCTTGTCAACTGTTGAATGTTCCTGCTGTTAACCATAGGTCCCCAAAACGGCAGAAAACCCTTCAAGAAATCTCTCAATTCTTGTCCTGCAGTATCTTCCTTACTGAAGACACCTCTAGCAACTCTCGTCTTGTGGTAATCTGCCGCAGCTGTATATGTGAGAGGCAACAGGAACGAGACAAAACATGTGCCAGAGAAATCAGGGGGCAACCATGTATACGCTCTATCGTAACAGATGAAAATAGGTACCCTTAGCGGCTAGGAACGCTAGGGAAGTCTGGGACACAAAAACATACGTCTCAGGGCAGACACTCTTCCCTAACTGAGCTCTCGGATTCTTGCCATTACCTTGCAGACAATAATGACCCTGATGGGGCACTATCCAAATCGGAGGCGATCTTTTCGCGTGCTGGTTAACACTCAGACTAACTCCATATCCAGTCAAGTTCCATCCAATATATGCTTGTGTCTCATCTCTCGGGATAGTCTCATAGGAACTAATTCCTCTAATCATGTCGGCTATACCCTTGACTAGAGCACTAGTCTTTGGACTATCTTTCACAGAACGTAGGGGATAGACTCCATGAGCATAAATGAACATCGTTCTGTATGCCCAGACAGAACCATTGTAGCTAAAAGGCAAAACCAGGTAAGGAATACCTTTATCAGTAGTATGGGGCATAAGGCCACACACCCACTACTAGCTGGTGTTGGTGCAGAAGCTGAACAAAGGAATTATTAGCACATTCCAGTCTTCTAACAGTTTCATGTTCGGGCAGAGGATGAAAAGAATGTGAAGAAACAGTAGGAGGAGGCATAGGTTGCATAGTGGGCACAAACGTCAATTGAAAAGAGAATGTCACATATCCTATCAAAAATATCATTAAACTAATCAACATAAACAGACACAATATTAAAAAACGTTTTCTGCTCATCACTGTACATATTTTGCTCTCGAAGCTCCTTCTTTCAACAGGTCTCTCCATCTCGAAAAACTCCATCCTCTAATCGTGCTGCTTGCGGCAGTAGGGTGTTCCGTGCTAGGGAATGCGTCTGTCAGTTCAGGGAACGCCCTTAGACCAACCAGAAGCGTCGACCTAACGTCTTCGGCTTGCACTCCAAAGACTTGACACCGCGACCCTACAGCTGAACCCGGATGGTGGTTCGAAAAACAAAAATCAAAATAGTTCCTCGGAGGAGAGCTTAACCTTAAAAGTCAGCAAAGAAAGAATGTATTTATTTATTAGTCCCACGACTCTTGGTCGCAAATTATAACGCTCTTTGGCAGGCAATGTCTGTTCTCGAACTAAAAGCTCAGGTTCAGAAGTGTCCAAACGATTCGACGGAGGCACAGCTTCTTGCAGAAGATCGTCGCTTTCTCGTTCAGTGTTTGTTCCAATCAAACATGCATCGCTAAAAGGCAGAAAACGAGGCACAGTTTCAGTCTCAGAATCTGGAAGTCCTTTCTGGACCCACCGGTCGTACGGCAGAGGCAAAGGAGCTCTCTTACAATGTACGCCGTGGATCCAGCTCTTTTTACTGTGCACTCGCACTGCTGAACTTGTGGACAGAAGTACCAAGTAGGGACCAATCCAGCGGGGCTGCTCGTTCTTGATCCGCTGGAAGTTCTTGATCAGGACCCAGGAGCCAGGTTCGATGGCGTGTCCTGGATCTTCAGAAGCTTGTGGCAGTGTATCATGAACCTGTTGGTGCAAAACACTCAATTTAGCCGTCAATTCTAAAGGTAATCAAGCAATACAGGGTGTTCTATCTCACTAAATTTTGTCGGCCACGGCACTCCCCAAATATTTGCCTGGCGACCAAACAGGACTTCATAAGGACTAAGTCCCATTCGCGAATGCACAGTCATTCTTGTGGACAGAAGGGCTAATGGCAAGGCATCTGGCCATTGTAAACCAGAGCTCACCTGAATCTTGGCTAGTTTTAGCTTAAGGGTGCCATTATAGCATTCAACTAAACCAGCTGATTGGGGGTGATTTGCAGCGCGGAACTTTTGACGGATTCCTAACCCATCACACACTCTCTTCATCACTTGACCCACAAATTCACTCCCATTGTCACTCCAGATCATTCTCGGCAAACCATACCTAGGGAAAGATTCCTTAATAAGGGCTTTAGCTGTGGACAAGGCAGTGTTATCTTTCAAAGGGTACGCTTCCACCCATCTCGAAAAAGAGCTAACAACCACTAACACATACTTCAGGTTGTTACACCACTCCTTAACCAAGTTCTCTGCACACTTAGGAATACCAGCATTTTGCTATACTGGAGCTAACAACTTGCAAATCCCTTTCACACTGATATGAGCCATTCCATGAGCCATTGTAACTACTGGAAGTACATATGCATCAGGTAACAATCATCGCTGATGCTCTGACAACTCAATTCAACAACCATTCGAATCCAATTTACCCTTACTTTCTCTCCATTCATTCAACTCTTTCTCTGTAGCTTCAGCTTGAATGGACTTCACACTCTCAATCGTATCTTCACACATACTTCTATCAGGAACCCATCTCGCCGGACCCGCAACATACATTCGACTCATCACATCTCTCGCAGTTTCTTTCGCAACTTCATCTGCAAACGCATTACCACGACCTACATCATCAGTAACTTTCTTATGCGCACTGCATTTCACAATCGTGACTTGCAACAGCAAAGTAAGTGACTCAAGAAGTTCATTCACCAACTGACCATGCTGAATCTTAGTTCCATGCGAAGTCAGGAACCCACGCTCTTTCCACAAACGTCCAAAACTATGAGCCACACCAAACGCGTACTGGCTATCGGTATACACAGTCACTCGTTTCCCTTTCGACAACACACACGCTCTTGTCAATGCAATCAACTCTGCTGCTTGCGCTGAATTATGTGGGATACGTGCATCTTCAACAATCTTATGCAAAGTTGTAACAGCATATGCCGCAGTTGTATCACCATTCGGAAGCTTAAAGCACAAACCATCATCCCATAAGGTACCATCACACTCTGGAAGAGGAGTGTCCCTAAGATCTATTCTCCTTTTCGTTTCTTCCTCTGTCCTAAGGAAGCAATCATGCTGTTCAACAACATCTGTCTCAACTGAAATCGGCAACAACGTAGCTGGATTCAACATGTTGCATCTCTTTATATGCACATGACTCGCTAACAATGTCAATTCGTAACCTGACAACCGAGCACCAGTTAAGTGCTGTGTCTTGGTGCGATTCAACAAGGTATCCACTGCATGTGGGACCATCACAACCAATGTATTATCCATCACCAAACCAGCAGACTGTCGAATAGAAACAGCCGCTGCTGCTGTAGCTCTCAAACAACTTGGCAACGCTCTAGCTACCGGATCCAAAGTCGACGAAAAATACGCACATGGACGTTGCTTATCGCCGAACTGCTGTGTCAAAACTGACAATGCACATCCCTCTCTCTCGTGGACATAGAGTGTAAAAGGCTTACTGTAGTCGGGAGTACCCAACACAGGAGCCGAACACAACGCATCGCGCAATTCTGAAAAGCTCTTCTGACATTCGTCAGTCCAAAGAATAGGATTTGGAGTATCCTTAACAGTAAGAGCTATCAAAGGTTTCGCAAGCAAAGAAAAATTAGGGATCCACTGTCTACAATACGATGTAATACCCAGAAAAGCACGCGCTTCTCTCTGTGTCATAGGCACACTCATTGTCGCAATAGCTTGAATTCTTTCTGGGGTCAATCTCCTTCCCTCCTTCGATAAGAGGTGACCTAAGTAGGTAACTTCTTGTCGACAATATTGCAACTTCGAAAGAGACACCTTATGATGGAAATCAGACAAATGACATAACAACGACAAAGTAGCCTCTCTACAAATCTCTTCCTTGTCAGCAGCAACTAACAGATCGTCAACATACTGAATAAGAGCAGCACCATCAGGTAAAACAATTGAATCAAGCTGTGTTTTCAAAGCCTGACTATAGATCGATGGACTCTCACAATAGCCTTGAGGAGCGCGCTTGAACCGGAAACTTCGGCCTCCTAAAGAGAAGCCAAAAATATCCCTACTCTCCTCAGCAATCGGGATGCTGAAGAAAGCATTCTTCAAATCAATCACCGAAAACCACGTGGCTGAAGCCGGAATCAAAGTCAGTAAAGCGGTGATATCAGGTACAACAGGAAATTGCGGAACAACAATCTTATTCACCTCGCGGAGATCGATCACAAACCTATATACAGGAGGTTGTGAAGAATCAGTTCTTTTCAAAACAGGCAAAACCGGACTATTGCACATATTACCTCTCTTTTCCTCAATCACACCTTTCTCGATCAGATCATAGATGATCGCCAGAAGTGCTCTTTCACCATCACTAGAAATCCGATATTGGGGAATACGGGGCAATCTAGCATTCGATTTCAACGTCACAACATATGGCGGAATCTCCAAGAGACCCACATCATTAGGACCAGTAGCCCAAAGAGAATCAGGGAGAGAAGACAATTCAGCTGGAAGTCGATCTTTAGATAAATACATCGGATAGATCACTCTCTTACCCAATGTAAGCTGTACTCCTGAAGGGGAACAATGTAGCGTCGCATATAATCTTTTCAACAAGTCCAATCCCAACAAGTTCTCACCACAACCAGTTGTCAGAATAAGGGGTGCTTCGAAGTCCAACAGAAATAGACCAAGGACTAGAAATCCGATTAGTAACCGGGGCGCCAGAAAAACCTACTGAAACATTTGTTAAGCCAGACAAAGGTGCGCCAGGGAGTTTAGAGTGCATGATAGAACTCTTTACAGCACCAGTATCCAACAGAAAAGGCTCTGACACACCTAATGCAATCACTTTAACATAAGGTCCACTCTGATCTACTGGAACTGAAACAACTCCCCCTCTTTGTCTATGGCTGTCCTAGCAATCATTACCATCCACATTCTCCCCTTCGACGTAGTAATCGTCCGCATAGTACTGAGCTGTCCTACCAGACGCACCATTCTGTTGATCAAAGCTATTCATAGAATTCTGTGGAGGCAAGGAACGCGCATTTTGAGGAAACACACCACGTCCTCTACCTCTAGGAGCTTGCTGAACACCTCGACCTCTCACACCAGAAGCACCATTCGTGCGCTGTAACAGAACTGGACAACTATTCTTGAAATGACCCTCTTCTTTACAATACGCACACTGATTAGGGCCTACAGGAAAACGCTGTTGAGAAGACTCGAACCTTTGCGAGTTTCTCTGATATTGCTGAGGTTGCTGATAATCGCGCTGATTATTACGAGGCGGATACGCTTGCTGTAGAAGAACCTTCGTCTTCAGCTCTTTAGTCTTTTTGTCAGCTCTATCTTTCTCATCCTTATCTCTATTCTCGTAATACTGTGCAGGTGCCAAAATCAATGCTGACGACAAACAGGCCAAGCACTCTCAGAATCCTTCAACTTAGTGCACAACTCGGGAAGCAAATTTTCTTTTTTTTTTTTTTTTTAAATATATTTTTATTGCAGGAATTAGTAAATCGTTACAGTATCGACCAGCTTTGTATCATAAACAATATCAACGGAACAAGACCCACTGGCCCCCCACCTTCAGACCCGAACACAGCCATCCGGCCCACAACCCTGGGGTCGGGCGGCGAAATGCAGAGGGGGATCAGTTGGATGTTTGAGCTGGTCCGGATGATTCACTGTCCGTCATCTGCTTTTCTAAACAAGCCTATAAACCCAAAAGAAAAGAGAACCCCCACCCACAAAGAACTTCTAAGCAAAAGAAAACCCACCCAACCCCCCCACCAGCGCCAGGGAGCCATCTACACAGGATCTGCCTTGGGACCCACGGGGAAAGCAATAGGACCATCAGTTCAAACGTTTACCGGGACTCGGGGCGAGTCGCTTCTTCACTCTCAGAGTCGCTGGGGGCACAATAATCCCTGAGGGCCTGCACCAACGTTTCCCATTCCAACGCGGCCTCCTGCGCCTTCTCATTACGCTGCCTCCAAGCTAGTTGATATCTCAGCGCGCTCTCCCCCGCCGCCCATTTCAAAAGCTCATTGTGCCATCTGCCGCCTGTCGGACCAACCCGTGCCTTCCAGTTCCTGGTCACCTCTCGTTTAGCCAGGAGGAGCCCTAGGTCGATAAATTTACTAGTGATTTTATTTCTGGGGGTATGGGGGAACCAGTGCAGGAGCCCCACCGCCGCATCGAATGATAGGGTTCTCCCCGTCACCTCCTCCAGGGTCGTCCCTACTTCCCGCCAGTAAGATGACAGACTTGGACAGGCCCATAACATGTGTAGGAGGTCCGCTTCCGGAGCCGGACACCTAGGGCATGCCGCCGAATTCGTGGCAAAATATCGCCTGATTTTCACCGGGGTGAGGTATGCTCTATGGAGAACGTAATAGTGTACCAGCTGAAAACGGGCGTTGCGTGTGCCCTTCCAGGCTCGTCTCACCAACTGGGACCAAGTCATCTCCGGGATCTCCCTACCAATGTCCTCCTCCCAACGGTGTTTGAGAGTGGTGAGAGGAGCTAACCCTTCGTTAATCAACCTGCCGTAGAGGCAAGTGACCGCCTTCACCGTGCCCGCCGACATCATCACGTACTGGCACACCTGAGATAAGGGGGGTTCCTCCTGCCCGCTCTTCCAGTGTGCCTGGATCGCTCTCATAACGGCCGAGTGTAGCAGAAAGTCACCGCGGGGGATCTCGAAGCGGTCAAGAAGATCTTGGAAGGACAAGAGCGCTCCGTCCTCGTATAGATCCCCGACCAGCTGTAGGCCGGCATCCTCCCAGGCCGCCAAGCGTGACCAATCCCCTCCGTGGGGGAGGGCCGTCAACATCCCCAACGGTATTTCAGGTGCATACGGGATCCTCAGTTGGCCCCGGGCGTGGGCCCGGTTCCAACACAGGCGGATGGTCCGCTCCTCCATCGACAAGTCTCGAAGGGCCAATCGCTGGCGCAGCGCTATAAAGGATAGAACATGCCTGGCCATGCCTGTTCCCCTTCCGTCTTCCGGGCCCCGGAATTCCCTGGCGACCTCCTGGGTGAAGGTCTGGAGCTGCGCCGCCAGATAATACTTTTCAAAGTCCGGCACCGCGAGCCCCCCCTCGTCTTTTGGCCTCATCAGGGTTTTGAGGGCCACCCGCCGGCGGCCCGATCCCCAGAGGAATCCGACCACCATGGAGCGTAACAGTCGAAACGTGGCCGGTGGGACCCAAATCGGTAGAGTCCGGAAATAGTATAATAACCGGGGGAGCGCCACCATTTTAAGCAGGGCGATCCGACCCGCCACCGAAAGCGGCAGCGTGGCCCAGAAGGCCATGCAGCCCCGGAGTGCCCGAATGCTGCGGGCAACGTTCCCGTCTAGTAGGTCAGGGTGTTCGTGATAAACAAATACCCCGAGGTACTTAAAGCAGTCGGGTTCCCACCTAATCTCCCTACTTAGGGCAGGGGCAGGAGTACCCCTGCGTATCGGAAAAAGACAGGTCTTGGGCCAATTCACATGGAGACCCGAGACCTCCCCGAACTCTGTGAGCGCCGCCGCCGCTCCACGTAAAGCGTCGAGCGGGTCCTCCAGGAAAAGCAACAGGTCGTCCGCATATAGTGAAACATAATGCGGGCCCGCAGGCGTCCACAAGCCCGTATAATGGGCTCCCGATCGAAGGTGCAGCGCGAGTGGCTCCACCGCCAGCGCAAAGAGAAGTGGGGACAATGAGCACCCCTGCCGCGTGCCTCGTTCCACCGGATACCGCGAGGAAATCAGTGGTCCCGCCCGGACCCTGGCCGATGCAGAGGTATACAGAACCGTGGTCCACCTGATAAAGCCCTCCCCGAGGCCGAATCTCCGCAGCACTGTGCAGAGGTAGTCCCACTCCAGGCTATCAAAAGCCTTCTCTAAGTCCACCGACAGAACGACCGGGGACGGGGCATCCACAAGCGGTTCCCCTAGCAAACGGAACAACCTGCGGATATTCATAGTCGTGTTCCGCCGTGGGATGAAACCAGCTTGGTCTACATGCACCAGAGAACTCATGTGTCCCAGCAGCCTCGAGGCCAAGATGCTGCTCAGTATTTTATAGTCCACCGTCAGCATCGATAGGGGACGGTAGGACCCCGGGTCGGACGAGTCTCGGCCTGGTTTAAGGAGAGGAACCACCAACGCCTCACACATCGAGCTCGGGAGTCGCCCCAGCCTCTTCGCCTCCCTGTAGACCACCAATAGTCGAGGGGCTAGGAGGTCAGCGTAAGCTGCATAAAACTCCACCGGCAGGCCATCAAGGCCCGGGGTCTTGTTTCTCGCCATCCGTTTAATGGCCCCGCGGATCTCCCCCAGCTCAATGTCAGATCCCAGGGCTTTCGCCACTTCCTGCTCCACCGTGCGGAGCTCCAGTGGACGTAAATAATCCTCAAGCCGGTCAGGGTCTCGTGCGGAGCGACTACGGTATAAACATTCGTAATAATGCCGGAAGCAGCTAAGAATCTCCGGTTGGGTGTGTACCTCGGTGCCATCTGTCTGTCGCATACTTGTCGTCGATTGGGATTGGCGCGTAGGGTTTGCCAACCACGCCAACAACGCGCTCGATCTGTCTCCTTCTGCGATGGAGCGGACCGTGTAGGCCTTATAGTCAAAACAGCGGAGCCGTTCGACCTCAGCCGCCACCTTTTCCCTCGCCTCCGCCGTTTGTATTTGCAATTCCGGGTGTCCGGGGCGCCGAAGTTCAAGCTCGCGGAGTTTCCGATCCGCTGCATCTAAGTCAGCTAGGATAACACGCCTCATGCCCACCTTCTTAGAAATACAGTAACCCCTCACCACCACCTTAAAAGCATCCCACTCTAACGCTCTGGTACTCGCGGTGCCGCCGTTGGATGCAAAGAATTCCAACACCTTGTCCCCCAGGTCCGCCCTGAAAGCACTGTCCTCAAGGGTCTCGGGTTGCAGCTTCCAGGTGGGCACCGCCGGCCTCCCGGGGAACCAGCGAAGGTCCAGCAGGAGGGGGTTATGGTCCGAAATGGTCCTGGATAAGTACTCGGATCTGACCGCAGCCGAGACCAGTTCGGGCGATCCAAGAAAGCCATCTAGTCTGACGTGTAACTCATGAAGGCTCGAGAAATACGAATAATCCCGAGCTGCGGGGTGATGTGCCCTCCAGATGTCCGTCAAACCCCAGCGAGTCTGCCAATCCTGACGACCCTTAGCTGTGCGACGAACCGGAGAGTCAGGAAGCGGTGGATGCGAGCGATCAATGTCTACGTCCACTACGGAATTGAAGTCTCCGCCAAGCAGGAGGGGCCCGGAGAAGAAGTGGGCCAACGAGCCCGATAACCCGGAAAGGAAGGCAGTCTGGTCCATATTAGGAGCGTACACACAACAAACGTTCAAGTCCCTCCCTCCCAGAGTTCCCGAGATGGCCACATAGCGCCCCTCTGGATCTATCACTGTTCTCGTGACCTGGAAGGGGACCCCCGCCCTGATCCATATTAGCGCCCCTCTGGCATAAGCGGAGTACGAGGTGGAAAAGACCTGCCCTCGCCATCTACGCTGTAGCGCCGCCCCTTCCGCCTTGTTCAGATGAGTTTCCTGCAGCAGCGCCATTTGCACTCCCCTACGCACTAAATAAGCGTGGACCTTGTGGCGCCTGGACATAGTATGAAGCCCCCTTACGTTCCAAGTGACACATTTCAAGTTAGCAACATCAGCCATTGTCCCATAACGTTCTCGCACAGTCTCCCCATCCGGGTCCCCACAAAGAAAAGACAACATTCCTCCCAGCACTGATGGCGGCCATTTTCCCCAACCAAAACCAAACCACCCAAGAACAAACCAAACCCTCACCCACCCCCCCCAGAACAGGACCCAAACTATACCATCTAGATCCCATCCAAACCTCGCCTTCCATCAACCCAATAACCCCTACTAATCCCACGGTCGCCACCGTGGGAAGGCCTTAAGGGCCAGGTGCGGGCCGGGCGGAGGCAGTGGGCCTTCGACGCCTAGGCCACCAGGACTATAGCAAGCCCTAAACAGTGTCGCCAACCTCTCCCGGGGCAGAAACAGGGTCACCCCCCCCCTCCCTCATTGTCAGCAGCTCATGGACGGCAACCGCCTCCCCCCTGCCGGGCCCCCACCCAAAATAAGGCAGCACACCCCGTTACCCTTGTCCATCCAAGAGGTCCTCCACCGATTTCGGTGTGATCACCGGTGTATGGGCGCTATCAGTCACTGAGTCCTCCGAGTCCGATGGTGCCACCTCTTCGCCCAGGGTTTCCTCCTCCTCGACGGCTTCGTCCTGTGCACCCGACAACTCCGATAACACTTCCAGCACCCCCCTCCGCTCCGACGACGTCTCTGCAGTGGAGGGCCCTCCCGTGCGGCCGCGGCGATTCCTGATCCTCCTGGATCGCCGTCTCTGTTCCGGCTCATCTGCCTGTTGGGATGAGGAGCCGAAGCCATCTTTCCCTGTCCTGTAAAGCTCGAGCCAGGCACAGACATCCTCCGGGGTGTCGAAGAACTGAGTTTTGTCGTCGACTATAATGCGGAGCCTCGCAGGGTAGAGAAGCGAGTACTGGATGCCCTCGCTCCTGAGCTCGCGCTTGACCGCCAGGAAGGAGAAGCGCTTGCGTTGAGTCTCGTAGGTGTAATCCGGAAAGATGTTCACCTGACTGTTCGCTACTTTGAATGGACCATTATGCCTGGCGGCGTTGAGGATCAAATCCCTGTCCCGAAAATGCAATAATCGCGCCACCACCGGCCTCGGGGTGCGTCCTTGTTGCAGCGGCCGCGCCGGAACTCTGTGGGCACGCTCCAGAGTGTAGAAGGAGGATAGCCCCTCCGGGGCCACCGTGTCGCGGAGCCAGGTCTCCAAGTATGTCACCATGTCGCCATCCTCGATTTTTTCCGGGAGGCCCACTACACGAATGTTGTTCCGCCTGTTGCGGCCTTCCGCATCCTCCGCCCTCTGCTCCAGGGTCGCAATTCGGGACAGGGCGTCCTTCATCGTCGCAGCCAAGGTTCGCTGCGCCGGCTCCAAGGTTTTCACCGAGCCCTCCACTTCTTTGACCCGGTCCGAAAGTTTGCCATGGTCCGCCCTGAGGAGACCTAGGCTCGTCGCCACCTGGGCAATGTCCTGTTGGAGGGCCGATCTCGTGGTCGTTATCGCTTCCAGGACGCGGTCGAACTGCCGTTGCATCGACGCGCCACCAGAACTCTGTGGGTCCCCAAGCTCTTCTTTGTCCTGGGCTTCCGAGTCCGAGGCGGTCGGGGTAGGCCCCTTGGCACTTCTAGGTTTCCCCATGTCGCCGGGGGCACTCCGTGAAGGTCCCGGAGTAGGTGTCTCCGGGCGTAGACGTCGACCAAAACTCTCCCGGCTACTGGTCCTCAGATCGCGTATGGGAGACCTCCGTCTCCAAGGCCTGTGGAGACTTCTCCGCTTCGACTCACGCCACTGCCACGGCGTCCGAGGGCACCGATGAGGGGGCGGAGATAACCGTCGCCGTGCCGGGCAGGCCCGCTCACCCGTTAGAGATCCAGGGCGAGGGTTTCCAACTCCACCGGACGATGTGTAGCGCCAAGGTGTCGCGCCTCCCATGGAAGTGGGCTGGCCGGGAGGACGCAGCTAGGTGCGGAGTCGCGAGACGGGCCACCGCCTGGATCGCAGGGCGTCCGCTCCCGGGGTCCCCTATAACGTGGGCATCCGCCCGGCCATCCAACCGAGTGCAAACTCGTCGGGAGAAATCCGATCCAATAGACAGCCAGTGCAGAGAGCAGTCGGGAATGGCGAGGTCGGGCGCCTGTCGCTGCCTGCGACGCTCTTCCAAGTCAGTGGGTCCGACCAGGGGGACAAAGAAGTCCGGGCGCCATGTTGGGTCGCACTCCGCGACTCCGCAAACTTCGGTTGCACTCCGGAGCAACCCCCGTCGAGCCCCACCAAGGGTCCCGGCAGGTCTTCGTCGGTCCGCTCAATCGAATGCGGGGTCTGGGGTGCCCCGCAGCCTCCGATTTACAGGATAAATCCGGGCTCAGTCCCGGAGCCGAGCTCTCAGGCGACCATCGCCATCGGCGCCCAAGCCACGCCCCCTCGGGAAGCAAATTATGCACGAACTTGTCAACGAACAACCGTTGACCACCTTCCGTACTCATATCCTGACCACTATAGTCGACAAACGTCTCTTCGAACCTAGTGAAAAAGTCAGACACACTTTCGTCTTTCTTCTGCTTACATGCAGACAACTTGTCCCAATTAACACTCACGGCGGGCATTAAAGTCTTCATGTAATTTACAATCCTACCAGGGAGTTCTGCAACTAAATCCTCTGGTTTAGCACCACCAACTTGTCTAGCATCTGCGGCACCAATATTAACCCATGTATCCCCTAACTCTTGCCCATGATCCGTATGACGAATCATTCCCCATATAGGCTGTGGAACAACATTCCCAAACAACATGTCTATGTCGGCTAAATTCATAATACATGAATCTGCAGTCTGTGATAATTCCTTATAGTACCCTGCAGGATTTTTGCGTGTATCAGGCAAAGACTGTTTAAGGGCCAAAACTTCAACTTGCTTCCATGGAACATGTACCCAAACACGCTGAAAATGAGGCGGAATAGCTGGATTAGCAGCTGCATCTCCTGGCCTCCAAACTAGGGGGAACCTATCTCCTCGGATATTGTCGCGCCTTTCTCCTAACTGAAGAATCAGGCTCAAACAGTCGCTGAGAAGGAAATTCACTCCTAAACGACAACAACGTCGCTACTGCTCTCTCAACGTCAACACCCACTATAGTTCCCTTCGCAAACTCAGACTGTATCTGGAAAAACTCAGGCGGAGCTCGTCCCAATTCACCATCTTCCCATTCTTCACGAAGAAAAGTACACATTGTCCCAAAAAGATATCTCTGCGTCGGTTCTTCCCATTGACGGAAAACATCCATGACACACTCAAAACTATACTTCAAAGGATAAGTAACCCATTTACGCGCCAAATGATCGAATACTGAACGTTCATCTGGACCAGGCAATTGGCTACGCAATTGTTTACGCTCTGCAACAGGAGACATACCCAATGATCCAAAAAGAGGAGAAAAGAGACCAGCAACAGTATCGGTCATTCTTTGTCGAACAGAAGGAGAAGTCGACAAAAGAACAGGAGACAAAGCAGAATGAGAGGAAACCAAAGTCGGAACAGTAACAGGAGGAGTAAACAATACAGGCGTAGGAGTAGCAGACGAAGGAGGTAGAAAAGGCAGCGGCCCTTGAGGAGGCTGCGCCAAAGGAGTAAGAGCCAACGGAAGAGGAGCTGGCTGTTGTACAATAACAGGTGGCAAAGCAACAGGAGGTTGCGCATCTAAAGGTTGCGGAGGTGCCGTAGCACTCTGCGCATAAGGGGGTGGCGAACTCAATAGATGCGACATTAAAGGATCTTTCTCAAGATCTTTCTTTTCATCTTGCTGTTGAGGTGGCAAAGCTGGATAGCACTTGTCTATCGCCATTTTACGTTGCCTAAGCAACTGTTCACTTTCTTGTTCTTCTTCGTTATCCCTAAACTGTATAGCAGCTTGCACCATTGACATACCTTTTTCTCTCTTATTTCGCTTTGCTAACTTAATTTCTTTCTGTTTGGCTTCCTTTCGCCATAAGCGGAAAGAGTCAAACATCGCCGGCCGGGCTTTCTTCTTGAACAGTTTAACTTCTAGATTGTCTAAAATCTCTGTTTCAAAGCTACCATATTGGGGCCACTTTAGGACACCGTCCTTCCTAGTATACCTAATCCATACTGCATTATACGTGATGGGGCCCACGCCATGTTTTAAATAGAGCTCATAGGTCGGAGTTCCAATCAGAGGAACCGGACACGAGTCCTCCAATCGGGAATCCCTATTACAACCACAACAAAATATCTTTCCAAGTCTGCTAAGACCAGGCATCTTCGCTCACTAGTCTAGCTTCAAACTTCAAGGGAATATCAAAGACGATAGTCTCGCGAATACACGAGTCCCTCGGCTTTGGGGCTTGCAAGTCCCAAATCAAAGATCCCAAGGGGATACCCAAAACAAAACTAAGGACTGGGAGACGCTCCACTCATACTTAACTGAAATGTTGATGGCGTCGCCAGAAGACCCGTCTATTGTCTCGCTTTACAAAACGTCTAATGGCTCCAAGACAGGGCTACAGTCAGGGCAGCAGTCCTTCGTAGCCGTCGGAAAGCGGGGAACCTCGCAGCAATACAGGGGTCGATGAAGTGGCAGGCCTTCCTCCAGAATTTTCACAAGAAGCCCCTCACGATCTTCAGGCTTGGACCGGTATCGCTGGAGTTGCCCTACGTTGGGCGCCAACTGAAGAACTGGGTTTTAGAACCCAGCGGCGCCAGGGGAAACGCCCGATGTCTTCGGGTTCACCTGTCTTAGAATACAGAGACACAGGATACTTCTCGTGACGTCAAAGACCAAGTTTATTGGCTGCAACCAGAAACAGAGGTCTACGAAGCACAACACGGGTGGTTCGCTAGAGACTGTACAAATTCATAGAGCGAGACATCGTCTTTTATGCTAAAAATCACATTCCTGGCTAGCATCAATTACATACAAACTGACCAATCACACGGTGACATTTCAAACATATCGCATGACGACAAACGCACTTTCCGTTGTCCAGCCCACCAGAAATGACAAGGCAAAATCCAACATTCCTGCTTGGACAGGCCAAACGAACCCATAATAAAAGACCTCAACCCAAATCATAAATTAAGCCACAAAGGTAGGAACAGAAACAGATGAGAGGCAAGATAGAAGGGTGTGTGCATGTACCATAAACTCAGCAATGTCCTGCTCTTTGATCTCTATCTGACCAGCTGCCTAACAAGGAACTGGCTCAACGAGGTCAGCCTCGGGCAAGGGAGTCAGCTCGTTCAGGTCACACAAAAGTCAGCTAAAGGTGTACGTGTCCCAAAGACTCGTTCGGCCGTAGTCATCGGCCTATGTGAGGGCAACCACAAAATGGCTGCCGTACACAAAATGGAACCCGAAGGTTCAAACAAAATCAATGAATACACAGTGTTTCCATTGATCGATTATGACGAAAACACTCGTACATGCCGCACTCGTCATTTGCGGTCCGCTGATACCAAAATCGTCACGATACGACAACTTTTATTGAACGGGTTCAGAATCACGGAACCTCAAGGCCCTGGTGCTCAGCTGCCTGGACTATTGCAACGGACTGTTGCTTTCAGCAAATGATAGCCTACTTTGTAGGCTCCAGGTGGTACAAAATACTGCCGCTAGGCTAGTTCTAAACGCACCGCCCAGATCCCCCTCACGCCCGTTGCTGGAAAAACTCCATTGGCTGCCGATCCGTCAACGGATTAAGTTTAAGACCTGCTGTGTTGTCCACAAGGGCCTGCACGGTTTGGGCCCTGCGTATCTGGCTGGGAAGTTCGCTCCCTACGATCCAGTACGCAACCTTCGTTCCAGTAACCAGTCCCTTCTTCAAATTCCAACCATTAGAAGGGCTAGACAGGGGTTAAAAGCACTCTCCTATCTGGGCCCATGCCTTTGGAATAAACTCCCTGCCTCTCTTAGACAGTGTACCAATCATCTGACATTTAGGAAACTGTTAAAAACATTCTTATTCCAACCTTAGCACCTCCTCTAGCTCTCTTCCATCCTTTGAGCTGTTCTCTTGCCTTGGCGCGGAGATACTCCTTCGGGAGTCGATTCCAGCGCGGAACAAATCCATAAATAAATAAATGGGGGCGGGGTGGAGTATATTGGGGTGACTAAGCGATCATACAGAAGAGATGATGTTTAGAAGAAACGGAGAAGGGGATTGTCTAGCAGGGAGAGGAAGGGAGGAACGACCTCTGAGTCTACTCACAGGTGGTTCTCAGGCCTCCAGGCAGCATCAGCAGACCTGGGGCCGTACGCTCCGCGGCACTCTGCACCTCTCGTTGCTTGGGGGTGGGTCAGACGTTTGTGGATCCCTGCATCCTCTCTGCCCCGGCACCTGCAGAAGGGGTCCTGTCCTCCTCAGGCTAACTGAAGCGTGGCTCAGCACACACAACAAAGGGACAGTCAGCCGCCGTGCCGGCTCCGTTGGCGCGCCGTCATCCTCACGGGATGTCATGCGCCTGGAAATAAACAGCGGGGGTGTTGTTATGGAAATACAGCGTTTCTGTTCGTGACGACACAAAGGCAGCCGTGTGTTTATTTTCGCATCGCGCTTTCACTTTAAGTAAAAGCGCGATGCGGAAGTAAACACACGGCTGACTTTTCCAAAGCCGAATGAGAAAAAAAAAGTGCGTAGGGATCAATGAAGGAGAAAGTGTCACGCCGCCAGTAAACAATCCAATCCTGGTGGGCGGGACCAAAAAGAGACAAGCCGACAACAAGGAGGGACTAAGAAGCCTCCTTTATAATCAGAAGCCAGCGTTTCGCATAGAAGATGACTCCATCGAATGAGGAAGATGGGCGGGGCTTCAACTCCGTCTCCGAGAGCTTTGTAATCTGTATTGATTAGAAGAAGCTCTCTTATGACAAGAGCAGCGCATGCGAGCTGCTTTCGCCAGCCGAGACCTAAAAACTCCGCTTATTATAATCACTTTAGTGGGATCGCTCTCTAGAACATACAACTTCACCAGCGCCCTCGTTGCAGAGTTGTCATACTGAAAAGAAAGCAGCCTAAACAAATAACTCACTTTACGACTGAGATAAGGTGACCAGATTTTGTGAAACAAATACCGGGACAGGCCAGACATAAAAGTAGGAATAACGGCTTTAGCCGTACCTCTACATTGGGCCTGTCTTGTTTTTAGGTCTCGCCTAGCGAACGCAGCACATGCGCTGCTTCGCCTTTGCAAGACTATTGTTGTGGGTTTGGTGCACGAAGGGAGACAAACAATGTGCGCGCACGGAGAGGCGATGTGCACATGCATGGCGTCTCCTCTCTGCCTCAAGGAGGGAGGGGGAAACTTGAGGTAATTAGTGGTGTTGGTTTCTGGATGTTTGGCTTTCATCGTCTGTTCACACTGTAGTCAGAGAGGCTGGTCGAGGGGGTAAGGTTACACAGGGCACAGGGGTTGGCCGGGTATTATTTCAGTGATGGCCCCTTCCCAAGACAGTTTTCACACTGCTGGCTTCCCTCCTACTGACCCCAACGTGGACTCGGCGCAGACTGGACGACCCATCTTTCTCTCTCGCAAGGTACATTCTTAAAGGGGATTTTGTTGATCTCAAGGTGCATATTTTTGTGATGCTGCTGTGACCCCTGAAGGTCGATGGTACTCTATTGTGACGCAGATTGTTCGAGTCTGGTTCGAGAGTATGCAGAGAAAAACATAACTTGGGCATTTTTGAACCTACGCAAAACGTAACAGAATATAAACGACCGCACGTGTGCGCATGCGCGTTAAAGATAGTGTTAGATGTGTACTAAAAGGTTGGATTGTCAACATTGGAATCAGGTGGACGGGGGCATTGGCACACTCGTGTTTCTACATTGTGTTATTGTAAGTAAAGTATTTTGCCTCCGATTGATCTAGTCCATTGTCTGTCTAAATTGGGTTCAACTACAAATGGCAGGGGTTACGAATGCAGAAAGTATTACACATACCAGCCAGTCTACTTCTGCCAAAAAACCTTTTGGAGTGAAAACAGACAGTTCTCAGCCCAGCACCATACGTCCAGAGTAGGCCTAATATGTTAGGCTTTTGGTTTTAATCTCTTCCTTCTTAAGGAAGGCCTGCATCAGCTGTTCCGCCCGGGGTGATGCTCCCTCAGCAATGACTTTGTCAGTGGTAGTGAAACTCTCATCAAATAAGCTAGACTTCACTTTTAACTTGAGTTTAATGCTTTTAGCAATTACTTGTGCTTCCTTTAACCTTCACCCCCATCCGTGCGGCCAGGTGTTTATGTCACAAACTGGAAAAATAAAAAAACGCCGCACAAGCACCTCTGGCGCATCACTGAGCTCCAACCCTAAAGACGAATTGGCCATAAAACTGCCCCAACAGTTTCCAGGCTCTCATACAAACCTTTCTTCAGAACCTCACCTTAAGGCTGAATTCTAGCTGTGAAGTATTGAGCATTGTTGCACTGAGGCCCAGTAGCACTATGCAAATGGGTTGCTTTTTCTTTACCCGCCTTTCTGGTCTGCTCGCTGGTGGGGACACCTGCGAGTTTGGGGGTAATCCGCCTCCCCTGAGGAACTTTTCACCAACATTGAGGGCTCCCGCTGCCACTGTTGATAGCGGCCACACTCTGGTGGGACCCGGAGTCCCAGATTGCAAAACCGCCAATCACTAAACCACCCGCAGCTGCTGAGGGCGGAGGCGTCCCCAACGCTCTATAAAGCACTGCCTCGCACCCGCTGCGCGGGACACGCCGGGCAAAGCCTGGGAGGGCACGTCCGGGACCGCTCGAGGCTGGGCTGGGCCACCCCCCTTTAACCTGCTTTCTGCTAGCCCCAATGTATGTGTACTGCTTCCCACAGAGAGCTCTTGAGTTAGGGACAGCAGTTGGGGGTTCCACAGAGTAAAACAGTAGAACTCAAATTCTTCGAAGTCCAGTGGGGTTAACGCTTGCCTTAATCTATTGACTAACATCACTAAGAATTGTTGCGGACTGGGGAGACCAAGACAGTAAATAACTATGGGAAAACGTACCCTCACGCTTACAAGGCCAATTACCAGGCAGAAAGCTTTTATGCCAACCCCCACTGCCCAAACGACTGCTATCGACAAAATGCTGCAGCAGGCAATAGGAGCCGCTTCCAGTGAAATAGAACGCACTGAAAGACGCCTCTCACGAACACCAACGATCCCAAGCACCTCACCAACTATGGAGTCAGAGTTACTTTACTCATGAGAACCACTAGCTGTCCCCACTACTCTAGAACTGTTGTGCACTTAAGAAACCATAGCTTTGGAAAATATTAGTAAGATTGGCACGGGTGGGGGGGGGGGGGCAAAAAATGAAAGGAGGACCTTGGAAGCAAAATGACCATAAGGGAGGGAAGCATGCGAAACATACTCCCAGGGTGGCACCAAACCAACCGCCAGGGGGACATATTGTTGACGAAAGTAGCTACAAAACCTCGGAGCCCCCAGTATGGGTATCACATTTGGCAACAGAGCTCAAAGTATATTTCGAACAGTTCATAAAATCTGAATTCGAAGCTGCAATTAGACGCATTGATAAGCTAACCACACTGATGGATTCACGGGGGGAGTAAAGTCGATGCTATTTTGCATACCATCTAATCTATTAAATCCTCAAATTAGGTAAATGCCTCCCAACGAAATCAGGAAATTGCACCTGTTTGTTTACCACCACCCCCCTCTGAAGGGCAAGAACTAACTGTCCAAATGAATGCCCCTACTGGGACCAATCCCCTAGCCCAACAAAATCAGGCCCCAGCTATTCTCCAACACAGGTCGTCCTACTATCTTGATAGCGCTCATGATTCTAGGTCTATGGCAACCACCTCAGGTTCGATAACAGAACCACAGGCACAAAGAACTTGCGTAGACACTAGGAATACATCTCATCCTAAGCTAAGGGAAAACAATCCTACACTTCCCTGTATAGGTTTTCCCCAGCCAGCCTCCACCCTTATGTTGTCATACTAGCTGGAGTACCAGAGCTGAAATAGGCAGAGGGGAGTCATGTCCTGAATTGAAAAGCAAAATCATATATTGGTTAAATAAACACAGACCACTCCCCTACTTAACACAAAGCCAAATCCTATTTACATGCAGGGTTAGCTGGCTGTGTCAGAGGCGTAAGGAAATTCCGGGGGACTGTGTTTTGATCAACTTTAGAGATAGCAGGGTGGTCCAACATATCCTTGAATGGGGATCTTCTAGGGAGACAGGAGGCTACTCCCCTTGGGCTACTTCTACCCGACTAGCCCCCTGTTAGACAAAAGTGGGAATCGAGAGCTCAGAGTGGTAATATGCTAAATATGGGCCAGGGACGCGAAAATATCATGTCATTTAATATCCCCGTTAGTAATAGATTTAGTCCCCTGGATTTGGTTGATTGACTAAATCCCACCTGTAAAAGTTTGACCTACATTAATAAACAGTTAGTCGAGCCCCAAAATTGTGAAAGATTCAAACATGGTGATCAATTCCCTGAGAAAGCCTATGAGGCTATTACAGCAGTTAGTACTTCTGGCGCTTCTATTAAGACGCCTCTGGACTTTGACTGTACCCCACAGATTGAGGCAGGGACTCACGACCAAGCTAAAACTGTGTATCAATTACCACAACAGGATGGGCGCCCCTTGCACACCCAGGTTGCAATTTCAGATGAAACACAGAACACCAAGATTCTATCCTGGAATATAGCAGGTCTTAGCTCAAAAATGGATCTCCCAGATTGGGGAGACTATATAGACACTCACGAGCTATGCCTCATCCAGGAAACATGGTCAAGGCTAGATTTGCATAGAGTGGGATATGTTGCATACTGTATTCCAGATGTCCAGGCACCTAGGGGGAGACCATTAGGGGGCCTATGTACCTGGGTCGGCACAAGATGCAATATTAAAATGACAGACACCCTTTCCCCTGATATTCTGTGTATCTTTCTCTCTTTCCATAACACCTGGAGATTGCTATTATTAACATCTATTCTCGTCCAGTGAGGCAGGGGCAAACCTCACAGACTCTAGATTGTCTGGCCACCTTTCTTTACAGTCTACCAGAGTACACCCATGTAATTATTGGTGGGGATTTTACTTGTCACTTTGAACCCCTAAATGGCATTACTACTACCATTACAAGTGAGGAAGATTCTTCTTGGTCAATTCCTGAATGTAACATCTATCCAATAAGGGGTTGGACGCATTTAGTTCTCCAGATGAACTCAGTTACACTTAGCCGCTCACTTAGAGCATGTAATGGCCGTTTCTCCTTCGACAGCCCGGGTAATTTTACCTTTAATAAGTTGGGACAGGCATCTACAATTGATTATCTCTTGGTAGATGCTGAACTATAGCACAAAATTAAAGATTTATCTGTCAAAGCCCGATGTGAAAGTGACCATAATCCATTGGTGTTAGAAATAGCTCTCCCCCAGCCTAAGGACCACCAGGTTACACCCACACAACTTGTTCCAAACTTAGTCGCAATTGAAGGAGGTAGAAGAGTACGTTGGGGAACATTTGTACAGTCGACAGAAAAAGTGGCCACCTTGTATAAACAAATCACTCCTTTTTTAGAAAGTGCTTTCCGAGTGTTTGAAAATAGTCAAGTGTTAGACGGACCGGGAGGGTCGGCCGAGGACAAGGGGAGAGGTCTCCGGGGAGAGCCGTCTCCAGCGATCGTACAGACAAGTAACTTCCCCCCCACAGACGTACACCACACAATGATAAGATTTAACGTTCTTTATAAGCAATCTTTAAGTACGGTAGAATGGTACAAGGAGGTCTGGACTCAGGGGTCCCCTCGAATCTTAGTCTCTTGGACGGGAAGGGGGTAGCGGGACAGTCTTGTTACCAATCTGGTAGATGGGATGATACGATGGATAGCTCACAATCCTCGAGCTCGGCGTTCTAGATGGTCGGGCCGCGGCGGAGCCAGCAGGTCCCGAGATGATCGAAGGTGACGACGGTCCGCGGCGGTGCCAGCAGGTCCCGGTGAAGATGGTCGTTACAACGGTCCGCGGCAGTGCCAGCAGGTCCCGACGAGGTTGAAGGATTCAGAAGGTTGCGGCAGCGCCAGCAGGCAGGACAATCGTTCGCAAGGCAGGACTACGGCAGCGCCAGTAGTCCGTCAGGGATGAGTTCGTCGCGGTGTCTCTCGACTCCAGGATACAACTGCCTTCCTGCTCTGGAGCTGCCCCAGTTATAGGTCTGGCGCCCTTTGATGTCCGGACCCTCGCACTTGGAGGTCGGGGGGTCCGGGATGAGGGAGTCCAGACACCCAGCAGGGGGGTGGAGCCAGCGCCTGGGGGAGCTGGGTGCGATTGGCACCTGGCGGAGGAGAGCCATCGACACTTCTTTCTCCCATTGACCTGTCAAGTGGGCCGTTCATCTCCTGGGTGGATGGTGGTGCCGGGATGTCGGGGCCTGGCCAGGCCCAGGGTTAGGGTCGATCTGAGGCCACGCGGCCTCGTGGTGCAGTGTCCAAGATGGCGGCCGGGCCGGCCGAGGGAGCTGGAAGGGATTCAACCATATGACACCGAGATGTCCGGGGGCAGGAGTCCCGCCTGGGACGGGTTGCGGGTTGCTTCTGTGGGTAACATCGGGAGGACCGGGGCTCGGGCCCTGTCATGCGGGGAGGAGGCAAGCCCCTCACGTGGCCTGTCCAACATGCGTCCCCCCCAGCTGAAGGCGGGGAGAGTCACCCATCCTCTTGGGGACTCTCCTCGGCGAGGCGGAAAAAACGTGACAGGCCATCTGCGTTGGCGTGGTCTTGGCCAGGTCGATGTTCCACAGTGAAGTCCATCCCCTGCAGGGAGATGGACCAACGTAGTAGTTTTGGATTTTCCCCCCGCATTTGCATTAGCCACTGCAGGGGCCGATGATCTGTCTGCACCCGGAAGTGGATACCGAAGAGGTAAGGCCGGAGCTTTTTGAGGGCCCACACCACTGCGAAGGCCTCCCTCTCGATGGTGCTCCAGCGTTGTTCTCGGGCCAGGAGACGTCTGCTGATGAAGGCCACTGGTTGGTCAAGTCCTTCGGGGTTCAACTGGGAGAGGACTGCCCCAATGCCATGGTCGGAGGCATCCGTTTGGACGATGAATTCCCGACTGTAGTCGGGGGCCTGGAGCACAGGGGCAGTGCACATGGCGGCCTTCAGCTTCTCGAAGGCCGCTTGACAGTCTGGGGTCCAGTTGACCTTCTTTGGGTGGTTTTTGGATGTGAGTTCCGTGAGGGGCCCCACAATGCTGCCATAGTCCCTCACGAACCGCCGGTAGTAGCCTGTGAGCCCCAAGAAGGCGCGGACCTCGGTCTGTGTGATGGGGGGCTGCCAGGACTGGATGGCAGCGATCTTGAGCTGAAGAGGGGCCACCAGACCGCTTCCCACCTGGTGCCCGAGATAGGTCACGGACCCCTGACCAATTTGGCATTTGCTGGCCTTGATCGTGAGGCCAGCCCGTTGGAGGGCCTGCAGGACCTCTCGGAGGTGGTGGAGGTGGTCGGGCCAGTGGCGGCTGTACACAGCGATATCGTCCATGTAGGCGGCGCTGAATTCCTCGAGTCCCGCCAAGACCTGGTTCACCAGACGCTGAAAAGTAGCTGGGGCATTCTTCATGCCGAATGGCATGACCTTGAAGTGGTAGTGGCCATCAGGGGTGGAAAAGGCGGATCGTTCTTGAGCCCGGGGTGTGAGGCCGATCTGCCAGTAGCCCGCTGTCAGGTCGAAGATGCTGAGGTAGCGGGCAGCTCCCATGCGGTCGATCAGTTCGTCCGCTCGGGGGATGGGATGGGCGTCGGTTCTGGTGACAGCGTTCAAGCCCCGGTAGTCCACACAGAACCGGAGCTCTGGCGTGGTGCCGGGTGCAGCAGCTTTGGGGACCAGTACCACTGGGCTGGCCCAGGGGCTGTCTGAGGGCTCGATGACTCCGAGCGTGAGCATCTTGGACACCTCCTCTTGGATGCAGGTCCGTACCCGATCTGGTACGCGGTATGCCCGATGTCGGATAGGGGGACTGTCCCCAGTGTCCACGTCGTGCAGGCACCAGGAGGTGACCCCTGGGGTGAGGGAAAACAGGGTCGCAAACTGCCGCAGGAGGTCCCGGCAGCCTTGGCGCTGTTCCGGGGTGAGGGCTTCTGAGAGTCGGACCCCGTCCACGGAACCATCTTTCTCCCGGGTCTTTAGGAGATCAGGGAGGGGCTCAGAGTCTTCTTCTGCTCCGCTGTCTGTAGCCATCAGGAGGCTGAGCTCCGAGCGCACAAAGTGGGGTTTGAGTCTATTGGCGTGGAGGACCCGGAGGGGGTTCCGTGCAGATTCCATATCGATGAGATAGGTGACGGGGCTCTTGCGCTCGACCACTTTGAAGGGCCCCGTCCACTTGTCCTGTAAGGCACAGGGTTCAGTGGGGGACATCACCCACACTTGTTGGCCAGGTTCGAATTCGATGGAGGAGGCATTTTGATCGTACCACTTCTTCATGTCCTCCTGACTGGCCTCAAGGTTCGCTTTCGCCATTTCTCTGAATCGCCTGGTCTGATTGCGTAGGGTCAGGAGGTACTTGAAGACATCTGGAGGGGTTTTTAGTGGGGGCATCTCCCAACCTTCTTTGACTAGGCTGAGGGGCCCTCGCACAGGGTGTCCGTATAAGAGCTCGACCGGGCTGAAGCCGAGGGACTTCTGGGGGACTTCTCGATACGCGAAGAGGAGGCACGGTAGTAGCACGTCCCACTGGCGACGGAGGGGCTCTTCCAACCCCCCGATCATCCCTTTGAGCGTGCGGTTGAACCGCTCAACTAGTCCGTTTCCTTGAGGGTGATAGGGGGTCGTGAATCGGTAGGTGACCCCGCACTGTTGCCAGAGGGATTTCATATATTTTGAAATAAAGTTTGTGCCTCGGTCGCTGACGACTTCTCGGGGGAAGCCCACCCGGGAGAAGATCCCCATCAAGGCCCGGCCGACCACCGGGGCTGTCACAGTTCGCAGGGGAACAGCCTCGGGGTAGCGGGTGGCGTGGTCCACCAGTACCAGGATGAACCGATGTCCTTGTGCTGTACGTGGGGTCCAGGGGCCCCACAATGTCTATTCCCACCCTCTCGAACGGGGTGGTGACAACTGGGAAGGGTTGCAGAGGTGCTTTGAGTTTGCGGCCGCTCTTCCCGCTGGCCTGGCACGTGGGGCAGGAACGGCAGTGGTTAAGGACGTCGTTTCTCATCTTGGGCCAGAAAAAGTGGGTCACCAGGCGACTGTAGGTTTTGTCTTGACCCAGGTGTCCAGCCAGGGGGACATCGTGGGCCAGGTTTAGCAAGAAGTCTCTAAAGCGGAGGGGCACCACTAGTACTCGACTGGCCCCTAACTCCGCGATTCTCTGTTCGCTGTACAACAGGTCGTTGTCCCAATAGATCCAATGGGCCCCGGAGGTGTCCCCTGCACTCTGGGCGAGGGCTTGCTGGCGGAGTCCCTCGAGGGAGGGACAGGTCTTCTGCTCTTGACGGAACTGTTCCTGGGTGGGCCCCCCTTCCTGTCGCCACTGAGCCAGGCTGGGCAGGTCCTGGGGCTGAGCAAGCTCTTCGGGAGTTGGCCCTGGGGGATCGGTCGGGTCGGTGTCTTCTACTGGAGCGACCGGGGGAGGAGGTGCTGGCCATTCGGGTTCTTCGGGTTGGGGGATGGTACGGGCCGCCATGGCCCGGGTGGTTACGCACGCCCAGTCCGGGAGGCCCAACATCCCCAGGTGCTCTCTTCTCTCTACGGCGGCCCACGGGGAACTCTCAAGATCATTCCCCAGGAGACATTCCACGGGGGCATCATCTCGGACCGTCACCTTCAGCATGCCGGAGACTCCTCCCCATTCGAAGGGGACGCAGGCCATCCGACAGAGACTTTCCGAAATGTCGGCTGAACGGACGGGGCAGAGAATGTTCGGCAGGATCTGTTCTGGTGTCACCAGGTGACAGCGGACGGCCGTCACACTGGCTCCTGTGTCACGTAGGGCTTCGGCCCTGCGCCCATTAATGTTCACCCACTGACTGTATTTTCGGGTGTTGGCGGGTAGGGGAACCCGCGGGACCATGTCTCTTCCCCCTAGGCACGCTAGCACCATGGCGGCCGGTTCCCATTCTTGTTGTTCTTGCTCGCATTCCTCTTGTTCTTCGGAGATCTGTTCTTCCCCCAGGGCGGCGGCAGCTACCTGGCGGGGTCTCGGAGTCTGGTACTGTGGACAGTTCGGGTCACTTGCGTAGTGGCCGACTCGCTGGCATCGGTGACACGTGACATTGGCTCGGTACCCCGGGCGCACTGGGGGGTTGCCCCGGTTGGCCGGGGGCGGTGTGTTGGCAGCGGGGGCGGCCGGGGCGGTGTCTCTTCCCCGTCCCTGGCCTCCTCCTCCTCCTCGGGGACGGTGCTGACCTTGGTTGTTCCGGTGCTGTTCGTGCGGCCCGCTCCGGCCTACTCGGGTGATCTCCCACCGGTCAGCCTCGGCGGCGAGCTGCCGTGGGTCCGTCAATTTACTGTCGAGGAGGTGCTGCCTGAGCTCGACGAAGCAGTTGTTAGAGAGATGTTCCCACACCATGAGATTAAACAGTTGCTTGTATGTTGTTACATGGCTTCCCTTGATCCACCCCTCGAAGGCTCGGCTGAAATAGTTTACATATTCCACCCAAGTTGTACCCGGGATCCGGGTGCAGTCTCGGAACCGCTGGCGGTACATTTCGGGTGTGAGTCCATATCGGGTGAGGAGGGCAGCCTTCATGTGGTCATAGGAGGTCATCAGATGGTCTGGAAGCTGTAACAGGGCATCGCGGCCTTCATTGACGAACCTCCCCAATAGACCGGCTCCCCAGTCACTTCGATCGATCCGGTGGGAGGTCATGGCGATCTCGTAGGCCTTGAACCACTGTTGTATGTCGTCATCTCGAAAATACTCTCGAACGACATCCTTGGGGATGTGTACTTTCTTTTCTGTCGCTCCTGGGGTGCACGGTTGCTCGGGCACCCCCAGTTCTTTGTTCTGCTTTCGTAAGTCTATTTCTGCTAGTTTGCGCTCGTGGTCATACGCTAGTCTCTTTTCTTCGAGTTCTCGCTGTCTCTGTTTTTCTTCCCGTTCTTCTCGGAGCCGCAGATGTTCTAGGTTCAGTTTTTGTTCGGCTAATTTGAGTTCACCTTCCATTTTGAGCCGGGCCATTTCTAACTCATGAAGTCTGTTTTTTTCTCTCTCTTGGATCTCTTCCTGCGAGAGGCCCGTTCTTCGCTCCTCGGGAGCCGTGGTGTTCCTCTCTGATGCTGCAACATCTTGGTCCGGGGGTCTGACGGCCCCGGTTTCTGCCCATGACTCAATGGCGTGTTTGAAATCGTCTTTAGTACTCAGACCGGTGGTAGCAATGCCTAATTCAATGCAGAATTGTTTCAGCTCACGATGGCTGTATTCTTCCAATTTCTCCATCTGGAATTTCTCGGTGGATCCGCTTTCTTTGGTTGTCATTGTGGTTTTGTCGTGGGGTGAGCTACTCTCTGTACGATTACGCGTTGATTCGGATCGCGCCGCTGGCCACCAATGTTAGACGGACCGGGAGGGTCGGCCGAGGACAAGGGGAGAGGTCTCCGGGGAGAGCCGTCTCCAGCGATCGTACAGACAAGTAACTTCCCCCCCACAGACGTACACCACACAATGATAAGATTTAACGTTCTTTATAAGCAATCTTTAAGTACGGTAGAATGGTACAAGGAGGTCTGGACTCAGGGGTCCCCTCGAATCTTAGTCTCTTGGACGGGAAGGGGGTAGCTGGACAGTCTTGTTACCAATCTGGTAGATGGGATGATACGATGGATAGCTCACAATCCTCGAGCTCGGCGTTCTAGATGGTCGGGCCGCGGCGGAGCCAGCAGGTCCCGAGATGATCGAAGGTGACGACGGTCCGCGGCGGTGCCAGCAGGTCCCGGTGAAGATGGTCGTTACAACGGTCCGCGGCAGTGCCAGCAGGTCCCGACGAGGTTGAAGGATTCAGAAGGTTGCGGCAGCGCCAGCAGGCAGGACAATCGTTTGCAAGGCAGGACTACGGCAGCGCCAGTAGTCCGTCAGGGATGAGTTTGTCGCGGTGTCTCTCGACTCCAGGATACAACTGCCTTCCTGCTCTGGAGCTGCCCCAGTTATAGGTCTGGCGCCCTTTAATGTCCGGACCCTCGCACTTGGAGGTCGGGGGGTCCGGGATGAGGGAGTCCAGACACCCAGCAGGGGGGTGGAGCCAGCGCCCGGGGGAGCTGGGTGCGATCGGCACCTGGCGGGGGAGAGCCATCGACACTTCTTTCTCCCATTGACCTGTCAAGTGGGCCGTTCATCTCCTGGGTGGATGGTGGTGCCGGGATGTCGGGGCCTGGCCAGGCCCAGGGTTAGGGTCGATCTGAGGCCACGCGGCCTCGTGGTGCAGTGTCCAAGATGGCGGCCGGGCCGGCCGAGGGAGCTGGAAGGGATTCGACCATATGACACCGAGATGTCCGGGGGCAGGAGTCCCGCCTGGGACGGGTTGCGGGTTGCTTCTGTGGGTAACATCGGGAGGACCGGGGCTCGGGCCCTGTCATGCGGGGAGGAGGCAAGCCCCTCACGTGGCCTGTCAACATCAAGGTTCTGAATTCCCGTTGCTACTAAGTAGCAGCCACCAGGATATGTTTTTAAAACTGGCAGCGTTTTTCTATAATGGTGACAATAATAGCTATGTCCCTAAACCCAAACATCCCTGGTATAGCAAAACGTGTAGGGAAGCTAAACCCGCTCTATTACTGGGGATTAAAGAGAATGACAATTTACGTATTAAAGAAATCAGGGCACAATATTAAAAAAACCTAGCTGAAGCAAAAACAACCTGGGAGATAGACAAATGGGAAGCAATTTAAAAAGCTTTCGATAACCGAGATACGAGAGGTTTTTGGAACTTAGTGAAAACCGGAAAATCTGTAGGCAACTCAGCAATTGAACCAAACTTGGGGAAGAAGTTTGGAGATCCTCTTTTAAAATGTTATACTCAAGGGCCTTAGATGGAGCTGTAGCTGCCAGGGAAGCAGTAACAGATAAAACTCCCCTAAATATTAGTGCCCCCCTTGTACAATGAAAGAGGTTACTGTGGCACTGGGTAAATTGCTTCCTGCCAAGGCACCGGGCTGGATAGAATTCCTGGTGACCTATTTAGAAATGAACAAGCAGTGTGGACACCCTACCTATGGATATTATTTAACGCTATCCTCCAAGGTATGGCGTTGCCCCCGACTTGGGCAGGGGCAGAAATTATTCCTAATTATAAAAAATTTACCCCGCTCAATCCGGCAAATTACTGCCCAATAAGTCTCATTGACGTTACACAAAAGATATTTGCCCGTGTTCTCCTTGGTCGATTGCAACCATGGATGGAACAAAAGAACGTATTAACACCTCTACAAGCTGGTTTTAGGACTAAAACCTCGACCATCGATCAGATCTTCAGATGGCAATTGATCCATTGGAAAACTGTAATCTTGGAGGGTGGCAGTCCTTACCTAACCTTCGTGGATCTTAAATTCGCATTTGACATGGTGCAGCGTGATCATCTATGGGGCCTACTCCATGATATGGGAGTACCAGTCTACTTATGCCACCAACTGAAGCTTTTGCATCAGGATACGTATGCGAGAATAAGATATGGTAGGAAAGGGGAATTGACAGCTCCCTTCCCTGTAGAGAAAGGGATGAGACAGGGATGTGTTTTAGCCCCGACCCCATTCTCTCTCTTTTTAAATGGTCTAATTGAAACTCTACTGGCAGTAAAAGACATAGATTCACCAAGGTTAGCAAACCGCAAAATACCAGCTTTAATGTTTGTGGACGATACGCTGCTACTATCCAAGTCTTCTATGGGCATGCATGGGCATGCAGCGGGTTTTGGAAGAGTTCTGTTCATTTTGCAGGAAGTGGGATTTAGAGATAAACCTCCAAAACACAAAATATATGGTCTTCCATGCTAATACTATCAATTGCCCACACCCTCAAATGGCAAGGCCCTAGAGAGGGTGTTCATCTTCGATTATCTTGGCCTCACACTTAACGATAAGATGGATTGGGGGACCCAAGTAAAGAAAGCCAATCTAAAACTGACACAGTCCACAGGGGGCATTTTACAAATACATAAAAACTGCACTCAGAAAGTAGTAGGTCCACCTGCAGAAATATACATAACACAGGTAAGAGGAGTGTCACTATATGGAGCAGAACTCTGGGGCCACTGCCCACCCAACACACTGTCTATAACAGAGAACATCTTCCTTAGGCAGCTGTTGGGTCTTCTCAGGAGCACCCCCTTAACACCATTAAGGGTGGATCTGGGTATTGGCCCCATTGCTGATATAATTGCATCCCGACCACTTCTATTCTGACGCCGTCTTTGTAGTACGCCTGAGCTAGTAGATTATAGGGAGGAATTTAAGGATGTCATGACCATCTTGGGAGTAGGGAACATACCATGGCTGTCCCACATTAGGAACACATGCCAAGCACTGGGGACGGTGAATATGTGGTCAACACCAGAAGAGACCCGTCCCTCCATTCCCAAAAAGTCCCTATTCCTTGCCTACAAAGAACACAAATGTGCCCAACTATTGCAGAGCATCAACTCATGCAGTCTGACATCCAGGTTTCTGGATGTCAAAAAGCAAGACAAGTTAGAGGTGGCCCTGGATAGTATCCAACCTTTTATGGCAAATAAATTGTACTTACAATTTAGACATGGGGTGCTCCCGCTCCGGGCACTCACAAACAAATGGAAGGGGGCCAATAAACTAGATTACCCAGAGTGTACCTTGAACGAAAAAAACAGAACTCCATGTCCTTCTCTTTTGTCCTGCCTACAAAAGGCCAAGGTCCTAGTGGGGCTTCAGCTTTGCAGAAATGTGGGGATTAGACACCACTCGGAGGCCTTTCGGCTTCTAAAATATGAGACACACCCAACATTTGTATTTGTTACTTTTAGGTTCTTATTTCCGATGTGGTGTATACGTAGGGGCATTATAAAGAAAAAAGAGCTTGGAAATAATCTAACTGTGCTCACCCATTAATTATGCTGCTAAGCTAAGTTTGCACATTTCCTTAAACTGTTTTGAAACCTTTCTCTGCTGAGCTATTTTATCTTTTGATCATGTACATATTGTAATTTTTTTTTAATGTTTTTAAAATTATGCTCATAGATTACTAGGTAATGATTGACATCTATGGTTGTTAACAACAGAGTGATGAGTAGTAGTGGACTCAGAAAACATTTTATAAACTTGTACCCTATTACCTCTTTTGGTTTTAAGGATATTTTGTATTACTTTAAGTGTATAACTTGTGTGTATTATAAGTTTTTGTAACACACGTAATGCTATAATCATATGTGTTTTATGGCTGTATAGCCGAAAAAAAGTTTTTTTTACTTGACTTGACTATGGAAATCCTGCAGATGAAGGGGCAGCAGGGACTGGGCCAAAGGTAGCACTGCTCGCCCACTGACCACAACAAAGCAAGGGATTCTGGGTGAAGATGCAATCCAGGTTCCATGCCCCCAGCCCGTGGGCTCTCTGCTGGGACTTGCCCAAATAGATCTGATTAATACCACTTAAGATGTTTATTTGAGAGCTGGCCACCGAATTTCAAAATGTCTGTAGCTGGACCAGCTTGCCGGACAAAAAGGTGCTGATGTACAATTTAGGAGCACACGCACCCTCCTTATTTATAAAAGTGGCAGTAATGATATAGCAAACCTAGAAGGCTTGGTTCCATGTATTGAATGGCATGTTTTTTTGAAACATACTTTATTTCAAAATGTATGTTAATCACTCATAGCAATAATATATAGATATATGCAACTTACTGTGTCATGCTTGCAGACACAGATCTTTTTTTATTTTTTTTTAACTTTTTAAAAAACTTTATTTTTCAAATGTTGTCAATGAGGTAAACAGGTAAGGTGCATTCAGATAGACAACAACACAGCTCGTAGTCATTAGTTCGTACATGTAGCCGGGCACATCATCAGGATAAGAAAGACATGGCAATATAATCTCACAATTAGCACACAAGGCCTCTTACTCCAATTTGCGGACCGTAAGTTACATAAATGCAGCAGTTCAACAAATCTAAGCATTACCACAAGCACTCCATGTAGTTCATTATAAGAGTGTGTAGGCACACATGTGAAAAGAGGATCCAGGTAGTAAGCGAGCAACCTCTGTAGTCCAAGTCCTGCAGATCCAGTATCACATCTTGTAGTATGTTAACAAGCGGCCCCTCCACAACCCTGCATCCAGTTCCTAATGGCGCTGTAGAGTGTCTCGTACAAGGGTGTGAAGTGAGCTGTTATTTGGAGGCATTATGAACGTGATTCGTGAGGTGTCTCTGCAGTGGCAGGGTTGTCACTGTCTAGTAAATAGCACTGCAGTGGAACCCAGATATCAGCTGGCCTTGAGGATAGCGGCAATAGCTCAGCGTAAGTAGCAATCTGTTCCTGACAATATGTAAGCTCTTGTAGCCAAGCTTTAAATTTGGGGGCTCTGCCTCTTTCCCACCTACATACCACTCTTCTTTTAGCCACAAGGAATGCCAATGCAATGAATTTACGATATGCTGCCTGTACTGGTTCTACATATCCTAACAGGGCAAGGACCAGGGAGGGTTCTACTACTGAGTGTATCATCTTTGATATCGCCTCAAACACCTGGCGCCAATAGGCTTGCGCCTCCTCGCATTCCCACGCCAGGTGCAAGAAGTCGGCTCCCGGCGCGTGACATCTGTCGCAAGTGTTGTCACGTAGGTGAAACCTGTGCATGCGAGTCGGAGTGTAGCGCTTATTTTATTAGATCTTAGCGCTGCCTTTGACACAGTGTCCCATCGCATCCTCCTACACCGCCTGGAGAACATTGGCATTTGTGGCCCCGCTCTGCAGTGGTTCCGTTCCTTCCTCAGCGATCGTACCTTCTGCGTTGCCACCCCTCCTTTCCAGTCCAAATTCCATCAGTTGGACCTGGGGGTTCCCCAGGGCTCCTCGCTGAGTCCCACGCTTTTCAATCTCTACGTGCGGCCGCTGGCTGATGTCGCCAGGCAGTGGGGCCTTACTATGGTCTCATATGCCGACGACACACAGCTAGCGGTCACGATCAGCGGGGACGCCGAACTGGATGCCCCCAGGTTCCGAGATGGGCTGAGAGAGGTGGCCAGCTGGATGAACAACAACTGTCTCCAGCTGAACGCAAAAAAAACCGAGGTGATGATCGTGGGAAGAGGAACGGACTGCTGGGGGGACAATTGGTGGCCACAGGAGCTCGGGCCTGCCCCCATACCGGTGATGGAGCTCAGAAACCTGGGAGTATGGCTCGACCACACCTTATGTTTTACCACCCACACTAAGAGAGTGGCAGCCTGCTGCTTTGGTGTTCTGCGCGGACTGAGGCCGGTGCTTAAATTTTTCGATGCTCCGACGAGACAGTTGGTCATCCAAGCGACGATCATCTCCCGGCTGGACTATGCCAGCTCGCTCCTGCTGGGAGCTAACCAAGCTGAGATCGTCCGCCTGCAGCGCGTCCAGAACGCGGCTGCGAGAGCAGTGGTGGGCCTGCCGAGGTCATGCCCCACGTCCAACACTCTGAGGTCCTTACACTGGTTACCAGTGAAAAGCCGAATCCATTTTAAGGTACTCAGCCTTGTTTTTAAAATTTTAAAAGGATCGGCACCTGAGATCCTCAATAACCTTATATCCCCTTATGTCCCGACTCGCTCCCTCAGATCCCTAGGGCAATCCCTTGCGGTTACCCCGCGTTTCAGGCTTAGCCGGATGGGCGGCCGCTCCTTCCGTGTGAGAGCTGCGGCTCTCTGGAATTCGCTTCCTTTGGAAATCCGCCTTTTAGAGGATCTACTAGCATTTCGCAGGGCCGTGAAAACCTACCTGTTTTAATCTTCTTATGTTGACTCTCACTTTTTTCCGCGTTGTGTTATGTTCACCTTTTCCATGCGCCAGGACGCTCCTTCGCTGGAGCAGCTGTGCGCAAAATAAATGCAGTTAACATAACATAACATAACGTATAGCCTATGTATAAACTTGTAGTGTATTATCCTAAATTTACTGCTTGACGAGACGCGTTCAGGTTGCTGTAGGCAGAATTCCCATTGCTTATCCGTAGGCTCAATACCTAGTTTGTGTTCCCATTTTGCCTTCACCGCAAGTGGTTGCCTATCTTTCATCATGTGCACCGTTCGGTAAATAGTCTAGACTAGTTTTTTAGGAGTTTCATTCTGAAGTATGTGGTGTAGTGGTGCAAAAATTTCGGGTTCATTAGGAAAGTCTGGTGTAATCGATTTTAGTCCCTGACGCAGTCGAATATAAAGGAAGGTATTGAGGGGAGACGGATGTGTGCCAGTGCATAGATGGTCCAACGTACGGAATGATCCTGCATGATATAAGTCCCCCCAGGTCGTGATGTGGAAGCGTTTAGTGAGTTTGTGGAAGATAGTCTCCTGTAGCAGGGGCATGTCGGGATGATAGGTGAGCGGTAATAGCGGTGAACATATCATAGTCGCATTTAGCATAACTCCTAATCTAGCCCATGCATTGACAGTGCTCATAACCGTTGATGCCGTTCGGTCCCTCCCTTGGGAGGGGGTGTATAACGCTCCTTCTATTGGGATTGGATGAGCAAGCCAATGTTCAGCTGCCACTTGTGGCATATACCGACGTTGGCATATCCAGAAATAGGCATAGTGTGCTTGAGCAGAGTAATAATACATTTCGAAATCAGGAATACCAAACCCGCCTTGGTTGTACGGTTGAATAAGGGTATCCCATTGTAAGTGGGCCGTCTTCCCTCCCCACACCAACCGAGTGAGTTCCGACCGAAGCTGGTGGAAGAAGTACCGTCCAGGGTAGAACGGTATATTCAAAAAAAGATATAGTAGTTGTGGTAAGATCATCATTTTTATTAAAGATGCTCTGCCAGCCATTGACAGCGGCAGAGCGATCCACCTTGTGATATTATCGGATATACGGGAAATGGTTGTGCCATAATTCAGCCGAAGTAATTCATCTCTGTCTTTTGTTACGCGGATACCCACGTATCTAAAATCCTCCTCACACCATGCAATGGGGTAATCTAAAGCAAATTTCAACGTGGATGTTGTAAGGGGGAGTAGACATGACTTGCTCCAGTTAATCTGTATGCCAGAGAGCCTGCCAAACCGGACAAATTCTCTGTGTATGGGGTTCAGGTTATGGCCGGGATCTCGAATATATAATGTGATATCGTCTGCATACATAGATATCGAAATCTGTCGCTGGTTACATTGCAAGGCTTTATCTTTATGATGTTGTCGCAATTTTGCCGCAAGGGGCTCAGTTGCAATTGCAAAGAGCAAGGGCGACAAGGGGCAGCCTTGTCTCGTGCCTCGTGAGATGGGAAATTCTGTGGAAAGTCTCCTGTTAATGATAACTTTAACCACTGGTGAGGTGTACAGCAGCTTAATCCAGGACAAAAAAAGGATCGGAAACCCCATGCGTTCCATTACCTTGAGCACATAGTCCCATTCTAGGGAATCGAAGGCTTAGGTGGCATCTAAGAATATAGCGGCCATGGGCAAGTCCTCGTGAACGTTATTCATAATCGTAAAGAATGTACGTAAATTATGGGATGTTGCCCTGCCCGGGACAAACCCAGATTGATAGGGTAAAATCAGATTGGGGAGAAGCAGGTTGATGCGGGTAGCAATGAGTTTGGCCAGTATCTTCACGTCACAATTTAACAGCGACAGGGGCCTATATGAGTCGCAACTACTTGCCGATTTCACCGGCTTCAGTAAAGTCGTGATAAGCGCAATGCGCATGGACGGGGGGAGATGCCCTACCTCCAGCGCGTCCTCATACACTTCGCGCAGTATCGGGGCCATGAATTCAATGTAAGTTTTGTAAAATTCCACTGGGATACCATCCGATCCAGCGGCCTTGCCCAATTGCATATTCATTATGGCATTGCGTACTTCGTCTAGTTCAAACGGAGCATTTAGGAAAGATCTCTGTGAGTCACTCAGCCAACCCAAGGAGACATCCTCCAAATAGTCGTGGAGATTGAGCTCCTCAGCCCTTGTGGTAGTGTATAAAGCGGTATAATGTGCAACAAAGGTATTAAGGATTTGTGCCGTGTCTCTATATACCAACCCACCTGAACCTTCAATCTCAAGTATAATATTTGGGTGCCTCATTAATCTGACTGGCGCAGCAAGCGCCTTCCCAGGTCTTTCCCCCTCGCCATATCGGCGAGCAATCCAATGTTTCCCTCTAAACCCTGACCTCTCTATTAGCCTCTTCATTGTATTCTGTAAGTTTTTCTCGGAGGGTCGATAACGTTAGTCCATCCGGACCATGTGCCAGGGAGCCCTCCAGTGTCAAGTTCCGTTTCTAGATTATTTAGTCTTGTCTGTATGCTTTTAAGGACTCCTGACCCTTTCGCTATGCATACCCCTCGTAGTGTTACCTTAAAGGCATCCCAAATAGTTTCGACGTCGTGCACTGAATCCTTATTGCGCGCGAAGAAGTCTAGGACCTCATCCCTCAACTCATTCTGAAAGATGGCATGTAACAGCATGGTAGGCTGCAGACGCTAAGCGGGTCTCCCCGGCCCAAGGTCCTCCGCCCTCAATGTTATCTTCACAGGTGAGTGGTCTGAGTAAGTCCTAGCCAAGTGCTGCGCCCCTACCAGTGCATGGCAGAGTCGCGGAGATATAAACACATAATCAAGCCGTGCCCAAGATAGTGCCTGTGCAGTGAAATGAGTCCCTTCTGGAGTAGTGGCATGAAGGTGTCGCCTTGTATCAATCAGGCTATATTCCGTGAATATCTCATGCAGTGCAGTCCTTGCTCTCGTGTAGTGATGGGGGACTGGGTGTGACCTATCGATGGCTGGTACGATTGACACATTAAAATCTCCACCCCAAATTATATGATCAGGGCCTGTGCCAATAATAGTGGCCCATAGCTCAGTGAAAAAAAGAGGGTCATCTATATTGGGACCATAGCAACATACCATAGTGACTGCCATATGCCCCAAATCACACTATACCGTCCCTGAATGTCTTGTTTGCCACCTATCAAGGTAAACAGCGTGCCCCTTTTAATAAGAATCGCTGTTCCTCTTGTGTATGTGGAGTAAGAGGAAAAGACCGCATTAGCCACCCATCTAGAGGCAAAGGTGTGTCCCGTGTGGGGTATGAAATGTGTTTCCTGTAAGAAAGCGATATGTATAGCATGACGGTCTAGATATGACAATACTTGACGTCGCTTCCGCGGATCCCCGACTCCCCGCACATTCCATGTAAGCAGGTTTAAGTCAATGCGTGTAGGATGGTGTATATTGGTATCCCCAGTTGCAAGTTTTAATCAGGTGGGTAGGACATCCTACCATGGTGTGCCATGTAATTTCTATGTGAGATCTAATGTTGCCCTGATTGTGCCTCTGCAGCCATGAATCGTAGCAATTTCAATAGTATCCAACCATCCAGCGCGTGTGTCTAAAGTGCACCCTGTTAACAAACTTTCCCCTCCGTCGTCCCATCAGATGTTCCAAAAGTAATACTTTTCCAGGAGCAGCCCAACTACACTCAGACCCATCTGGTGGAGCTGTCATAAAACCTCCTGTGACAGCATGTCTTAAATGGGTTCTCGAATTGCCCAGTTCCCCACCCCCCACCCACTGAAGCTTCCCCAACTTGCCAGCATACCCCTCCCACCCCCCCATAACAGGTGTTAAACTCCCTAGTAACATTAATACTCCAAACATAAACATTGGGGAATACCCGTTGGGGGACATCTAAAGGTGCACATATCCCACTCCCGTCACTTTAGCCCTTCAACCTGGTCTACCCTGGGGTGGGCTTAATCAAGGGAGGGACGTGGTGCCTGGAATACATTACCACCAACTGTCCAATACCCGTCCACGGTATCTTAGTCATGCAGCAGCAGTCCTCAACGCCACAACCACCCCTAGGTTCGTAGGGGCAGTTTCACAGTCTGAAAATCGTTGCAGAGTGACAGTTACCAACAAGTCAGTGTTCGTCTTCTCTTTCCGGTTCGTCCTCTGATTGTGCTCCATTCCGCTCCACATTTCCACGGCGTGTTCGACGCAAATTTTTTTAAAAATCATTTACTTGTTGCGGGCTAGTAAAGAACTGCTGCTTTCCCTGATGCGTCACACGCTGCTTCGCAGGGTACAATAAGGCGTAATCAATCTGCGCTTCTCGTAGTTTTTTCTTTACTTCCAGGAATTTACGGTGTTGTTCCTGCACGATTGGTGTGAAATCTGGATAGATTGAGAAGGGCACTCCTTCATTAGATAGATTTTGGTTGGTGCGAGCTGCTCGTAGTGCCACATCTCGGTCTCGGTAGTTGAGAAGTCTTGCAACGATGGGCCGCGGCGGGGCACCAGGTTTAGGCCGCGGTCCCAAGGATCAATGCGCCCTTTCCACTATAAATTGCTTGGAGAACATTTCGGATCCAATCGCAGAGAGGAGTAGCTTTTCAACATATTCTTCCATGCGCCCTGTGTTTGTGGATTCCGGCACGCCCGTGACGCGTATGTTGTTCCGTCTACTGCGGGCTTCCAAATCTTCGTTCTTTGTGGCAATGACTCGAAGAATATTGTCCATACGCGCAAGTTGTGTGGTATGAGAGGCAGTGGTGTCAGTATTGTCAGAGATCCGTCGCTCAGTTTTCTTGATCCTTTCGTCATGTAGGTCCAATTTGTGCGCAATCGCATCTATTCTAGAGGACATAATATCCACCTTGTCCACCACAGTAGCGAAGCCTCGTCTCATCTCTTGTACCAATGGCTGTATGTCCATATTGGCATGTCCGGGGCCTGTTTCCAGTGTCTGCAGACCGCCGGTGTCACGCTTCCCCGACCGCTGGTAGACACTGCCTGCACTAAGACTCGCTCAATGGACTAGAAACTACAAATCCCATGATCCTTGGGGCGGCGCGCTGTAATGACGCGTTGCGCCAGGGAAAAGAGCATTTAGCGTGCATTCAGGCAGAGCGCGCTGCCGATTATTTGTTATTGCGGAGTTCGTACTTGTCTGGAGGATCGGTGATTTCCAAATCACGTTGTGGTGTGGATTACTTGGCAGAGGCTTAGGAAGCGCCTACCTGGATTGGCTGGAAGGAACGTTCCCGAGTGTGGGCACGCTCCACTTTGGATATTTTGGCGGAGGCTTAGGAAGCGCCTATCTACAGGTACAGGTGGGGCTTGCTTCGAGGGTGTGAGAGTCTGGAGTACCGTGGATTATTGGCTGGGGCTTAGGAAGCGCCTACATCGTACGCCAACAGTTTTCAGGTCTTCTTTTTTCTGGGTTCAAGGTGGTGCATACTTGGTTCAGGGTTCCGGTGTCCTGTTCGTTCCCTGCACACTTTTGAATCATAATTACTTTGTGGATCTGTGAAAGTATTGAACGCTAGTAGTGACTACTTACCAGATTGATTTCCCTGACTATTGTGGATCGTTGATTTTGGGAAAAAAACTATACTTTTGGATCTTCCTTTTTCCTGAGCTGCTGATATCATTTGTTTGTTAGAACTTACGTTCTCATTTTCTTTGTGGAGGGAACCGAGTGCGTTAGTGAAACGCTAGGTGACAGAGTTATGTACACCTATATGACACTACTTCGTACATGAGTTAATGCACGCTCTATTTCATAAAAATCAATACTTAAGGAGTCTAGAGGTATAGAATTGGTGGTCTTCGGTTTCCAGAGGATCGTTGGGTATTATTTATCCCTTAAGGGGTAGGTGTATTTTCTTGTTTAGACAATACCAAGAAGTGATAGTTGTTGTGGGGGAATCTAGTTACATAGAGGCTGTTATTTCTCATTACAGTAACCTTGGGGGATGATGAGTTGTCCATTTCCTTACCTCTTATATCAACACTCCTGAATGTTAAATACAGGTGAGGAAAGAGTAACATGGTTAGTTATTGTTCAATCTAGTAAGCCCCAACCCCACTTATTCCGTGCTTTGTATATTTCAGATCTCCGGTTCCAGCAGCCCAGCAGTTCCCCTCCGTACCTTATATTTTCCCCCGCTTGATCTCCTTAACAGTCTGTGTACTAATAGTGTCAGACTTGGGATGATCTAGAGGTGGGCCCCTTTATAGCATCGGTACAATCCTGGGGATACATCACAGCGGAACCTGACAGAATAATCGGCCTAAGTATTTGTATCCCCCCGGTTGTAGTGATAAAGGATGGCCTCCTTGGATGACGTGCTGGCAGCCTTAGGCCTTGTACAGGCTAAACTTGCGGCCTCATGTCAAGAAACGGCAGCGTTACAAGCAAGGGTTGACGCATTGCAGCGTAATCCTTTTGACGTAGGGGCTCCTCAGCCTGCATCAGTGGTGGTGGAAATGCCTTCTCCGGTCCCTTTGGCCCCCGCAGAACGATTTCTAGGTGACCGAAAAAAGGTGCAAGTGTTTATGACACAAGTGATGCTACATTTCACTTGTAAACCCAAATTTTTCTTGACCAACCAGTCTAGGGTTTCCTTTTTGATATCGTACTTGGGGGGAGAGGCAGCGCAGTGGGCAGTCCCTATAGTAAAGAGTAATGATCCCATACTGTAGGACTGGGATTTGTTTAAAGTGGGGTTTGAAAAGACATTTGACAGGCGAGCAGAAACATTTTCAGCAGACAAAGAATTGCTGGTGCTTAAGCAGGGATCATCTGATTTAGTCACTTACCTGAACCATTTCAGAAGGCTCGTAGCAGAAACGGAGTGGCCCGAAGCAAAACAAACCGTTTTGCTTTATCAAGGACTCACTGAGAACTTAAAAGATGTCATAGCACAGGTCGATCCCCAACCCACAACCTGTGCTGCTCTGATCGAATTGGCATTGAGGCTGGACCATCGTTTAAGGGAACGTAAAGGAGACCATGGTAGAAAAGATAGGCCGCTGTTCGTTGGTGAGAAACAGACTGGTGGAGAAAAGTCTGAAGGAAAAACAGAGCCTATGGAAATAGGAGCGGTCCGATCCCCATTGACGCTCAGCGAAAGAGAACATCGTCGCAAATTTGGGTTGTGTCTTTATTGCGGGAAGAAAGGACACTTCTTGCGTGAATGCCCCGTAAAACCTAAAGGAGGTCGGTTTCGTCCTGGTCAAGTGGCTGCTTCTTCAGTAGAAAAAGGGTCAGAAAACTCCTGTGCTTGAGTATACCAGAAGGGAGTAACTCAAGCAAACAATTCATCCCTTCTGTGAAAGGCGAAGATACTGTTGGAAATAAGTTGTTCTTTTTGGAAATGGAGTTATGGATTGAGCAAACCCCGAAACGCATCAGAGCCATGGTGGACTCAGGAGCTACGGGCTGTTTTATGGATAAAGAAGAAGCACGTAGACTGGGAGTAACACCTATATCGAAACATGTCCCAGAAGTGGTGTTTGCAGTAGACGGACATGAATTGGAATCAGGACCAATAAAGCAACACACTCCGGAGTATGAGCTTTGGTATGGAGGCTACCATAAGGAATATCTTTCGTTTAATCTCATTCATGCTCCACGTTATGGAGTGATATTGGGACTCCCCTGGTTGCAAAAACACGAACCCACAGTACAGTGGGCTGAGCAGTCTCTGGATTTATAATCTGCCTATTGTCAAGAACATTGTAATGTGGAAAATCCCCGTCCATCTAACATCCTTGCGACCATGCATGCCATAAATACCGCTGCCGAAAAGGAAGTAGTGTTGCCAAGCTGTTATCGGAAGTTTGTGGAAGTATTCAGTGAAAGTAAGGCTGAGGTGTTACCGCCACATAGAGAATACGACTGTCGAATAGATTTGGTACCCGGAGCTGTGATTCCCTGTGGTCGGATCTATGCACTCTCCCAACCGGAAACTACGCACCTCAAGGAATATCTGGATAAACTACTACAGCTCGGATTCATTCGGCCTTCTAGGTCCCCAGCAGCCTCTCCACTTTTTTTTATACCGAAAGCGAATGGAGAGCTGCGTTGCTGCATCGACTTCAGAGCATTAAATGCTGTTACAATCCGGAATCAATACCCGTTGCCTTTAATTCCAGTCTTGCTGGAGCAAGTCCGATCGGCACAGATCTATACCAAATTGGATCTAAGAGGCGCATACCATTTGGTTCGGATGAGAGAAGGCGACGAATGGAAAACGGCCTTCAAGACGCGGTATTGGCTTTTTGAATATCTCGTAATGCCCTTTGGGCTCTGTAATGCCCCTGCCTCTTTTCAGTTTTTTTTTAATGAAGTGCTACGCGAGTTTTTGGACATCTTTGTTGTTGTATACATAGATGACATCTTGATTTATTCGGACACTGAGCTAGAACACCAGGGTCATGTATGTCGAGTTCTCCAAGCCTTACAACAGAACCATTTGTATTGTAAGTTGACAAAATGTGAATTTCATGTCACCACTGTGGAGTTTCTGGGAGTCATGCTCACTCCATCAGGTCAGGTTATGGCAGAGAGGAAGGTACAAGCGATTGTGGATTGGCCTAGACCAAAGAGTGTTGAAGATATTCAAAGTCTCTTAGGATTTGCGAATTTCTACAGAAAATTTATATCGCATTTTTCAGAGATGGTAACTCCACTCACAAAACTGACGAGAAAGAACATCCCATTTGTGTGGAGTGTTGCTGAACAAAAGGCGTTTGATTTATTGAAAGAAGCTTTTGTCACCGCCCCAGTACTTACGCATGCAAACCCTGAAATTTCGTTTGTGGTAGAAGCAGATGCCTCTGAGATGGCCATAGGGACAGTGCTATCCCAAAGAAAAGAGAGCACCGGACATCTCCATCCCATAGCCTTTATGTCACGCAAACTAAATGCAGCTGAACAAAACTACACAATAGCTGAAAAAGAATTGTTAGCTATTAAGGATGCATTTGCTGAATGGAGACACTGGTTAATGGGAGCATCTCATCAAATCACAGTGTATACGGACCATCGCAATTTGCAGTTTTTAAGGGCAGCCAGACATCTTACTCCCAGACAACTTAGATGGATGTTATTTTTTGCAGAATTTCATTTTATCGTCACCTTTCGTCCAGGAAGCGAAAACAGGAAGGTGGATGCTCTGACCCGCCAGGAAAATAACCCCGTTGTACCGATGCCACCTGAGAAGAGCATCATCGAACCACAGAAAATAGTGGGAGTGATACGTCTTGTAGTGTAGTTCCTAGTTTCCCACTAGGCCCTGCGCATTGGAATAACATAAACAGTAGTATCGACGTGGAACTGCGGATATTCCAGGCCTCCACTGACTATGCTAAACTTAATTGGGTTGTGTTTCCAACTAGCTCAGAGGTCACTGGAAACTTTCTTCTCTGCATAGGAAGTGATCAGCTTCCTTGGCACAGACAAGAAGGGATTCAGCTTTCCAACAACCGTGCAACATGACAACTTTGCTCCTCAGATCAAGAGTCAATCTCTAGGGTTGTGTGAAACAATAGACACGTATTTCACTCAGTCAGTCTAGTGCAGTTTACTTTCACGAGATGTAGAGAATAGAGAGACGGGCGTTTGTCAATAAAGGGTTAACATTTATTGAACAGTCTTTCTTCTCGTACAAGAGAAATGTATTGCCACAATTGCAAGACTTGTTATTATAAAAAGTACGTACAGTAAGATAAGGATTGCGAAATAGAACTGTAAAAGCATTGATATGGTTTCTTAGCCATACAATGGTTTAAAAGTCATAAAACATATATACATTCATATATACATTAGGCTAACATACTCAACTGGTGCTTCTAACTAAGCCTACCCCAGTGTGCCTGACCTAAGCCTAACACGTGGAAGGGGAGTAAGTAAGTAGCTTAAGTTAAGTTGGTTTTGCCAAGGTTTGTTTCAAGAATTCTCGTCTAAGGGTTTTAGTCAACACCATACCTCTGAATAGAATGATGGAGGATTGGTATCTCCTTCAGGGGTCACTCTCGATATCCCAGTCACCCGCGAGGGCAGACCGGAAACGCCGGAGCTGGATTTCTCTGCACGAGAAAGGTAGCGGGTCTCTTCAGCGCGTCGAGGAAGGAGGGGGGACAGCGTCCGCGGGCAGCTGGAATCTGCTGGATGTCTTCGCCGAGGGACGGCTGTTCAGCTCCTAAGCGTACTGTACCATCGTTCGCGCTTTAGCAGCGATAATGGTATCAGCAGCTTCACCACCACAGGGACAGCAGGCTGCAGCGACAGAGTGCTAGATTTACCAACACGGGGTCTTGCAGGCAACTGGCATCAGCAACAGTAGCTCTCCATTGCTTAAGGCAACGTTGGTAATATTTATACCTGACAGGTGCCGGGTTTGACGCAAGTTTGCTGGACATAAGACGTCAATTAAAGATGTCACTAGGAAGTGATAGTTATCAGTTGCTCATTAGAGTTCCATTACTAATCAAAACACAGCAAGCGGGGATTTCCAGGTTTGCGGAGTTTTTATCTTGTTGAAGAACTCGGAGTGTTATCTAGGAATATCAGATAGTGACTACTGCTCTGTCATTGCACTAATTGGTCGCAAAGGAAGTGGCAGAGAGAACTATGCTGGAATGTGGCTCTGTTCGTGTGAGGCCAGAGATGACTTTTCAGAAAATCGCACTTGAACGGTTATGCCAATATAGGGAATAAATGGATTTATAGCCGAATAGGGGCATAAGGTCACAGTATCGATCAGGAACCTAGATAAACACGCAACACCCACTCCACGGGTTAATGTCCATCAAAATTACTAAAACTAAAGCAATTAGATGCATGTGTAACATTGCCCACCCCAAAATACATAAATGCATTTGAAACAGGCGTACTTGAAATACATGAAATTTAGGTGCTGTACGTTATTTAAAGCATAGAAATCATTCAAAAATTATTGCATATGAAATCAATGAACGATTATGCATAAAGAATTACACATGAAGTATCTCTGACAGAAGAAAAGCGAGATAAATCATCACATAAAAATGCATTGTAATAACATGTGCTAGAGGCTGGTGTAATATTGTTATGTCTCTAGATGTGTTTAGAAATAGAAGTGTGAAGCTTCTGTTCTCTAAGAATAGTTTTTACGTTAAGCAAAGAATTGTTCGTGCCAAAAAAAGAGTCAATATTAGAAAAATTGTCCAAATCGAAAAAAAAATTTTTAATGCTTGAACGGGGAAACATAGGAGTTCCAAAGCTTTTTTGTAGTTTTTGTTGATCAAAACTGAAGGCCGAATTCAGAGTTCATGGGAACGCTGTGTGTCGGAAAGCTTCTTAAAAAGTTATTGTTTCTCTACGGGTGAGAACATCGTATCAGACAGGCTCTCAAAGAATTGGTCTACAAATTCAGGTGACAGTTCAACCAAATTAGATAGCGCTGTAACTTGGCAGGTGTGAGAATGATTGCTGTCATCGTATTCAGGAGCAGCAATGCTCACAGAAGGCCGTACCTGGGTGATGTTGCTTTTGTCACTCGCTCCACTGTCACCACCTAGTCGTAGCACAGGAGTCTCAACGAATGCTGTCATCAGGATTGGTAGCCGCTGGGGACAACACAATGCGTGAGCCGTTATTGGACTGAGCAAAGTATCGACGTCCGTTGGTACTGCTGATGGAAGTGAAAGACAGATGTCCAACACGCATTCATCGCCGCATAGCATACATCTTAGTACCGGTAAGATACAGTTCTGCCATATAGGTCTGAATGAAAGGAACCAGGTCATGTTTAGATCTCTCAGCCTGGCCAATCCAAGGACGTTAGTTATCCTGTCCCGGTGGCGCATTGCTAGGATTGTCTCTTCCATTCCCATGGGAGCTATGTCTGAGTCGAGGCTTGCCATAACGAAGCAGGAGGGTCAAAAATAGAATCCCTGCTACAAGTCCCAAAAATAATGGTATGCCTCCAAAAACAGAGTGCACAAAATTAGGAACGATTCCCAAAATTGCCTGGAAGGGTGTCAGCAGTCCCGTAAAGACTGTCTTAAATATGCCTGGGATGCTTGTTTCACTAGACATGTTAAGGAGTTGCCTTAACATTTCTACGAAATGCACGGGGCAATTTGTTGATAAAAGGTCATGAACTTCAGTAGCTGTCCTTGCAACTAGAAGATCATACGTCTCTTTTGATGACGATATAGGCACTGTTGTCTGTAAAAGTACAGATTTCATTTTGCTTAATGTATCAATTCGTATAGAATAGAGATTCAGACGAGGCCAGATGGGAGTCACTGTGTCTGCAGGCCCACTCGGAAACAATGCTTGCATACAGCATTTGACCATGGATGTTACTTCTACTAGATAACTTTTCCCTGGCACGAGGCCACAACATCTGTGATCCGTTCTAAGAATGTAACTCCCGTTCGAAAGTTGCATAAAGAAGGGCTCTATCTGAGTTGCAGGTGTGACTAGCTGGTGGCATGAAAGGTTGTTAGAATTTCCATCAGATGCTCCGTGTAAATTAATACCCTGACACAAAAGTATACCGCTTAGTGAATGTTTACAGTTGTTACCACTAAGAAATACATTTTTGTTGCTGTCACTATAGCAAGAATGAGTGTATGGTAATTTCCATTCAGATTTTACATATCTTTTACCCAATTGTTCATATTGGCCAGCAGGTATGTACTCAAGGCACTTTTTAAATCGGAAAGTTGTTATCGGAATTGTGATAATTCCGTGTATTATCCATTCAATGACAGGACTTTCTGACATTGTCAATGGTAATCTCTCGAGTTTTTCGATGCTCAGGATTGAATAGTCTGCTCCTTTCTGTGCCAAACTGATCTTTTTATCAGTAAGGTTAAAACTGGAAAATAATGACGTCGTGTTGATTAAACGCCAAGGCACATAGCCTGAACGAAGATTTTGCAGCGTCCAGCCTAATTCTATAATAGAGCGTAATTGAGACTGGCCATGTTGTAACATAAGCAAATCTCTGTCTATCACATCAAAGGCAGAGGATACAATATTGTCCAACGAATATATTCTGGAAGACAGAGTCATTAACCCATTGTCTACTACAGAAAGTGATTTCTCCAAATTAATACGATCAATTTCTCGTATTTTCTCAGCAGTTTCAATTTGCTTTACTTTCCAAGCCTCGTTGTAAGCAGCATAGATACTGGTCGCTATGAAACGCTTTTGACGCTGTTTGCGTGGTCCAAGAATGAAATCGCGCAAATCAGCACCATCTTTTAGTAAAGACAAGTGTTGCTTAATTTCAGCCAGTGTGGATGATGTTAGCCATTCAAGGCAGAGCTTCCCTACACTGTATGTTGTTATAATCCCTGGATGTTGTCTCTGGGAGTATCTAGGGTCTAATCTGGTCATTTTTAACCCCTGTGTTTTATTCAGGAATCTATCTTGACAGCTATTTGTGTCTGTAGGCCAGATTAACCACTTTTTCCAATCAGGATGTGTTCTGTTGAAATGTAAAATTTGTGACACATCTAACTCAATATCTGTGGTAGCATTCTCAGGTATTGGCTTTGGTATAGACGGTGTTTTAAGGTCTTTGTTCTTAGCTAGGCCAAGACAAGATGTTTGGTGTATTGTGTCATTTAAAACCAACATTTGTTCTGGTATCATGCAGGTTCTAAATAGTGCTTCAATGCCTTGCACCTGCCAATCTTTTGTACCCCAAATTGTTTTCGTTTCAATATTATTTTTCCAATAATCAAAACCAAATGTCATCATTTTGTCATAAAATGCTTCTGAATATATCAATTTAGAATTTGTCAGTATTGTTTTCATTCCTGTTTTATCTAACAGTTTGTAATAAAACGTTTCTGCATTACTGGTGTAAAACCCTGAGAAGTATTCGAATTTCTCAAAAAATGCTTTAGAACTGCTTTTAGGTGGTGTAGAACAATGTTCCCATTGATTATACATAAAAACATTTCTAGGCTGTGCAGATTTATGCAAGTAGTGATCCCCATAGTGGGTGTAACAGAATAATTGCTCATAACTAGATGAACCTTGTAAATAATCATGATCTGTGAATCTAGCTGACATTACTAAATCAGACATCATGTCATTAATACTGTTAAAGTCCCAATCATCAGAGAATGTACTAGGTGTCACAAAGTCACTTAAGGAAACCTTTAGTTGATGAGGATACTTCAGGATTTCAACCGGACCATAGATCTCATAGTCTGTTTTGTCCCATACTACCCCACCAGGTATTGGAATTGCTGTGACATTTACTGTTGACAGTTCTCTTTTCTTCACGTGGGATGATCTGTGTGGTTTGAGGACTAGGTTGATGTTCTGACTTGCTGTGTCCATTGTAATATATTTTCCTTCAATGAATTTTCCCAAACACAGTACCATGATGAGCCAAAGCAGGAGGAAAAATACACCTAGACCGAACCAGAACTCTAGCCAAGGGGAAATAAGGTAGATTTCCTTCAGTTGATGAAAGAGTTCCGTTGCTTTTTCTTTAAAAGACTTTTTTGTTTCTGGCATTACTTCGAGGTCGTTTTGATCTTCAGAGAAGTTGTCGAAGTTGATGAAATAACCAGAGGCAGTTCTGTCAATTGATGGGATTGTTCTTTCAACCTGTCTCTCGGTAGCACTTTCTGATGCCACATCATTGTAGACTGGTGTTGTTTCTTGACGAACTGTTTCAATCTGTGTTTCAAGAGGCACAAGTTCCATGGCATTATTGCATAGTCCTTCATTGTGCACTGCAGGCTGATCGAATGTGATTAGTCTTTCAGTTTGAACCTCTTGGATTGTTGCAAGTTTGGGTATTCTGTTGTTTCTTGGGAGTCCACTGGGCCTACTGTTGATTATAGGCCACATGCTTGTGGTTTTACCAGATCGATACACGACTCTGTTCTTCTTTTTACCAGCAAGGGGCGGTAGCACAACTGATCTTATTCCGGTGACTGCCAAGACAGGTACTGCTTTTCTGTAAGAAGGCCCAAATTCCTTCTTAACCGCGATCTTTTCCCTGACTAGATCCCCAATCTTTGGAATCCAGACAGGCCTTGCTGGGGCTGTTGCTGGTGGTGCCTCGTCAGTGGTACTTGGCTGTTGCTTTAACTTTATGTTGCTTAATGATTTTCTTGTTTCATTCAGTTTCTGTAAAACAGCCAAACGATCCTTTACATCAAAGTGCGTTGTTTCTTCTTGTACCACTGACATCTGACTATCGAGGTCCTGAACGCGCATTCTAATTCCGAACAATAGTTCGTATGGGCTGAAACCTTTTAGAGAATTTCTTGGCATGTTATTAAGACTAGTCTGGACACTTGTTAAATGTTTGACCCACCCAGCGCCTGAACCTAATACCTTCGCTGTTATAGATTGCTTTATGTCACGGTTTTTTCTTTCTACCACACTGTTCCCTTCGGGGTGCGAAGGACAAGAATACCGCAACCCAATTCCCATGCTAGCCATGGCCTCCTTATAAGCTCGAGAGCTGAAAGCAGGACCCTGGTCAGAATGGAACGTGGTAATTGCGTATGTGCCGATAAAGACTCGCAAATCTTTTATAACCGTTCTAGCGTCAGCCGAGCGCTGGGGCCACATCCATATGAACCTCGTACAGGAATCCACTGCTACCATGATATATCTATAGTTGCCGTCCCTTTGTAGGGGACCACAGTGGTCCAGGTAAACGCATGCAAATGGTTTATCCGAGATGAGAAGGGGTGTCTGCGCTGGTCGTTTTACTGTTGATACTTTTATCCTTTGGCATATGTCGCATTCTAATACATACTTTTTAGTTTGTATTCTCAAGCGAGGCCACCAATATCTCTGTTTTAATAGTGATATTGTTGCGGAAACGCCAGCGTGTGCAGAAGCAATCCCTTCGTGTGCCGCTTTGATTAGTCCTAATCTGTGTTCCCTGTTTGGAATTACTCTATCCCCCACTCCAGGGATTCGAGCAAAAGGAACATTATTTGTATCCGTTAAGTACAAGTACTTTTCAGGAAAGCCTTTTGGGAGTGTTTTCTTATCATTTTTTACTGACGCACTGACAGCTTGTAGAATATCGCTGTCTATTTTTGTTTGTGACCGAGTTATCGCAGCTACGGAAGCCGTTTGCACAGCTGCCTTCGCGGCTTCATCAGCCAATGAATTCCCTGCAACGTGAACGCCATCACGTTGATGACTCAGTGTATGTATCACGTGAGTCTTTTGTAGTTCTTTCTGTAAAAGAACTACCTGTTCCCAAAGCATTTTATGCTTTATTGTGCCACCTTTTGCATCTTTGAAACCATTTTCCACCCAATTCTGCAAGTATTCATTATAAGATTGTACGCAATAAAAAGAATCGCACACTATTAGTGTGGGGAATTCGCGATCGGTCTTTTCTACAGCCATCTTAAAAGCTACTAATTCAGCTCGTTGAGCCGAGCAATCTCCTAGAGATTGTGTTTTAGTGACCAGTGGTCTGAATTTTCCTTTGTGCCAGCGACCCTTTACAATCGCGCACGCAGCACTGTAAGCTTGCTTACCCCCAACTGCGGGTTGTGCTGATCCGTCAGTATATATAATACTTCCATATTCTTCTAGAGGCAGGATTTCAATTGGCAGAGGACATTCATATTCATATTGTAAAAATTCCTGTGTTTTTAAATTAGGATCAAATTCGTAAACTACGTCTGTTGCAGCAAGAGAATTAACCCACTGAATCCATCTCGGATGCAAAGCTTTAGCATTAGGAATGCTTGCTTTAGTCACCGCTTCTAAAGCCGGTATAGGAGTTACGATTATTATTCGTTTACCTTGTGCTAGGGGCCTTTCTTTCGCTACAGCAGTCTGAACCGCAGTTAGAATTTTCTCTGTTGAACTGAATTTTATTTCAGCCTTTGTGTACAAATGTGATATGTAAGCTATTGGTACCTTTTCTCCCTCATTAGAGGTTAGGTACGTGAATCCGCATCTTCCTGGGATGACTCGGATTACAAGATCACGTGTGTTGTCACGTGTATCTAATTTTGTTTTTGCTAACATGTCTGTTTGCAGTGATCTCAAAATTTCTGTGTGTTTTTGAGTCCAATTGATTTGTTTAAAATCAGGTTTAATTAGTTCGTAGAGAGGTTTAACCCTCTCTGCGTAATTTAGGATGTAAGTTCTTCCGAAATTCAGAAAACCTAGTATGGACTGTAAATTCTTCAGCGTTTTTGGAGCTTGGAGTACAGCGCACTTCTCTAAGAAGTTGTCCGCTAGGCTTTTCCCTTCATTTGATAATTCGTACCCTAAAAACAGTACTGTCAGATGGGCAATTTGGGACTTTTTAAAGTTGAATTTGTAACCCTCTGCTGCGAACCCAAGTATAATGGTGTTCACTCTTTTCAAGTGAGTATCCAAGTCGTCGTCTGTGAGATAAATATCATCTACGTAAGATAATGCTTCATCATCATAGATTTGTAGTAACTCTGTTACCCTAGCTGAGAATAGTCCTGGGCTGTTCTTGAACCCTTGTGGGAGTCGACAGAATTTTTCTGCGACCCAAATGCGGAGAAAGCGATCAAATATCTGCTTTCTGGTGCAATGTTTTGACAAAAGAAACCATTAGATATGTCTAATGTCGTTTTATATTTTTTCCTAACTATGTTATTCATTAGGGCTGCACTATGCGAGTTTTGTACTGCAAAAGTTTTGCAACATGTATTAAGGTGTCTGTAGTCCAAAACTAGACGATATGAATTGTCTGGCTTGGAGACAGGAAACAAAGGATTGTTCATTTGAGAGGTGCATGTTTCAATCACCCCCTGGTACTCAAGTTGATCTAAGATCTCCCTGACCTGTTTTTTAGCTTCTTGCTTTATGGGATACTGCCGTTGGGCAGTTGGTTCACTTTTTAGTTGGATTTTGTGAGGAGGAGAGTCCTCATCCCATCCTACATGATTTTTATACAATGCAGGTGCCTGTGCTACTGCCCATTTCCGTGCATATGTATATTTTTTATGAATTGGAATGTGATTCGAGAAGGCAGGCATAATCACTTCTTCACCACGAGGGCACTCCCTGACAAACTCCGGGGGCCAATCTTTTTCAGCTAACAGAATATCATAGCCTTTTGAGAGCTTATCCCAAAATAGACCCTTAATTTTCCTAGTCTTATCACCCTCTATACGCAATGTTATTTCGTATATTTTATGGGGCTCGCTAAGTCTGGCGTCTGCAGTTTCAACCTGAATGTATTCATTCGTGTCCACTGTCTCCAGATGACTCATCAAGATCTTGCGCGCTATACTGATTTCTGCTGCACTGTCCAACATTGTCAATGCCCACTCCCCGTTTTTCAACTGTGTCCTCAGTATTCTCGGCATGGTTGATTACTCTAATACTGGCTACCTTCTTTTTCTGAAATTGAGATTTTTTACTCTGAGCAGGTTCCTTGTCTTTGGACTTGGTGTGCTCTCCTGGGTCTGACCGTCCTCTTCTTTCCGAATTCTGTGGAGAAGATCGAGAGGGACGTGTATCAATACTTTGATATCTATCAGGTTTTTTCAGATTATCCCTATTTCTAAGGTTATATCTTTTCTCAGAGGGCTCCCGTTGGGGAGACTGGCGTTCTCGAGTCGGAGTTCTTTCCCTCCGTCGAGGAGACCTTCCTATGGACTGGAAAACTTTTTCCTTGGGAGTGGATTGTTTATTTCCATCCCAGCTCTTTTTAGGAGTGTTTAAATTATTTTTAATAAATAATTTTAATAACTCTCTATAAGCTTTAGTTAATTCTCCTATGTTAACTAAGAGATCTTCTTTTGACATTTTTGCAATGTCAGGATGTGGTGTGTAGCTGGCTAGAACCGGCCACGTGGCTCCTGGTCTACCTAGAGGACCGAGCCTAGTTATGTGATCATTGTGTTTTAGGGCTCCATTAAACCAGAGCAGGTGCTCTTGAAATTTAAGTGGAATTTCAATCTCCTCGAAAGGAGCATACTCTTCCGGAGGTTTCTCTATTTTGTAATAGTGAAACTCTTTTGTTCTAGCGTTTACCGCTGGAAAGTTTATCCATGAATAGAATACCTCTGTCTGCCGATACTCGTGAGCCTCTATCACGAAGATTACTGTACCACCTTGAGGTGTCAGTCCATTTTCTATAAGTTTTAAAGTTATAGATCTTCTTAAGTGGACCGGGATGATAATTGCATCCGGGTCTATGTGTTCGGGACCTTGCTGAGTCGCATCTGCTGCGGCCCCATTGGTTCCGTTTTCTGGCATTGTAAAAATGCAAGGTTTGCAGAGTAGGTCTCCAAGGAGACAAAGATTAGGTGCACAATATTTTGGAACACTGTATCCTTCAACGTTGAATAAACCAGAGCTTTACATAGGAATCTCTTCCTACTAAGGTCGGGCGGATTTTAACCTTTCACCCACTCCAGACGTCTATTGGAGTATTTACGGGAGAAAGGGGTCTGTGTGAAATATGCACGACTGAGTTACTCTAACTGTCTTGCGTTAGTTTATCGCCTTACCAAACGTTGGGCGCCATGTAGTGTAGTTCCTAGTTTCCCACTAGGCCCTGCGCATTGGAATAACATAAACAGTAGTATCGACGTGGAACTGCGGATATTCCAGGCCTCCACTGACTATGCTAAACTTAATTGGGTTGTGTTACCAACTAGCTCAGAGGTCACTGGAAACTTTCTTCTCTGCATAGGAAGTGATCAGCTTCCTTGGCACAGACAAGAAGGGATTCAGCTTTCCAACAACCGTGCAACATGACAACATTGCTCCTCAGATCAAGAGTCAATCTCTAGGGTCGTGTGAAACAATAGACACGTATTTCACTCAGTCAGTCTAGTGCAGTTTACTTTCACGAGATGTAGAGAATAGAGAGACGGGCGTTTGTCAATAAAGGGTTAACATTTATTGAACAGTCTTTCTTCTCGTACAAGAGAAATGTATTGCCACAATTGCAAGACTTGTTATTATAAAAAGTACGTACAGTAAGATAAGGATTGCGAAATAGAACTGTAAAAGCATTGATATGGTTTCTTAGCCATACAATGGTTTAAAAGTCATAAAACATATATACATTCATATATACATTAGGCTAACATACTCAACTGGTGCTTCTAACTAAGCCTACCCCAGTGTGCCTGACCTAAGCCTAACACGTGGAAGGGGAGTAAGTAAGTAGCTTAAGTTAAGTTGGTTTTGCCAAGGTTTGTTTCAAGAATTCTCGTCTAAGGGTTTTAGTCAACACCATACCTCTGAATAGAATGATGGAGGATTGGTATCTCCTTCAGGGGTCACTCTCGATATCCCAGTCACCCGCGAGGGCAGACCGGAAACGCCGGAGCTGGATTTCTCTGCACGAGAAAGGCAGCGGGTCTCTTCAGCGCGTCGAGGAAGGAGGGGGGACAGCGTCCGCGGGCAGCTGGAATCTGCTGGATGTCTTCGCAGAGGGACGGCTGTTCAGCTCCTAAGCGTACTGTACCATCGTTCGCGCTTTAGCAGCGATAATGGTATCAGCAGCTTCACCACCACAGGGACAGCAGGCTGCAGCGACAGACTGCTAGATTTACCAACACGGGGTCTTGCAGGCAGCTGGCATCAGCAACAGTAGCTCTCCATTGCTTAAGGCAACGTTGGTAATATTTATACCTGACAGGTGCCGGGTTTGACGCAAGTTTGCTGGACATAAGACGTCAATTAAAGATGTCACTAGGAAGTGATAGTTATCAGTTGCTCATTAGAGTTCCATTACTAATCAAAACACAGCAAGCGGGGATTTCCAGGTTTGCGGAGTTTTTATCTTGTTGAAGAACTCGGAGTGTTATCTAGGAATATCAGATAGTGACTACTGCTCTGTCATTGCACTAATTGGTCGCAAAGGAAGTGGCAGAGAGAACTATGCTGGAATGTGGCTCTGTTCGTGTGAGGCCAGAGATGACTTTTCAGAAAATCGCACTTGAACGGTTATGCCAATATAGGGAATAAATGGATTTATAGCCGAATAGGGGCATAAGGTCACAGTATCGATCAGGAACCTAGATAAACACGCAACAGTCTGGAAGACTTCCTCCAGAAAACCAAGAGAGGGATTCAGACCTTCGAATGGAAAACCTGGATTCGAATGCATCCGGAGTGGAAACTTAAACAAGGGTTACCCATGAAAGGCCAACAGATGCTTCTGCCCACCCTGAGTTTACGTTAAAAAGCATTCGATTGGTGTCACAACCTTCCCTGTGCAGGCCATACTGGAGGACAAAAGACTTTGGAAAAGATGTTGAGGAAATTCTGGTGGCCTACCATTCGTCCAGACGTATTTGCATGGGTAAAAAACTGTTCCATATGTTCGCAGGCCAAGAGTGATCATCGTCCCACCCAGGGGCTCTTGCAAGTTATGCCTACTCCAGCGATTCCCTGGGAGAGGTTCTCAGTAGACTTTGTGGTGGGGTTGCCTAAAGATCAGGGTATGACAGCCATCATCGTAGTGGTGGATTACTTAACAAAGATGGGGCATTTCATTTCATGTAAGCAAGTACCAAACGCTGGTCAGTTAGCTCATCTTTTGCTCCAACATATAGTCATGTTACATGGGCTTCCTCGTTCCATAGTGTCTGATAGGGGGGCGCAATTTACGGAGAACTTTTGGAAGGCGTGGTGTGAGAAACTTTGCATTTCTTCCTCTCTCTCCACCAGCTTTCATCCCCAAACTGACGGTCAGACCGAAAGGTTGAATCAAACGCTCAAGCAATATCTGGGATGTTTCGTTGACACCACCACTGACGCATGGGTTGATTTGCTGTGGGCCGCCGAGGTGGCGTACAATGATGCAATTCATACTTCCACTCAGTACACTCCTTTCTATTGTACCTACGGGTTTCACCCCAGATTTACCCCTTTGAGTTTGCCCTCTTTTACTGTTAAAATCCCTACATTGCACTCCCGATTGGTTACTATCCGAAACACTGTGATACAAGCACGGAATAACCTGGAGAAAGCTAAAAGGAGGTATAAGATGCAGGCAGATAAACATCGTAAGGCATGTCCAGAGTACAAAAAAGGGGATTGGGTGTGGCTGTCCACTCGGAATATTCGTTTTCGCAAATAGTGTTTTCAATCCTAGATTTATAGGTCCTTATAGGGTGATCAAGCATATAAACCCGGTGGCTGTGAAATTGCATCTTCCAACTCATTTCCGGATCCATCCGGTTTTCCATGTGTCTCTTCTGAAACCTGCCAAAAGTCCTCGCAATAAACCCCCAGTGCCTGTGAGAGTGCAACAAGACGTTGAGTATGAAGTGCAAAGGATTCTGGATGCTAGGAGAGTGAGAGGCAAACTACAGTACTTGATATCCTGGAAGGGGTATGGGCCTGAGGAAGATTCATGGGAGCCTGTTGCGGCTGTGCATGCTCCGAGACTAGTGCGTTTGTTTCATCGCCTGCATCCGGGCAAACCTGGTGGCAGTCAGTGAGTATCGGAGAAGGGGGTGTACTGTCACGCTTCCCCGACCGCTGGTAGACACTGCCTGCACTAAGACTCGCTCAAGGGACTAGAAACTACAAATCCCATGATCCTTGGGGCGGCGCGCTGTAATGACGCGTGGCGCCAGGGAAAAGAGCATTTACCGTGCATTCAGGCAGAACGCGCTGCCGATTATTCGTTATTGCGGAGTTCGTACTTGTCTGGAGGATCGGTGATTTCCAAATCACGTTGTGGTGTGGATTACTTGGCAGAGGCTTAGGAAGCGCCTACCTGGATTGGCTGGAAGGAACGTTCCCGAGTGTGGGCACGCTCCACTTTGGATATTTTGGCGGAGGCTTAGGAAGCGCCTATCTACAGGTACAGGTGGGGCTTGTTTCGAGGGTGTGAGAGTCTGGAGTACCGTGGATTATTGGCTGGGGCTTAGGAAGCGCCTACATCGTACGCCAACAGTTTTCAGGTCTTCTTTTTTCTGGGTTCAAGGTGGTGCATACTTGGTTCAGGGTTCCGGTGTCCTGTTTGTTCCCTGCACACTTTTGAATCCTAATTACTTTGTGGATCTGTGAAAGTATTGAACGCTAGTAGTGACTACTTACCAGATTTATTTCCCTGACTATTGTGGATCGTTGGTTTTGGGAAAAAAACTATACTTTTGGATCTTCCTTTTTCCTGAGCTGCTGATATCATTTGTTTGTTAGAACTTACGTTCTCATTTTCTTTGTGGAGGGAACCGAGTGCGTTAGTGAAACGCTAGGTGACAGAGTTATGTACACCTATATGACACTACTTCGTACATGAGTTAATGCAAGCTCTATTTCATAAAAATCAATACTTAAGGAGTCTAGAGGTATAGAATTGGTGGTCTTCGGTTTCCAGAGGATCGTTGGGTATTCTTTATCCCTTAAGGGGTAGGTGTATTTTCTTGTTTAGACAATACCAAGAAGTGATAGTTGTTGTGGTTGAATCTAGTTACATAGAGGCTGTTATTTCTCATTACAGTAACCTTGGGGGATGATGAGTTGTCCATTTCCTTACCTCTTATATCAACACTCCTGAATGTTAAATACAGGTGAGGAAAGAGTAACATGGTTAGTTATTGTTCAATCTAGTAAGCCCCAACCCCACTTATTCCGTGCTTTGTATATTTCAGATCTCCGGTTCCAGCAGCCCAGCAGTTCCCCTCCGGACCTTATATTTTCCCCCGCTTGATCTCCTTAACAGTCTGTGTACTAATAGTGTCAGACTTGGGATGATCTAGAGGTGGGCCCCTTTATAGCATCGGTACAATCCTGGGGATACATCACAGCGGAATCTGACAGCCGGATCCTCCAGCTTCCGAAGCCGGCTTCAGTCCTTTTTTTGTAGCTGGGTTTCAAAGGTGAGTTTTGACTGACGATTGTCCGGTTTGCCCATGATTGAGTTAGTACTAGAGCCTTTAGTGTTCAAGTTTGTGCGGGTGATATATTTTCTCAGGGCGGGGGTGGATCCCTGTGTCATAGGCGCTGTGACGGTCTTCCGCTCTCGTTGTTAGCTTGGCATTCTTGACTCTGGAGCAGATGAGATGAAGTAGGCAGCCAGACTCCGCAGATCCGCAGAATGCTGTGGTAAGTTGCAGGATCGGCGAAGATTGAGCCCAAGCAAACGAGACCTCCGCGGCAGCGTCTCTTTCTGTTTGGCTACAGGGTGTGCAACAGTTCTGCAGTGGAGGTAAAGCTACCCTCCCCAGCTCTGTGTATTGTTACAATCAATGGTATCGGGATCGCGATGGTGGTGTGGGTATCGCAATTAGTGTACAACGTCGTACCTCACGTGTGTCGCAGTGAGCCGGGTAATGGGTTCTCCGGTGTTCTTGCGTCTCATAGAGCCACGGACTCCCGCCGATGTCCAACGCCTCCTCCTTGTGCAGTTCTCAGTCTGAGGCGATAGTAGGCCAGCCCCAGCCCCACAGTGCCAAAATTTGCAGCTGTCCAGTCCAGCGAGGGAACAGCGCGGTTTCTCGCTGTATCGCCTATCACAGATGTGAATATAATGCAGGGGTTCCGTCACACCTGTGCTCACTCCGCAAACCAGGCAAGTTCGGTTTCATAGGCGTATCCCAGGCACTCCACCCACACTCAGCTATAATGCCGGGCTCCAAACCGGTGTTGCGCTGCACTAGATCGTGTCTCACTCCATGTAGTTGGTGCAGCTCTTTCCAGAGGGGGTAGCAGCAGGGTTTGGCGGGAGCCGTTAGGAGCGCTCCTAACGTGCAGGCCAGTCGGCCATCCAATGCCGGGTTATGCCTGTATCACTGTGTCGTCGACACTCGAGGCCGGGCTACTCTCGGTCTGGGGTTGGCAGGCCGGACCATGATGGGTGGTGTGGGCAGTGGAATGTCTCAATAGCCCCTTTCAAAATCGACCGGGTCCCCGAATCTCCTGCATCTATACGGCTCTATTGCTTCCGACAATCGAACTCACGTGGGCCTCCTCTATCCCAGCCAGTGTCGGGTGGGTGGTGTAAGGGACCTCACCTCCTGTCCGCTCCGCGACCAGTGCTCCAGCCGTCTTTCACTGTGATCTCGTCAGTGGGCAGGCCAGGCAGCGCCGTCGCAGCGACCCGCACCGGATCTCGCCACTCCCAGCCAGGGACGCACTTCCGGAGTCAGCTCAGACTCTCCGGGGATGATTACCGGCTCCTCATATCGTCACGCTAGGTCAGAGTGCCCCCAAAGTTTCAGCGAGTGTGGCAAATGATGACGCTGCAATCTCGCTCGTTTATTTCGGGTTTGGCGACAGTTGTGCAGGATAATTGAAGAATTTATGCTCCAGGCTTGCAGGAGCCTCACGTACGTGCGGCCATCTGCATGCGCGCCCTCTAGCGCCCACCAACAGGCGGACAGATCTTTCATCGTTTTGAGGCCAATGAATGATTGTTGAGCAATAATATTGCTTAACATTTAGAGCGGTATGAAATCAAGATATTGTTAGCAATAATTTAGAAAATTAATCAGAATGTGATTTAATCATAATAAGATTGTTTTAAATTATCCCACTTTATTGGATTAGGAAATGCTATTTGCTTATTGCACACTGTTCGCTCTCTCGCTTAGTGTGCATTGCTGTTCTTCTGCATGGCCAAGAACACGTAGGGTACAAGGTATCTTTGGGAATTTTTTTATGTATACTTGGCACCACAGCCATAAGAAGAGTAGTACAGTGAAAGAGTTTTTTTTTCTCTTACAGAGTTTTATATAGCACAAACTTGACCCGAATCGGGTATCAGAGAGCTTTAAATAAGGGCACATTCATTTTTTGTTAGGCACAGGGAGATTAAGTGATTGCTCAGAATCACAGGATGTTCAGCGTCATTGCCGAGACTCGATCCCAGTTCCCCAGATTCGAGGTTGACCGTCCTAGTAGTTAGGCCAACTCCTCTCCCCTATATAATAGTATCAATTAGATGATTATAGTGTACTTTTTATATGTGTGACAGCCTCCAAGAAATACCAGTCTTTCTAACAAAATCTTAAAAATACAGCTTCCGACCAGAGAGCACTCACTAGTGGGCGCCAACTTCCTGACCTTAAACATACTTGAAATGGCCACCTAATTGTCCCCGTTCCTAATTTCAAGATGGTGAAAGGCCTCCTAACATTAGAGGTCTCCATGCCTCTTAACTCTTGAGATGAATGGTCTCCTGGCTCTGAGTGTCAAAGGACACTAAAACCTCCTAACACTAGTGGCAAAAGACCCTACAACCCCATTGGTGACAGACTCTTAACTCACACTGTAAGAGGTTTCCTAACTCTACTGATATATATCTTAAGCCATGAACAAGCATTAAAAAATGCAATAGGTCTCGCATTTCATTAGGTTAAAGCCATTTGCTTTGCTATACAATACCATTAGCAAAGCAAATGGCTTTAAATTAATCCAAGGCAAGACCTATTGCATTTTCAATGCTTGTTCGCAGAGCCTTGTAAATTAGTAAATATGAGTATATATATATATATATATATATATATATATATATATATATATATCCAAACTTGTTTGCTCTGAAGCAAGGACGAACTCAGCTGCGGACTTGTTCCAAAAAACCTTTATTTCAAAACCGGCGATTACATTCCGATATTTCTTTTAGTCCTGACGCGTTTCAGGGCTTTGCAAAGCTCCTTACTCATAGGATGACGGTACGAAGTGCATGGTGATGCTTGTTCTGGCGCCTTCTACATGCTACTAATTTAAATATTCCCCAGTGGGCGTCTCCAGTGAGCAAATAGTGTCAAGCATGCTGGTACCGGTAGTTTCTTTCTCAAGCGCTGTTTCTCCACAGTGGGATCAGTGAAGTTTCAAAGTCCTTTACATGTATTTTTCAAACCCCAGTGGGCCTCCGAGTGCAAACCGCTGGTGATTTCTTTGTCTGCTTCGCCATCAGGTTTCGAGCATTCCAAACGTGGCCCCACAAATCTGTGGTGGTTTGTCCTTCACGGCGAGGCTGCTGTGTATAAAATCCAAACTTGTTTGCCCTGAAGCAAGGACGACCTCAGCTGCGGACTGGTTCCAAAAAACCTTTATTTCAAAACCGGCGATTACACTCCGATATTTCTTTTAGTCCTGACGCGTTTCGGGGCTCTGCAAAGCCCCTTACTCATAGGATGACGGTACGAAGTGCACTGTGATGCTTGTTCTGGCACCTTCTGCATGCTATTAATTTAAATATTCCCCAGTGGGCGTCTCCAGTGAGCAAATAGTGTCAAGCATGCTGGTACCAGTAGTTTCTTTCTCAAGCGCTGTTTCTCCACAGTGGGATCAGTGCAGTTTCGAAGTCCTTTACATGTATATATATATATATATATATATATCGCAAGCCATGAACAAGCATTAAAAACGCAATAAGTCTCGCCTTTCATTTAGTTAAAGCCATTTGCTTTGCTATACAATAGCATTAGCAAAGCAAATGGCTTTAACTTAATCAAAGTAAGACCTATTGCATTTTCAATGCTTGTTCGCAGAGCCTTGTAAATTAGTAAATATGAGTATATATATATATATATATATATATATATATATATATATATATATATATATATATATATATATATATATATATATATATATATATATATATATCGGCACATATCTATAAGCCTACATTTACATAACATTATCTTTGGCAAGACTTCCACCCTGAAACACCCGCTGCCCTCCTTCCCACCCGCCTCCCCTTTCCGAAAAACATGCGGCTGACCTCATTTTCTGCCTGCCAGAAACAGATAAATTACTGAAATGTTTCGAGTCTTCAGAGATACCTGTGAAAGGAGAATACATTTGAATTCTGCTTCGCAGAATAACCGGTTCTTCCTCCCGAAAACCGGATCATATATTTAAAATTACCCAAAGTGTCAGAACACCGGGATAGAGTCCGCTGAAAACCGGGATGTCCGAGAACATGCGGGACATCAGGTCGCCCTGCCTAGATTGAGACCATTTAGGTTTGCTTTAAGTATATTTTTGTAACACATTCGCATGTATGGGGCTCTTTTTAATGGGAGTTGTGCTTGTCTTTTTTTAAAGACCTGGCAACTAGACAGCTACAACGAAAATCAGCCATTTCGAAAGGGGCACGTGCTAAACACTTACTTCAGTCTTTGCATATTCGTCATACGACTACGCCTCCCTTTCCCGGGTTTTATAATCTTTGAACGCCCCTCGTGCCTGGCGTCGGCCATCTTGAAACGGGGAGAAATTCTATGAAACGTACTATATTGAACGTCTTCGGGCGGATTTCTCTTGTCTTCAACAACAAAAAGGTAAAGCCAGAGTTAATCAGGCCCTGCTGCCTATTTTTTTCGGCGTTAAGCAGTTTTAAGGACAATTGTTTGGCCTTCTCTTTCAAGTGTTGAGGTTTTTCGAAGATGGCTATAGCAACGCCTTGTATTACAGGACATGAGTTCACGACATGTCCTCTTTCTGTTTCGTCCTTTTTTTCTAATTTCCTTCCTTCGTCCACAAGAAAAAAAACTTCAATCTCCAGAGTGCTTAGCGTCGCGCCTGCGCGGCGACTGGTGCCCGAAGCTCCCATTGAGCGAGCGACGGAGAAAGGCTGGAAGAGGCCCACGGAAGGGAGAGGTGGATAGAAGTGTCTGAGTGAGGAGGGAGGGCGGGCGATGAGAGGGAACTGACGATACGGTGAATACGGGAGTGCAAAGTTAGGGAAGCGTGGTAGAGAGTAAGTACAAGAAATTGGGCTGGTGGAGGGAAGTGAAAACGAGGAGTCTGGGCTGGTAAGGAGTTAGGCTGAGGAAAGGTGACTGTAGAGAATGGATAATGAAGCAGGAGGCGGATGATTCCTTTCACTCGACGCAGACTCATAGTGATCGTGAGCGTACACTGAAGTTCAGTCTCTATACGCTATAACTGACTCTCGAGAAGGGTATCTTGGGACTCTGATCAGGAGTGGGTGAGCAGGAGACAGAGTGGAGGCAGCCACTTTAGGACGCTAGGTCCTGGGAAGAGGAGCAGGAGTCTGAAAGGGATCGAGAGGGGCATTGGAGAAATCAGAAGGAAAGCATTAGCCTGCTGGACGGGACTTCTGGAAGGTGTACTTTTGGACGGGAGTCCGAGGGGGAGAGTAGGGTCTTCTACAATTCGCACTATGGATTCATAATCGGCTGGAACAGGTGAGCTTATTACCTCTGGAAATGCTTATAATGGGAATGGGGAACAATACTGTATGGTCTTCTGATGAGAAACAACGCCGGTATCTTCACTGGGATTGGGAGACCCGCTGGTATTTTTTCTGTGGTGTTTGGAGGTGGACAGCCCATAGGGCTATCCGCTGAAAGATGTAAGAAAAGGGTGGGAGAACCTCTAGAGGATTTTGGGATTCTCGGGTTAGTGACATCTGGATGCTCTTCCCTGATAGTAGTTTTGATAGAGCCACTTCTGGATTTCTAATGTTGCGGGATCCCTTAATGACCTCAATCCTCAATTTCTATAGATCTCGGAGGTGCTTTGACCCTGGATGGGAGAATGGAGCTGGAGCCACATTGGTGGAAAGGACAGTTGGCCTCAGACATCCACCAGGCTTTGCGAATAAAGGTTAGTATCAGAGACTTACTTTGCACAGGTGTAAGAGTCAATGGTAGTGTCTCAGGGTGAAGGGGGACCCAGCAATATTCATAGGGGATAGGGAGTTGTCAGGTTGCTGCAACATGGAATGCGATCGGTCTTAAAACTGTTGTATACTTGCATAATACATAATTTCAACTATGACTACCTTGCCTGCATACAAAACCCATGGTATAAGTGGTGCTCTCCATTTGTTTCGCAAAAGACCCATGTCATGCCCCTAATAAGCTTTATGCATCCCGGGATGCGAGTAGTGTTTCCCAAATGAAGCTAGCCAGTACCCTGAGTGGCCAAACGAGAAATTAGCATGGTAAGTTGCCACATTTTCCCCAAAGCAATAGATGAAGAATAAATAGTTTCCAGAAGTGTGCCAGAATGGATAAATTACCACTTAGAATCGAGTGACTTCGTCTGCTTTAGTAAGACTGACACTGACAGTTCCATAAAATAACACACACTTTTAAAAAAACATTATTTTGAGCGTAATCGTTTTAGAGCCCAGTGTAGGTAGGTGGATATTTAATATTAAACAAAATAATGTTCACTTTATTGTATCAAAATACTATTGCACAAAAGTAAGGGTTTCAAGAAACACATTTTTGCACTCCCATGAATTCCAAAGAACTTACTTGTCCAGAACCTCGAGATATAACAAAGTGTGCTGAAGTTGGGAATGCCAAATCACCATGCGCAGAGGGTGGCTAGAAATCCTTCAGAAAGATTAGACAATGCTGAGTTGAGGATTGTGATATCTGTGATCAACTGAACTCCTGACTGTTCTGCCTGCCTGTACAGACGTATTGCTAGCCTGTAATAACTTGTGGCTTCTTCCAAGCTAGTGAATTTGAGAAAAAGTTGTGCAGTTTGTTAGGTTGGGGACGCATTCGTTTGCAAGTTCTTATTGTTTGTGAGTACTGTTCCCTGTCATTGTGCAAATCTACATTTTTCCTGAATGAAAGATGGGAATGGTTTCTTTTTGGAATTATTCTCTGTATGTTTGTGAAAGTTTATATTGACATTCATAAGCGTGCTGTTTTGAGAAGTAGCAGAGAGGGAACGATTCAATATCATTTACAAAAGCGTTGCTCTAGAGGGCAGAAGGAGATGAGGTTCTTTGTAATTGGCAAGAGATGCTCTTTGAAGAGTTAACTTTACAGCGCAGCTTTGCTTGCTGATACCTGTTTTGGGCTAAATATTCCTATTGTAGCTTAATGACCATTTCCTCTTGATGACCATTTTTTCCTGTATTAGTCCTGTTTCATGTCACGACTAGCACTAGATTTTTTTTTCCTTAAATTTTGTTAGTCTTTTTTTATGAATAACGCATAGTTGGGTACATAAAAAATATTATTCTTACATATTAACTGTAATGTATTTACATTTTTAAGTGGATCAAAAGTTAATTTCAAAACATCGTTTAGTTTTAACACATCTACACCTTGACATCAGTTATGTTTGTATTTATGTTTTAGAACTTCTGTGGTGTGAACCAAGCTAACACGTGATTGAATGGTGTAAATAGCCCAGTACTCACATAAAACCCTCTTTAGTTTGATGGCCCGTGTTTTGGTTCTTCATTTCCCCATTTACCTCTTATGACACTCCTATTTTTAAGCACCTCCCCGCGCCCACCCCCGTAATACTGTATCCTTTTTAGGTTTCGCTTGTCGTCAACTGCGCAGGCGAAATCTTTTGTTAGGTAGTACGGGGCTTTGTCCCGCCTCACTCTTCCATTGGGTAGCTCCATAAATGGAGGCTAGTTTTGCGCATGCAGTCTCGCCTCATTGTGTGAAGGTAATTTAATCTCCTGCTTCATCCTCCCCGTTGCGTTGGCTAGTGACAGTTTACACACCTTCTTGCATACGTTTCAGGCCATGTTCATATTAATGCAGTTCTAATGGCCTTATAAATAAGCATTTCTACCAGAATCACTTCACCCCAAACTGTCTGATAAATGTAGAACATTACGCAAGGTCCACATAGAGGTGACCTCAATCGCTATACAAGACCACAGGATTAAACACAAGAGGCTAGGAGGGTGATAGCAAGCCAGTGAACCTATTTCTCTGTCTGAGACTCTAACAGCATGGCAAGGCATTTTGGCACCACCACTATCTGTGTAAATGAGTAGCTCACTGAATGTCAGTTAATGATTTTCAATCTAAGTAGGTGATTGTTGACAGCTGGTTTAAAAGCATGACTAGAGGTACATGATGTCTGATCAACGGGAATAGCGTGATGTGATGTTGGATGTGATTACTTTTTTCTGTCAATAGTGGATCCCCCATTGTCAAGCAGAGCGGTGTTAGTGAATAGTGAGATGAGGAGTGAGCTCTTGCGAAAATTTAACTTTTTTTAGATTTAGTAGATGGAATGCTTGTTGAGGCAATTAAACCAAAAGATATGTATGACTGTTAAGGTGGACCCTAAAGTTTCAGCCCTATTATACATAGAGGATAACGGGGTGATTATAGAACATTTGATATTGACAGCAGGTAGGAATAAAGTAAAGTGTATGATTTCCGTTTTGATGAGTTCAGCAAGTAAGGTTATGTGAAGCATTGGACAAAGGATTATAGATAACTTGTTGAATATGTGGGTAGGTAGGAGGGACCGGAGATGATAATTTGGTATCTTTCACAAATAGGTGGTAGGTGAAGGCAAAGAAGGGGTCACTGTCTCCTAAAGCCTTTTTGGACAGAAAAACGAGGTAAGATCGAAACAGAACCCTGCTGTGTGTGTTGCGCTAGAGGGGCATCATGCACACAGCAGGACAGACCTGCATGTTCCGATGAACTTTGGTCATCTGATTCCCAGATTAGACCTGGGTTCAGCAGGTTATTTGGATCAGCTGTTTTAAGCACAAATTATATATTAAAACAGTGGGATTTCGATGATTCTAGACCGAAGAGTTTCGCCCAATGGATTATGTTCATGCAACTAACGTATCAGGGGTCTATACTGATATATTCTGTTTGATTGCTACTGTGTTGTGTTCTTGACTCGTGGTCCACAATTTCTGTAATGCTTGAATCTTCTAGTTCTAGCACTGCTTCTAATGTATCAAGTGTGCAATTTTGGTTTTGCACTTGTTTCGTGAAAGTCGAGGAGTATTGAGTTGTATTAAACTCGCGGACGTTTGCGTGGCACAAGCAAACAAAGATTTGGAGACCGTAGGGACTTAGTACTTGATATTGTTGGTAAACAAAAAACATCTTCAATAGTTGTAATGGGCATGTCGAGACAAGGTTACATATACGGACTTATGTATGATTACCCTGAACAGTATTGAAGAGACATTGTGCAGCCGGAGGGAGGGGAGGGTTGGGTAGTTGGGGTGTGGGGTGGTGGGTGGAGGGTATGACAGTTAAAGGAATCGCACATTATGAAGCATAATTGTTGTCACAGGCCCTCCGGGGATCGGAGCACTGTGTATGTTTATCTCTGCGATCTTAATAAAAAAAAGAGTTTTGAAAAAAACAAAACGTCTTCAATAGAGCGTTCTTAGTGTTTCTGGAATAGGTTTGCCTCCCTGGAGACATGCTTACATCTTCCCAGGCACTTGGAACTCGTACCTCTCTTTGCTGGGGTGCATCTGCGTATAGTTGGTAGGATGGAGGTTCAGGGTGCCAACAAGTGCTCCATTATGCTTGGTGCAGGAGAGGGCGGTCTCGCACTTGGAGGTGAGCATTCCATTGCTCTAGTTGAGTGTATTTGTAAGCCAGCTTCATGAGGGGAGTGCGCAATCAACTCAAATAGTTTAAAGAGTTTTGCTGCATTTTATGCACAAATGGAAAGCTTCATAATTGGATGAATGTGTGAGTTAAAGTTCTAGTTTACCCCTGATGGATTTTAAATTTCAAGCGGTATACATCCTGATTGTATAAAATACAGATCTAGGTTATGATGAACATTTTTAAGTGAAGGATGTCGTCGTGCTTTTGAAGACCGTCACATTTTCTGCATATAACATATTTAGCAACAAATATATTATTGTGAAAACTAGATTGTTCATGATCCCCACCATGAAAATAAAATAACAATTCTGCTAATTAAAATCTCTTGCTGCGATAGTCCAGTCATTTGATCTTCTCTGTTCTATTGATTCCCCTTTGTGATATGTCTGTGTCTGCTCCTATAGAACCTGTGAGGCACAAATCCATACAAATTATTGACTATTTAATACCGCCCAGAAGCTTAATTCGAGCAATGACCTCCTGCTGGCTTGGTGTCTGTAGCTGGAAAAAAGGGCTTGACTATGAAATGGAGAAGTACCTACCATGCAGTAGAGGACTAATACCAATTTCTCTATCTTATGCCAATCCAACTCTGCCTTCTGTTATCCAACATGTAGAACATGTTAAATACTATACTAGAGGCTTGATTAATAGTTTTTGAATACTGTGACTTGTTCACTTGTTTAATCTTCTGTTTTTACCATATCATCCAGTATACACCTAAAACCATAGATGCTCAGGGCCTTTCCCATAGTGAACACATCCAGTCCTCCTTGTAAGAAAGTCTCACCTGACCAATCGGGCTAAGGGATATGGCTTTGCAAGAAGAGAAGTTATAAAAATCACCCCGAACAGAGAACCTTTGTGAGCCCCTTGAGTCCCTCCCCTGCTTCAACATCCAACATAGTAATTTTGTTAGCAGTTTATGGAGGAAAATGTTGGATAAATGGGAATAAAGTCTTTTAAACAAATATTGCTAACATCTTTGTTATGGTAATATTGCTTATGTGGTGATTATTTGAATATTGGGGATTGTAAACTATTAGGAGAATTTTTCGAATTGTCAGTGAACCCATCAGGTGTTTGTATGTCTAGAATTAGGACATCTTGCCATTTCTCTCCATGTAGTCAAATAAATATTGTGACGAAATTAAGGATAGTAAAACTAGTCCCTGTGTATTCATCGTGGAGAAGTTGACCCTACTGCACTGCATGGGTTGAATCTGCTGGGAATAATAACAGTTTTAAGTTAGCTGTTAACGGTGTGGGCAATTAACCAGTTGTAGTTTGGACTTGGAGAAGATTAGGTCAAGTGAAACTGCTTTTGTTTTATTATTCAGCCACAGCTTTTTAAATCAGCAACATTATATTTGAAGTTTCTGGATTTTAGGATGAGAAACATTTTTTTATCTCAACATTTTCTTTACTAATTTTTCACAGGCTCACAATGTAAACAAGCAATTGGCCCTCCTTCTAAAAGTCTGATTGCTAGCACAGAGATAGTGTTCACAACTATAGAAGTGTCTAGTGTTCGGATAGCTTTTCATGTCCATTACATGAAAGTACAGATTAACAAATGCCCCCACCCCTCCACACCCCAGCAAAATGAACTTGTGATCCCCAGCGAATGCACACAAAAGAAAATCACGGTACATGGGAGTATCTTAAAACAGTACAAAAAATCATCTCTGTAAGCATGCGTATTACACTTCTAAAGAGGTAGATCTGGCCCCCAGGCGTTCCCACCTAATCACGAACACTGTCAATCAGAATTGGAATAGATTAGAGAGCCCTCTTTCTAGTAATGCACGCACACAGCTGTAGGCATTCAAAAAAGTAGCTCACAAAGGGGCCCCAAATGTATTCAACATTTTTGTAAGAGTCCAGTAACACATCCGTGATGCGCTCCATTGTAATTGCTCGCAATAGTAGTGCATGCCACTGTGGCAGGGATGGTCCTTCCACTTGTTTCCATGCTGCCGCCACTCTCATTTTGGCTGCTCCCAGTCATAGCCACAAAATAGACTTATCACCATTCATCTGATATTTAAGGGAGTCGCTCCTTAGCACTAAGGAGTACGAAGCCGGAGTCATTTGGGATGGGATACCCCAGTATTGTTTTGAGTTGAGCTAATATTTCGGTGCAGAAGGGATGGTAGTTGGACAGTCCCACATATATGTTTTAAGTCGCCCACTAGACCACAGCCTCTCCAGCAAAGATCCAAAATGATCTGGGGGAATAGTCGCTTCAGTTTAGCGGGGTAGAGCTACCAGTCAAATAATAGTTTTATAATGAACCTCCCTTACGCCCATTAAATGGTTAAACTGGGATATATTCCTCACCAGTCTAGCCCATTGGGCCTCTGTAATAGGACCTCCCAGTGTGTATTCCCAGTGGTCCATGTGTCGAGGACTAGGAGTGCACTGCCTGTCCATTGTCTCGGTATAAAGGGAAGAAATAATTCTCATTGTGACACTGCTTTTGCGAAATAATTGTTCTATAGGCGATAGGTCATGTGTAGCTGCTTCATGTAACTCTGATTTAAGTACCCAGTGTTTGAGTGGATTATTACAGAAATGTTCCATGGGTGGCAATTGAAAGTCCTGCTGACAATTTTCAAAGGTTCAGATGTCCCAGTTGTGGAATAAGTCTGAATAGCAAGGCAGCCCCCCACTCTCCATGCCTCAAAGGGTCCTAAATGTAACACTGGGGAAATGTCAGATTTAAGTGGATTGGGATGAAAGGGGAGGGAATGGTCTTCCACTGCTTGAATCTAGCCATTTCATCCCATACCGGAGACGTCTGTGTGGGGGTGTTCAGGTAAGTGTTCGGGGGGTTAGTCAGATTTGGGTTTCTATAGTAATTCCCAGATCTATTTACCGACCACAGCCCTGTCCACGACGAGCCAGTGTTTGTCAGACTCGCAAGCGGACCACTCTGAAATTACTCTGTTGTGCGGTTTTGTATTAAACGTTAAAGTCAGGTACTGATGGGCCCTGAGGATTTATGCAGCCATAGTAACCTGTAGGGCAGGCAAGCTAACCTTTTGCGAGATAAAGCTGATTATCTGGGAGTGCAGGGCTGTGAAATAGCCCCTATCTACTTCTATTAGGAGTCCCTGAAATAGATAGAGTAGTTTTGGTAGGACTTTCATTTTAATAGCTTTTATCCTTCCTGACTGAGAGGTACATAAGTGAGTGCCCATCTCTTAAAGACAGTTCGTAGTTGCCATAATAATGTCTGATAGTTAAACCGAAATAGGTCTTTAAGGTTGTAAGTGAGTTTAATGTTTAGATATGTGATGTCATGTTTTGCCCATTGGAAGGGTATAGAGCTACTCAGCTGTTTCACATCAGCTGAAGGGACTATCAAATTGACTAAGAAGGATTTACTCAAATTGATGCGGAAACTTGCAATTCCCTCGGAGAGGCGTAACTCTTCCAGGATGGCCACTAAAGGCAAGTGTGGGGAGGCTAAGGACAGCAGGATGTTGTCTACAAATGAGGAATGTTTGTGCTCTTCCGAAGCAAACCGAAAACCTTTAATCTAAGGGTTCAGCTGTATCATAGCCACCAGTGGTTCAATGCTTAACGCAAATTGCAGGCATGATAAAAGACATCCCTGGCGTATGCACCTGCCCTAGGGGGAACCCTATGGAGCTGACTCCATTAATCACGACCCTGTGTGTGCTGCATAGTTCGCTTTAATCTTAGTTAGGAAGCGCTCAATAAAGCCAAATCTCCTCAGTGTGTAAAACAGGAAGGGCCAGTCGACCCGGTAAAAAGCTCTTTCCGCATCTAGCATCAGATGGACTGCCGGTACAGGCTTTATGATGACTTTCTCAACCAGGTGGACCACCCTTCTGATGTTATCATGTTTGCCTTAACTTGCTGTAGCCGCATTGGTACGGATGTATCAAATCCGGGAGTAAATCGTCCAGAGGGGCTGCTAAGATTTAAGAATATATTTTGGCATCAAGATTTGATTGAGTGGTAGGAGCTGCACTTCCTCAAGTCCTTTCCTTGTTTAGTTATAACCGATTCGCTCATAGAGGAGAAAACCACACAGGTGTCGGCCATGTAGTTGAAGAGGGATACCATATGGGGGACTAGTTCTGCTTTAAATGTTTTGTAAAATTGAGCTGCAAGGCCACCCGGCCCGGTGATTTGTGCAGTTTAACATTAGTAATCGCCAGGTGTACTTCGTCTCCTGTGATGGGGTCCCCTAATGTGTCTTTTTGGGTGACAGACCTGGGGGAGAGGTACTCTTTGTAAATAATCTAGCTGTTCCTTCTCGTCTGTGATATCTGCAGTGTATAAAGACTTGTAGAAATGTCCGAAGACATGGGTTTTCTCTGTATCTCGTGTAATAGTCTCACCATGGTCACTATGGATATCCCCTATGTATTCTTTTTCAATCTTCACCCTCTGTTGCCTAGCCATATGGTAGCCCACTTTAATACACCACTAATATGTAGTGCGCTGTAAGTGTAGTGGGGTGAATTCCGCTCTTATTATAACTCGCGTTAAGTTTCCCTTTGAGAGCGGTAACCTTTTTCTGATGCAGGAGAGTAGGGTTATCTTTATGCGTGCGTTCAGCAACTTTGAGTTCTTCCTTCAATACCTCTCTCTCCTTGGCCCTAGTCTTCAGGGAAGAGTTTAAGGCTATGCATTGCCCCCTTAGCACCGCCTTGAAGGTGTCCCAGGTATTTCACGGGGAAGTGTCATGTGGGTAATTTAACTGCAAATACTGGTTTAGGGTTTTTATCTGGTTATCACGCGAAAGGCTATCACTCACTAGGGATCTTGGAAAAAGCTGCCTTCTGTATTTCGAGGGTAGGGCATCCCAGTCCAAGCTAAAGAAGACTAGATCATTATCAGGTAGTGCTATTAGATAGAATGAGGCCTGTTGTAAAGCCTGACATAGGGTATTACTTATGAAAGTGTGAAATAACTTCTATTTCGAGGGTAGGGCCTCCCAGTCCAAGCTAAAGAAGACTAGATCATTATCAGGTAGTGCTATTAGATAGAATGAGGCCTGTTATAAAGCCTGACATAGGGTATTACTTATGAAAGCGTGAATAACTTCTATGTGACTGTGAAAAGAATGTTTAGTCTCGGTCCTCTGGATGTAGTGCACACCAAGCATCTAACAGGCCCAACTCTCCAAAAGCTTTTTTCAAGGACTTGGAAAGCTTCCTGTGAGTGAGCGTTTTGGGTGCGTGCTGTCTGTATTCGAGCCCATGTGAGGTTAATTTCTTCCATAACCACTATTGTCCCTTCTGCAAAGGTCCCCAATGTAGAGCGAAATGTGTGCAGAAATGAGACCTGGTTTGTATTGGGGGCATATAACGTATCAAAAGTACAACAGTGACATTGTATGTAGCCCTTCACCATGATGAATCTACCTTCTCTGCTGATCTTACAGGAGTCTGGCTTGAACTGTAGTGAAGAGTGGAAGAATAAGGCCACTCGTATTTGATGTTTTCCCGACGTAGTTTGTTGCTAATTTGTCGGAATTGCAGGTGTCTTGCTAGCGTGGTTGGGGCAATGTCCTGAAAGATGGCGCAGGTCATCCCCTGGAATTAAACCTCCTTGGTCCTTTGCGCCACCTGAAGGATTGCCTCTTTCAGCTAAAAGGAGTATAGCTTGACCAGTACACCCCAAGGGCGATGGTTCTCTCTGGGCCTAGGGGCCCCACTCTATGCGCTCGTTCGATCTTCACCTTCATGTGAGTTTCGCGAAGAGGCCCTGGATAGAGGCTTCCAAGTTTGGATCCTCTGCGCCTTCCTGTTAGTTCCAAATCCATACTTTGTCTCTCCTCATCCTATTTTCAAGATCTTCACTTTTCAGGAATTCAGTTTTGAGCTGGTTGCAGAGGAGATCGACCTCTGTCTCCATAAGTTCTGACCTGCTCTTCAGCTCCTGCATCTTAGTCTGCACCAGAGCTTTGGATCTGGAGACAGTCGACATCTTGTTGAAGATGTTAGGTGGTTATGGATGTCTGTTCGAAGTATGTTCAGGGAGGTGGCCATATCCGCCTTTAGCTCCTCTCAGTTCTTTTTTTTTTGTGTGTTTTTTTTTTTGGGGGGGGGAAACCTTTATTGAAAAATTAAGGCACACAGCTATTTAGCCTTACATCCCGGAGGCTAGGCAGCATTATTAGAAGAAGGATGATCAGTGCACACAGCACATATTCTAGAATCGTATCCGGTTTAGTTTTATGTTATAATAACGGCAAACCTATGAGTTGAAGAACCTAAAGAAACATCGGAACCAATGTGAAAAGACAAGAAATAAGTACATAAATGCGACCATACCCAACGCAGGAGAAGGCAGGGCCTTATGCCCGCAGAGTGCAACTGAGCAGTACAAAGTGGACAATATTGGGAGGAAAGGAAAACAGGATGGCAATGAAATGAGTATGTTGGAATTAAAGGCTAGGGAGAAAGCCGTATGTCCAATGGGGCAGTATCGGGAGGGAGACAGATATCACCCCTGTACTCGTTCCAGGCCCCCCAGATCATATTCCACTTCTTGGGCTTGCCCCGGGCCACGTACACCGTTTTCTCGCGAACCATACACCAATCCATGTTGGTCTTCCACAGTTCCACAGAGGGAGGGGACGGGCGCCCCACTTCTGAGCGATGTCACGCTTCGCCACCATGTTTCCCAAGGTGACCCATTGGGTTTGCGCATTATTGTAGTCCGTGGGGACCCACACATTCAGCAAGCAGCGCCGGGCCTCCGCCGGCAAATCAACACCAGTCACCTCACGCATCACGGCATGGACACGCTTCCAGTAAGAGGCGACGGCGTGGCACTCCCAGATAATGTGCATGAATGTGGCCAGTTCACCACAACCACGCCTACAAAGACCGTCCACCAAGTGGCCCATATGAATCAACCGGGGGCCGGTCACATACACTCTATGCAAAATTTTTAATTGGACCAAGCGTAATCTAGCTGGGATTGCCACTTCCTTGGAAGAAGATACCGCATACTGCCAATCCTCATCATCCAGTTCAACTCCATCACGCACCCACTGGTCCCTCACACTCAGAAGGAGGTCCGTTCGGACGTTGATCAATTTTTGTAGACCAATGAAATGGCACTGTCCGGCATATGACCATCCAACACCCTGTCTTCTAGCGGGGACGACTCAGGGACCTTCTCACCATCCGGCAGTACCGCCATAAGGGCGTGTCGCAGTTGGGTATATCTAAAGAATTCCGTCTCTCCCAGCTGAAACTCCGCTTGTAAAGCGGCGAAAGACTTTATCTCGCCTTTAGCCATCATGTCGTCGACCCTAGAGATACCAATAAGATCCCACCGATCAAACCCCTTTGTGTGCCACAATTTACCCAATAGGTCTGAGTCGTAGAGCGGGGTGGCCAACGTAAGCCTCCCCTTCCATCCCTGTGCCCTTGTGATAGCCCTCCATATGTGCACAGCTGTCCTAGTGGGGCCCGTCATTCCTCCATCCAGAGATCTCGAATACAACGCCCTGTAGTAATTCCCGCCATCGAGGAGCCACCGATCCATGGCGTACCCCGGATTATCGGCCGGTCCGTAGAAACCATGGTTACGGGCGGCCAATTGGGAAGCCCAACAGTACCGTCGGATATCAGGCAAAGCGATGCCGCCATCATACCACGGGAGCGTCAGTTTGGTTATAGCAATCCGTGGTCTACCATCCCAAAGAAGGGTCCGCTGCAAACCTTTCGACCTCTCTAAAATACCCGGAGGGGGCTGGGTCCTGAGTATTCTGGAGCGCATACAAGAATCTGGGCAGAGACATCATTTTGAACAATGCCGCGCACGTCCAAGCAGGGAAAGCAGTAGCTTACGCCACCCCTCTACGTCGCGCCGAAGGCGCGCAAGAGGGGGAAGCAAGTTGTTCGCATAACGTGTCCGGGCATCGGTTGAAATATAGATGCCCAGGTATTTAAACCCCTGCCTCGCAATCTGTATGGCACAGCCCCTGGGAAGTCGCGGAGTCTCACCACTCAAAACATATAAGTGAGATTTTGACGAGTTAATAACCAGGCCCGAATACCTGCCAAAGGTATGCAGCACGTCACAAACCACAATCAGGGATTTGCAAGGAGAGGTGAGGTAGAGCAGAATGTCGTCCGCGTATAAGGACACGCGGTCCTCGAAGCCAGAAGACCACCGTATCCCATTGATATCAGGGTGAACCCTTAACCAAGCAGCCAGGCGTTCCAGCGCCAACGCAAATAGCAAGGGCGACAAGGGGCAACCTTGCCTGGTGCCCCTTCGAAGGGCAAAAGATGCAGATACTCGGCCATTGACCGTAACATTGGCAAGTGGATTAGCGTACAGAAGCTTGACCCATCTCATAAATTCAGGGCCAAACTCTAACTTCGCCAGCACCGCCCACAGGTAATTCAATTCAAAGGAATCAAAAGCCATCGTCGCATCCAGGTACACCAAGACGGTCGGCTCCCGGAGCGTGCTGATCCTTGACATAACCGCGTGAAGCCTCCTTAGATTAAGGCCGGTATTGCGGTGAGGAATAAAGCCCGATTGGTCCGGATGGACCAAATCGCTAATCGCACCCACCAGCCGATTGGCCAATAGTTTAGCCAGGATCTTAGGCTCGGCGTTCAGCAAAGAGATAGGGCGATACGACCGGCAGAGGTCTCTGGGCTTCCCTTCCTTGTGAATGACCACTATGGTGGCCAGTCTTTGGTCCGGGGGGAGCTCACCCATCTCGCGCGCCTCAAGGAACATGTTCCGCAGGGGCGGAGCAATGGCGTCAGCCTTTATTTTATAAAGCTCCACCGGGAGGCCATTAGGGCCGGGTGCCTTACCGGACCTTAAAGAGCGTATCGCAAGTGCGACCTCATCCGCCGTTATACCCCTATCCATGTCGTCGCGTTCGGTACCCGACAGACACGGAAGGTCTACCTCTTCAAGAAGGGTGGCAGAGTCCACCTCGGACATGACAGAGGCCGAGGTATATACGGACTTCAAAGTAATCGGCGAAGACCGTGACTATAGCGCTGGGGTCGGTGACGGCCAAGCCGTCCTCCCCCAGTACCTCAAGGACCACCCGGGAGGCCATCTCCTTCTTATCAAGCCACGCAATAAGCTTGCCTGCCTTGTCCCCGACATTGTAGATCCTCCCTTGCTGTTTTCTGCTCATTGCCTTGGCAGCGTCAGTAGCAGTGGCCCGATACTCCGACTGTTTAATTGAAAGAGCGTGGAGCAGGGCGGGAGTCGGATCAGTCTCCAGTTCGGAGTCAAGGTCCTCAATCTCAGATTCCATCCGCACCACATCCTCATCTCTGCGTCTGCGCACCTTGGCTATTAAGGAGAAGGCTTCACCTCTCAAGACAGTTTTAAAGGCCTCCCATAAGGATATGGCCGGCGCTACCGAGCCCGTGTTTTCAGAAAAGTAGAGCTCAATGGCTTTAGCCAGGAGGTCACGAGTCTTAGGGGTTACGGAAGTACCACGGATTGACTGGCACCACCCTCTTAGCCACCACGATGTCAAAGTCAAAGGACACCCAGACCGGGGAATGGTCCGAAATGCCCCTGGCCAACAAACGGGCCTCAGAGATGGCCGACGCGTGGGCAGCCAATGCCAGGACATAGTCAATCCTGGAGAGGCTACCATGCGCTCCGGAGTGAAAGGAGTACTGACGCTGAGCAGGATGAAGCAGTCTCCAGCAATCAATAAGTCCCATGGTATCCAAGAAGTCAGGAAGCCAGGACTGCGCGCTCCGAAGATCCCTGGATGGATGACTGTCTAAAGTCCCAGATCCACCTGCATTAAAGTCACCACCAACTATAAGCAACCCTTCAGGCAGGCTCAAAATGGCACCCCCAAGATCCTGAAACGTAGTCGTTTGCAAACCAGGGGGGACGTTAACAGAGACCAAGACCAGGGTACGCCCCTCCCACCTACCCATGACTGCGACGTAGCGTCCCCTCTCATCGATCACGCTGGATTCCACCTCAAACGGGAGTGACATGCGCACCATAATCCCCGCCCCACGGGACCCCGAAGAGAACCCCGAGTGGGCCACCATTTTGAAACCTTTTCTATTGAGTGCGTGGCACGTATTCCCAATCAGATGAGTTTCTTGTAACAGGATGACATCAGGCATGCATCTCTTAAACATTTGCAGCACCACCCCTCGCTTAATACGATCACCCAGCCCATTAACATTCCAACTCAAAACATTTAACTTCTTAACCCCCATCGTCAATGTGGAGGCCCATGCCAGCCCTGCAGGGTGGCGTCGCTATAACAGAATCAACAGCAGAATAGTTGCCTTGCCAAGAAATAGAAAAAAGAGAGAAAAAGAGAACACATAGAGAACGAACAACCCATCCACCGCCCACCCTGCACCCCTGCATTAGACTAAAGAGCCCCCCCAACTAGCAGTGTGCCTGTCGCCCCAAAAACTACTCTACGAAAAGCCCCTAGAGGAGAAAAGAGACTGACCTATCCCCCCCCGTTTCCCCCGTTCATAGATCAAGGATATCAGCAAAAAATACAATATTGTGTAACTAACTGCCTGGGCAGACTCATCGTCCGAACATGGTCCAAAGGGACCTTCTACTCCTGAGGATCGAACCACCAGCTGCCCTCTCCGATTATTCCTCGGGTTCCTCCCGGCGCCGAGGCAAAGTGTCCAGCCAGTCCCCGGCCACTTCAGGCATGTCGAAGAACAATGCACGGCCATCATGTTCAATGCGTAATTTCGCGGGGAACAGCATGGAGTGGAGTACTTCATCCCCAGCTCGCGCAGTCTACGTTTCACGCCCGTGAAACTTTGCCTTCGCTTCTGCACCGCTTGGGTGAAGTCAGGGAAAAAGTTAACGTCAGCATTTTGAAACTTCAGCGGCCCACCTCTCCTCAATGCCTGCAGGATAGCGTCCTTGTCCCTAAAGTTGAACACCCGGGCGATGATAGGACGCGGAGGGGCCCCTAGCTTCGGGCGGCCTCCGGGCAGTCTATGAGCTCGCTCCACCGAGAAAATCTTGCTGAGGCCACCGGGGGCCAGGTGGTTCTGGACCAAGTTCTCAACAAAGAGATCGGTGGCGTCCTCCTCGGCTCCCTCCGGGACACCTACAATTCGGACGTTCTGGCGCCTGGCCCGTCCTTCAAAATCATCAAGCCTGCGGGCAAACAGCGAGTTCGCGGCTTTTAGGTCACGGATCTCCGATTGCAGGTCCGTTACGTCCGAGGTCAGGCTCGACGATTTTATATCGAGTGACTTGACCCGGTCATTAGTCTTGCCCAGATCGGCCCTGATCAAGTTGATTTCAATAGCCAGCGTGTCGACCTTGTGCGTCAGTACCTCATGTTGCTTGTGCATCTCTGCTTTGATGCCTGCAATAGCGCCCATGACGTCCCGGAGGGTTGGGGCCGAGTCGTCCGGCGACACATCCCGATGCATGTCCTTAGGCCTCGCAATAACTCCGGGCAAACCCTTTGGGTGGGCGTAGCGGTCTGTGTTGGTGGACTGGGAGATAGATGATTTTCTGCTGACCCGGGGCTTCCCTCTGTCGGAATCACCTCTGCCAGCCATGTTATGCAAAAAGCCACTTCGGTCGGGAAGACCCCCTGGCCCTTGCCGGATCACCAAATCGGCAAGCGTAGCAGTCGTGCGCACCGTTCGATCAGCTCCAACAGTCTCCAGAGTAACTCGGGCGACACTTTGAGGTGGGACAGTCTCTCACTCCCCAGACCACCTCCGTGCAGCAGCTCCGCAGTCGCCCATACAAGCCCGGCACTGATGGCGTCGTCGTCCCCAAACTTTCACACGGTGTAACTCCACCTAGGGACCTCGGATCTTCAATCGGAAAACGAGTCCCGTTTCAGCAGCAGTTCAACAACATGTTCCCACTTCCGTGGGGCAGGATAGGCGACAGGATTAATTCGGAGGATCGGAGGGTCTTCCGAGCTCACGCGGCCATCTTGGTTGCCCGCGAAGCTCCTCCCCCCCCTCAGTTCTTTTTTTAAAGTCTCTTGGGGAGGCCTGAAAGTATTCCTTAGTGAGGGCCATAGTGTCGGTGGACTGAGACAGAGTAGGCATGTCCTGATACTACGCAGCTTTGAAATAGTTGGAGACTCTCTTACTCTGGGGTTTCTTGGGAGGCATACAGGCTTCAGTAGGGTGCTTAGCTGGCGCACTTTCCCAGAGACCGGACGTGACTCCTCCACTGTGGTCGTGGGGCAATGTGGCTCCTGCAGTGTCTGCCTTCAATGCGTACTTCATCTATGCTCTCTCGCCCTGGTCCGGTGTGTTGATGCTTCGATTTGCCAACCTAGGCTGCAGGGGAATCAGTCTGGTTGCCTACCAGGTTGATAGATTGATTGCACTGCTACTGTCTCCTCAGGCAGTAGAATGGATCAATCAATGTGAGTATTTATTGCTTTACAGGCTTGATGATCTGCCCGAGCAGCTGTCCCAGGCCTCCAGCCATGGATTCCTCAGAGAGGCACTCTCTTGCGCCGCCTGACCCACCTCAGGTCCTTCTTGGGATCAGGCATGTGGGAGGTCTGCTACAGGGATTCACCTGCCTCTGGGGATTTAAGCCGCAGGCTCCCATCTCCGGATGGAACTCGCCAGGCTCCAGATGAAGCAGGCAGCTCCACCTGCTCATCACTGTCCTGGAACTCTCTAGGGGTGTCCTCACTCAATCGCCGGATGTTTCGGCAGGCTCTCAGGCCTCCGGCATGGAGCCCCATGCTCAGTCTGTACCACTCCTGCTCCCGCGGGCTCTGCTGGTCGGCCCCGGGCATCCGGCCTCCATCGGCCAACCAAGGCTGCCTGCGGCTCTTTCCAATTATCCAGTAGGCCTCAACCTGCCCTTGACTCATCCACATCGAGGGGGTTGGGGTTCTCCCTTCTTTCCTTCAATAGGTTATATGCGGTCAGAGCTGACATGTCTCGCAGGTCGGCATCGCTCAGTCGCTCTTTCCGGTCCTTGCCACAGGATTGCAGCGGCGGCCTCACGGATCACGTCCGCTCTGCCATCTTGGTTAGCACGCTCCTAGAAACGTTTTTTTAAAATTCTGCCCCATTTTCTTCTTTGGTAGACTAAGCTGACCCCTGAATTTCTGCAGACTGATCATTCTACAATCTTATGTTGGTTATGTGTATTGGGTTTTGACAGTTTTGTTAATTAATTGCATTTGCCTAGCTCTTATGCATACTCACCATAAATACTTGAAGCAGGTGATCATAAAGCTATATATAGGGATGCTTAAAGAGGACTTACATTTTTGCGTAAGAGAAGATTTGAATGCCTGTCTTAAATGGTTACATTCTTTGATTGATTAACCAAGTTTTAAAAGTTTTGGGTAGTGATTATGTAAATCCGTATTTGTAAAGCGCAAACTACTCGCCCTTGCGGGTCTTAAGGCGCTGGGGGCGTCGTGGAAATTAAGTGAGCTATTGCCCAGAGTCACATGGTGCTGAGCTGACGCCGGAGCCCGGGATCAAACCGTGAACCCTGTGCTCCGAAGTCACCTGCCCTGCCCTGGCCGCTGCACCACACCTCTCCAGTATAAATTAACTGTTATCGTTTCTGTATGGTATTTGGGTCCTGCTAATCTTTTATTTCTTTTATTTTGCTTTTGGGGCCAGTTGCGAATAAAGACTTTGAGATGACAGTAGTTGGATCCCTAAATAAGGGGTAACAATGCCCTCAGCCCAGAGAGAGAGATTCCTGAAGCATGCTTGAGTGTCAAACTTTAAGTAAGCCCGGCATATATAGTGCCCCCAACTAGAGGTACTCTGGCTTTTGTTATGTCATTGTTTCATGGCAACTAAGGTGGGGGAGGGTGGGAAAAGAGCGACAAGGAGGATCCCACTTTAAATCAATCAGGGAATAGTGAAATTTGCTACTCGCCCGTGAGGGTCTCAAGGCGCGGGGATGCAGCTCCGAGTCAGCCGAAGAGCCAGGTATTGAGGTGCTTCCTGAAGGTGTGCAGAGTGGGGGGGGTGTCTGAGGTTGATCAGGAGCCCGTTCCAGGCCTTTGCCGCGATCTAGGAGAAGGTTCTTCCACCTGCTCTGGTTCTGCAGAATCGTGGGGTTTCTGCAAGGTTAGCGGAGGTTATTCTTTGGTGCGTGGAAGGAGTGTCTTTTGTTGAGGTATTTGGGCCCGATGTTTTGGAGGGATTTAAAGGCGTGGGTGAGTAGCTTGAAAGTTACTCTCTACTTGACCCGGAGCCAGTGGAGGTCTCACAGGCGTTGGGTGATGTGTGCATGCCATTGGATGCTTAGATGAGTCTGACCGCAGTGTTCTGCATGGTCTGGAGTTTGCTTAGCAGGGATTTGGTGATTCCAGTGTAGAGGGCGTTTCCCAAGTCCAGTCTGCTTGTTAGGAGTGCGTGGGTGACTGTCTTTCTGGATTCGGGGGTGGGAGATCCATTTGAAGGTTTTGCGGAGGGTTTTGAAGCAAGTGGAGGTTATGGCGTTGATCTGGCAGGTCATAGTGAGGGAGTAGTAGTGTGATGCTGAGGTTCTGGGCGTGGTCCGTGGGGGTGGGGGGTTGCTGAGTGGTGGGCCACCAGGTGTTGTCTGAAGCTCAACTTGGAGAAGACAAACGTCCTCGTACCCACCCCCTAAGCTTGGGACAGCTGCTGCTCATCCAGGATGCCGCGTCTTTCATTCCTTCCTGGAAGCTGAGTCTGGTGGCGTCTCATTCCTTCGTGAGGGAGAGGATGAGCTGTGTGTCGTCGGCGTTGGATACTATGCTGAGTTCATGCTGTCTTACGATGGCGGCGAGGGGGGTCATGTAGATGTTGAAATGCGTGGGACTGAGCGATGATCCTTGGGGTACTCTGCAGTTTATCTCGGTGGGTTCGGAGAGGAAGAGCGGGAGTCTGATCCTTTGGGTTCTTCTGTCGAGGAAGGAGCGGAGCCAGTCGAGGGCAGATCCCTGTTGCCGGTTTCGTGGAGTCTGGCTGTGAGAGTGTGGTGGGAGACCGTGTTGAAGGCTGAGGCTGCGGATAGGTCTAGTAGGATGAGGGCTGCGGTGTGGCCTTGGTTGAGGAGCGTGTGGATGTCGTCTGTGGTGGCGATGAGGGTGATCTCAGTGCTGTGGTTGCTGCGGAATCCGGATTGGGAAGGGTCGAGAATGGCATTCTCCTCAATGAAGTTAGTCAGTTGGGCGTTGACTATCTTCTCTATGACTTTGGCCGTGAAGGGGAAGAGAGAGATTGGTTGGTAGTTTCTCATATCTGTTGGGTCTGCAGAGGGTTTGTTGAGGAGGGGCTTGACTTCTGCGCTTTTCCAGTTGTCGGGGAATGTGCCGGATTCGAAGTAGGCGTTGATGGTGTGTCATAGCTTGGGTGCTATGACTGCAGCGGCTCTATGGAAGATGTGCGGCGGGTAGGGGGTCCATGGGGGCGCCTGAGTGAATGTTCTTCATGGTCATGGCTGTATCTTCCGTGGTGACCGGGTCCAGGCGGCGATGGTAGGCCTGCTGTCCTTGCTGGAGGAAGGAGTGGTTTCTGGAGTCTGTTCGCTGAAATTGTCGTAAAGGGCCTTGATTTTGAGACGGGAGTTGGAGCTGAGCTTGTTGCTGAGGTCATGGGAGGGTGTGACATCCATGGCTTTGCTGAATTCCTGGATCAAGCTGAAGAGTTGCTGGAGTTGGCGAGGATTTTGTTCTGGATGAAGGTCATTTTGGTGGATCTTTGAATTGGTGGTATTCTGTCATGGCGTTCTTGTAGTTAGTCTGGTCTTCAGTGGTTTTGCTGTTCCTCCATCGCTTCTCGAGACGTCTGAGCTGTGTCTGAATTCTTGGAGGTTGACGGTGAGCCAAGAACCTTCATATGGTGCTGTCTGTCTCGGTTCAGGAGGGAGGTGAGCTTGTCTGCACAGTTGGTGATCCACTAGTGTAGTTCTTTGGCTGCAGAGATGGCGTCTGTCGAGGCGGGAGGGGGATCGTGGTTGAGGGTGGCGTTGAGGTGCTCCTCTGTGACCTTGCTCCAGTTCCTAAAGCAGTGGGTGAAGTGTGGGTTTGTGAGCTGTGGCATTGTTGAAGCAGAAGTGTACGCAGTGGTGCTCAGACCAGGGGGTGTTGGTTGGTGTGTCTGAAGTGGATGTCGTTCCCTCCTGCAAAGATGGAGTGGAGGGTGTGTCCTGCCTTCTGGGTGGGGTGGTGACGAGCTGTTTCAGTCAGAGGTTGTCCAGAAGAGAGACGGAATGGGGGTTGCTGAGGCTGTTGAGGTGGAAGTTGAGGTCTCCGATGAGTATGTAGTCCATGGAGGCGATGGCATGGGGCGCGATGAGGTCGGCGATGGTAGTGTTGAACAAAGTTCAAGGTCCAGGGGGGGGGGTGGTGGGGGGGAGGGGTCTGTAGGTTAGGTTGCCACGTAGGGTCGTTCTGGGGCTGGTCTGGATCTGGAAATGGAGGTATTCGTGGTGGATGGGGAGTCGCTAGTGCTGGAGGTGGAGAGTCGAAGGGAACTCTTGTGGTCCGATGGCAGTCCTCTTGGGTGGTTTGGGCTGTCCTTCCTCTGGATCTTGTATCCGTCGGGGATGGCGGTGGTGATGGAGATGGCATGGCGGTGGTTACGTCCCTCAAAGCCCTGTGGAAAGGGTGCATTTGTAAATCAATTACCCTGCAGGTCGATCCCCTCACCGCCACGCAGCCCCCTGTGTGACCTGAGCCCACTGCTGCTGCCACTCTTTTTTTTTTTTTTTTTGTTTTTGTTTGTGTCTCGCCTCTACTGCCTACATTTTGCTCTACTGTATTTACTGTGCTTTTTCGGTAGTTTTTCTGTTGTCCACCCTGGTGCCCCCATTTTTCCTTTTTTCCTTGTGTCCCCTTTGCCTTCTGTGACCCCCGCCCGCTCCCCCCTTGGTGTTCCCTGCCACTGCGTCCCCGGCGGCCCTGCCCCCCTGCATTCCCCTTCGCCACCCCGCTCCCGCCTTCCAGCGGCTCCTCCCTCATCCCCTCATATGGAGGCAGTGCAGCGGCCGCGCGCAGCCGAAGGTGCGCCTAAGGCACGCCTGTCTGTGCCTGGACCGCGCCCAGCACCAGAGCCCCTGGCCCCCGTACAAACCACGACACCAGCCTCTGCTACGACCCCAGCACCCTCCACGCACTCCGCGCCGGACGTTCAACCACCTGCTGCCTGCCGCCCGAAGCATACCCATGGACCCATTTCCTGCCGGAACTGCAGCTTCACCAGTATCAGACCCGCCAACCTACCCACTGAAGAACCCAACTTCCTCAGATGCATCCTGCTCAACACCTGCTTCGCCCGCAACACGCCTTCAAACTCTGAGACCTACTTGACACCAAGGCCCCAGACGTTGCCTTCCTGACGGAGACCTGGCTGACCCCCTCCGCAGCACCCGACATCTTCCTATCCATCCCGGCAGGCTACAAGCTCACCTGCAAGGACCACACCAACGGAGTAGGAGGAGGAATCGCCATCGTACACAGAAACACTCTCAAAATCTCGACCGACACAGACGACACCCTCCGCACCGCCGAACACCTGCACTTCCAGATCCACACCGACCCCCAACACCACCCTAATCTACAGAGCCCCCGGACCCTGACCGCAGTTCAGCGACTCCATCGCCGACTTAATCAGCACACACGCCCTCACCTTTACGCCCTACATCCTCCTCGGGGACCTGAACTTCCACCTCGAGAACAATGACTCCAACTCTTCCACCCTGATCGCCAACCTCGGACTCAGACAACTCGTCACAACTCCCACCCACTCCACCGGCCACACGCTTAACCCCATCTTCCCAGCAAGCACCCACGTCTTCTTCAACCGCACCACCTAACTCCACTGGACCGACCACCCCTGCATCCACTTCACCTTCTGGAAACCCACCACACACCACTGCACCCAACAGATGCCTCGCAGCAGCTGGAGCAAATTTACAGAGGACTAGCTAACCAACACCCTCGCCAAGAGCCCACCTGCAGATCCAACCGAGGCCGCAGCCAGCAGCCAATGGATCGACAACTGCGCCAACACCCTTGCTGCGCTTAAGAAGCCCCCCAACGCCCACACCAGCAAGAGAGCCAGCTGGTTCACCGAAGTCCTCTAGGCCTCCAAACGAACCTGCCGAAAACTAGAAAAAAAACTGGACCGCGAACAAACACGGGAAAGCTCCACAGCCCACAGGCACGCCACCAGCCGACCCCCACCCCTTCATCAGATCCGCCAAAAGGACCTCCTTCAAAGACCTCCTAGACAACAATGCACACAACAGCAAAGAGCTCTTCAGCATTGTGAAGGGAATCTCCAATACCAACGACAACCCACCGTCACAAGACCTGTGCGACTCGCTGGCCACCTTCTTCCATCGCAAGATTGCAAACATCCACGACGGCTTTGCCGCCACCACTACCCCGGCAACCGCAAATACCCCCGCTCCCACGACCACCACCCACATCAACCGCCTGCTCGCCTGGTCCAACATCAGCGACTACAGCATCAAGATCATGAACACCGTCCACTCAAGATCCTCAGAAGACCCTGCCCACACCATATCTTCAACAAAGCCAGGAGCACCATCGCACCCCACCTCCGGAAAACCATCAACCTCTCCTTTCGAGACAGCAACCTTCCCGGAGGGCTGGCAGCATGCAGAGATCAAACCCTTACTCAGGAAACCCAAGGCGGACCTCAAGAACTTTCGACCCATCTCCCGTTCCTGGTGAAGGTCATCGAACAAGCCGGCAGCAAACAACTGACCAGCTTCCATGAAGAGAAAAAAATCCTGGACCTGTCCCAGTCCGGGTTCCGCAGAAACCACAGCACCAAAACTGGCCTCCTCGCCCCCACAGACGACATCAGGATCCTGCTCGACAACTGAGAAACCGCGGCCCTCCTCCTTCTGGACCTGTCAGCCGCCTTAGACGCGGTCTGCCACTGCACACTAGGAGCACGCCTCCACCGTGCCGGAATCCAAGAGCAGGCCCTGGACTGGACCACCTCCTTCCTCTTCGGCAGAACTCAAGAGCGTCCGCCTCCCCCACTCCCCCACCCCTTCAGCTCCGAAGCCACTGAGATCCTCTGCGGCGTACCCCAAAGCTCATCCCAGCGTTGTTCAACATCTACATGGCACCTCTCGCCCACGTCGCCCGACGGCGCGACCTCAACATCATCTCTTACGCCGACAACACCCAGCTGATACCATCCCTCACCAACGACCCCCCCCCCCCACACCGCCAAAACCAACCTCCACGAAGGAATGAAGGCCGTTGCCGACTGGATGAGAAACAGCCGACTGAAGCTGAACTCGGACAAGACTGAGGTGCTCATTCTCGCATCCTCCCTGCAGCCTGGGACGACTCCTGGTGGCTGACTGCACTAGGAGCACCCCCCACTGACCACGCACGCAACCTAGGGGTCATCCTCCACTCCGCCCTCTCCATGACGAAGCAGGTCAACGCCGTCTCCTCCTCCTGCTTCAACACCCTCTGCATGCTTCGCAGGATCTTCAAGTGGATCCCCAATAAAACTAGAAGGACGGTCACCGAGGCCCTCGTCAGCAGTAGACTGGACTATGGCTATGCACGAGCCCCGGCCAAACTCCTGAAACTGCTTCAACGCACCTAGAACGCCTCCGCGCGCCTGATCCTCAACATCCCTCGCCGCAGCCACATCACACCCCACCTGAGAGACCTGCACTGACTCCCCATCAACAAGAGGATAACTTTCAAGCTCCTCACCCATGCACACAAGGCACTCCACGACACCGGACCAGCGTACCTCAACAGCCGACTCAGCCTCTACACCCCCACCCGCCAGCTCCGCTCAGCAGACCACGTCTTCACCACCGTTCCCCGCATCCGACGAGTGACCACCCGCGGCAGATCATTCTCCCACCTTGCCGCCAAGATGTGGAACACCCTCCCCATCCGCCTACAGCAGACCGAAGACCTTCTAACCTTCAGGAGACTCATTAAGACCTGGATCTTCGAATAGTAGCAGCGCCCCCCAACCCCAGCGCCTTGAGACCGTCACAGGTATGTAGTGAGCTTTACAGATTCACGGTAACGTAGATGGCTGAGACACTGGCCGCTATAACGCTGACTGCATTTTCTTGCACGCGGAATGTAAGCATACTAGCTACATTGACCCGGATTTTGCTGCATTGATCTACATGCCCCTGTGCCACTGCACCACAGGCAATGAATCTCCATGCCTTAAAGGTGTACATATAATCCTCGCATCCGTCTTGAAGAAGACTCGCTGTGACCACCAATAGGGGCACAGAAGGGTCGAAATGTCGACTCATTTGTTAAGTCCAGAAAGACCCGGTTTCCACACTATGGATGAAACTGTGGACTCTAACTAAACTCTGGCCTTGTCTAAAATGAAATAACTCTAGATAATACCTTGTTGACACTGTATATATTGCTCACTTTGTCACTGTTTCACTATGCCCAACTGTCATTAAACAGTAATTTGTACATGTTTTGAGCTACAATTGAACAGCTCATAGCTGAATGAACGAATTCAGATAAATAATGAGCGAAAAACTTAGTACTGATTTTCTTTTTATCTCATTTCTTTTTTGTGTGGAGAGAGTATATTCTGTATGACATTTAATGTACTTTGAAGTTATATCAGGCCTACTCGAAAGAACCACTTTTTCTTTAAACATCTAAACTACCCAGGTTCTGAGGGACACAGGGTTACCCCATTGTTTGAACGAGCTTTACACATGCTATGATTGATTGAATGCTCTGTTGCTTGTAGTGCGTCCATGCCCCCATATTTCGTCATATTTTTGGAAACATCCCCCGGCTATACAAACTTCTTCTCTATAAGGGATCCATAACCTAACCATCATTTCTGAAGGGATGGGGCTTATCTTGACCTCCAAATGGGGGCTATATTAATCTTAACAACTGAATCAAAAGAAGGCAGGTAGAAATGGGCAATTCACGTGTGGCTATTTTGGCCTCTTCCTCCGAAAGTAATACTGTTAAGTGAAACAAAGTATAATTGAGCAAGGTGTCTTAGGGCCACAGAGGAGCAGCATTTGCACTGGGAGACCCTTTGCCCCCCCTCAAGAGACAATATGGACATGATTTCGTTTTCAGAACCCTGAATACAGCTTCATTTAATACCCGTTGCTTAAACACCAGTACATGAGTAGAGGAGAGGGACTAGAATCTATCTCTTAAGAGTAGACTAATAATCTCCCCGTTCACTCTGACTTTTTCTAGGATGGGGGTCATCGGACTGTTTCAACCACCTGCATTTTTCACTCCCTCAATGTATATTTAGGTATGATGTATTTGCTTATATATTTTATGATTAATCATGTCCTACGATGTAGTGCAACTTCTTATTTTCCTTTGTGTATGTAAAGCGCTCTGATACCCCCGGTTTTAGCAAGTGCTATATAAAACTATGAATAAAAAAAAAATATGTAGGTGGGGAGGTAATGCCTGATGGATTAGGCGCTTTTGTTTGTCTTTGTTAAATGCTTGTTTAGCGCGCGCCCCAAGGACACATTGGAGTGTCTCATGTCTGTGAAGTCTCGTAAGCTGTAGCACAGTCTTCTTTTGTGTCTGACAAGCTTATATTGGACACAGGCGGTCTTTTGTTCTTTTCTTTCCCATAAATGTAAGTGTTTACATTTACCCCAGTTATGCTTAAGTGTCCCAGAATGGGCACAGGCGTTTTTTTTTTTTTAACCGTTGTAGCGGGTTGTCACAATATCGACCCCCTGAAATAGTGCTATATTTCGTGGACATAATACTAACTCCTGTCAAAGGTAAGTGTAGATTTATTATTAACTGCGTCTTGACAATGTTTCGGGAGCCTGTAAAATAAATAGTCTGGGTGTAGATTGGTATTTCAAACTCCTAGTGGGACCACTCCAGGCAGCCCCAGTCTGATTGAGGGAGAGGTTCTTTATGAACCTTAATGGTATTAGTGGTAACTAAAACAGGAAGCTGTGAAGATCGCTCTTTCTTCGGTCTTGGAAGCTGGGTGTCAGGGAATGGTTAAATTCATTCTGGCTTTAAAAGTGTGGCTGGACTGTGCCTGGGGGCCAACTTTGTGGTGATGTGATTATCACGCCGGACGACGAATGCCTTTTGTTTATCGCCTCCCCTCCCCGGGGTGCGAGTTTCCCAGCGTGTGGTGTCTTTGCACTGGCATGTGAAGTTGTCTCCCTCAAGCCGATGTAAGCCTCCCGAGGGAGGGTACAGAGGCGACTCCAAAGGGCACCTTCACGTATGGTGCTGCTATGGCATTTTCTAATATTTAACCACGTGTGAGGGCGGGTACAGCTGTCTCTTTGTTTGACGGAGCAACCAATGTAAATATTACCTTGGACTTACGGTCCTGAGAAGAACCTGCACGCGCTAATATTGGTGTTATCTAGGACTGGTGCCATGAAATGGATCGGCTTACTCCACCAGTGGCCTCGTAAAATGGCGCACACGCCCAGAAGGCCGCAGAAAGGGTGCATCCTCACCCTGGCCTCCTCATCCGCGTGTCGTAGTTCGCAGCTCCTTACTAGTCTGTGTGGATGTTGCATGTGCTGGTTCAGAGTTTCGTCTGAAGCTGAGTTTTCATATTTTATACAATAAACGGTCAGGACATGCAAGTATGTTCAGGTGGCCAATATAGTGCTCACTAGAACAGGCTGCTATTTTTTTCGAGTTTTTTTTTCTTCTTTGTAAGTACTTAAAATGCGTTCTCTTATGCCAGGTAAACTTTCATACTTTCAGGAAAAAGCCAAAATCAATATTTCGCAGAAGCTAAAACGTCAGCTTGCTCGAGGAGTAAAAGAATACGCATGATGTCACTGTGGACAATAACACATTTTGAGTTCTGCAGCTTATAGTGGGATGCTTTTGCCATGCCTTCCACTTAACAAAACGTATTCATCTGTGTATTAGGGCTCACTCAGCCACCTGTGTATCTCCATTTTTAGGTTTCGCCCGTCCTGCGTTTGAGCTGTGCTTGTGAAATCTATTGTTTTTAATATAGTTTAAGTATCCTCCATCCCGCCTTCTCATTGATTCCTGTGCATGCTACTTATTTTCTTCCCTTTCTATTGGCTGTAGCATATTTTCCCGCATTCACCAATGCTTGTTCCTCATCTGCTTCTATTATCAGTTTCCTGTCGCCGGCATACTTTTAATATCTACTTTGGCAGCACTATTTTTTTAAGTTTTACCTCTTTTTACTTTTTACTCTTGCCGCATATTTACATGACAAACCCTGGAAGATTAAGTGATTTGCATAAAATCACAAGATGTTGCGCCACCAAGATTTGAGCCGGGATCCCCCAGCTCTCAAGTTAGCTACTCTGGCTGCAGCGCTACAGCCTCTCCATTCCCATGTTATTTGTCAGAGAACTCTTTCCTTTTCATGGACGATAATTGTTTAAAAACATTACTTTAATCATCACATAGGCGAAGCCAATGCTTTACCAATTCTTGTTTAAGCAGTTTGCTCCCTTAGTATCCTTACTGCTATTGTTTAATTTTGCCAACTGGTGCTTGACAGCACTCTTACTTGCTCATATCTCTCTCTGCCGTGGTCTGTATTGGATACAGTATAGAAAAGCTGCTCTGTCTGTAATCTACCCAGAAACGAAAGAACACAACAAACTCCCTGTTTACTTTGTTTCACCTGGGAGTGCAGAAACTTAAAGGTTGGACGCACTTTCTCTTTATATCCGCTTTATATCTGGCTTTAATAGACATCGTAAAATGTACCATATAAAGTCAGCTGGTTTAAAATCAATTTGTAGGGCTTGTAAGAAACACTTAAATGTACCGCCATGCATATTACGAGTTTCAGGACTGCAAGCGGTATCATGAAGGTCTTTACTCCATGAAAAGGCTGGTGGTCCTAAATCAAAGAGGGCCCTACAGGGCTCCCTGTTGCCCATTTGCATGGGGATGAATGCAGGGGGTCACATGTGCCCCTTGTGTGCATGCATCCCAGTTCCTACACCGCATGGACTGTAAAGTAGAGAAGTGTGGCTTACTGGTTAGAGGAGGCAGACCTGGAAGCAGAGGTCAGCCCGGGACCAGGGTTCAATTCCCGGCTCGGCGGGGTCTTGAGTCCTAAAATGTCCATGGACTCGACAATTCTCGCTCCGGTGCCTACTCGATTCACGGGTTCACACTCTGCGACTCTGGGCAATAGCTTGCTTAATCTCCACAACCGCCCCTCGCGGCGGGATGCCTGGCTTTCACCTTGCGGATACCCTGCCGGGGTTATCTCACAGGGGAATGCAGGACGGGTTCCCTAAGCAAGCGCTTAGAGACCAGTTGGTGATTTGCGCTATATAAATTCCTGTACATTTACATTTAAAGTCTAGGGCAGTACTTTTTTTGGGGGCGGTGCCCATTTTCAGAGGCACCACATTGGGACCTCACAAAAAAGCCCGTCAGACACAGGAAGGTTATTTGGTACCCAAGATCTGGAACCATTCCGTAGCACAAAACTCTCCCAAAAAACACACCAACTTGCATTCCTGATTGTATGGGACCCTGGTGAAATTTAAGTAGTTACTTCTGGCCCCAGCGGGCAGATCTTCATTGAATGCTCTGCATGGAATTCTAAATGCACTATTTCCAAATTTTAAGAATAAAAGCTTGGGCAGATGCGTCTGGCAGTGAGGGAGGGCTGTGACTACTGACATCTAAATATTGAAATGCTGTGTCAAAAGAAAGTATATAGCTCTACTGTGCCCACCTTGGCTTGTTCTCAATCTCAACGAGGAAGAGCTAGGCTGCCTTCAGGTTTTAACTCTGTACTCAAAAACAATTGAAGAAGGGCACATTGCTGATGGACATGCAAGAAAACTATTGTACTATCGCAAAGATGTGAGCTTTGTTCAACCCACCAAGATTATGCGCCTACATGCCTCCTCACCACCCTCAGAAGGCACTGTACATTATCTGCCCTGCAACACATACATTCTACTCAATAGTGGCATTTTCTTAATCTGCAGTATTTTAGTAGTTTGTTTTCTACTGTATTTTTTCTGCTGCTAGAGCTGTGATGGTTCAGCAAAGTGGCCATTTAAAAGCGAGATTCGGAAGTTACTGGTTTGTTGCAAGATGGTCAATTCGTTACTGGAGTATCTATGTGTGAGGTACAAGGCCTACATGGAAAGGCTGCTGCCTTGTGCAGGACCGTGAGTTAAAGCAATGAGTTGGCCACTGACGATTTGACTTGAAATTAAGGAAAGATATTGAGGGGTGAAGGGTGGCTTTGTAAAGTGTGGGCTGCTATTGGCTCTTGAGGGGAGTGTGATTGATACGGGTTGTATGTGGCGATGCAGCTGTTTGTTCAACGCCTTTTGGCCTTTATTTGCTTCTCAGTGTAGCTCATGGTTTCACAAAAGCCAAAACACAGGCCACGGTTCCTTCCTTTTCCGCCATAAAAGCCTTCTTTGGACCAGCCCAGGAGGGGCGGCCTGCATTCCTCAGGACACTTATGGGCTAGAGCTGTAAATATGCCTCTTTTAACCTCGGCCTTCAGACATCCGGTCCTGCAGATAAAGTCGCCTGCCGGGGTTGTTACGGCTCTGTTAGCTGATGAGCAAAGAAAGTCTATGGGTTTGGGGGGCGGGATAGGGGGCTTATTGTGACTTCCCGCTCAATGTTTCTTACGTGAAGCAAAGTTGTTGGAGCCCTCGGGGAGGGAGGAGTGGTGCACATTGTACATTCTTACCCGTGCTTCGTTCGAGTATGGGCTTTCATTAATCTTTTTAAATGCGTACTACAAATCGAAATAACTGGTTCGCAATATGCTATTCGCTTAAATTTTAGAAAATAATTTTGTTATATAAAAATACAACAACTTTCTTCGAATTTTTATGTGCATTTGGTCTTTGTTCCAGAAAAAGACTGACGTTTCCCATATCACAATTTCTTGCCTAGTCTTTTGCTGAATTAATCATTCTCATTTGTTAGCAAAATGCGTGGTTTTCCTTCACTTGCCTTTTGTCCGTGGGTTACATCATGTGTTCTTACCTATAAGCACTATTTGCACACTCGTCTGTTATTTAACCATAGCCAGGAAGAATTGACCAGGTTCTTTGACTATGCCCTTTATATTTCCTCTTTGATTTCTTGCCAGTAATTACCGAATGTACTTTTTAGGTCTCACGTGCAATAGTTTTTGCGACAATCTATTGTTTAATTTTTTTTTTAAACTCTAAAAAGTGAACTTTAGCCCACCTTTACTTACCATTGGTAGGCTTCATTATTATTAGTTTTCTTCCTCTATTGGTGAGTGAGTGTCTGCGCATGTTAGCTTCACTTCATCTCTGTGTTTTGGTTCCCTTGCCCGTGCCCCCTTTGACCCGCACTCCCTCCCCTTGCCTGTGCCCCTTCTGACCGGCCCCCTTGCCGGCAACCCCATTGAGCGGTCCTCCCGATGCCCCCTTTTACCGCCCCCCCTTGCCCTCTTTGACATGCCCTCCCTTTGCCTCCTTTGACACACCATTCACCCCCTTTCACCCACCTGTGCCCGCTTTGGCCCTCCGTCCTCTTGCCCCCTTTGACACGCCCTCCCTCCGTGCCCCCTCTGACTCTCCCTCCCTCTCCGTGCCCCCTTTAACACTCCCTCCCCATGCTCACTTTGACCCTCCCTCCCCATGCTCACTTTGACCCTCCCTCCCCATGCTCCCTTTGACCCTCCCTCCCCATGCTTCCTTTGGCCCGCCCTTGCCCCCATTGGCTTGCCCGTGCCCCCTTTGACCCTTGCCCGTTCCTTCTTTTGACCCTCCCTCCCCTTGCCCGTACCTCCTTTGACCCTTACCCGTGGCACCGTTGACCTGCTCCCCTTCCACCTTTGACCCTCTCTGCTCTTGCCCGTTTAACCTGTTCCCCCTTTAACCTGTTCCCTCTTTGACATGTTCTCCCTGCCCTTGCCCGGTCCCCCTTTGACCCGACCTCCCCCCTTGTCCATTTCCCCTTTGACCTGCCCTCCCCTTGCCTGTGACCCCTTTGTACCTTGTCCATGCCCTCTTTGAAACTAGTACCCTTTGTCCTCCCCCTTGGCCCCCTTGGCCCTCCATCCCTCCCCTTGATTGCGTCCACTTTCCCCACCCGCCCTCCCTCCCCTTGACCGTGTCCCCTGTGACCCGCCCGCCCTCCCTCCCTCCCCTTGACCGTGTCCCCTGTGACCCGCCCTCCCTTCGACCGTGTCCCCTTTGACCCGTCCTCCCTTTTCCCATGCCCCCTTTGACCCGCCCTCCCTTCCCTTGGCCTTCCCTCCCCTTGACTGTGTCCATTTTGACACGCTCTCCCTCTTGCCCCCTTTGACCTTCCCTCTTTGACCCTCCCTCCCCATGCCCACTTTGACCCTCCCTCCCCATGCCCACTTTGACTGTCCCTCCCCCATGCCCCAATTGACCTGCCCTCCCTCCCCTGTTGCCCGTGCCCCCTTTGACCCTTCCTACCTCCTTCTTGTCCGTGCCTCTTTTGACCCTCACTCCCCCTTGCCCTTTTTAACCCACCCTCCACCCCCTTGACCCACATTCCCTCCCCTTGCCCCCTTTGACCCTCCCTCCCCCTTGCCCCCTCTGACCTGCCCTCCCCCCGCCCATCTCATGTCCCCCTTGTCCCGCCCTCCTGCTCCATGCCCCCTTTGACCCTCCCTCCTTTATTCCCGTGCCCCCTTTAACCCTTCCTCCCTCTTTCTTATCCAAGCCCCTTTTGACCCTCACTCCCCCTTGCCTTTTTTAACACACCCTCCCTCCCCTTGCCCTCGCCCCCTTTGACCCTCCCTCCTCTGACCTACCCTTGCCCCGCCCTCCCTTCCCATATCCCTCTTGCCCCGCCCTCCCTATGCCAGGTTCCCCCCCTTGTCCTGTCCACCCTCCCTCCCCAAGCCAATGTCCCTCCCTTGACCCTCCCTCCCTCCCCTTGGCCCGGGTCTCCCACTCTACTCTCCCTCCCTCCCCTTGGCCCGGGTCTTCTCTTGACCCACCCTCCCCCTTGGCCCAGGTCCCACCTTGACCCTCCCTCCCCTTGGCCCAGGTCCTCCCCTTGGCCCAGGTCCTCCCCTTGATCCGCCCTCCCTCTCCTTGGCATGGGCCTCCCTTGACCCGCCCTCCTTTCCTCCTCCCCCACCCCCCGGCCCGGGTCCCCCACCTTTACCCTCACTCCCCTTGTCCTGTGTCCCCTCCTTCACCCACCCTCCCTCCTTCCCTCCCCTTGGCCCGGGTCTCACCCCCTTGACCCTCCCTCCCTCCCCTTGGCCCGGGTCCCTCCCTTTGATCCTCCCTCCCCTTGGTCCAGGTGCCCCCCCACCACCCCTCCCTCCCCTTTGCCCGGGTTCCCCCTTGACCTGACCTCCCTCCCTCCCCTTGACACGGTCCTCCCCTTGACCCGCCTGCCCGCCCTCCTGTTGGCCCGTGTCTTCCCCTTGGCCTGCCCTCCCTTCCCTAGGCCCGGGTCCTTCGTGACATGCCCTCCCTCCCTCCCCTTGCCAGTATTTCCCCCCCACCCCCTCCCCCACCCCCTTGTCTGCTGTCCCTCCCTCTTGTCAGTGGGCCCCCCTTGACCCGCCCACCGTCTCCCTTTGACATGCCCTCCCCTTTGTACCGCACTCCCTACCCTTGATCCGCCAAAGAAGCAGCTGGCAGCAGTGGGTAGAGGACTAAGAATGAGGAATTACCCCGGAGAACAAATGCAGCTGTAGCATTGCCTAAAGGACCAAGAGGTGAATTGCCACTGGGAACAGACACAGGTGTCAGATTTGTGACCAGATAAAGAACAAGATTTATAGCCCTTTTTACAGAAATGGCGCAAAGGAGCTCTTTGAGTAAAACGTAATGCTAAAAATGAAAGATTGAGTTAAAGGGAGCAGCGAGTAAAGTCAAATTTCTAACTTTGTGACTGCTCAACTCGATTTTCAGTGACCTAGAATTTTGTGCATTGTAAGTGAAAGCTAAGGTGCAAAGGGGAGAACACACAGAGAAGAGGTGGGTGGGAGGGGAAAGCAGTAACCCTGAGCAGCTGTTAGCGTTTGCAACATTTCTGGGAAACGAGGTAGGCTATCGGAAAAAATTGTGCATAAACTGAAATGGACAGAAGCTAAATGAGCCCTGTAACTGGGCCAATCTTTATGGGAGGGAACACAGACCAAAAGGAGGGACAAATAGGCACGATTTACCATTCAAAAGAAAGGAATTTAGAAAGGCACCCGGAACAACCAATGACGAGAGATGGGCCTGCTTGAAGCCCTTATACTAAATACACCATGCCTTGCAGTGCATACGCGCTGCTAGGCTTGACCTAAAAATGGCTCTGAGAACTGGCTGAATCATAGCGCTTTTTTCACTCACCCATCCTCCGTGTTGCCCCATTACCCATCCCCCCCCGGCAATAGAAAACAAAATGTTCTATAACACGTCCAGCACTGACTGCGTCCTACCCTTTGTTTTTTTTTCAAGTTTCAGCCATGCTGCACAGCAGCGATGTTGTACAACATGGCTGAAAAAAACATTGACCATGCCAATACCGCGTGTACACGACCTACTGGTTCTGCCAATGCTTGTTCTTCCACCTACTTCAGCATGCAGCTGTAAGTTTGACCGCTTCAGGCATTGGCTAACTTCTCTGAGTGAAAACATTTTTCTCTTTCACAATAAGGATATCCACAGTCAAAATTGTTCCTTTTAACGCAAGAGGCTATTGTTGAAATGTATGCTTTTTCCGACCAAAGAATATGTTGTTCTAATAGGCATTTTTTGAATCATTAGCAGGGGCCCAGCGGTTCTCCTAACAGTATTTTTCAAAAGCCGAGATGAATGAAATCCAGCATTGGCAAACCAATAGGTTTGCGCTGCCAAAGGCTGGCAGATGGCGCCAGTCCTATTGGTTTTGCCAGTGCTTTTTTTTTTTTTGTATTACTATATTTTTGACTGTGGTATCCTTCACCCGCCACCAAAGTGTGCTGTGGGTATTTGTGAACACAAACGTAACCGTGATAGTCTCATTTTATATGGACTGATGTATTCCATTACCCAGGGTCACTTCTCTTGGTAGTTTGCATATTTTATGGGACATGATCTCCTACACCTTTGAGACCATGACGATCGTTTGTTTAGTAGACCACACTAATGGGCAATAACTGGTTGGATCTGGAAGTTGCAATTTTTTTTCTTTTGCACTGTTGCAGGTGCTATATGTTTTGGAGACCCAAAGGCGCTACTTCGTGAGTGTCTAGTACAGCCTTGAGTAACGTTTAGACACAGTTGCAATTTATAGACAAATAGGGCTTCCCGTCCTTGCTGATGAATCTAAAAACAAAATAAATGGTTACCCTGTATCCCCACTGGGATCTGTGTGTTCTCACATCTCCAAAATAAGTGATTTCTCTGGGTTATTTAAATGGCAAATATTGCAAAAATAATACCATCTACCCATTGATAGGATAGCCCTGTGCATGACTGACTATACCAGTGCCTATTTGGGATTGCCAGAATACTATCTAGCTTGTGGAGAAGACCATATCACGAGCTCTTGTTTCCACCTGCAAATCTTTTGATTGCCTACCAGTATAGTAGAGATTGAAAATGTCCTAGCAATTGTAACAGAAAGCTTCGATTCTTTTAAGGACTCGGAGGCAAGGATTATGCTTTCTTTCTCCACTTTATTGAATAGTAGCCATTTTTATTCATCAAGCGAAATTTCCCATGGAACACTGGGAATAGTAAAGACAAATGATGTCAGTAGGTGTCCAATCAGAGGCTAGTATCCCCAATAGCTCTTTGCCTGTGTCACCAACTCATCTTTCATCGCGCGAGTCATGCCACAGCTCTTTTTAAAAATGTCAACTTCCCATTCTCTGCTCCTTAAATGAAAAAACAATATCAGTCGACTAAACCTTAAGTAGATCTAGAAGACTATCAACTTGTCAGCCATAATCTGCTTGGGCAACTGTACACATGGTATGCATTAGTACTGATTACTGGGTCAGTAACACCATACATTTGACAAGGTAATCAAAATCTTGACTTGGGAGTCAAGTGGAGGGCTATTGTGATGACTGTTAGACGGACCGGGAGGGTCGGCCGAGAATAAGGGGAGAGGTCTCTGGGGAGAGCCATCTCCAGCGATCGTACAGACGAGTAACTTCCCCCCCACAGAAGTACACCACACAAGGATAAGGTTTAACGTTCTTTATAAGCAATTCTTTAAGTACGGTGAAATGGTACAAGGAGGTCTGGACTCAGGGGTCCCCTCGGTTCTAGTCTCTTGATTGGGAAAAGGGTAGCGGGACAGTCTTGTTACCAATCTGGTAGATGAAATAGCTCACAATCCTCGAGCTCGGCGTTCGAGATGATCGGGCCGCGGCGGAGCCAGCAGGTCCCGGGATGGTTGAAGGTAGCGACGGTCCGCGGCGGAGCCAGCAGGTCCCGATGAAGGTGGTGGTTACAAACGGTCCGCGGCCACGCCAGCAGGTCCCGACGACGATGAAGGTTTCAGAAAGGTTGCGGCAGCGCCAGCAGGCAGGACGATAGTTCGCAAGGCAGGACTACGGCAGCGCCAGTAGTCCGTCAAGGATGAGTTCTTCGCTGCGTCTCTCGACTCCAGGATACAACTGCCTTCCTGCTCTGGAGCTGTCCCCTTTGATGTCCGGACCCTCGCACTTGGAGGTCGGGAGGTCCGGGATGAGGGAGTCCAGACACCCAGCAGGGGGGTGGAGCCAGTGCCCGGGGGAGCCGGGGGCGATCGGCACCTGGCGGGGGAGAGCCATCGACACCTCTTTCTCCCATTGACCTGCCAAGTGGGCCGCTCACCTCCTGGGTGGATGGTGGTGCCGGGATGTCGGGGCCTGGCCAGGCCCAGGGTTAGGGTCGATCGGAGGCCACGCGGCCTCGTGGTGCTGTGTCCAAGATGGCACCCAAGCCGGGCGAGGGGGCCGGTAGTGATTCGGGTCCATGATGTAGAGATGCCCAGGGGCAGGGGTCCCATAGGAGACGGGAAATGGGTGGTTGTGGCGTGTCACACCTGAGGAGCCGGGTCGGGCCCGGTCGTGCGGGGAGGGAGCAAGCCCTTCACGTGGCCTGTCCAACATGCGTCCCCCCCAGCTGAAGGCGGGGAGAGTCACCCATCCTCTTGGGGACTCTCCTCGTCGAGGCGGAAAAAGCGGGACAGGCCATCTGCGTTGGCGTGATCTTGTCCGGGCCGATGTTCCACGGTGAAGTCCATCCCCTGCAGGGAGATGGCCCAACGCAATAGTTTGGGGTTTTCCCCCCGCATCTGCATTAGCCATTGCAGGGGCCGATGATCGGTCTGTACCCGGAAGTGGGTACCGAAGAGATAAGGCCGGAGCTTTTTGAGGGCCCACACCACTGCGAATGCCTCCCTCTCGATGGTGCTCCAGCGTTGCTCTCGGGCCAGGAGACGTCTGCTGATGAAGGCCACTGGTTGGTCCAGTCCTTCGGGGTTCAGCTGGGACAGGACTGCCCCAATGCCATGGTCGGAGGCGTCCGTTTGGACGATAAATTCCCGACTGTAGTCGGGGGCCTGGAGCACAGGGGCGGAGCACATGGCGGCCTTCAGCTTCTCGAAGGCCGCTTGACAGTCTGGGGTCCAGTTGACCTTCTTTGGTTGGTTTTTGGAGGTGAGTTCCGTGAGGGGCCCCACAATGCTGCCATAGTCCCTCACGAACCGACGGTAGTAGCCTGTGAGTCCCAAGAAGGCGCGGACCTCGGTCTGGGTGATGGGGGGCTGCCACGACTGGATGGCAGCGATTTTGAGTTGCAGCGGGGCCACCAGACCGCTTCCCACCTGATGCCCGAGGTAGGTCACGGACCCCTGGCCAATCTGACATTTGCTGGCCTTGATCGTGAGGCCGGCTCGTTGGAGGGCCTGCAGAACCTCTCGGAGGTGGTTGAGGTGGTCGGACCAGTGGCGGCTGTACACAGCGATATCGTCCAGATAGGCGGCGCTGAATTCTTAGAGTCCCGCCAGGACCTGATTTACTAGCCGCTGGAATGTTGCTGGAGCATTCTTCATGCCGAATGGCATGACCTTGAAGTGGTAGTGGCCATCAGGGGTGGAGAAGGCAGATCGTTCTTGGGCCCGGGGTGTGAGACCGATCTGCCAGTAGCCCGCTGTCAGGTCGAAGATGCTGAGGTAGCGGGCAGCTCCCAGGCGGTCGATTAGTTCATCTGCTCGGGGAATGGGATGTGCGTCGGTTCTGGTGACCGCATTCAGGCCCCGGTAGTCGACGCAGAACCGGAGCTCAGGAGTGGTGCCGGGGGCGGCCGCTTTGGGGACCAGTACCACTGGGCTGGCCCAGGGGCTGTCTGAGGGCTCGATGACCCCGAGCGTGAGCATCTTGGACACCTCCTCTTGGATGCAGGCCCGTACCCGATCTGGTACGCGGTAGGCCCGATGTCGGATAGGGGGACTGTCTCCAGTGTCTACATCGTGTGAGCACCAGGGGGTGACCCCTGGGGTGAGGGAGAACAAAGCGGCGAACTGCAGTAGGTCTCGGCAGCCTTGACGCTGTTCCAGGGTGAGGGCCTCCGAGAGTCGGACCCCGTCCACGGATCCGTCCCTCTCTCGAGCCCGTAGGAGATCAGGGAGTGGCTCGGAATCCTCCTCGGCTCCGCTGTCTGTTGCCATCAGGAGGCTGAGCTCCGAGCGCACAAAGTGGGGCTTTAGTCTATTGGCGTGGAGGACCCGGAGGGGGTTCCGTGAAGATTCCATATCGATGAGATAGGTGACAGGGCTCTTGCGCTCGACCACTTTGAAGGGCCCTGTCCATTTGTCTTGCAGGGCGCATGGTTCGGTGGGAGACATCACCCATACCTGTTGGCCAGGTTCAAATTCGATGGAGGAGGCATTTTGATCGTACCACCTTTTCATGTCTTCCTGACTGGCCTCCAAGTTTGCTTTAGCCATTTCTCTGAACCGTCTGGTCTGGTTGCGTAGGGCCAGGAGGTACTTGAAGACATCTGGAGGGTTCTTCAGAGGGGGCATTTCCCAACCTTGTTTGACTAGGCTGAGCGGCCCTCGCACCGGGTGTCCATATAAGAGTTCGAACGGGCTGAAGCCGAGGGACTTCTGGGGGACTTCTCGATAGGCAAAGAGGAGGCACGGCAGTAGCACATCCCACTGGCGACGGAGGGGCTCTTCCAACCCCCCAATCATCCCTTTGAGCGTGCGGTTGAACCGCTCAACTAGTCCATTTCCTTGAGGGTGATAGAGGTCGTGAATCGGTAGGTGACCCCACACTGTTGCCAGAGGGATTTCATGTATTTTGAAATAAAGTTTGTGCCTCTGTCGCTGACGACTTCTCGGGGGAAGCCCACCCGGGAGAAGATCCCCATCAAGGCCCGGCCAACCACTGGGGCTGTCACAGTTCGCAGGGGAACAGCCTCGGGGTAGCGGGTGGCGTGGTCCACCAGTACCAGGATGAACCGATGTCCTTGTGCTGTACGGGGGTCCAGGGGCCCCACAATGTCTATTCCCACCCTCTCGAACGGGGTGGTGACCACTGGGAAAGGTTGCAGAGGTGCTTTAAGCTTGCGGCCGCTCTTCCCGCTGGCCTGGCACGTGGGGCAAGACCGGCAGTGCTGGAGTACGTCGTTCCTATTTTGGGCCAGAAAAAGTGGGTCACCAGGCGACTGTAGGTTTTGTCCTGACCCAGGGGGACATCGTGGGCCAGGTTTAGCAAAAAGTCTCTAAAGCGGAGGGGCACCACTAGCACTCGACTGGCCCCTAACTCCGCGATTCTCTGTTCACTGTACAACAGGTCATTGTCCCAATAGACCCAATGGGTTCCGGAGGTATCCCCTGCGCTCTGGGCGAGGGCTTGTTGGCGGAGTCCCTCGAGGGAGGGACAGGTCTTCTGCTCTTGACGAAACTGTTCTTGGGTGGGCCCCCCTTCCTGACGCCACTGAGCCAGGTCGGGAAGGTCCTGGAGCTGGGCGAGCCCTTCGGGGGTTTGCTCTGGGGGGTCGGCATGGTCGGTGTCTTCTACTGGAGCGACCAGGGGAGGAGGTGCCGGCCATTCCGGTTCTTCTGGTCGGGGGATGGCACGGGCGGCCATGGACCGGGTGGTTACGCACGCCCAGTCCGGGAGGCCCAACATCCCCAGGTGCTGTCTTCTCTCTACGGCGGCCCACGGGGAACTCTCCAGATCCTTTCCCAGGAGACAGTCTACGGGGGCATCATCTCGGACCGTCACCTTCAACATGCCGGAGACTCCTCCCCACTCGAAGGGGACGCAGGCCATCCGACAAAGACTCTCTGAATTGTCGGCTGAACGGACAGGGCAGAGAACGTTCGGCAGGATCTGTTCTGGGGTCACCAGGTGACAGCGGACGGCCGTCACACTGGCCCCGGTGTCACGCAGGGCTTCGGCCCTGCGTCCATTAATGTTCACCCACTGACTGTACTTCCGGGTGTTGGCGGGTAGGGGGGCCCGCGGGACCATATCTTTTCCCCCTAGGCACGCTAGAACCATGGCGGCGGGTTCCCATTCTTGGTGTTCTTGCTCACGTTCCTCGTGTTCTTCTGAGATTTGTTCCTCCCCCAGGGCGGCGGCAGCCATCTGGCGGGGTCTCGGAGTTTGGCTCTGTGGACAATTCGGGTCACTGGCGTAGTGGCCGACTCGCTGGCATCGGTGACACGTGACATTGGCTCTGTACCCCGGGCGCGCCGGGGTGTTGCCCCGGTTGGCCGGGGGTGGCGTGTTGGCATTGGAAGCGGCCGGGGCGTTGTCTCTTCCTCGTCCCTGGCCCCCTCCTCCTCCTCGGGGACGGTGCTGACCTGGGTGGTTCCGGTTCTGTTCCTGCGACCCATTTCGGCCCACTCGGGTGATTTCCCACCGGTCAGCCTCGGCGGCGAGCTGTCGTGGATCAGTCAATTTACTGTCGAGGAGGTGCTGCCTGAGCTCGACGAAGCAGTTGTTAGATAGATGCTCCTATACCATGAGATTGAAGAGTTGCTCGTAGGTCGTTACATTGCTCCCCTTGATCCAACCCTCGAAGGCTCGGCTGAAATAGTTCACGTACTCCACCCAAGTTGTACCCGGGATCCGGGTGCAGTCTCGGAACCTCTGGCGGTATATTTCGGGTGTGAGCCCATAGCGGGTGAGGAGGGTAGCTTTCATGTGGTCATAGGAGGTCATCAGATGGTCTGGGAGCTGTAACAGGGCATCGCGGCGTTCATTGACGAACCTCCCCCATAGACCGGCTCCCCAGTCGCTTCGATCGATCCGGTGGGAGGTCATAGCGATCTCGTAGGCCTTGAACCACTGCTGTATGTCGTCATCTCGGAAATATTCTCGAACGACATCCTTGGGGATATGTACCTTCTTTTCTGTTGCTCCCGGGGTGCGCGGTTGCTCGGGCACCCCTAATTCTTTGTTCTGCTTACGTAATTCTATCTCTGCTAGTTTGCGCTCTTGTTCATACGCCAGTCTCTTCTCTTCGAGCTCTCTTTGTCTCTGTTTTTCTTCCCTTTCTTCTCGAAGCCGTAGATGTTCTAGGTTCAGTTTTTGTTCGGCTAATTTGAGTTCGCCATCCATTTTGAGCCGGGCCATTTCTAGTTCATGTAGTCTGTTTCTCTCTCGTTCTTGGATTTCGTTTTGCGAAAGACCCGTTCTTCGTTCCTCGGGAGCCGCTGCTGCGACATTTTGGTCCGGGGGTCTGACGGCCCCGGTTTCCGCCCATGACTCAATGGCGTGCTTGAAATCGTCCTTAGTACTCAGACCGGTGGTAGCGATACCTAGTTCAATGCAGACTTGTTTCAACTCACGATGGCTGTACTCTTCCAATTTCTCCATCTGGAATTTCTCGGTGGATCCGCTCTCTTTGGTTGTCATTGTGGTTTCGTCGTGGGGTGAGCTACTCTCTGTACGATTACGCGTTGATTCGGATCGCGCCGCTGGCCACCAATGTTAGACGGACCGGGAGGGTCGGCCGAGAATAAGGGGAGAGGTCTCCGGGGAGAGCCGTCTCCAGCGATCGTACAGACGAGTAACTTCCCCCCCACAGAAGTACACCACACAAGGATAAGGTTTAACATTCTTTATAAGCAATTCTTTAAGTACGGTGAAATGGTACAAGGAGGTCTGGACTCAGGGGTCCCCTCGGTTCTAGTCTCTTGATTGGGAAAAGGGTAGCGGGACAGTCTTGTTACCAATCTGGTAGATGAAATAGCTCACAATCCTCGAGCTCGGCGTTCGAGATGATCGGGCCGCGGCGGAGCCAGCAGGTCCCGGGATGGTTGAAGGTAGCGACGGTCCGCGGCGGAGCCAGCAGGTCCCGATGAAGGTGGTGGTTACAAACGGTCCGCGGCCACGCCAGCAGGTCCCGACGACGATGAAGGTTTCAGAAAGGTTGCGGCAGCGCCAGCAGGCAGGACGATAGTTCGCAAGGCAGGACTACGGCAGCGCCAGTAGTCCGTCAAGGATGAGTTCTTCGCTGCGTCTCTCGACTCCAGGATACAACTGCCTTCCTGCTCTGGAGCTGCCCCAGTTATAGGTCTGGTCCCCTTTGATGTCCGGACCCTCGCACTTGGAGGTCGGGAGGTCCGGGATGAGGGAGTCCAGACACCCAGCAGGGGGGTGGAGCCAGTGCCCGGGGGAGCCGGGGGCGATCGGCACCTGGCGGGGGAGAGCCATCGACACCTCTTTCTCCCATTGACCTGCCAAGTGGGCCGCTCACCTCCTGGGTGGATGGTGGTGCCGGGATGTCGGGGCCTGGCCAGGCCCAGGGTTAGGGTCGATCGGAGGCCACGCGGCCTCGTGGTGCTGTGTCCAAGATGGCACCCAAGCCGGGCGAGGGGGCCGGTAGTGATTCGGGTCCATGATGTGGAGATGCCCAGGGGCAGGGGTCCCATAGGAGACGGGAAGCGGGTGGTTGTGGCGTGTCACACCTGAGGAGCCGGGCTCGGGCCCGGTCGTGCGGGGAGGGAGCAAGCCCTTCACATGGCCTGTCCAACAATGACTAATCTGTGGGTTGGATAATCCTTGCCTCAGAGTCCTAAATAGAATTGAAACTTTCCATTACGATGGCTTAGACATTTTTCATTCTATCTAAGGACTGGAGGCGAGGATTATGCTACATTAAAGCTTAATTACCACTAGCTGAGCCATATCCAACACTGGCTTAAAATAGAATCTTTTAGCGGTTGAGTCCGAGGACCAATGGGCCATGTTCATGTTATCTTCCAACCGGGCCTCTAAAGAAAAGGCTTTAGAGCCCATCGCACCACGAGCAAAGTGTGCACCTAATATCTATACCCGCTTCCTGCATCACCCAACCCACCTAACCGACTATTGTCGGGGAGTAAACAACCGTATGCAGTATTCTGAGAGTGATTAGAAATTGGCGCTCACTCGAGGGCTGTCATTTCTCAGCAATCTGTCCATAGGCCTTGAGACAATGCACTACGCACAATTTGTTGGAATACTGGAAAGCCCGATATTCAATAACCCTAGTATTAGACTTTGTACGTCAGGCCAGCGTAAAAGAGACTCCAGAGGGAGAGAAGGATCTTCCTGTAATGTTGAGGTCTCGAACATCCGAAACCCTCCACATGGCACTATGCAGAGCAACATCACTAGTTTGAGAGTAACTGATTAGGTTACCAGGAGAGAAAAAGGTTTAAAACTCCAACATCCCAAAGACCCGAAAAACGTGGCTCCAGAGGCATGGAGAGTCTGATCCCACGTAGAAGCCTACACACAAATAGGTGTTCCCCTACCGGGAAACTCTTTATCGGAACATGACCCGCTGAGATGGTTGAGTGGAAGGTGTTAATTGACGGTATGCCGGGGCTTTCTTCGCCAGGTCAGGCAAAAAATTCACATTTTGCACTATCTCTGCGCCCACAGAATCTGTCCTGTCTCATTTGTTCCAAGCTGATTTAGAACACTTCATTGTTATTTTCTTTATTTATTTTGAAGGTTTTATATAGCGCTAGCACCATCCGAGGGTATAAGAGCGCTTTACATCAGCAATGGAAGTACATAATAAAAACAATCCTGACAGTTGAACTAAAACCGGTTATACAGGTGCTCAAACCAATAAAAAATACAGGGAGTAACTTAGGGAACATAGTGATTAGAGGTACATATAGATGGAGATAGAGAAGCAAGTTGCCGGAACCAGGATGATTATTGGAAATAGTAAATTTAACAGTATGTCAAGGAGGATTCAAAGGACATAGTAGGTAGTGGGAGGAGAAGAGAGGGGAGAGTGATGTGACCAGAGAAAAAGAAGGGGGTGAATGTGGGAAGGGGAGAAGTCTAAGGGACAAGGAGAGGTAGTCATAAAGGAGATCCGGGATTTAATGTCCCCAAAATTTAGTGAGCAAATTAATTTTAAGGTCTTTTTTGAATCTAGTGTAGGAGGGGTTGCAACAAAGGTCTTTGGGTAGGGCATTCCAAATGGTTGGGGCCTTACCAGAGAAGGAGCGGGATTTCGAAGCAGCTTTTTTGAGTAGGGGGAGTATGAGAAGAAGAGTGTTGGTGCTTCTCAGTGTTCGGGCTTAGCCAGCTTTTTAGGTTTTGCCTGGGGCACGGAGCTTTAGCTCCGACCCCAGGAGAAATCTAGTTTTCAGTATGGGTGCCTTGAATACGCCCTCTGTTCCATTGGCTAGCTCCATAAATGGAGGCTAGCCATTGGAACAGAGATCTGTCCGTCAAGGCCGGACCAGATTCGGGGGCGTTCCCGAGATTTTTTCCCCCTCCACCCTTTTTGCCTCGTCATCGGGTGGTGGGTGGGGTTTATTATTTTTTTTTGTCCACGTTTGTTTTGGCTATTCTGCGGCCGGAGGAAGTCCAGGTGAGTGCTGGTTTTATCAAGGCTTTCCTTACTGGACACGAGAACTACGAATCGGAGTCCAGGTGAGTGCTTTGTTTTTTTTCTTGTTTCTTGTTCTTGCCTTATGTCTTCCCGCCCCCCTCCCGCTCTCCGTGCCTGCCCGTGTGTCTGTTCCCGCTCCTCCCCCCCCCCCCCCCCCCCCCCCTCACCCAAGGTCCTGCGAGGCTCCCGTGTCGCGGTGGAGCCCCGCCTGCTTGGAAGGCTACAGGAGAAGAAGCGGGAGAGGAGCGAAGTCCCTGAGGAGAACGCCCGATGAGTGATATAGTCTGGGGGGAGCTCTGGTGACGCTGTGGGGCCTGCGAGAGGCACAGTGTTGGCAGGCAAGGTGAGCGGCACCATCTGGTCAGAGGGCCGCTCCCACAGGAGGCCACTTTTCTTCCTGAGTCCCCCGAGCGGGACTCCATCATAACGGCAGCAGACGAGCGGCCCTGTGGCAGCGGGCCGCCCGCTCCGCCAACGTGGGGCATTGTTCGTTTTAAGAGCCTAGTGACAGGCTCCGGGGGCATTTTCATTTACAGAGAGCCAAGAGGGGCTCAGCGGGCACCTTGGTGATGTCGAGCCCCCAGAAGGGGGGCTCCAACGACGGCCGCATTTTTAAGAGCCTGCTTTGACTTGTAACTGGGGTGATTGTTTAGGTTCTAGTGCTACAGATCACGGTGGGCCTCATTCCCATGCTTGTCGTGTGGATGATTACCTGGCTGGTTCTGCGGCTTGCTATTAGGATGTTTGCTAGGTGGGTTCTTAAAGGGAACTTAGCTGGATTCTCTGCATTGAATGTGGTTTTATGACGATGGCTTGGCTGGGTCCTAGATTTTGACCTTATGATTACTTTGCAGGATATGGTACATGTCCTTAACATGATTTATTAACGAAGTGTCCTGTTTTGCAATGATTTCACTGATGGGTCTGGTGTTGTCCTCTGCTTTGTGTCCATCTCATTGTGTGTCCTTCTAAGGTATTCTGGAATGTGAAGTGTGGTGTCAGGTGTATCTGTGCCGTTCTGCCCTCCGTTACAATCATGCCCCCCCCCCCCTCGATTTTGGGTCCTTCTGCCCTCCGTCTGCCTAGTGTTTTGTGCCGTTCTGCCTACCCTTAGAATCATCCCCCCTCGTTTTTGTGTCTGTCTGCCTCGTGATTTGTGCCGTTCTGCCCTCCATTAGAATCAGCCCCCCCCCCTCGTTTTTGTGTCCTCCTTCCCTCTGTCTGCCTGGTGTTTTGTGCCAATCTGCCCTCAGTTATAATTGTTTCCCCTCGTTTTTGTGCCGTTCTGCCCTCCGTTAGAATCATCCCCCCCTCGTTTTTGTGTCCCTTCTTCCCTCTTGTCTGCCTGGTGTTTTGTGCCGTTCTGCCCTCTGTTACAATCATCCCCCCTCTTTTTTGTGTCCTTCTGCCCTCTGTCTGCCTCGTGATTTGTGCCGTTCTGCCCTCCGTTACAATCACCCCCCCTAGTTTTTGTGTCCTTCTTCCCTCTGTCTGCCTAGTTTTTTGTGCCAATCTGCCCTCAGTTATAATTGTTTCCCCTCGTTTTTGTGTCCTTCTGCCCTCTGTCTGCCTGGTGTTTTGTGCCGTTCTTCCACCTGAACTGAGCCCTTTAAAATAAGGCCATGCTCCAAAAAGTACCGCAGCCCCCTGCCCTGAACCATAAAAAACTGCCCCCTACCTCCGTGAAGTACTCTGACTCTGCTCCCTACCCTCCCTTGGCGCCTAAAACTGTCCCCTGCCATGCACCCTACAAAGCCTCGACTTAGTAAACTGTCCCTTCTCTGTGTGCTTCGAGGCCGTAAAATGTAAGCCTAGGCACAAATGGATGGTTGGATTTGTAGGGTAAAGTTTTATTTAATGTGATTTTATGTAGCGCGAATTTTACCCGAAGGTGTCGGAGCGCTTTACATAAGAACCAGTTGCCAAACCTAAGGACTTTGATTTACATGCGTTAAGTAAAAGATACAAACAGGAAAACAATTGAAATGTACTAGATGTAGTCACACAAAGAAGAGACTGTTGATTCTCGTTATATTTCTATATACATATGGAAAGGATATGAATAGATGTACTGCAAGAGTCACATAGGAATGTTAGAGTAGAAAGGTCTACTGCATATACTAGTGAATACAGTCATCTCTATATACAGAAAAAATGAGTTATATTTAGAGGGGTCGGAGTGGGACGCAGTGGGTGGATGGATGCATGATGGATGGATGGATGTATGCATGATGGATGGATGTATGCATGATGGATGGATGTATGCATGATGGATGGATGTATGCATGATGGATGGATGTATGCATGATGGATGGATGTATGCATGATGGATGGATGTATGCATGATGGATGGATGTATGCATGATGCATGGATGTATGCATGATGCATGGATGTATGCATGATGTATGGGTGGATGCATGGATGGGTTGTTGGTTGGATGGGTTGGTGGATTGCATAAATTGTTGAGGGATTGGCTGTATATATGCATCTATCTATCCATCCACGCATCTATCCATACACCCATCCATGCATGCACCCATCCATGCATCCACCAACTCATCCATGCAAGCATTACAACAAGAGCCCGCAGCTCTCCTTCGTCTCTCCTCGCCCCCCTTCCCTGAGCCCGCAGCTCTCCTTTATCTCTCCTCGCCCCCCCTTCCCTGAGCCCGCAGCTCTCCTTCGTCTCTCCTCGCCCCCCCTTCCCTGTGCCCTGCCCTGCTATTGTAAATGACAATGCCATTTATTTATGTTAAAAAAAACATAAATAAAAATGTCAAGAGCAATGCCAATAGCTCTAACTTTAACAAAGGCAAAACCATTGCATTGTAAATGCTTGTTTAAGTTTAGTTGAGAGGTAGGATTGGGTCTTCTGGTAAAGGGCTTTGTGAGTAATGCAGGCAATTTTATAGGAGGATCTGCCTTCAATGGGGAGCCACTTGAGGGACTTTAGGGCAGGGGAGATGTGGTCAAAGCGTCTACAGTTTGTTGTTAGCCTGGCGGCGAGGTTGAGAACGGATTTGATGGGGGCCAGGGATAGAACAAGAGACTTGATAGTTAATTTAAAGTCTTCAGCTGTGATAAAAGGTTTGATTTTTTTGAGATGTCGGAGAGTGAAAAGTGCACTTTTAGCTGAGTTCTTGACATATAAACAAACAATGGTCCGAGACCAAACTTTTTGAAAGCGAAAAATCAAAGTTTAAACAGTTCACGGTGTATATTGAATTCAACAACCTGAACACAATTAATGAGAAACAGAAGAATAGGCAACAGCAGCAAACTCAAACTTTTTTATAGCATTTAATCCGTTCTCGGAATCAAAATTCAATCTGCAGTTTTTTTGTACATTTTATATACAGTGCCCCGTATCAAGAGCGTGCAGTAAAGGAAAGGAAGTGTCAAAGGGCGTGATCGTGAAGAGATGAAAAGGAAAAAGAAATCACACAGAGTATATAAAAAAATTATTCTGTACTATTCAGGAAAAACCAGTCAAAGAAGGACTGGAACAATAAATCCTGGCCACTTCAGTAAGTCAATGTACAGTCCTTAGTGTTATTCAAGAGACATAAGATGTATGAATGTCTGCACTAGGGGGGGGGATAACACTAGTGGTCCAGGTATTTTTAGGTGTCGACGTTTCGACTCGTCTTGCGGTTGGTTATGCCTGGGCCATGCGAGTCTTCCTCAGGACAGGTATGACGGGGCAAGGGATCTGGTAGATGACCCCTTCACAGGATTGAGTAGGCGTGATGTCTTCCAAGGTAACTTGGTCCATATAAATCAAATGGGGGTATTGTACAGGTCCTCTTTTCTGTACGTATGGGGCTCCTGAATTAATCCTGAGACCATATATCAATATATGTCTCCTTAATTTGGGTTCCACATTTGACGCGTGTCTACTTGGAAACACGCCGCCTATCTTTTCAATTGCCGGTTCAGGCTTCAAATCGGCAAGAGATTTATCCTTCACATGAGGCTTTTACAGACAGCTTAATTCAGGTTATTAAAAATGTGAAGACTTTTTCAACCTGCACAATTACTAATGGATTTTGATTAAGGAGACATATATTGATATATGGTCTCAGGATTAAGATAGGAGCCCCATACGTACAGAAAAGAGGACCTGTACAATACCCCCATTTGATTTATATGGACCAAGTTACCTTGGAAGACATCACGCCTACTCCATCCTGTGAAGGGGTCATCTACCAGATCCCTTGCCCCGTCATACCTGTCCTGAGGAAGACTCGCATGGCCCAGGCATAACCGGCCGCAAGACGAGTCGAAACGTCGACACCTAAAAATACCTGGACCACTAGTGTTATCCCCCCCCCTAGTGCAGACATTCATACATCTTATGTCTCTTGAATAACACTAAGGACTGTACATTGACTTACTGAAGTGGCCAGGATTTATTGTTCCAGTCCTTCTTTGACTGGTTTTTCCTGAATAGTACAGAATAATTTTTTTATATACTCTGTGTGATTTCTTTTTCCTTTTCATCTCTTCACGATCACGCCCTTTGACACTTCCTTTCCTTTACTGCACGCTCTTGATACGGGGCACTGTATATAAAATGTACAAAAAAACTGCAGATTGAATTTTGATTCCGAGAACGGATTAAATGATATAAAAAAGTTTGAGTTTGCTGCTGTTGCCTATTCTTCTGTTTCTCATTAATTGTGTTCAGGTTGTTGAATTCAATATACACCGTGAACTGTTTAAACTTTGATTTTTCGCTTTCAAAAAGTTTGGTCTTGGACCATTGTTTGTTTATATTAGCAATTACCCAGGTCCAGTACCTTTAGGGTTACCCCATTATTATAATGGAGTTCTTGACATGGCAATTTAGTGTGAGTTTATTGTTGATGGTGATGCCGAATCGGCGAGGGAGAGAGAGCAGTTTAGCACATTAAGGTCGGCGATCCACGATTGGATGGGGAGAGGGTTATTTTTGGGAGAGAAAAGGATGATCTCAGTTTTGTTCGGGTTGAGTTTCAGATGATTGTTGTGGAACCAGGTTTGGATCTTGGTTAAGGCCGTGTAAAGGTGCAGGATATCGGCATGGGATTTTATTTTATAGTACAATTGGGTATCCGCATGTAGGTGGTAGTTGATTTTTTTCTTGTTTGAGTATCCGGGTAAGGGGTTCCATAAAGAGGTTAAAGAGAGCGGGAGAGAGGATGGATCCTTGAGGGACACCAAGGGAGACAGAGGTTGAGCTAGAGAGGCCGTTTTTAATTTTAATTTGTTGGGTTTCTATGCTGAAAGTAGAAAGTGAACCAAGTAAGGACAGTGCCACTGAAGTCAAAGCGATTGAGTCTGTTGAGTAGGGTCGGGTGGTAAACTGTATCAAATGCCGCAAACAAAGGTGGACAGTCCGGAACGGCCGCCATCTTGTCTCTTAGTAGGATCGAGAGACAAGAGGTGGAGAAAAACGAAAGGGGAAATTAATGAAAGGGGGCAAGGTAGACCCCTCCTGACCCCCTGGAATGATGTGGGGGCTATGTCTCAATATATGTGCTCCAGTGGATTTTGATAAATTAACGTTCAAAAAAAATATATATCTGTAACAGCGCTCCGGTTAGCGCCCCGGTTCGCGTACCTGACGCGTAACGGAACTTCGGGAAGTGAAGCGGATTGCCTCTCCGGTGTCTGTCAACATTCTAAACAGTCCGGAACGGCCGCCATCTTGTCTCTCGGTAGGATCGAGAGACCAGAGGTGGAGAAAAACGAAGGGGGAAATTAATGAAAGGGGGCAAGGTAGACCCCTCCTGACCCCCTAGGAATGATGTGGGGGCTATTAAAAGGTCCAGTGGGGCAAAAAATAAAAAAATAAAGTTTCGATTTTTTTCGCGGTAGAAGCGCTACCCGGTACGCGTAGGTTTCCTCTCCGGTTTCTGTCTTCAAGCTCAGACAGCTTCCTAGTCAGGGAATCCGTTGCGGTTGATGGATTTTTGAGGGATTTGCAAACCTTTGTTTCAGTATCTTCTAGGTGGCTTATCCTGGCCTCCGTTTCAGTTAACCTGGAGTTGGTGTCTCTGATATCCTGCCTGATCGCTGAAATGTCTTCTTTTGTAGATTTCGCCAAGTCATGTACTTCTGCTAATTCATTAAGGATTGTATCCATTGTAGCATTAATGTCTTTGTTACCTTTTGTGGGTGAATCCGGATTTGGTGGGTCTGCTTTAAGTCTCTTGAGGTTTTTTCCTTCCTTTTCGCCAATGATGTAGAAGCTGTGAGCCGGAATGCGTTGCAGGCCGTACACTTTAGGGAGGATCTATTTAACGTTGGCATCTGAAAGTTGGGTAAGTAATTTTTGGATTTAAATGGTTGAAGATAGTGGCTGAAAGGAAGAATACCATCCAGATAGATATCAGCACTAGTTAGATGAACCTTCCATCCAGGGGCGATCTTAGGGTCAGGCAGGCTAGTGTTAGAGAAGCAGCCATTTTAAGGTCAGGCAACATGAGAAGATATAAATGCAAATGTATGTGTCTTGTAAAGCGCACTGCTGCCCTGAGGCGTCGTGGCGCTGTAGACCGCTGGGGAACCCGTCCTGGCTATCCCTGTGAGATGGGCCCTACTGGGTATCTCCAAGGTGAAACCAGGCATCCCCGGCGAATGTGGGGGGCCGTTGTAGAGATGAGGCAAGCTAATGCCCAGAGTTGCAGAGTGTGATCCCTGGTTAGAGTAGGCACCGAGGCGAGCATAATCGAGTCCGCGGACCCTGGTCCACGACCCTGCCGCGTCGGGAATTGAACCCTGGTCCCGGGCCGTTCTCTGCTTCCAGGTCTGCCGCCTCTAACCCGTGAGCCACACCACATATGAAAGGAAGACACTACTCAGGCAGAGAACATCAGCCTCTGTGCACAGCAAAAGGGCAACAATGACTTGCACAGAACAGCCCTCAGCTGTTCTATATTTCTACATCTGAGACATGCAGGATAGTGTTTGCAGCCGGTTTCTCTGTAGAGTGCTGGATGTGCCCGTCATTTTGTATTCAGCGCTTCCTTGCGCAGCCCAGGTGATCCGATTACCACAAAGTGCCACCGTTATGAAATAAAGCTTTTAGGTGTGAATTGCCTCTTATCTGCTTTCCCTGCTTTCTGCTTAATTATCTGCTTTCCCAATCATATTTCCTGCTGCCAGCTAGTGAGTGATTATGCCAAATGCGCCGATTATGCCGACCGCTTGCCTCTGTAATTAACTTAATGAAGCTGCCGGGATGGAGATGAACACGCTGTTATCAGCTCTGACAGCCGTATATACTCCTGCAAACGCTGCTTTGTGATAGGATCATTGGGAATACATTGGGTGTTTCTTCGAGATATATGGTAGCCTCATCGTCTCATGGGGGAATTATTGCCGCAGGTTCGGTAGTTGTGCTCAGGGGTACGCTTGATGCAGCAGTTATGAAGCCCTTACAAGAAGCCGAGTATGTCCCGCATTTTAGGCACGAACGCGTGCTACATACCTGAATGGTAGCAGGCTTCCGAGCAGTCCTTGAGCAAAACAGTCGATGCTCACAGCAGCCGCACACAATCGTGCTCCGGTGTCATCAGACCTTCCGCGCGGGGGCATCGGCAGATCCCGTCTCCGATCATCGGCAGATCCCGTCTCCGATCATCGGCAGATCCCGTCTCCGATCATCGGCAGATCCCGTCTCCGATCATCGGCAGATCCCGTCTCCGATCATCGGCAGATCCCGTCTCCGATCATCGGCAGATCCCGTCTCCGATCATCGGCAGATCCCGTCTCCGATCATCGGCAGATCCCGTCTCCGATCATCGGCAGATCCCGTCTCCGATCATCGGCAGATCCCGTCTCCGATCATCGGCAGATCCCGTCTCCGATCATCGGCAGATCCCGTCTCCGATCATCGGCAGATCCCGTCTCCGATCATCGGCAGATCCCGTCTCCGATCATCGGCAGATCCCGTCCGCGATCATCTGTTCTGCAACCAGGTTCCGGCGTGGCTAGAGGCAAGCAGGTTAGAGGCCGCGCTGTACCCCACGTTGCTGCAAAGCCGTCCACGCTGCAAAAGTCATCAGGAGCGCAGGATTTTCTTTTAGATGAAGGCTACAGGCGCACCCCACATTCCGCCACACTTTCCTCCGTAAAAGCAGGTCACTACTCTTATTTAGCACACAAAAAGGCAATTATAAGCTACACCATGGGAGGAGGTGCAAGTTCATGTCGCCATTTTCGCCGGCGTCCAAACCATGCCCCCACTACGGTAGTAAATTTAAAATACAATGTAAGGAATAAGAGGAGTGGGGGCCCAGGGAGTAGTGGAATTAGAAAAAAAAACTAAGCCTTGGTAATCAGTTTACAAAGGCATGTAAATATGCAAATGGTCTTGAAAAACTCGGGTGTGCCGGAGATGAGACTCCAGACTCTGCCCAGCTGAGCCCCCAGTGGTGAATGTGTCTGCCTGTTTGATATCTGGGGAGGAGTGCACCTGGGACCTGAATAGGGCTGGGCTTTCCCCTCACAATGCTGGCTCCACTCCATGTGGTGTCTGATGTCCCTGATCCGTCCTGTGAATAGGCAGAGGGGCTAAGCAAAAACAAAGTGCTCAGGAACCAGTTGTATCTGGTTCGCCCCTTGCCTGCACCTTTAGACAAAGGAATTGTGCATATAAAAAGAGGCTGTGACCTCTTGTAAAATGTCCCCCCCCCCCCCCACCTCCGGAAGGACTTGTTGCTGGACTTTGGTGGCCTCCCCAGTCTGAGAACCGCGCATTTGCGCCGACTGGGGCAGTGATCGCGGCCCTGAAGGATTCCCCGGCGTGGGGATCCCCCTTGTGTGCTGACTAACGGCACGGCAGTCTACCCTGCTTATTTGCCGATATTTTAAGTCCCCTGGCAGGTGCCCACCCCGCCAGGGACCTTGCCGCTATTTCTCTTATTGCCCTAAATTGGATGCCTACCCCGTATTGCCGCCCCATCGAGAAAATCACCGCCGCCGACAAGGAGATCTCCTCAGGGGCGCAAGGCCCACCTCCCTACCGAGGGCTGCGCTGCCATTGGTGGCTCCCAGTAACCAGAAGCCAGGCAAGCAGTGGTGCAGTGCTGTGACGTGGGCAGGGCCTCGAGCGAGGCGGATGGGAGCCCACCCCGCGCTCCAGGACAAGAAGAAGCCCGTCCCCCAGCGAGGCTCTCCTGAGGAGAGAGCCCAGCCGCCGCCGCCCGGAGAAGCCCGGCAGAGAGGAGCCGACGCCGCGGTGAGCCGCCGCCTCCCCAAACAGCCGGTAAGTGCGGACGTCCCTGGGGTCGCTCCTCCGCTTTGGGCAGTGTTGCGGCAGAAGAGCCCACGGGGCTCAGGGGGCAATCTGGGATTGCGAGTCCCCCGAGAAGGGCTCCCCCAGCGAGGCCCCATTTGTGTGAGAGCCTGAAGGGCTCCGGCGGCATATTTGTTGACGAGCCCAGAGAGGCTCAAGGCGGCATTTTGTTTATTTAGAGCCCACTATGCTCCCGGGCATTGAAAGTGTTTTGAGTCCCCCGAGTGGGACTCCACCGATTGCATGGCCCATTGTGGAGAGCCCACGAGGGGCTCAAGGCGGCATATTTGTTTTACGAGCCCTGAGAGGCTCCAATGTCTTCGGGGGCATTCTTTTCCTTCGTGGTAGAGGGGCCCCGGAAGGCAGCAGGCCGCTCCCACCTTGCCCCACAATTTGTTCTCGAGCCAAGCAAGGCTCACGGGGCCACGAGTGTTCTGGTGGCCAGAGCCTGCGAGGCTCCACAGTGTTCGTCCCATCATCTCTACAGCTGCCCAGAACTTAAGTGGGCAGCTGCTCCGTTTAGGCCCCCTGACATTTGGGACACAGGGCGTCCTAGCCCCAGAGAGGTCAGTTGGCCTGGGGACAGTCACAGGTTGTGACTTATGTGATTTCTGCGCAATTGTTTTTCCTGCACCTCTGAATGTATGTTTATGCATCATGTGTTTTCCCCTACACCTCTAAATGAGGAGTTTCTTTTGTGGTGGCCTTGGGGTGTTGTTGCTGGGTGCGCGCGCAAACGCTTTACACCTTGCCTCCGAGATAAGCCTGACTTCTCGTGCCAAGCTACCAAGGGGGTGAGCAGGGGTTATCTTGGCGGGTGACTTCCTTGCCCTGACTTAGAATGGTGGTTTCTGCCTGGCTTTGGCGCAAGCCTTAGCCAACCAGAAATTCCCATTTCTAACAGCTATATGCAAATCAGTCTGACCCGGTGCCTAAAGGAGCCTCGCTTACCGCCGATGTCTCCCCAGAAACTGCGGTCACACCCACAACCGATTCTACACAGAGGTTCCTCTGAACCTCTGCAAATTGGTACATTCCCCTACCGGCTCACCACCTCTGCAGTTCCAGCACCTTCTAAATTTTCAACCCGGTCCTAAAGATGATCCTAAGTAACTGGATTGAAACGTCGTCGACATGTCAGCGCAACTGATGGCACATTCCTTTTGTGATTCAACAGAAAGCGTTATCAATTTTTCAAAAACATTACTAATCATTGTCTTGAACCACAATACTCACTCTATATATACTTGTTCACGTTTGCACCTTGCGCCGTTTCTCGCTGATAACACATTGTCACTTGCATCGCCACTTTTTGTGTCACGTACACAATTGAGCACCAAGTCCAATTCGTGTTATTCACGCAGTTTCTTGCTTACAGTGCTGTCAGAACTGTGCCTCTTCTTATTCAAATTTGTGTTTATTATATGATGCCATGTGCACATTTAAAAAAAAACCACAGTCAGTCTCCTATTCTATTTGTTTCAAAGCGCTGTTCAGGGCTGGGTCTTTGTGCAAGAGAAGCTCATTCATTATCAACTGGCCAAACACTATTCATTATTCCTAAACTGGTTGTATCTTCTATATTAATTTATCAAGTCTCTGGTATTCTCCTCTTTTATCCATCCGAATTTGAGGATCATTTAGACTTTCAAAAGCCACCGAAACACTTGTAGGGGAGCACTCATTTACTCTAAGACAGCTTGACTATCATTCACATTCCTCTCTTTCTGTAGCTCAACAGAACTTTATCAATCAAAAGAACATTAAAAAAGATAGTCTGTTTGAGGAGTGGAGGTAAGAGAGAAAGGAAAATGTGAATTGCTTTAATTGTTTATTAGATAAAATGTTGCGGTATTGACAATTTGACCAAAGAGATGTAGAATCCAAAAATGATGGAACACCAATACCAAGGATCCAAAAGATGGTTCTTTTCTGTGAACATCTGAAAGCTGCACAAACCTCCTGTCTGCTCTGAAGTCAGTCGGTCATAAATATAAACAAATATGTTAGATCATTTTTGTCAGTTTCATTTTCAACCCAAAGTCACTGAATGCCAGCTTTCATCAGGCGAGTCAGCCTATAACAGCACAAGGTAAGCGTTTATTTATTTATTTATTTTTTATGAAAAATATGTTTACTTCAAACCAGAGATCATCAAAAATGCAAAACGTCCATTAAACTGAACATCCAGATACAGCTTGCGAAATGTAACAGTCATTACGTAAAAGTTTAGAACACTTGCCATGAGCCAAATTTAGAGAGCTATAAACAACTAATCATGAACTACAAACTTGTATCACATCTCTGACATGTGCCAAAAACGCCCGTGGCACCAGTAATGAGGCATAGCCAGGATATTGTTAGGCTATGGGCTCGTCTATGAGCTGCACCATGCATCTAGTTCCTAATCTCATCTCCAGGTGGCACGAGCGCTGAGCTCTGGCATGCATACTTCTGGGCCCTGCATCCACCTAGATGCTGCTCCTGTCGTGCTCTCACAACTGGGCTCTTGTGCAGATGGTACGTGCCCAGAATTAATCCGCAGTACCAGCCCGTGAGCACAAATCCAGAGACATGTCTTAAGATGGGGGAAGATGGCTAGTCTTGGGCAACTCTTGGAAGGATCTGGGTTGAGGAAGGACATGTGATATGTGATGCAACAACATGTTTTACAGACACCGGTCTATCTATGCAACAAAGTGATAAATAGAATGGTTGGATTCATCTCAGCTACTGCTGGCTGCCTGCTCAGGCCCCATTCCAGGCCCCCCTCTTGCTGTCCACTGTTCAATCCAGGTAGAGACCAGCCTCAGGCAAACCAGCCTTGGTGCTGCCCCAGATGGATCAGGCCAGGTCCCCTCTAGATGGGAAGAGTGGAACGGCGGGCAAAATAAACTGGACTGAAATGCGGCATGATTAACTACCAGAGGCTGAGATCAATGCAAGAATTCCACCCATCGCTTTTTTGTATTTCCAAACACAGTTTTTCTTACTGTTGCGGCTCCTAAACAGGGAAAGAGATCCATAATTCCTAATTTATACTGTCTCTCATTCGAGGTTTTAAGAAAATTGCATACTAGTCCATTAAATGTCAAGAAAACCCTTTCACTCACTAAGCAACGGCAGAGCAATCGTCTGTAGGGTTATTTCATACATAATCCATCATGCTCATCTTCGTTACTGGTGGGAACTCTTTTCCTTGGTTCTCTCCAGTTAAGGGCCCTAATTATTCTGGGACTCTATTTTCCAGCTCCTTGAAGTGCTCGTGGAGCTTTCCCGCCAACCGCATTTCCCAGTACAAGATGTCTTCTATATCCCACTTCAACCTTAACTGAGCAGATGAGGGATTTTGAACTGTGCCAAGCCAGCCAATCAGAAGAGACTTGTCTAGGGATGAAATGTTAACATATATTGTTTTGGTATTGAGTGACCATTCAGACCCATCTTTGATAAGCAGAGTGCAAATCCCAATGCTGTGAGCAGTGGGGACTTATCCATCTGTTTTTCTAGTTTCCTCTGGAGGGTTGAGCTTAACAGTTCAAAATACATTACTGCTATTCAAGAAACAACTTTCATTCAGCCTATTCCATTCTTCGTCCTTATCTGCCAACATCTATTTGCACATCCTCGTCCCTGGTTCAGTGGCCTTGGAGCTATTGTTCACCAACACGTGTCATGAAGTAAATATTCACCGGGTATAACTATAGAACTATAGGGAGAGTAACTATCTCACCAACAAAACCCTTATTGTCACACTTCAGCAAACCTACAACCAATAACGAACACTCAAAACCACCAAACAACATGTATCACAGACGATAGCAGTGTTTCTGCCCTTCCTCCACTGTGGAGCGTGGAGACACTTTGATGGAGGATAGTTCTTGGGACGGGAATAAAACTTCAATGGGCCCATCCAAAGGCCACCTCAGGATATGAAGCTGGTTTGCATCATCCATATTTTCTTGGAGGAAGCTTGTGTCCATCTCTCCTCAGGCATCGGGTAGAAACTGGTCCATTGCCTAAGGATGTGTGAGTGAAGCAGAGAGGGTCCGGAGACTGGAGACCACCCTACAAGGGAGCGGAAGAACCTGGGCACAAGGTTCTTCCTCACTCTGAATGGCTTGATGTAGACATGCTGACCCCACCAGGATTCCTTCCATCCCAAGAAGAGATGCCCTGAAGCATGAGCATCTTCCAAGAAAGCTTCAAACGCGACTGCCTCCTGAGAATTCGAAGAGCAACCATGCTCCCCAGAAGGTGTCGCCCAACAGGTCCTGATGCTCCTCTGCATGCTCCAGGGGCTGGTCCTCTTCAGGAAGAGCTGGCACTGGTAAGCTCTGGAACTGTCCATCAGCTGGCAGCGACGAGCTCCAAGAGGCAGCTGGCCTCGCTGTAGTCCTTCCGCTCGATGTAGAACTGCACACACGCTCGGAGGATATCAGTGTTCTCCAAGAGGAGGTTGCGCTGCTTGCACCTAAGTACACCCTCCACCAGAGCTGCTGAGGGTTCGGTCGAGGGTCACTGCTGAATGGTCCGGCCAGTTCCCCATGTACTGCCCATATGGGCTCAAATTCCTGCCGCCCGTTCTGCGGCACCATGGAGCGTTCCGTGCAGATGTCAGCCATGAGGTCCTTCTGGCAAAACATGATGGCGGAATGCTGTGTTACAAGCTACCTTTCCAGAGTCTGATGTCTGGAGGCGATGGTGAAAGCTGGGGAAGTGGAAGCGCCGAAGCTGCACTACGGGAACAAGGTTTTATAGACTTTGATGATCTGGTAAAATCTGCTGCCAGCCTCTCCCCAAGGTAAGCGTTTAAAAAAAAAAAAAAGTGAAAGGTGGCACAGGTAGTGGGAGTGATGGAACACAATCTCCAGCACCTACACTGCCAAGATGTGTTGTCTGGCTCTATACTTACCTTTGTAGAGGGCATTTCTCCGGCTACTATATCATTTCTGACACTGTATTAGTCTTTCTTGTCAAGGAGTAGGAAAGCCTGAGCTTATGGCTGTGCATGTCTCATTGATGTCAGACTGCCTCGGGCTCCCATCTCACTAGGAATGGTTTCTGTGTAGGATTATTTTACTTCTGTATTATCCTCGCATGCAAATAAAGCTTTTCGACTGTACATTGAGTACAATTAGTTGTCAGACACTACCCGGAATAGGACTGACGTCCACCTTCCATATCTGGTTTGGGTCCACTTAATCTGTGTCTGCATGCTCTGCCTTTCTTAATATGCTATCTCTCTGTCTTATCTCTTTGCAAGCCTGCTCTCAGTAGAACCAATGTGACATTTGGGTGTGAGGCAGTAAGCTGTACACCGTTCCCTTTCTAGATGCCTTCTGTGACATTCTTCTGTGTGCCCTATTCATACCACCATCTTCATCCAAGCCTCTCCCAGCTTGGCACAGTGTTGACAGATGGGTGCGAGCAAGGAGTAGCAGCAAACCAGCAATGCAATAATACTCCACTCAAAAAAGGGCATAGAGTATTTAGGACCCTACATCAATAATGATGAATGACATTGTCTGATGTAATGCAATGAAGCCCACTTCGTCAAGCCTAAAAGAACAACGTGGCTTTGTTGGAGCCATGTAGGGATGTGCAAAGATTCAGTGAAAAGGTTAGAATGAAATGAAAATAAAAAGATGCAAATTGCACTTGAAACCATTGCACTATCTACCAGTAATGGCAATTTGTAGAATGCTCTACTACCCAAAGGTGTCTAGGCACTAAGATTCTGGCATGAGAGAAAGGAGAAACCTAATGAAAAGACCTAGCAAGAGAGTAACATGAGAATGATTGTAATCTACCTTTCTAGCCATACCTATTTATTGAAGAGGCGAGTTTTTAAGGCCTTGCAGAGTGTCAAACGGCAGTTTTTTCTTTCAGATCCAAGAACATAGAATTCCATAGTTTGGCCGTTCTCTCAGCAAGCCTTTTACCACCCCAAGTGGCTTTCATGACGTTGGGAATAATCAGCTGGCCGGGGATGCAGACCTTAAAGATCTTGGCAGCACATACCACTGAAGGAATTGCCTCAAAGATTCAGGGCTGTTGTGGTGCAGAGCCTTGAAAGCAATGCAATGAGATTTGAACTCCACCCGCTTTTTGACCGGCTGCCAGTGGAGTGCAGGGAGAGTGTGGGAGACTGATTCATATGTAGGGATCTCAAGAAGTAACCTAGCTGCCGCATTTTGAACCTGTAGTTTATGTGGGGATTTCTTATGCATATTAAGGAGTAGTCCAGTAGTCAATTTTAGGGGGAACAAAATGCTGTAATCCCTTCTTTATGCAGGTCCATAGTACTGAAAGGAAAGATTTTTTTGAGAGTTGAAAACAAGAGGAGCTGGTAAAGTTTACATGTCCTTCAAATAAGTTTTTTGTTAAATTGAACTTCCAGATGTTTAACTTTGTTGATGGAAGTCTGAAGTTTTCCAAGTTCCTGAGGACACCAGCTTGGGGACCAGAACGAGGTTTTTCTACCGCATAACAGTACCTCAGTTTTGTCAGAGTTCAATTTCAGACAATTGTTAGTCCTCCATCTACCTATCTGTTGCATGTGGTCATGAAAACGGGAGGCAGTCCTCTCCAGGTTCCTTGTGAGCGACACGACAATTTGGGTGTCATCCGCATATGAAACTACTGTGAATCGATAGGTTTAAATCAAATTACCTAATGGGGTAACATACAAATTAAAAAGGGTAAGACTCTAGGCTGAGGGGCACCACACGGTAATAGAAAAGAAGAGGATCTGAGGCCATTTAGTTCGACAGATTTCTCTCTTTCCGAGAGAAAAGACTGAAATAGCTTAAGAGCCTTGTCTCTGATGCTTAAGGCAAAGAGCTGTTTGATCAGAAGACTGTGATTCACTGTATCAAACTTTGCCAAGAGGTCTACAGGATCAGATTCCTCCACCGTTTAGGGTTTTCATGATCTGTTCTGTGGCAGTAATCCATGCCAGCTCGGTACTGTGTTGGCTTCTAAAACCGAATTGTGAGGGGTCTAGCAGCTTGTATTTCTGAATAACATGTGAACTCCACGTTCATGGCTTTCTCAAGAATTTTTCTGGAAAAGGAAGATGAGATATGTATCTATAGTTACTAGGCATACTAGCATCTACATTAAGCTTTTATTTAGAAAATAGCCCAGGGAGAACATTCTGATAAAGATAGTTATGAGATGTCCAGGAACATCACCAGGTGCTAGGTGGAGAACTCTAAGGGGTGTGGGGGGTCAAGTGGTGAACCTGATTTAATTTGACTAAACCGTGCAATGGCCTGCTCCCCCTGAGAGAGGGGTAAACGACATTAGTAAGCCGTCCCTCTGTGGCAGGAGTTCCTGAACTGCTGTTGCTGAAATTATTCCAGGGCGGTTGTCTGTAAGACTCCCAGTATGACAAGTCCCATCACCTTGCTTGGTTTTGGACCGGTTAGTGTTGCCGGTGTCTGGTGAGGCCCTTTTTAAGCCAGATTCCACAGGAGTGAAGATAAATACCCCTAACATCCAAAGAACAGCACCCAGAATGCAGTATAAAACACACTCTCAGTAACTGTTCTCTAAAAGTATGGGGGAATAAACTAGGCAGTGTCCACCACTCTCCCCATACGTGAATGGATGCGCTGGTGGTAATGATCTGCCAGGAGCAACAGGTACGGTAAAGAAATAGTTGGTGTGGTAACAATCGTGCACAATAATCTCTAAAACACACTATACTCTTTTAAACATTGACATGTGTTCAGTTCTTATTTTCCACTTACCCCAAGGTAGTCCTTCAATGGTTTTAAAAGTTTGTAGCCACAGATGACGTCACTTTGGTTGAAGTCTTCAGTAGCGAGCACAATATAGGGGACTATCTCAGAGGGGGAACATCCACACCAGGGGAAAGTAAGTGGAGGGGACAATGGAGGTGAGAGGTCTAGCTAAAAAAGAAGAGTAGAAGCCAAACACCCCAATAAAGCAAATACTCAAATAGGGGGGTCTGTACGTATCGGATGGCCACTGGAGAGACACAGAACCTCCTAAAAGGGGAAAGGAATGGAATTGAGGTGTTCCGACCGGCTCCCAGAGAAACTCTGAGGGCGGAGCAGACACACACTCAAGAGGTGTGCCGTCCGACTCTGGGAGGTGGGACAGAGCGGATCAGCAACACACTCAATACGGGCAAGAAGGAGTTCCGTCCGGCTCTGGTGGTTACTGGGCGGAACAGAGACACACTCGTGGAGAGGGGTAGCCGAGCTTTGTTCGAGAACGGAAAGAAAAGTTCGGGTAAATAAATAGAAGCATCAAGCGGGATACAAAGGAAGGAAAGGCGTAGAAGCCTACAAACCAAGATTCCTTCTGAGTAGGGAATGCGAGGAAAGGCTCCGAACCGGTAACTAACTCCACATGGGAACAACCAGGAAGCAAGGTGGGGGCGTGGTCACGAAAGAATCAGTAAGCCAAGCAACGGTTTGTGTTGGGAGGCGTCACTTTACGTGATTTAGGGGACGTCACAAAATTACACATGGCAAAGGGGAGCCCAGCCCTGAACACACGTCAATATCTTCCCTGATATCGACTATCCCCAACAGCCGGCACTCTGACTCATTGCAATATATTAAAGAAATCTTTTTTTCTTTTTTTTTTTTTTTATGGCTAGTGTATCACTAAAAGGTTGGTCAGCCATAACGTTTTGGACTTCTGGGAGCTTGATGAGTTTACCACTGTGGCAAATAAGTCTTTAGAGATTTAATGGCAGATTTAATTTTGTTGATAAAATAACTAGTTGTAGCTTTGAGAAATATGTTTTTGTATGTCTGATTCCATTTAATGAAACATCTTGTACTCTAACCTATAATTAGCCCTCCGTTTCCTTTCAAGTCTCCAACAAAGTTGTTTGTATGTATTGGCATTTATATTGGGTTCTCCTTTCCTCATCAAACCAAGGCTTCGATGGGGAAATTCTGTTATGGTTATGAGGTTTTGGGGGAACTAGTACATTAGTACTCTAATCTGGATCAAAAGAAAAAGCCTAAAATTAAACTGGCCAATCTGCTATGTATTCTGTTTCGAAATCTCTCGCTAGACCCACCACCCTCTCCACTGCCTCCGTTTAAAGAGTTCCCCTTTTCTCCCTTCCCTTGAGCAACCTTCTCTCCAAACAATGAAGACCCTGGACCAGGATCTCCGCACACCCACCCAAAATGTATGCTCTTGCCACTGGAGCTTTCTTCCAGCTATAACAACCAAGAAGAAGCCTCCCTTACCTTTCCACAGTGCTCTTTGCAGCAGCATTGGGCACCTTAATACGTTTTGTTGGAGGTGGGGAACCCACGTCCCTCCAAATTTCATAATTAAAGAATGCTGATGTCCACTCTGTTTCTGAGCTGCCATGATTTCCCAAGAGAATGTGTGCTTGGGAAGATGGCCACCATACACCTTTTCAGTGTGTCACTTTTAGTTGACCCTGCTACCTCGCTGTTGGTAATTAGGGCTCCCAGTTTTCCGTTTTTCCTGATTTTTACAGATAAATACAGACAGAAAACAATGTGTTTCCAATCTATATTTACTTTTAAAATGGGTAAAATACGGAAAATTGTGCTTCCTGTTAGTGACTCTTCATGCTGTCCGTCATGAATTCCAAGCCAACAGCTGAGCAGATAGACAGCATGGGAAGTTAAACAGGTTCAGATTTCCCTGATTACAGGCATATGTTAACGTATATGAATATAATAATGCTGATATTTACATGTAGGTGTAATGTTTCGCTATATTTGGCTGCTTAATTGCTAAAACGCTGAAAGTAGCAAGATAGGAGTGCGTGTTTATTAGTTAAATAAATGTGAAAATATTCAATTTTACGACTCCATTTATTCTCAATAAACAAAATAAATATGGATAAATACCAATAAGCTGGTCAAAAAATAAATTCGGATAAATACAGACGGAAATGTTAAAAAACAATAAACATAAAACCGGGAGCCCTATTGGTATTACATTGACTGTCTCTTTGCCTCCGTCCCCTAACTTAAGCTTGCACTTGTATTTTCTGCACCTGTTGCCATTTCCTCCTAGGGCCAGACTGGCTGTTTAGGACAGCAGGCGTTTCCCTGGAAGGCTGGAAGGGTGAGGGTCGGTTTTGCAACTGTGCAGGTTCGTTTTGCAGTAGTACTGCAATATCTGCCCTCAGTAACAAAAGCAGCAGTGCTTCACACTTGCACTGCCTCCTGCTCCCTCCTCCCCACCACCAACCTCCCGGGAGCTCGCCTGACTGAATTGCCAGGCCTGCTTTGAGTTCCCAGTCCGGCCTGTTTCCTCCATTGGCCATGTCTGTACCCAACTATGCTGTGTTCAGTCCATTATTCCCCTGTCTGCCACTGTTACTTTCTGCTTCTTCTTTTCTGTAGGAGTGATCATCCATTTACTGAACAGCTGTATCCCAAGAGAGCCTCCTTACCCACAACTGTGCTAATGACAACACTGAGGGCATAGCTGCATACAGCAGATATGGTGGTGTTGTGAATGTTAGACACCTGTAAACCTGCTCTGAGGCATTAGTCCCTAACCTGTGGTTTGGGGACCCTTGGTGGGTCTACGACACCTAATCATCGACTTCTTAACAAATGAAATGAAATTAACAGATGAATAAGGTGTATATAAATATGCAAAAAAAATTCTGTAAATGTGAAGGAATTTGAAATATAATGCTAAAAATAAAGTGGTTGTCCTCAGGTTGTTGTCTGGTAACAGTGCAAGTTCATCAAACAAAATATGATATGAAGATGGGTGATCTCAGTTAAATTTTGAAAATCTCCAACTAGACGATTAAAATTAAAAATAAAGTTTTATATATTTGTTTGTGAGTTATATAAAATAAATATTTGTGTATTTGTTTGATGAATTCTTATTTGAGTATGTTTGTGTATTGTTTTGTAGTTACTCATTAAAGTTGCTTAGGCCAAAGATTTTACAAAAAAAAAATTGCTTAGGCCAAAGTGCCCGAATTCCAATAATCACTCGGTGGGGGTCACCACATTCCAGTAAGGATTCAGTGGGGGTCCACAGAAGTCAGAAGATTTAGAACCAATGCTCTAGGGGACTGTTTGAAAAATGGTCTAGAATTCTAGTGAAATGTAAAAGCGTGATTGATTGAGTTATACTGCCTAGATACCTTACCATGAAAGATTACTCTTCAGAGCTTCCTAATGTTACCATATTTATCTTAAGGACTAAACTTGGGAGCGAGTCCTTTTCACTAAGGCAACATTCCCATTTCACTTCAAAATAAACAAAAAAGAAAACAGAAAACCTGCTGAGGTTTTTTCTCCCGGTTTCATTATTTTTTTCTGTCCTTTTGAGTCCTTTTAACTTGCAAATGGTTCTGATTTATAAATGTGTATATAGATTTTATAGTTTTTTTCTCTTTCTAATTTCTGAATTCTTTGTTCCCTGATGTCCAGCTGATTACATCTTAGCATTACCTCTGTGCCGTGCCCTTTGAGCTTTTTAGGTCTCGCCTACTCAGCGCGCATGCACTGCATAGGAGAAGATCTTTTGAAATAGATTTGCTTTTTAGGCCAAAAACATGCACGCATTGCATTGCTTTCAATGGCAACGCGTGCAAGTTTGGCAATTACCATGCGGGAGCGAGCTTTGGCGACCTCTGTTTGTAATTAACTTTCAAACAGATGGTGCCCCTGCTCGCACCCGCAAGGGATACGCTGTGTGTGCTCTCGTCCCCACTCACCCCACTCCTCCCAATTGTTTTTTTTTTAATATCAGCGGGGCACGCCTTATGTTTCCCTGCTTCCAACACTGAGAAGAAGCAGCATGCTACCCGAGGGAGCATTGTGTATATACATAAAACTTTTTCTTTTTTTCGAACACGCCACACCTCTCTTTATCTTTAACATGGCTGGGCCCGTGCCTTTCTTTTGTTGTGCACTCAGCGCCCAAACATTTTTATCTATTTATTTAAATTACCTGCAGACCTCTGCAAATTATTTTCTTTTGCTTGAAGAGACAGGACTAGACTCCACTGCATCATCTGATTTCTAGAAGGTGCCATCACTGCACACTAGAGCTATTTCTGGCCATGACAGCAGCGCGATTTGAAACGAAAAGAAGACCTACACCTCCAAGCTTTCGGTTCAACAACAAGCCAGTCTAAAGGAAAGAGGGAACACACATACGTATGTTCCTTAAAACTTGCTGACCTCTTTACTTTAGCGTTGCTGCCATATTGGATGAGCAAATGCTGAAGGAGAACTACTATAGTCAGATTATTTCTTTTATCTCGAATTCCCTTATTTATCAAAAAGTTCTGAAAAAATGATTTACTTTCTGCGGTATCATATTCGTTCTCTAAAGCATATTGCAGTTTATAAAATGCCATTGCAAATATTAAACCTACAATATATTTTAACATTAAAATACATTTAGAAATAAATTATTGTATGTCTGTTATTTGTCTATAAAATGGCTTCTACATTTAAATAAATAAACACTTTGTAAGGGGGACTTGTGTTTGAAAGTTTTTAGTAGATGCCCTGTTTCGTTCGAAAAAAGGACACACAACTCTATCGCACTTGTTCTGCTTGAAGATTCAGCGTGTGAGTGTACTGCTCTTTTCTCCCATCTCTATGGTTCTGTTACATCACTCAGAGGGGCTGTGTTTTTGCAGAGTCCCAGTTTTGGCACAAACGTGCCGCTGGTCTGGTGGGAGGGCATATTCGGGCCTCTGCTGTTCATCTAGAAATGTTCTCATCCCTTTAGCCATGTTGTCCACCTCCATGATAAATACTTCACCCACCAAAGGCCAACCAGAGTAAGCAAGGATTCTGTAGATATCGGAAGGAGACAGTGCGCTCAATCCCCATAACACCAATATTCGAACTTTACAGCCTCTGCAGAAGAGTCAGGCTTCACTCTGTATCCTTAATTTAATTCTATTCCTTTAATTTGGTGCTTTAGGTTGAAGTTTAGGTAGCTGTTTGGTGGTTACTTAGTGTATTGTGAAACTGTTTAACATATACTGATGGGTCACTGATTATTGGTAGCAAGCCAATAGGTCTCGCTTTTGGGACCTTATAAGTATTTAGTTAAGCAGCAAAATATCCTTGGATCAACCGTTGCATAGCTAAACACTTATAAGGTCCCAAAGGAGAGACCGATTAGCTATGCCAATGCTTGTTTTTAATATACTTGGGTCTGATCGTATGCAATATTTAGGTGGAGGTCAGCAGATATGTTAATTTGTTGAGCCTCATCTTCATGAACTTTTTGTGTTTTTGTTTTCAGGAGCTGAAGCTACCCACCTACCATGCACATTCACCACAGATTGGCATGCGGCGATACTTTGCTGACCTCTTGGCTATTCTCTGCAACCGCTACCAGCTCTGCCCCACTGCGCGGCACCTCGCCGTCTACTTGCTGGACCTTTTCATGGATCACTACGATGTGGCAATCAAGCAGCTCTATGTCATTGCTCTCTCCTGTTTGCTCCTTGCAAGTAAGTGTCTTGCTGTCTACACAGAATTATCTACTTAAGATGGCTTTTGAATAGTTGTCTAGAATAATTGCTCTATCATGTTATAATTTGGTTGCGTTAGAAGCACTTTATGCGTACGACGTGGACACAGCATCGGTTTCCCACCACAGTGAGCCTAGCCTGCACTGAGAGGCACAAGGATGCCATTGCAAGATGTAATGTCTAGTATTATAAATAATGGCATAGGTATTGACCTTAGGCACGTGTTGAGTGCACAGTTCGATTGGATCACTTACTTGAACTGGAAAATGGACATGCTTGTATTCATGTACTGCACAAATGACACTTAAGCTTGCACAAGGAAAGAGGTTATGTCTTTTGTGTGCTCTGGCAAAGGTGGACGTAATCATCTACGCACAGTGGCATTGGGGTGCTCTCCTGTTCGTGCCCTGTAAAAGTACAGCAAAAAACAAGGTGATGGCTGGAATGCTTGAATTAATATCAGCCACTGGCAAACACTCAGGCTGCATCCCTATCCATAGCTTGTCACCCACCATGCCACTGCAGTTTGGACCCCAGGCCTGACTCTGCTCAAATGGGAACAGTCCAGCCTGAACTGCCAAGCCAGGTCCTTCCTGAACCGGAATACAAGCCTACTAGGAACGGTTTCGCCCTATTTTGGGATCTTCAGGCAGGTATCGCTTGATTACAGCAGCACAGTGTGCACGAAAACCACGTCTGGGCATGCAACAACAAGAAGGTGATGGATGGAGTGCTTGAATTAATCTTAGCAGCCACTGGTAATCACTCAGCAATTCAAACAATCCATCCATCGTCTTGTTGTTGCAGTTAAGGCCCTAAGTGTGACCTGTATGGCCAAACGTGAGTTTCATGCACACTGTCGCTGGGACCACACTGTACCTGGATGATGAGCACACAACTAGGGTGAACCTGGTCCTGGGTAGCTTGTTTGGTTGGTTCTTGGAGGACCTGGCTTGGCAGTTCGAGCTGGACTGTTACTGTTGGAACATGGTCAAAACTGATTTGCATATTACTGGATCCATGCGGTGGCAATGGTATGCAAAATAATGATGGATTGGGATGCGGCCCAACGTGATTACCAGTAGCTAAGAATAATTCAAGCATTCCATCCGTCACTGTTTTGGTATACTTACTGTGTCACCCTGGGAAAGTGGGCATTCTCTTCGATTACTGGGAAAGGGGTTTCTCATGCATGTAAAAGGGACATTTCCCTACTAACATTGTCACTGTACTCCTGTGGTACTCAAAGTACAGCCCGGCAGACCTTCCTAGGTAGGTTGCCGACCTGTTTCACCGAACCGCATTTGTAGCAGCCGGCCTCTCAAAACAACAAGAGGGCCGCTGGAGCATGCGCGATAACAACTTCCCTATGCATGCTCCAGCGGCCCTCTTGTGTTTCTCGTGAGCCTTGGTGGTGATGCACGCCTGGCACTGGCGGGAAGCAAAGGCCCCTTTAAAGTCAGCTGTTGCACATTCACGGATTGATTTAAAGGGGCCTGTAGTGGTCACTTTAAGTTGCTCGCGCTATTCACGCGACGCTTCGCGTGGATTATTTATCTTTCAACAGGGCCTCCCCTTCCGAAAGCTTTCTGCTGCCTTTGCCGATGACGTCGCCAACCACAGCCTGCTCATTTCAACGCCGTATGCAGCCTTTTGCGGACTGCTGCAGGGGGGCCCCCGTGGATTGGGCTAGCCTGTGCCCCTCCTCACCCCCTCACCAGTACAAGATTGCGAGGAAGGAATTCCTATTACTCTTACGCATTAAAATATCAATTTTCAGTTCAAAGGTCTTTTTGAATAAAAGTGCCCATGGCTCTAAGGTTTGGTTTGCATCTAGTTGCTTTTGACTTCAAAAGGTTTTCTACTTTAATGTGCTTTCAGGAATCAGACCCTCTCTTCCGGAAGCCATGCTTTAACAACCTTGCAGTTAGCAAAACACTCCGATTGGTGTAGGGAAAGTACAACACTGTCCTTCTTAACCTTTTGCAGATCATTCCATGCATAAAATCCTGCTACATGCTGCTGTATCAAGTCGGGTCTAGCAAACCTTATCAATTCACACAACTTTTAGTCGACACATCACTGATCACCGCCATCCGACCGTACACATAAAAGGAGTAGCACGTTACTTAACCAGTCATAAAGAGCTTGGTGCTCAGTCCAGAGCAGGGGAAAATGCTTCAGAAATTTCTCACTTCAATATGCTTTCCATTTGAAGGTGCTTTGAACTCTGTGTCAATGTAGGCTTTTATCATGTCATATTATCAATGACATTCTTTCAAGATGGTTGCAGAATGTCTAGGTTTACCTGGGCTACCATTGACATTGTTTTAACCGTAATAAACACTCTCATTCATATTTCAATAATATACTCTGATCCTCATGGGAGAGCCTGTAATGGATACGATAAATACTCTTATTCCAAGTTTATCTATGGAAAATTAGGAGTAACATGAGTGTTTGATGCTTTCCATACTACTGCATGTATTGGAATGTAATGCATATTTTGGTGGTGTTTACCCAGATTTCCAATCCTTGTGCAAACCAGATTTTGGCTAAGATTTAGAGTTAAACTCCCTCTTGTGGTGATTGCCTCTGTTTCAGGACTACCTTGGACTTAATTATGAGTGAGGCTGGTGGGGTATTTACTGCACCTGGTAAATATCAACACTTGGGACGAGGGCTGCACCAGGGCCGGCTCTACAGCGGAATGACCCGGACAGCGCCCTGGGCAGAAAGAAAATGTGGGGTTTGTTGTGCGGTCAGGGGGTCCTTACGGTGTGATGGTAAGAGGTGTGTGGGGTGACGATGGGGGTTGATGGGGTGATAACATTTACGCTGAGGAACATTAAGGGCTGATTACAAAGTCTTTAATGTGAACCGATTGAGACAAAGTGGGATAAAGGAGCTGCTGTTTGTATGACATTGTCAGTCAGCTCCCGGCAGCACCCCTCGGAATATTGGTGCCCTGGGACTGGAACCAGCACGCCCATACCCAGGGCCAGCCCTGTGGGGCACTTATCAGATGTGTGACATGCTGCATATTCTACGTATGCCCAAGAAAATGGTGAATTGTCCTAAGAAATTTTAAGTTCTGTACTGCATGTATCAGAAGTTATCAGGTTTTACTTTCACCTGAAGGGAAGCGTCTAGCAGATGGGAACTATGAGAGCCTGCCCAGCCCTCCACCTCTCCTGACCCCCAAATATTTCTAATCCTTTGCCGGACCCTAGTGGCACTCCTGCCTAACCCCCCTTTTCACCTCCCTCTCAGCCACTTAAAGTACACTTAGTGGTCCCTTACCATAGTTACTGCAAGCACACCCAATGGACCCCTTGCATATTCTCCACTGGCTGCCAAGCACAGTGCAAGACCCCTCCGCCCTTCCATATATTACCTGCCAAAGCTCACACAATGCCCCCCTTAGTCCTCCATATAAACTGAAACACATCCAATGATCATCGCCATTTCTTCTCTCAATTTATGAAGCAAACTCAGTGGCTTCCATTGCCTCCTAGCCTAAATCCAGAAAGAACATGTGATGCCCTCCTTTGCTGTCCCCACAGTTGCTCAAAGCACATCCTATATCCCTCTCTGCTTCTTCTGTTGGCTGCCCAAAATACAATCTATGGTCCTCTCTGCCTCCTTACCCTGCTCACCAAAACCCCACACAATTGCTTCTTCACCCATTTGCTTGAGGCATACATATATTTAACTCCCTCCTCCTTTGAATGTCAGTAGTAACTTTGCCTGCAGTATTCCAGCCATGCACTGGAGGGGAGATGCAGCCCCTGGCAGTGGGAGTTAAGTGTAAAAAAAAAATGAAATGCCTCAAATACTCGGTGTTTGTATGTGAGCAAGTGTGTACGTATACACAAGAGCTCTGTGCCCATTGCCCACCATGGTGCAATAAATAATTCTGAATCCATTTAATTCAAAGTAGGCGCAGAGAAGAGAGGAATCAATGCAAGTGAATACATGCAACATTACGCTACAGTGCAGATTTAGCCAACCCTCTAGCTTTATAGTTGCATCTGCTTATAAAATGCAGCACTGTCAAGTAGTTTTGAAAAGGTGGTGATTTTTCTCGATCAGTAGCCCTGCCCCCACTGACCCTGCCCTACCGAACCCCGCCCGCACCTGCCGGCCCATCGATGCAGCCCTCGGCAATAAACCAGACTTAACTTTTGGCCCCCGCCCTGAGATAAAGTTTGAGTACCCGCGCTCTACTCCACGCACTAAAAAAAAAGGGCATTCTCATGTATGCTCTTTAAAAGGGGACACCTTTTTATATGTCCTGGAGAAAGGTGGCGCTCATACGTGTCGTGGAAAAGGTGTACTCTGGGCACAACTCAGTCCTATAAAAAAGTGGGGGGAACTGACAATATGCAAATGACCGCATGACGTCACGTACTGAAGGTGTCCCGGTGTCTGAAAATTACACCAAAACATGTTCAGCATATTTATGTGGAGCCCAGCTTCTTGGCAAGGGGGACGGCGTCCACCCTGTGAAAAGAGTGGGGGGACGCCGTGTACCTGCGTGTACCCCCGACTCGAGCCCTGGGTCTACTCATACATGCACTGGAAAAGTGGGATCTGTCATACACCCTGGAAAAAGGGGTGCCTTAGGGGAGCTGGTCTTAGCTTGTTTCCGTGCGATCAACTCCTTCTGGCACGACTGTGTAGCTTTAGAAGGTTGAGTCTGGATGCTGTGTGAACGTGAAGGGGCATGATGGGGTCTGTGTGCAGGGTGAAGCCTGGCAGTTGGTTGGAGTTGGAGCGCCAGTAGTGGGCTCGTCTACTTCCGGCTGAGGCCTATGATTTCCGGCCTGCTGACTCGGTGTCCTTGCCCGAGTAGCCGAGGCACACCAAGGTTGTTTCCCAAATCAGTTTCCAAGCCTTCTGCACACAGTCAAGCCCCCCACCCCCTTCCCAGTTGCTGCTAGGCCCCTAAAGGTTTCCTGCCGTTGATGATGCGGGCGCCCCCTTGCCTCCCTTCTGGTCCCGAGATCAGCTTCTGCTGTCTCCCGAGGTCGCGGGGTCAGTCGGTCGCTGCAGGACAGGAGCTGGGCACTTTGCTTCCCGTGAACCCTGTCCTGGCTGCCTTCATTAGCTCGGAGCCCTGCGTCGGGAGCGGTAGCTTCGGCTCTTGGTGCTCGGGGGAGAGCCTGGCACCGGAGAGCCCATTGTTTCTGAAGCGCTGCCTTTAGGGGCCTCTGCCATATGTTACAGGGCGGCAGAGGGCAGGCGGGAGACCTTCAGCAATCCTCTGCTCTCCCCAGCTGAGAACCAAGAGCACACCATCTGATGTTCATGTAGAAAGGAATATCGCATATCGGTCTCAATATTTGAGTTCATAAGTTTAGCGCTACATGCACATGCTGCTCTAAAATGCTTGAATGCAAGGCGCAAAGGACATAAACTATAGCAGGGAAACCACAGAACAGTGCTCAACAAAGAGATTCAATTACACGAGTGCCTGGAAAGGCGCGTTTTGGGAGTTTATTTAAAATTCGCTGTATTCGAACGTTTTGAATTTCGATGACCAGTTTATGCACAAAAAACGGGCAGATGAGCTCGGGAACACTTACCAACCACCACATCCGCACAGCGGATCCTAAAGCCAAACCTATGTACTATTAATAGGCCTTTCTTAAGCCGGTGAGGCCATTGTTGCACACCTGTACTTCTCACATATGGCTTGAGAAGGGAATCTTCTGGTCATTAGAGAGCCAGTAAAGGTGTTTTAAGCTTGCATCATATTATTTTTATTGCTGCGTCTTAACGTCTTAAACCGCTCTCAAAAGCCGCTGCTGAGAGGGGTCCCTATCTGTCTCTCCATTTTTGCCCTCACTCTCGGGGTGGAAAAAAATCTCAACTCTAAGGCATTACCACCCTTCACACCTTTTGATGTAACTTTAGAGTCTCGCTATAGTTCTTTCACAGTCTCAACATTTCAGAACTGAAGCATTGTTAATATTCCATACAACGAAGCATTAGTTGTTGCTTATCTTATATAAATAGCAAGCATTGAACAAGCCACTATTCCTGGCTTTTTGTAGGTGTGATGTTACCTGTTGTGTTATATATCTGGATGCAATAACAGAAATAGCAGAATACTAGTCGGGTAGCACACTATGCTGAGCACAGGTTTTTAGCTCCGGTGTTTTTAGCCATGCCCTTAAATACATTGACCACACCCCTTTGAGAGACCACCCAGTTTTTTCATCCTACTTGAACCCCCGGTTAGGGCGAAGACACGGCTTTAAGTGGGCCGGGTCTCACTGGTGCTGAGCACCGGCAGTTTTTTTTAAAGGGGGCTTCGAAAAGGGTCTCTATCGGGCTCTGCTTTGATCCCTGGCACAGGCGGTCGGACTGCAGTGACAGCAGGCACACATGTGCACCTGCTCACACAGCTCACTTCAACACAAGTGGAGAAGTTACAGCACGGCATGACATCATGCAATGTGAGCGTTGTAGGGGGGAGGGAAATCCCTTGAAGAGTCATTTTCTCTCTGGATTTCCCTTCTCTTTTTGAAACTCAGGAGCAGCAACACTCTCGTGATGTCACCAGGGCTTTAAGTGGAAGCTTTTTCAATATTATATACAAGCCATAGTTGCTGCTTATTTATCTTATGGAACTAACAACAATTGACAACGCCAATAGTCCTGACTTGTTCTAGGTATTATATTGTGTCATATATCTGGATGCAATGAGGGGAAACAGCAAAATATGAGTCAGGCGGCACACTATGCTAATCACATTTTTAGCTTGTGTTTTAAGCCACACTTTTAATTACATTGACTACGCCCCTTTGAGGCCCTCTGCCCGCACCCCCCGTTTTTCATCCCACCTAAAGCCCTGGCTGGAGGTTTCATCACCCTTGTGAACAGTGCTTAATTTGTGCCGGTGCTATCCGGTGCTCAGCACCGGCACTTAAATATCAGGGCCGGGTCTATGAACCTTGACTGCTGACTGTAAAAAATAAATATAACTTTCTTCATTGAACGTGCAGCCACAGCCCACCCTAGCCCCCGCAGCGTGTGTTCATATCTCGCCGCCGGCCGTCGACTCAGTCACTCTCATCATAAATCATGTGTGTCACCGTCACGGCGTTTGGGACCGGGTAACCGTTTAGTGTTGCAACTTGCAAGTTGGTCAGCCGCTGCCGCAAATGTGACACTCTTCTTTATCATAGGTGCTGGTGACGTGACAGTGCAGGTAGCGTAGCAGCCCAGGCAGGCACCCTCAGATGCCCCTGCCCAGGCCAACTCCAGTCCAAAGCGAATATTTAATAAATAATATATAATATGCGACTGTGTCTGTGTTAGAAAACTGAAGTAGTCAGTTTAACTTTCGTTTCATGATTTTTTCATCTTCGTGGCGCCTGGCGGCCGGCCGGCTGCGGAGTTGTTTTAGTTTCTGTTTGACACAGGGTGGGAGGGCCAGGGGCCTCGGAACGGAAGTTACCAGGTGGGGCCGGGCTGGAGGTTCTGATGGGGGTAGGGGCTGTGCGTGAGCGCGGTAGCGCACGCAGATTTTTTTCATTTTGGCTTAGGCTGCCACCAGTTACCAGCCACAGGCTAGCCCCATCATAACCACCGTGCAGTTACAGCGGCAGGCGGCAGCTCCCACTCCCCATGCCAAGAGCAGTACTGGCCAAGACTAGAGTCATCCTAGATTTGCCCGGCACCAAAGACGACGAGGAAGAAGCCGAAGGGCAGAGCTGACCCTGGGCTGTGCAGTGCAGGTGACGTCCGTGACGGTCTGGTGGTGGGCACTGCAGCCAGCCATGGGTCGGGTGTCTCTACTGGGCTGGGCCGCTGGCGCTGGCACTGCAGACTGAGGCCTGCTGCTAGATATCAAGCAGGCAGCACGCAGCAAAGTACAGTTGAGCTGAGCAGTGCCAGTGCGGTGTGCAGCTAGCTAGCCAGCCCAGGCTAGCAGTGTGTGTGTCTGACACTCCTGGCCTCAGCCTGCCGACCGGCCCCACCACGAATAACGGTAAGAACTGAAAATACAATACATTAAGTTAAGCAGAGTAGCACTAAACACTTACAGTTTTAAGTTAAGCTTAGGTGACCCGATCAGCTCCCACACTTTGTTTTCCTTTCATTCCGGTGGACGAGGGGGGAGGTGGGAGGAGGTGCGAGTCTGTGACGGTGCCAATGAACCTATGGATTTCTAAAAGGTATTTTTACAGGCAGAAATGAATCTATCGGCCTTTGGCATTTGAGTTGTGCCAAAGGACTGGCAATTGCTAAAGGTCAGTTCTAATTGGGCCTGAATCCTTCGAGCCAGCCTATTGTTACTCCATTCGGTTTTCAGGATGGCCAACATACTGACTATTGATCTCAAATGATAATCATTAAATTGAAATTGTTCCGATAAAGTATTTTGGCATTCAGTGTCACTGCTCGACTTGGCGTGCTGTGATTGCAATAACGCAGTAATTGTTTTCAAACGGTAGTTTTTACTTTGCATTGTTTATTAGGCCTCTAGTCCGTGTTATCAATATAACCATCCAGATAAAAACACCTAAAATTGTCTAGGAATATAGAAAAGACTGGTTAATACAAGCAAATGCTTCTGATGTAACCTGCAGATGACTTTGCCTTTTTTCCTGAAATGACAGTTCTAAAAGTGTACTGCACAGAGTGTTCCTTTTTAGTGCAATTATTATGTGAGCCCTGACCTCAGTGACTGTCCGCGCGCCGCTTTCAATTGGCCCATTCTCTGATATCGTGACATTGCGTCTTGGCTCGATTCTGACCCCTGATTGCACGCCAACCTGGAGAGCTCCGGGTAATATGCGTGACTCCTGGTCACATATATCATTTAAGGATGAAGGGCCCGGCCGGCCGGGGTTTAGTTAAAGGCCCCAGTCCTCCTCCAGCAGGAGGAGTGTTGGTTCATTCGGGGGGACGCAGGTCACGCCTAGGGGCTGTGAAGGAGCCGGTGTGAGAGTGCTGGCTGAGCCCGGCTTAGAATGAAAACTGTGCACTAGGGGTCCCCAACTGCAGGATTCGCTGAGTGAGCGAGAGAGGTAGCAAGGGGAGGCACCTGCTCACACAAGGCTCAGGAAGGCATGCGAAGGGTCAGCATATAAACAGATTTCTTAGAACGCTGGTTACTTTCCTGTCGTTTTTACACTGCCTGCCTATATCCTCGCGCTTCAGGAGCAAACAGAAGTATGTTGACGCACGGACTAAGGATGAGAAAAGGAGTCAACCCTGCGATGACACTGGAGATCAGAGGGGGTATGATTTTACTTTCGCTAACACTGGCATGTTTCTTTACTCAACTTCCATTGCTTCTGGGCCCCTCTACCTACAATTGTCTAGTCTTAGTGCTAATGTAGCCTCTGCCCGGCCCCTGCCCTGGGCCTGAAGTATCCCCCAGGCTCCCACTCCCCGAAACAGTTTATTGCTTCGAAATGGCTAAATCCCTGCAGTTTAACCTTCCCAAATTAAAATACAAGTGATTGTGTTCTAAAATTGTGCAGCGGTGCATCACAAGTTGCAACATGGATGTGTCCCCACCTGGGGTCAGGCCAGGGAAGCCACATTTTAGTTGTTTTCTGATAGAGTAAGCGGAAATTTGAAACTTTGGAAACCTCGCGTTCTAATGGCAGATTTAGCACAGAGCACATGATCTGGGGCCACTCTACCTTATTTTAAATATCCGATTCCTTGGTGGCAATCAGAATTTCTATTTAAATGATTTATCACTTCAAGAAGTTATTGGTAATCCATATATGGGATCTGGTCAGGAAATATATATTTTTGGCCTTTAGTTACCCTCCCTCACTCTCTCTCTGTGCCTCACTGTATGACTCTCTCCAGTCTCTGCATGTTTCTCTCCCTATTTCTCTATACTTCCCTCTATTCGCCACCGGATTTCTCTCACCTTCCTCTCTCATTCTTATTCATTGACTCTCTTTTCTTTACCTCTCTCGCTGTATATATTCATTTTTTTGTAGTTTTTTATACCGTGGACCGGTCCCCCAAAGTAACATAATATGAACATCTATAAAAGGTTCTCTTTCTTCTATTGTCCCTCTGCTTTACATTCTTCTTACACTGGTGACCCTCTCATACTCCATACATGTGCTGTGATTGTGCACTGTCTTCTCCGATCCCATCCACGGTAGCTAGCATTTCCTTAAATCTTTATTAGCTTGAATGGTTGGTTCTGGAAATTGTAGTGTCTCAAGGCAGACTCTCTTTCGTCTCATGAAAACATGTTGAACTAAAAATTGCTTGCACACTTAAGTAGAGTTGGTGTTTATTCCTAACTCTTGTCCAGTAAGGCTGCCACAGCTCTCGATCTGAGTAACCAGCAGTTTCTTGCCCACCCAAGACAAAATTGGTTCCTCACTATGTCTGGCCCGCAAAGGGGTTAATTTTCCGTGCTTCTTTCCTCAACTCAGTGCTGACAGGGACTCTGACTGAATGATGGTAGTAGTTTACTTGAAGGGGATGGCTGGATAATTATTACAATTCAGGGCCTCTGAGTTTTTACTAGCCTTCTGTGTACCATTTCAATATTTGCAGTTTGCGTGTGAAGTATAAAAATAAATAAAACTCATTGCTCCCTTCGTGAATGGCATATTCTGTTTATCTGTGATGTTATGTGGAGAAATTATATGTTAGTCTGTAAAAAGAACAGAAAAATTAGCAGGGCTTGTGATTAGGTCATAATTATTGAGAGTGCATTCCTCTGCTCTGCCTATAAGTGCAGATTTATCCTCAGCCAGTAGTGACTTTACATTGAAGCTTCTTTTTGCTGTTTGGGATCTGGCATTAGTGTATGGTTTCAACAATCTTTAGCACACTGCCATATGCAATGTCTAGGTGCATTCCGTTCACTTGTGGTTGAGAAAGCAGCCAGTATGTTAAGTGAGACTGCAGTTAGCGCTGGCGCCTTTATGCACCACTTCCAATATACCTGGAAGTGCAGCCATAGTGAGTTCTTAAACTCCCCTCTTTAATTTCAAACAGTGCAGCTACTCTTTCTAGTGCGTACAATTACTGCTATATCTACTGTATGGCAATGTTTGGCTTATCTGTTAACCCTATGAGCACTGGCACATTCTGGGTATATATGAATATTCAAAATAAATAAGTACTGGTGAGTGAGGACTAAACCTAGTTGGGAAGTTGGTGCATGTGACCTTGATGGAAAGGTAGATTACATATGCTTTCCCAGTGCTTAATTTGTACTGGCTGTTGCAGGTGGGGCCCACCAGCACTTATTTTGGGGACCGCTACATATTTTTCTTAATCAGACTTTCACCCAAAGCAGAGAGACAAAAACATGAAAAAGGGAAAGAAAGAGAAATATTGAAAAACAGTGACGCAGGAAGAAAGCTGTAACGAAAAAAAATGTGCACAAATTAAGGGAAAGGGTTGGCTGGAGCTTTTCAATGGAGATCTACATGAAGTGCTGCCATTCTGTGAAACAAAGAGATAGACCTTTTCAAGTGGGGAATAGCATGTAATCCTGACCTAAATATGGTAAAAGGCATCTCCCTTTAAACATTGTCTCTCTTACTTTCCTTTGAGATAGGGACTGTAAAGAACCCAATGCTTGTAACTGTCATGCTGCTTCACTTCAGCCACCATTTTGCATGGAAGCTCCCATATTGCATCTGTCCAGGGTCCACTAAATGAACCTTTACCACCATGTGCTAGTTTTCTGAAACTTGAGAGTCAGAAGTGCCCGTTGAGGATGTGGGTGGAGCTTTTAGAATAAGTGGGTGGAGCCGAGGGAAGTGGGTGTGGCCTTCTAAAAAAATGTGAGCACCTGCACTTCATATTTTACAAATTAAGCACTGCTTGTGAAACACCTCTGTGCGGATCACCCACACCCTTAACACGACGCAACGCGTCACTATGGATTGGGCGTGTTCCTTTGGTGGAGAATCACAACCGCTGCGAATGCTGCGGCTTACAAATGCCTGTTACAACAGCGTTTGTGGGGAAGGCGAGTCGTCTTTCATCATATTAAAACTTAAACTATTACCTAAATTAGTTTAATGTTTGATATTTTATTGTTGCTAACTTTTGCTTCCATTTAGAGTGCGTTTTCTTCGGTCCCAGAAAGCGTTGGTTTTGCCCGCCTGCCCTTCTACTCAGCCTTTAGTAAACACACTTAAATGTAATTACTTTACGGTGATCGTATGTGATTGTGAGGGTTTTCAAAAGGCCAGACAACTCCCGAATTGAATTGCCTGATAAAGGAGCTGCGGTCCCCACGAGACTGCCTTTAAGTTCGCAGTCAGACAGTACGGGGGTGGGGGGACTCCAAGGGGCTGACGAGTAGCTCTTCTACTCCCATGGGAAATACAAAGGGAACCTTCCCGCCCCCAGAAGCCAGGGGACAAACAACATCTAAACCCTTCGGGCTCCAGCTGCACTCTGGATTACAGCCGTCTCGGGTTTCCGAGGGGTGTTTGGAATTGCTTCTGCGCCTCTGATTTCTGAGAACTCCTCCTGGCGGCATGGTCCCTTCCAGAACTGCAGATTTATGCTACCAAGGAATAGCTACATACTAGTATCACTTATTTAATGACAGCCCATATGACGCATACATCAGCATTTTGTCCTCACTCTTCTTCCCGCTCTTTTTGCGAGCCCTTCTTTCACTCTAGTCTTATTCCTACTCCCCTTCCCGTCGCCGTTATCAGTCTCTTTCGCCTTCATCTCTCTGACTTGGTGCGTTTCCCGCCAGAACCGTATTTTCTTGAACAGTTCCTGCCTGCCGAGTAGGCTATTTAAAAAAAAAAAAAGTTTTTCTCCATGCAACCCGACTTCTCATTTTAATGATTTAATATTTTAACAGCCATTACGATGTCAACGGGTCTCTGAACGCTTAAGCGCAATAAATAATAGTTCCAGATCCCCAAAAGATTATTATGATAAAACACAAAAAAGCAATTCGAGTTGTCAAACTTTTTTGAAACGTAATTGAAGCGTATACATGCTTGCTAAACTCCATAAGCTAAGTACTATGCATAACCAGTAATTGATTGCACATGGGAGCTTCCAAACCGGGAATACATTGTGTAATGATTTGTATAAATGTCGCAATTTTTAAGAGGAGATCTCTTGAGCCTCCCGAAAATTGTACTTCAGATGCCTCGTATGAAAGGCACATAAGGTGGCCTTGCCTGGGAGCAGGCAGGGAGTTACAAACTGTACCTAGTCGCGAAAGCCATGGCTGGGCATGCTGATATCCGTGTTTCTTTAAAACCGCCCTCTTAAAGGCAGCGTCCTAAACTGGGACTAATATACGAGTCCCACAGTTATATCGTTTTACGAGGCAGCATGCTTCTTTGTTCCCATTATCGCCCGAAACCCAGTATGTGTGCTCAGTTGTGCAGATTGTAGTAAATGTCCTCTCTAATGCTCTTCACTAGATAGACTGTCCTATGTCATCTGTGACAAAATAGAATGCCTGGGTGACTCTCTGGCTCACTGTGTCTCTATCTACCTGGCTGTGGCAGTTGGTCATCTCAGGCTGAGCTGCTAACAGCTAGCTCCTGGTGGGGTTCTACTTATCAACTTCTGTACTTTATATCTTGGAAGGAACTTACATTAAAGGAACTTATATCTACAGTGGACTCTGCATCTTCCTTTACTACACAGATCTTGTACTGTTTTATGTTTTGGACATTTGTTTAAGCCATGTAAATTTGGATATGAATGTTGCTTCTATAATTATTTAAATAAGACTGTCCATATGTTATGTGGTATTGTGCCGTACATAAATTACAAGGAGATGGCAACTCTACCACATTAATTTTATTGTACGTACTAATACACGTTTAAAGGCGGTCCTCTGTTTTCTGTACACCTTTGCACCACCTTCAACCTAGTATCCTTGACCTTTTTATTTCGGAACGTGTCCGAATATTGTGTTACAATAATATAAGTTAGTTTCTCTGTAAGGTACCCACGGACTTAGAGGTACGCATTACATAATACTTTTGGCTCGGTTTTATTTTCACTGCTCACAACTAGTTTAAGACTAGACCACTAGCAGGATAGGACTCTATAACACTCTTAACTTATTACTGTCTGTGTGCTTTACACGATAATTTCTACACAATATGTGCATGGTTGTTATGCCTGCAGAACTAAAAATCACTGTGATTTATCACCAACTATGGTACAAATGTCTCCTATTTGACATTGTATCTTTGTCGTGTTACTCGTCTTTTTTCCCTATTCACTCGCAAGCCCCTTTACCATATTGGTTTCCCTTCTGCGTCTTTTTTCATTACATAATGCTTGTGGCCACCCACTTATGACCGGATTATCTTTCTTTTATTCAATGTATATAACAAATGTACTCTATGCGTTTATTAATGTTGTGATAGTTTACAAAGCTGGCTCCCCTAATGAACAAACATGTTGGGGAAAGCAGTTATTTGGACCTTAAAGTGGAGTCCTGCCACACAGGAGCCCTAGCTACCTCCAGCCGACTTCACAGAGCTGGTAAAATTGTTCCTTCTCCTCCACACATTCTAGATCTTTCAACCATCTCTTTATTTAGTTTCGGGAACATAACTAAAGGTAAGAGTCTGATCCAGCCATTTATATTCGAGCAGAACCTAATCGAGCACCTGCTGACTGTGATGCTTATTTGTTCCTTTTTCATTGTCTGTCCGTTCTACAGCATTTTTGTATTCTAAGATTTGTTTTGATTTATTTTGCTCCGTTTTAAAATGACATGCACATTTGATTGTCTCAAAATGGCATTCAGTAATTTCAGTCAGTCCTTCGGGAACCAATAGTTACATTATCTCGAAATTATAGTGTGCCGGCTTGGGATAGTGGTGACTTTAGAGCGTGATAGGCATTTGTGACATTAGAACCAGCTAGATGGATTTCTATGCAAGCATATATTGCAGTCTCTGTGAGCAATGTAGTTGACTTTTTAATGTGCTGTTATCAACAAGTGGCGTTCCATATCTAATGAATCAAGCAGTGCAAATATAAAAAGTTCTAGATTATTTTTGTCCAGGTCAAGTGCATTGTATGCTGTCTCCGCTAGGTGCTTAGACCCTATTTGTCTGATCGACTGAACCCCCCTCCCCCCCTCCCTCATGCTCCCTTGCCCTACAAGCTCCTCACACTCTGTCCATGTACCACAAGAAGCTAGTGTCCGGTCATGCCCTAACCTCTTTCCTGTGCCAAACTCCTAACACTTCCTGTTCTCAGTATTGATTGCTGTGGTTCCCTCCGACACAGTGAATACGGACAAACTAATAGCAAAATTAAGAGCATTAACTGAGTAAAAGTGTTTACGCTCCGAGTTCACCTCTCTTTGAGTAACAAGGAGGAGACCATGAGTGGAACAGTGATAGAAGAGCAGACAACCGTGATAGCTTAGTGATTGCAGGAGAACCAAAATGACAAGTAGTATAGAGAAGAAAACGGAGTTAAAGTAAGAATGGTAAAAAAGAATAAGGGAGCAAAGGCAGCAGAATCAGGCAAGGAAAGAGCATCTGGCAACTTTAAGGCTCAACGGAAAATGCCAGCTAGTGCCCTTATTAAACTCGCCAAAACACTGTATCTCATCAGCAGAATCAACAAAACTGCCAATTCCAACAAGAAGCTCTATAAAATACTAAAAGAATTTACCAGCCCTCCCCTATGTCAGCCTTGTAACCCATCTTTGCAAGATTGGGTAGACACGCCGTCCACTTTTTTTGAGGAAAAGATCAGTACCATTCATAGTTCTTTCTCACACCACAACACTAAACATCCCTTCACTGACTCCGACATCAACCTCCACCCTACCATTCCTCTTTTAGAAGAGTTTCCTGAATTTACTCATGACGAAGTCTTAACTGCTCTAAGATAAAGTCTGGTTCCCAGTAGATCCGGTCTCACCTCGTTTTTGTTTTTTTAACCATTGCCCCTCTGCTCCTCAGTAATCTTACCGACCTATTTAACAAGTCCTTATCACAAGCCCCGGAAGATAGGAAGCAGCAAGGGTTAAGCCCATTCTGAAAAAAAATCTACTGCTCCTAGGATTCCCAGTAACTATAGTCCAATCCCACTGCTTCCTTATTTTGGAAAGGTACTGGAGTCCCTGGTCAACAAGCAGCCATCTGGAGAACAATAGATGGTTGGATCCCTCGCAATCAGGTTTCAGGGCCGCCCATAGCACTGAAACCTTGTTCGTGGAAGTTATCGATAATATAAGACTGGCCCAGGGCAACCGTAAGTCAGCCATGCTTCTCCTGTTGGACCTGTCGGACGCTTTTGACACCATTTCCCATAGTATTTTAGAACAGGGGCTCTGGGAGATGGGAGTCATGGATTTGGCCCTGGACTGCCGTTGGAACTATCTAAGCGACCCAACCTCCACCATACAACTGGGCACCCTGGTCTCCTGCAGTCGGCAGGTAAAAATGGGAGTCCCCCAAGGATCCATCCTAAGCCCCATGCTTTTCAACCTTTATGGGCCACTGCTAGCCAAAGTGGTCAGGTCCTACAGGTTTGATGTGGTATCATATGCTGATGACACCCAGCTACTGATCACCCTAGGCCCGACCTTACTGACACGAGGCTCCATATAAAAAACTGTATGACCCACATTGACAACTGGATGCACACAAATCCTCACTAACTCAACGGAAGAAAGACCGAGGTCATCCTTTTTGGCAAGGCACAGAAACTTTGGTCGAATGACCAACCCCATAGTGCGAAACCTTGAAGTGAAGATTGATAATCAGTTGTCCATGAATAGCCATATAAATCATGTAGCCAGTACTTGTTACGGAATAATGCGCAGCCTACGAAAATATTTATATGGATGCCAATTGAATCAAGGAAACCACTTGTCCAGGGACTAATAAGCTGGATCGACTATGGAAATGCTATGTTGGCCTCCATCAACGAGGAGCTCTATTCAAGACTCCTGGTCCTGCAAAATACGGCTGCCAGGCTAGCACTAAGGCTCCAATCGAGGTCTCCATCGGCGTCCAGTCTGAAGACTCTCCACTGGCTTCCCATCAGGAAGAAAATCTCAGATTAGGCATGTCTCCTGTTTTGGGAAGCTATAAACTCTGAGGAAGTTCCTCCATTTCCTCCCATTGGACTGCAGAAGGGCGGTAGTTTACGCCCTAATTATCTCATTTGGACTACGCAAACGTCCTCTATCTGGAACTTCCCGCTTATCTGACCCGCAGACTGCAAATGATTCAGAAAGCTGCAGCCAGATTGATTTGCAAGGTACCTTACTGCCACTCCAGAAACCTTCATTGGCTGCCCGTCATCAGGCGCATAGCATTCAAGGCACTCACCCTGGCGCACAGAGCCACCAGGGACCGAGGCCCAGCTTACCTGAGTCAGACGCCAACATTACCATCATGACCTGGCCTTGAGATCCAATCACCTGCGGCTCCTCGCCATTCCCCGCTTTTGCAAGACGAGGACAGGCGGCAGAGCATTCGAGGTCAGAACCGCGAAACTCTGGAACGCCTTGCCACTCCCTCTCCGCCTGACTGAATCAGAACTGGCTTTTTGGCAAGCTCTAAATCCTGGTTCTTCAACAGCTCCTAAATCCCTCTGTACCTGTATCAGTAGATGCCTTTTCGCCGGGACACCTCCGTTGGGGGTAGCTGTGCGCTCTATAAATTTCTAAGTAAAAATATAGCCCAAAATACAGTTACACCTGGGGTGACCAAACCATATACTAAGAAAATAGTATAAGAACCACGATTCTGGTCAAGACCGTGTCGAGAGGACATAGAATTGCTGGGACCCCAAGGTGAGTAGATAGGGCCCCCACGGGGAGCGTGTGCAGTTTGGAAACATGACTGCGTGCTCTGTACAACTCTATGTGCAAGTCGCAGTTTGATTTTTAAAGATTGAGGACCCTTTCCACCGGACCCCGAACATACCCTGTGGAAGACAGAAGGTTGGAGCGCCACCCCACTCCGTAGATACCCTAGTAGCCACGTTCCCTTCACCAGGGAAGCCGGGTGCATACGTGTGAAGTGGTGTTGGAAATCGCTGTTGAACCCACTGTAGGACTTCAGGTAAGTGCCGCTGCTGAAAGAGGAGAAAGCGTCTTTGGGAATCCAAACGTGGATTCTTGAAGAGTACCTGAAAGCAGAGGGGACTGAGTCTGTCACAGACTGAGAATACGAATGCCATCTGTCGCGTGCTTCAGGGAAGGTGACCATGACTCTGCAGCTGTGAGGACCAGGCGACGCTGAATAAGACCATGAGCCGTGCACAAGCTGCCCCACGAAGGATGTCTAGTGCGGAGGGGTTGATGTCCGGCGGGAGCACCAACAAGCCTTGGCAAAGGCAAGCTACACAGAAATCAAAGATGGAGCAACGTCTGGATCAGCAGGGGCAAGCGTCTTTATTGTTAATTAATAAAAATCATTACAATCAAGAAATATTTGGAGTACATTAATTTGTATTAAAAAAATATATATATTTCTCCGATCCCTCGTAGTGCAAGCAAAACCAGGATTGACGACACCTCGTACTGGCCACAGATGGTTTATAGTGTCAGCTGTTTCGGACTCGTTTCGCCTGACTAGCAGGCTTGACCACAAATAGTTTTACGTTCGTAATGCGGCCATTTAAACTATAGTGTACATCTTAGAACTTCATGTGATTGGACTACAAAAACAGTGTATACGAAAACAGACTTGTGGTTTCACATTGGGACATGTATCAAAAGAGATTGCAAACATACTCTGCAGTGCTCACTTCCTACTAGAATTAAAATTATTTTAGTAGAGTTTATTTACATGGTGCCTTTTCCCACAAACTTTTAATTCAGCAGCACGGTAAGCGGGATGAGGGCGCCTGAGTTAGAAAGCGCTCTCCTCCTCTTTCACCCAACTTTATCGACACCCTGCGCGCTCACATATGCACTACAATTAATACAATGAGTGAGGCGTTTTATGAGCAGAAACCCCTTTCAAAGGTTGTACAGTTCCCACCACCCCGCTTCACAAATTTATTACTGGTCCCTAATTCTCATATTACGCCCCAGTGGGCAATCGACATAACACGGTCTGTCGTCACAGCAGTAACATAATTTTTTTTTTTGTCCTCATCTCACCTATAAGCATATTGCAGAGTGTTACAGCCGTTGTTGTGACCCAAGGCTTCCTCCGGCCAACTGCATTTGCTTAGGTCTCCCGACCGACTCCTTACACTGGAGTTAAGGTGTAATCATACGACCGGGTACCTTCATAGTTAATTACCAAAACAGCCTTAGTTCTTGGCCCATGTGAATAAGGAGTTGCCAGAGGTTGGTCAAAGTACTGCTAGAGCCAGCAAGATCAAGGCGAGCCATCGCAAATGCTGATTTAAGCCAATCTTCCATTCTTGGGGGGCTTGGGTCTTTCCATTTCACACACATTTCTGTACGTGCCAGCAAGATAAGACATAATCGTCCTCTATCCCTCACTGCCAGTTCCTTTGTTGAGGAACAGTCATCAGCAAAGAAAACTAAAGACCCATTGACCACAATATTCATATAAAAAAAATCCTGCACAAACGGTTCCCAATCCCTTTCCAAAACGATCCCAGCGCCGGGCACAAAAAAAACATGAATGTCATTAGCTTTAGGGGACATACATCTGTGACATTTCGGCACGGGGTTGGGGCAAATTTTGCTATTTTAGCTGGGGTGTATTATATTCGATTGGTCACAAAAAAATGATTCTTCTTTAAACTAGCTGATTTTGTAAATTTATAAAGAAGTTTTAAGGAATGTTCTAAAAGATCCCTATTGCGGGAGATTGATTCCATGCAGAAGCCTGTGTTGGAATGTTCTTATCGTCTGCTTCAACCAGTTTTCTATACCAAATCGAAACTTCTTTCTTCAGCAGTTGGGACGATGTAAAAAGAAGCTCTGTATCCCAATCTCCCCTTATACCCCCGCTCTCTGCCTCAAACCAGGATTTTAATTGTAAAAACTTAAATTTAGATATGTCGGGACCTATTCTAGCTCTCAATGTCTCCCACAGGTGGATACCATTCATGTTCCCCAGATCTGAGCAAATAGAGACTCCAGATCTATTAATAGGAACAGCTAAGCTGTCTTTAAGACAAGTAGGAGTCCGCGGGGAGTCCCAGACACGGGTGTGGTCCGAATAGTAACTAATCCCACACCTGTTCCTTACTTTAAACCAAATTGCTAATGCATTTTTCAGGACCTTCAGGCGCACTTTTTTGAATAACTTCGGTGACCCATATTTATAGAGAAACCCTTCTTCGCTGCCCCCCTCTTCATTCGTAACCAGCTCACTAAGCAGTACCCCCCATGCTGAAGCCGCAGGGTTTGTCAGAAGCATCCGTGTGGATTTAAATTGAAATGCTACCAGATACCAGCGGATATCTGGGAGAGCTAACCCGCCTTTGACCAACCTCCGCCTCAGCTTCTTCCATGACAACCTCACTCTTTTGTCTCCCCATACAAAACTCCTGATCTTACTCTGTATTTTCATAATGACCTGCTGGGGAAACGTCAGGGGGAAGACGTTGATGATATAAGTCAACTTAGGGAGGATGGTCATCTTAACTAAGTTTACCTTACCATATATATAGTTAGGGGGAGATTCTTCCACCTTGCGAACAAACGATCTAATTCCTTAGTAACTTTTTTCAAGTTCAAAGGGGCAATCTTATCCAGCACTCTGACCATGGTAATGCCAAGATATTTGAATTCTATACTGGTCTGCCCCCTCCACTGCTCTATATTCCAGCACATCACCTCCGTCTTGGAGGAGTAGGCTAGATATCTGGAAATTAAACCAAACTTCCCCAAGAGTGTCTCAACCCTTGGTATTGTTACTACTGGGTCACTAGTATAAAGAATAGTATTGGTAGCAGATAATGCGATTTTTGATTAATACTGCCGATATTTAATCTGCAAAACGCGTTCATCTAACTTTATAGCCTGGGCCAACGGCTCTATATATAGGTCAAACAGGGGAGAAATGGGGCGCCCCTGCCTATTTCCCCTCTGAATCTCAAACCTAGGAGTAAGCGACCAATTAATCAGGATTTTTGTTGAGGCTCCCTGGTAGCATTGTCTTAAAGTGTGGATAAACACGGGCCCGAAGCCCATTACTTCCAGTACCTCCCAAAGGTAAGACCAGTAAACCCTATCGAACGCCTTGGCGGCATCTAAAGTGATCACCGCCAAGGGTTCTGCTCTTACTGTGGCCTCATCAATATTACCAATGAGTAGCTGCGTTTGTTCCTGAATATAACGTCCATTGATGAACCCCTTTTGGTCAGAATTGACCAATCCGGGGGCCAATTTGGCTAATCTCCCTGCTAATATACCCATAAAGATTTTATAGTCAGAATTTAGCAGGGCGATCGGACGGTAAGATTCTGCTCTCAGAGGGTCCTTCCCAAGTTTGGGTATCAGGGAAGATAGAGATTTGGTGCTCAACCATGTTCGCATTTGATGCTTTGAGGGGCATAAGTTCTCTTTATAGAGATCTGAGAAAAGGGAGAGCAGGCAGTTTTTTATGTCCTCTATATCTGTAGATTTGTCCCCATTGTTGTTTATAACTAACTCGCTGATGTTTTTAGTGCGGTCAGTTCTGACTTTCCATGCTAGTAGGGCACTGGCCTTCTCACCATACTCATAATTCTCCTTGTTCTTATTTAGCCATTGAGCCTTACATTTCTCATCTAGCTTCCCTCTAAAATCTTGCCTAGCTAGTTCAAGATCCTCCTGTACCTTACTCATCATTTCAGGGGGCCCTCCTATTACCAAGGTAAGTTAAGCTTCTAACTTCTTGATTTTACCCGCTCTCCATTTTAACTCCTGGCTTTCAGCTTGATTTTTAGAGCATTTAAGACCATGGAGCCTGCCCCTAAGGTTGGCCTTAAAGGCATCCCACACTACTTCCATAGTCGTAGAGCCTATGTTGATCTAAAAAAAAACTCCTAAGTAGTATGCTTTAATGCCCTGAATGATATCTGGATCGGCCAACTTTCTCCTGTTGAGTGTTTATCTAGTCTGAGTGGGGTGTGCTTTCCTTTTGTATGAAAATAAGACGGGGGCATGTTCAGAGAGATGGGTTGGAAGGATAGAAACAGACTTTTTAATCTGCTCGCTAATATATAGTCGTCCTGGAAAAATTATGGTATTTTTTGCTATGAAACGTAAACCCAGCTGCCTCTCCCATCTTCTCTCTCCAGACATCTACCAAGTCCAGGTCATAAATCAGGTTCTTAATTGCGCGCCGAATACGAGGTGCCCCTATGTAATGACCTTGATTTGACCTGTCCCTGAGGGGATCTAGGAGGACACTAAAGAACCCCAACCCCCCCCCCCCCCCCCACCCCCCTCCCCCCACCATCATTGGCGGATTCTCCAAAATTAGCTTTGAATAAGGTTTCGAGATTTTTTAGAGATATAGGACGAATCGTCCACATTTGGGCCATAAAAAGAGGCACAGATTAAATCCGTGCCCTCAAGGTCCAAATGCGCGATGATCCGCCTCCCAGTTTGGTCTGTCTGAGTTGATTTAATAGAACACATAAACCCTGCATTATCAAACATGCAACTCCCTGATTATTTATTGTTTGACTGAAAAAGAGCAGAAACTCTCAACCCAACCCAGGGGATTTTAGAAAACCGCTTTTTAGATTACTCAGCGATTTTAAGTGTGTTTCCTGTAGAATGCATACGTGTGCCTCAGAGAGCTCTAAATACTTCATTATCAATCTCTGTTTCCTTTGGCACCTCAATCTGTTAACATTCTAGGAGATAAAACAATTCCTACTGCGCTGTGCTGTTACCCCTGCTATTTAGTCTAAGATCTCTGACCCAGAGCCGCTGGCACACATGTTAAACTCCTATAGTGAGATGAGTATTTTTTTATTTTATCCCTTTTCTTCCCAACCAGTGGCCCCCTACCAACCCTCCTGTGCCCCTTGACTTCCAGGAGGAACCCTCCCTTCCAGAATAGGCGAACTTATATGGTTACGCCCACTTAAAAAAAAACTTTTTACATAAACAAAAAATTCATGAACGATCTTCGGCTCCGCTGTGAAAAGCTATTTTATATTATCATACCCCCATAATAATTCCTTTATGTAGGAGAGTGGGGTCTGCAATCCTATGGTCACCCCCGATTTTTGCTTTTTGTTTACGGCTTTCCCTGGCTGTGGGCCTGCTAATCAGACCCACAGCCTAGCTGTTCTCTCTCTAAATTGACACACATGTACCTTAGGTGCATTTACCGATTGGTACTGGGCCACCTTATCAGTCCCTGTACAGCATACCTTAGGTATCCAGGGCATAGGTGTACCCAGGGCCTACCAGGGGCTGCAGCATGTATTATGCCACCCCTGGCTGGCCATCCAAATCTGACACAACTGGCTGCACGACAGCTGGGGCAAAGTGGTGTAATCAACCTTTGCTTTAGATATAGTATCCCTATATCTGACCCTAAAATGGACACATGTATTCCTATCAGTCACTCCTATGGCAGGCCTTATCAATCCTGAAGGCTGAGTGCTTGGAATTACGTGAGATGGTGCTCTGGCATGAGCTGAGCCCATTTGCAGCTTGCGGAACCAAGTCCTAATAGCTGTTCCATGAAAACGCGTACCATATACTCTTAAGTGCATTATAATCCTCGCAGTTATTTGCCAACTTTGGTATCGCTTTATCAAAACATGTTGAGTAAGGTGTCATACGAATTGGAATACTAACCCCTCGCCAATTCTGGCGACGGGGTTAGCATTCCACCCTTCTAGAGGGACACGACATGTATGTAACTGTGAACCCCGGTTACCGTTAACTCGAGCCTCAGCATCACAAAATGGATGCTGCCACCACAGACACAAGTCTGACCTCCTGCTGGGAGTCCTTCCAGCGAGGAGAGCTCGGACAAAGGGTTTCCTGTCTGGGGCGGTGCTAGCCCCATCCCAGACAGGGTTTTGTGTATCCCAGGTAGGCAGGGCTGAGAGGAAGGTGACTGCAAGTGGCACCCCGGTGCTCACTGTGCATATGCCGGCTCAAACCAGTTCCAGGGGCACCCCAGCCCCTGAGCTGGGGAAAGTCCGGACAAGGGAGAGGGGTGTAACCACCCCCCTCCTGGTCCCACCCATGGGCAGGACCTAGTCGCGTGCCAGCCCCTTTTCTTAGAATAAAGGTAGGAGCGGGCCCCCTTCCCAAATTAGATAATCTTGAATCTTGAACGACTTTCCACAAAAGGAACTCTTGCCATTCTCTGAAGACTCTCCCTTGTGGCTAAGGAGTAGCCACCCTGCACCCGCTGGCACCACCTAAGCATCGCGGTTTGCTGCACGTCCATCCTCCGGATCAAGACTGACCAGCTCGACGAGACCCGGATTCCCGGGCATCTCTGACCTCTACCTGCATCATCAGCCCAGCTGAGATTCGTGGGTGTGACGAGACCTGAGGGACCGGCCATCTTCTAAACCTGGACGACGCTTAACCAGCACGACCGCCGAGGGATCCTCAAGTGAGTGCACTGGGGTTTGAGAAGCCCCAACCCAGAGCAGCTCCAGCACCGAAGTCCAGCCCCCCAGCATCCACGAGATCTGCGTGGGGCCCTTCTGCTCTTTGCTGCTTGCAACGTTGTCAGGTCACTTGCCCATTGGCTAGTGACCCTCCTGACGACGTACCACAATGTTTTCACCGCTGGTCTGGTTGCTCCAGACTGGCCCTTGCTCCCTTCCAAAAGAGAAGCACCCGGACCCTCCTGGTCCACTCCAGACGCCTTCTTGACTTCCCGCGTGGGCTTGCCTTTGCCAAGGCTTGTTGCTCCAATCCTGGTTCCAGCATCGCCGACAGCAGACACCCTCGTGGGACAGCTCGCACCTCCAGCCTGGTCGCCGACAACGCCTCCTGGCCCGTGTGACTGCAGAGTCCAGCGTCGCCCACTCACCTGATCGCGGTGACCTCATCCGGTGCCATCCTGGTGCCCACACAATCACTGGCTAGTGATTAAGAACTGAGTCCCCTCTGCTTTCAGGTCGTCTCCATCACCGATCCAGGCTTGGATCACACCGAACATCTTCACTGGTCGCCTGCCAGCAACTTCTTCTTTCAGGCTCCATAGACTACAACGAGGATTCCCGACGTCTTTTGAACCCTATGCAGCCGCAGCCCCTGGGCTAAGTAACCTGAGCATTTCGGTGCTCCAACGCAGGTTCACTATCCAAGTGTCCAGATCCTTTTTCGTTTTAAGTCTACCTAGTCGGATTCGTCCAGAAACAGTAACTTTAGAAATACTAGCCTCCATAGACTTTGTCCCGCATCCCGCGTGAGAGTGCACACTCTGCACCTGATCTTCCTAGCCCTCCTGCTTACCTTAGAGTTCAGTAGGGTAGTCCTAGCGATCCTGAAGCCTCTGGATCTTGTTACTTACCTGCTTGTATTTCGCATTCCACTTTTAGTGTATATGGTTTTTCGTGCCCCTCGGGCATCTGTGTAAATTGTGCAACTTGAAGTATATTCGTAAGAATTTTGTATTGTGCTTAGCTCCCTGACTCATAAAGAGTTCAGGGTAGACTTGTTATTAATAAATATCCTTTATTTTTATAACAACTTGTGTGGTTTCCTTTCACTTGGTGTTCAAGGGGCATATGTGATGGTAAAACAGCTGGCTAAACACGCCCTCTAGAGTTTAGCCTAAAGACTGCTTTTGTCCACGCTACTAGGATAGCTGGTCTATAAGGTTGACTTACAACCAATCATCAATAAGGGTCGTTTGGTATGATACACAGTGATCGCTAGAATAGTGAGCACTATATATCAGGCTAACTTCTCACACTTTCCATACTCCTTTCCCAGATTTCCCTCCTCTTATTTTTTTCCCTTTAACTCATCCACCTCTTCGGTTGTACGAATGAGGTGCATTTGGTTGTTAAACATAGCTCGTAACTGAGCTGGAAACTTCAACTGAGCCTTAACTTCTAGGCTTTTTAACTTCTCTAACCTACTCCCTAGCTCCCATTGCCTGGTCGCTCCTCACGCTGCCCCCTGCCCTTTGACTGGTATCGTAGCGCTTACTGCCAGACTGCTCATTGCGTTTGATTCCAAGTGTGCACTACTTCCTGCAATTTATTGTGCCTGATTTCCGTAGCGCTTGACTGCTAGACGGCTGCTCATTAATTATTCATCTGTGCACTGCTCGCTTTGCCTATTGTAATTTTTTGTGCCTGATTGCGCCGGTGCCACTGCCCATTTAATTTGCGATTTTCAAGTTGTGCCCCAATCTCGTCCTGTTTCACTTTAGGCTTGCTGCCATTTTGTTGTTTGTTTGTTGTACCTCCCAGCCCGGATCTCCACCCCGCTCCCGCCTCCCAGCTGCTCCTCCCTCGCTCTGCCCCCCTCCACTATCCACATATGACAGACGCGTTCACGCGCAGCGGACGTGCACCATGCGCGCCGAAGGTGTGCCAAAGGTAAGCCCGACCGCGCCCAGCGCCAGACCCCCTGGCCCTCGCAAAATCCACTCCACCCACGTAACGTACGATGCCGCTACCCTCTCTGCACTTAACCCCGGCCGACTCCCAAACTGCTACCAAGCCGCCCCAGGACACACCCATGGATCCTTCACCTGCCACTCCTGCAGGTTCGACTGCATCAGGACCCACACCAAACCCACAGACTCCAAATAGAGCTCCGACACTAACCACCTAAAGTGCATCCTGCTCAACACCCGCTCGATCCACAGACACTCCATTGAACTTTGGAACCTACTCGACACCACATCGCCGGATGCCGCCTTTCTTACAGAAACCTGAATGACCACCTCATCAACGCCCAACATCGCCATAGCCATCCCGGACGGCTACAAAATCATCTGAAAGGACCGCATCAACCAAACTGGAGGAGGAATCGCCATCGTTCATAAGAACACCATCCGCATCACTACCAGCTCCGATGACCACCTCACAACCGCCGAACACCTTCACTTCCAGATCCACACCGACCCTAACACCACACTCGGAGGCACCCTCATCTATAGACCACCCGGACCCCGCACACAATTCAGCGAAGACATCACTGACTTCATCACCCTCACGCCCTCCCCTCTGAGGACTACATTCTACTGGGAGACCTCAACTTCCACCTGGAAAAGAACAACGACAGCAACACCACCACCCTTTTGGACAACCTCGCCAATCTCGGACTCAAACAACTTGTTGACACCTCCACCCACTATGCCGGACACACGCTCGACCCAATCTTCACCTCCAGCAAGCACATCTCCTTTAATCACACCACAGCTCTCCATTGGACGGACCACAGCTGCGTTCACTTCAACTACAAAAAGACTACGACCCACAACCACCCACAACCAATTCCCCGGAGAAACTGGAACAAAATTACCACCGACCAGCTCTTCACATCGCTTCACCAAAACCCTCCTGCAAAATCATCAGACCCAAACCTTGCAGCCACCAACCTCACACAATGGATCACCCACAGCGCTGATGAACTAGCACCCTTGAAAAACCTTCAAATCAAGCAAGGCAGCAAAAAAGCCCCCTGGTTTAATGATGACCTTAAGAAATCCAAGAAGATCTGTCGCACCCTCGAGAAAGCCTGGCGAAAAAACCCAACCACCTTCAAGAACGCCACCCGCAAACACCACCAACTGATCCGATCCACCAGGAAATCAGCATTCAAGGATCGACTCGACAACGCCCACAACAGCAAAGAACTATTCAACATTGTCAAAGAGTTTACCAACCCCACCGCCGGCACCAACGACATCACTCCCTCCCAAGACCTCTGCGACTCTCTAGCCTCGTTCTTCCACAACAAAATCGCTGACATACATAACCGCTTTGGAGACCTGTCCACCCCACCCACCTCCGAACTAAAACCCCCCTCCAACAACCTTTGCGCCTGGAACCCAATCACCTCTGAAGACACCATCCGCCTGATGAACACCATTCACTCAGGATCGCCAACCGACTCATGTCCCCACCACATTTTCAACAAGGCAGACTCCATTATCGCACCCCATCTCAGAGACGTCATCAACTGCTCACTCAACTCCGCTACCTTCCCGGAAAGCTGGAAACATGCCGAACTCGGCGCCCTCTTGAAGAAACCTACAGCAGACCCCACTGAACTTAAGAACTACCACCCCATTTCGCTCCTCCCTTTCCCTGCTAAAGTCATTGAGAAAGCTGTCAACAGCCAACTCGCCGCCTTCCTCGAATCCAACAAATCCCTCGACCCATCAGTCCAGCTTCCGAGCCAAACGCAGCACCGAGACCGCCCTCATCGCAGCAACAGACGCCATCGAACTCTACTAGACAACGGAGAAACAGCTGCCCTCATCCTACTTGACCTCTCCGCAGCCTTCGAAACAGTCTGTCATAGCACCCTTATACAACGCCTCAGCAACGTCGGAATACAAGGAAAAGCATTGGACTGGATAATTTCGTTCCTCGCCGGAAGAACCCGTCTCCCCCCTTTTAGGTCAGACGCCACCGAAGTCATCTGCGGCGTACCCCAAGGATCTTCACTCAGCCCCACCCTCTTCAACGTATACATGAGTCCCCTCGCATCCATTGCGCGCCAACACAACCTCAACATTATCTCCTACGCTGACGACACCCAGCTGATCCTCTCCCTCACCAATGACCCAAACACCGCCAAAACCAACCTACACGAAGGTATGAAAGAAGTAGCCGAGTGGATGAAGAACAGCCGTTTAAAACTGAACTCTGACAAAACGGAAGTCCTCATCTTAGGATCATCCCCCTCCGCCTAGGACGACTCATGGTGGCCAACGGCCCTGGGAACCGCACCCATACCAACGGACCAGGCACGTAACCTGGGCTTCATTCTGGACTCCTCCCTCACGATGACCAGACAAGTCAACGCCGTCTCATCATCATGCTTCAACATACTACGTATGCTCAAAAAAATCTTCCGTTGGATCCCCACCGAAACAAGAAAGACGGTCACCCATGCACTGGTCACAAGCCGACTAGACTACGGAAACACCCTTTACGCCGGAACCACAGCCAAACTACAGAAAAAACTCCAACGCATCCAAAACGCCTCAGCCAGACTCATCCTTGACATCCCCCGCCAAGCTCACATTTCGGGTCACCTGAAAGACCTCCACTGGCTCCCCGTCAACAAGAGAATAAGGTTCCGCCCTCTACGACCTAGGACCTGAATACCTCAACACGCGCCTGTCCTTTTACACCCCCACCCGCCAACTTCGATCGTCCAATCAAGCCCTTGCCGCAATTCCACGCATCCAAAGATCCACCATGGGGGAGGGCGGGGGGGGAAGATCCTTCTCCTACTTAGCGGCCAAGACCTGGAATTCTCTCCCCACCCACCTCCACCTCACACAGAACCACCTCTCCTTCAGAAAACAACTAAAAACTTGGATATTTGATAAGTAAAGCCCCCCCCCCCCACCCCCCCTCCCTCTAGCGCATTGAGACCCTCTGGGTGAGTAGTGCGCTATACAAATTTGAACTTGACTTGACTATCGGATCTTATCTGAAAGGCCATTGGCTCTTGCCCTGTAAGTGAAAAGGAGACTGACCTTTAAGGCCTGCCGACAATATTTGCTCGTTGACAGCGTAGGAGAGAAAATTAACCAAGATCTTCCTGGGCTTATGTTGGCCTGGCTTCTTCCTAAACTGATCCAGGTGAACCCTTTGAATCTCCAGTGTCAAGTTTATATCTGGGAAACTTTTTTAGGACTGTCCCTTTTAACAGCAGAATAAAAAATCCCTTAAGGTCCGTCCCTTCAAGATTTCCTGGGATGTCCAAGAGTCCCAAGTTATTTTTCAGGGAATAATTTTCCAGTCTTTCTAGGTCTTCTCTTAATGCCTTATTCTGAGTTTCCAGTTTTGCCATATCTGTTGTGGCAGAACTTATTGCCTTCTTGATTATTGGAATCTATGCCTCGATTTGACCTGTTCTTGCAGCCACCTCATCCAATTTCTGGACCAGTACATCACAGGAAGATTTAATTGCCGCCTGATTGGCTTCAGAGACAGAAAATCTACTCCCCAAATCCGCCTGATTCATCTCTGAAACCTTAAAACCGCTTATCATTTCACCCTTCATTGCAGTCAAGATGTCCGAGAGAGAATGCGCCAGTGATCAGTGCTTCCAAGGTTCTCCAACTCTGCATCTCCAGTTTCGGTGGTCCTAATTATACCCCCCGATGAGGTTCCCCCAGTGATTGATAATTCATTAGCCCTTTCTTGTGGGCCATCAAAAGGGAGGTTATGCTGAATATGCAGGTCCTGCACCTCTAAGATATTGAATTTATTAGACCGCGTTACCTCTGGGTGGAATTCAGGCGAGGTGAGAGATGGATTTACACTAAGTTGTTTACTCTCTCTCTGCTTGCATTGCTGGAACGGAGTCAAAAGAGGAGGGGCTTCACTATCTCCATTTAGTGCCTTAGGTTTAGTTTTAGATTTAATCTTAGGTTTAAGGATCCCTCCTTCCCTTTCTTCTTGAATGTTTTTCAGCCGCGTTACTCAGGCTTGCTGTGGAAGACATGACTCTTTGGTAGGTTTTTAACGAAGGGGTTATTTTAGTTTTAAAAACAGTTATTTTCTTCCCCCTACTTTTCCCTCTACTTTTTGGAGCCTCCCTATCCTTTACTTCCACTTCCACTTCCCTGGTTGTAGCACTTTGCTTCTTCTGTTGGCCCCTATTGCTAGTCTCCAAAATGGGGGGGGAGATTTCCTCGGGGTCACTATTGGTAGAATAATGTCAGAGTTCTGTATTGAGTGAGCTGCCCTGACCCTCAAAGTATATAGACTTATTTTAGGGGGAGAGAGACCCCCTTTTTACTTCCTCTGCCACCTTTTGCACCTCTGGCTCCTCAGACTTGCCCCCCCCTTCCACCTCCATACAACGTGGAGGAGAGTTACTAGAGAAGTTGCCAGCCTCCCAGCCCCCATATGGGGGGGGGGGGTTGCTCCTCTGGGGGCCCCACCAAAAAAAAGAAACCAGTGTCTAAAATCTCTGCGGAAAAACTCACCCGCTCTGAAATAGACACACAAACCTCTGGCCCCGCTTGCCTCTGAAGCGTGTTACTTAGCCTTGGCAAACCTACCCCAGAAGCAGGCTCGGTGTACTCTGCTCCAGTTTTGGTGGAAAGACGAAACCAGAAGCAGGCGGCATCCCGGCGTCTCCGGAGCCGCGCTGCCTCCTCCCACCTCCAGTTGCTGCACTCGCGATCACCACGTAAAACCAGCTCCCCACCAGCGCTACAGCCCTCCACGTACTCTCACATACTCCTCCGCGTACTCTCACATACTCCTCCAAACCTCCCAGCCTAGAAAGGCATAAAAACACATCGGGGGAAAACCAAAAGTCCGCCGCGGGAGTATCAGGTCGTCATTCTATCATCGAAGAGGCGAGCGCAGCACATTGACATAGTTTCAGCAGCAAACTTGATCCTTGACTACAGTGTGTCACATTCCTTCAATTTTTTTAAATATCGCTGTCACCCTGTGGGCCAACAACCTAGTTATGGTTGGCCCAGCTAAATTGTGTGGCTCCCATATCTTTATGCACACTGTATTTCTGGCCACCATTAATGGCCACCACTTTATCAAAAGATTGTACATACAGCCCCAGTGGGCAGTAATTCCCTTCTACCCCTAATGTTCTAAGAGCTACTGCAGTAATAAAGTGCAAAAAGTGACAAAATGTGAAAAATAAAACCTAATTAATACACCAAAACAAACAATTAAAACTCATACATGGGGATGCTACCTTGACTTTGCTTAATTCATCTTTATGCCATTCATAAATTACTGGAGTAATGTCAGAGATGAGTAATTAAATCCTCTTCCAAATTAAGTCCCATTGGGATACGGGTATTAAGCTCAATAATATAGCAGGATTCAAGTCTTCTCAGCTTCTTTTCTCGGTTGTCTCCTCGAATGCTCGGGGGATCCAATCGATCACAAAGTAGCTGAGTCCTGATGTATTCTTATGGTGAGATTCGAAATGACGGCTACTGGGTATGTTTTGTTGCCATTACATATGGCCCTTAGGTGTTGTAACACCCTAATATGGGCTGGATGAATTCGGCTCCCTACGTACCTCAGGCCACAAGGGCACTGAAGGACGTATACCGCATACTCTGTTTTACAGGAGAGCAAACCCTTAATCTTTTTTTCTATCTGTGATAGGCCTACAGTGTTATTCTGCGTGTTTATGCCATGCCTACACGCCTTACACTTGGTACACTTGATGAAACCAGGTTTTCTTTTCAGCCAGGTTGAACCCTGCCCTCCCAACTGTTTCTGTGGAAGCATATTGGATACCAGCATTTGTTTAAAGGATCGTGCGTTTCTAAACGTAATTGCCGGTCTTTTCTGTACTATCGGCTTAAGCCGGGGTCATTACAAATGAGATGCCAATGCCGATTAAGAATACTCCTATCCTTCTTGTGTTCTCGGTTATAGGAAGTAATTAACCTTACTTGATTAGCCTGTGCCTTAGTTTTGTTCTGTTTGTGACTTGTATCAAACAGAATATCTTCTGTACTCCGCTGTTTAGCTTTACCTATCGAGCTCTGAACGTTTTCATGTGTGTAGCCCCTCTCTTGAAAACGTAAACTTAAAATTGAAAGCTCTGACTTTGGGTACTTGGGTCACTGCAGTTGCGGATAGCTCTCAAACTTTCTCCATATGGGATGCTTCTTATAAGATTTTACGGATGGAAACTTTCTGCATGAAGCAGTGTATTCCCTGCTTTCGGCTTCATGTACAATTTTGTTTGTAATTTGGAGTCCTTAACATACACCGTTAAGTCAAGAAAGTTGGCTTCACTATCGCCAATTGTACTGGTAAATTTTAGGTTAAGGGTATTCACTGAGTCTCTTGATGAAGCTCTTAACTGACTCCTCCGACCCTTTCCAGACAATAAAAAGATAATCGATATATCAGCTCCAGTGTAGTACATTTTGCTCCCATTCTGCCTGAAACTCGACTCGGACCACCTGCTCCTCCCACCACCCCATATGCAAATTTGAATAGCTGGGGGCGAAGCAAGTGCCCAACGCAGTTCCGCAGACCTGATTGTACAGATGATTGTTGTATAAAAATAGTTGTTTCTTAAGCAGACAGAGACCATAGATAATAGCATCTGTGTGTGTGACCATAGCTTAATTGGACGATCTTGTAAAAAGTGCTTAATGGCCCGTAGGCCATCCTTGTGTCTTACACTGGTGTACAACGTCATTACATCTATTGTCACCAATAATAGATCATCTTCCCAAGGCAGATCGTATATCCTATAGGGCTGACTTATAAGTTTTTAGTGCAGTGACCCTAGTAAGTAGTGAATGCACCAACGTACGCAGGCTGCAATGGCAGGCCTGTAGTTCCATTTTGCATGGCCTCCCATGGGTGGCATAATGCATGCTTCAGCCCATGGGGGATCTCTGGGATACCTATGCCCTGGGTACCTTAGTACCAGATACCAGGTACTGATAAGGGTACCCCAGTATCCCATCTGGAGTTTCCCCAAGTACTCAATACAACAAGTTAGGGAGAAAGCAGACAGACTTGGGTCCTCATTAGCAGGATCCCAGTCAGACTTGTCATAATACTGCTTAGCACCAGGCAAAAAGTGGGGGTAACCATAGAAGTAGATCCTACTGTCTTACACCTACACCCTTCTCAGAGGTAATCGCGCAAATGAACATGAAAGCCTGCCCTCCTCCAAGATTCCTGTGCCTTTAAGTAGAGGTCTGCAGCCGTCACAATAAGAGTTGTTCCGAAAGCATCTGCCATCTGTGAAAATGGTTGTGACAGTTCAAATTTAGTGACACACAACACCGAGGATGCTGCTTGCACTTATTTGTAGAACATCATGCTTTTGTTAGTGTCTCATAAGCCATGTCCCTTATTATTTAAGTGTAGTAGACATTACCTTTGAAATTCTGCATTTCAGAGTTTGGCCCTCTATGAATGCCTTGCCCCAGCCTGATTTATTGCTGCCAGTTTTAATTTAATTATGACTATCCACGGCACAGTGCTCGTGGAAACGTCTTCCAGGTGGTGAACATCCCTCTTAGATGATAATGCTGAGAATTATGATGAGGGTAATGGACATGAGGGGCAAATTCTCTCTGTATGATGGTAGTACTCATGGATGCAACTTGAAATAGTTTCGCTGATGTTTATGAACCAAACACGATTCTGCTAAATATCTGATGTTTTGGGGATTAAAAATACTGCTCTTTCCAAGAAAATGACAAACTCCTGTTTGGGGGTAATCATTTGTGCAAAATAAAAATGTTTTATTTCAGGATGACCGGTCTATTTTGTTATGCATTTATTTTATTGCATCAACAATACTAGATCAGTGAAATAAGTAGCCGTTGCAATAATACATACATAAAACATATGGTGTATATGCGCATGTATATTAGTATGGTCACAACAATATAGCAGGACGTGACTGAAGGGTGGGATAGCTTATTGATCTATTTTTTGGACACTGACAGCTCATTTTACAGAAAAAATTATTGTATTTCTGAAATAAATGTAAGCGTTATTTGATGCATAGTTCATAAAGAGTTTGCAAGGCTTAGCACGGTTTCTAGTTCCTGGTTGGTACAAAATGACACTGTCTATGGACTGATTCTGTAAACTCTGAATAATTTAGCAGCAGTATTCGTGTAAAAGCCTATATGCTTACCAATGATTGTGAGAGGCATGTAACAGTTGTTCCACACAGCCCCATACAAGTAGTTTATCTGTCATGACAGCCGAGGATCTTCTTAATAGTCCCTGTGACATTTCAGAATCTCATTTCTCTGTGTGTAGCCCTTTGGCCAGTCTTTAGGTATTAAAAATTTTAATTTGTAGGTGTGTTGTTCAACCCGCCCAGGGAGGATAAGACTTGCCTGGCATACCACTAAAGTATTGGAATATTTTGTTAGCCTCTTTAGATTTTCTGATTTTTAGCCTAATTTATGTGAAAGTGCTGAAAAATGCAACATTTGGCCCAATTGGTTTTAATATTTTCTTGGCCGGTTGGTGGACTTTTTCCAAGTAGAAATGGACTAAGTTTGTTGATTGGTGTTGATGCTCCACCACTTTGAAAGTTCAGCAGCTTCCACTGCACATAACGTTCATAATGTTCACCTGTTCACCGCCTGTACCCCTCCCCAACTCCGCGCCCAACACCACGCTGGACATGATTATGTCCACCTTCCTCCAATTGAAAGAAGAACTACACTCCATCAAAGAGTTGCTCATCACACACCCCAGACACCCCCCTCCCACCACCACCTCTACACCTAATAGCACTTCCCCCGCGCCTCCTACTCGCCTTACCACACAACACTCCCCACACCGGACCTCTGTCCCCTCTCGCAATACCAACAATCACAATACCAATCGCAATCGCATTACCACCAATACTCGCCTTACCACACAACACTCCCCACACCGGACCTCTATCCCATCTCGCAATACCAACAATCACAATACCAATCTCAATCGCATTAACACCAATACCACCAATCGTAATACTCCCTCTACACCTAACAACACTTCCTCCTCATCGCCTACTTGCCTTATCACACAACTCTCCCCACACTGGACCTCTATCCCCTCTCGCAATACCACCAATCGCCCCAGACGCACTACCAATACGATCTCAGACCATGACACACACGCCCTTCTCCAATCTTACGTCCCGGCTCCCCAAAATCGCCTAGCCACCAACCACCTGTCCATCCCAACGATTATCTCCAAAGACATTCGGCCCAAAGACATTCCGCGGGGGTCGCCGACCTCATCAGGTCTCAGGAACCGGATCTGGCCATTCTGACTGAAACATGGTTGTCTGATTCTTCTACACCTATCTTGGATATCCTAGTCCCCCCCCCAACTACTGTATCATTAGACTTGACAGGCCCAAAAAGACAGGCGGTGGAATTGCCTGTATTTACAGAAGCAACCTCTCCGTTACTAAAGCGTCCGCCCCTTCTCTTACTTCCTGTGAATACCTCTGCCTTGATGTCATCAGCGAAAGCAAACCGGTCTGCTTACTTCACATCATATACCACCCACCTGGGGACAAGCTCTCCTTCTGCCAACAACTCATGGACACAATATCAACCAATTCAGGACGGCAAAACACCCAAATTTTCCTTGGCGACTACAATCTCCACTGGAATGACAGCAGTGACACAGTGGTAAATAGCCTCAAAAGCTTCCTCAACGCCCTTGATCTCACCCAAATATGCAATAGCCCGACCCATGAGAAAGGTTCTATCCTCGACCTTATCATCTCCAAAGAGGATGCTATTCAACTTGAGTCAATCCAACCTTGTGACTGGTCAGATCATCATATTGTCTCCTTCCTTATCAATGAAAAAATTTAATTTTACCCAGTGCAACCCTCTAAGCCCAAAGTCTGGAAAAGGGACATGAAGAAACTCAACCCAAACTCCTTACCGCCTAACAGCTGCAATCTCCTACTTCCCCCGTCCGGCGCTACGGACGTTCAACTCCTGACTGACCACTATCTAAATGCTATGTCCACAATAATCAATGAGGCTGCACCCATGCAACTGAAAAGAGTCTCGTCCAAGATCTCCAACCCATGGTATGACGGGAGCCTCAATGAGGATAGACGGGCCATGCGAATGGCAGAGCTCACTTGGAGGTCAGCCCCCTCTGCACTGCACCTAAAAAGCCTGAAGAAACAGAGAAACGCCTACTTCAGGAAAATAAAACGCTCAAAAAGAGATTTCTTCAGCCTCCAGCCCAAGCAAAAAACCGCCCATGGAAATTGTTTGAATTAATCAGAACACAATCCAAAGAACAACCCCAGACAATCAGTACCATGGGCGTTACACCTTCCTGTGAAGACTTCTCTGCTTACTTTAACCAAAAAACTGACAACATAAGAAGCGATCTCCTCAATGACGCAATCCTTTACTCCAACCCCCAACTCACAGCAGCGCCTGAACCAAAGAACAATGCTACATGGTCATCCTTTGGCACCTACTCCGAAGAAGAAATTGGCAGATTGCTCAGCACCCTGAAACCATCCAATCACCTCACTGACCCCCTTCCTGCAAACGCTGTAAAAGACTTTACCCCTTTGCTCCTCCCACTCTGGACTAAAATTATCAATAGCTCTCTTCAACAAGGATCCATCCCTGACGCCCTCAAAGTCTGACAAGTCACACCTCTACTAAAAAAACCAACAGCAGACCCCACTGATCTAAACAACTACCGCCCTATTACAAGTATTCCCACCCTCGCTAAACTGTTGGAAAAATGCGTACAGCTACAACTGACTAAACACATAGACAAGTTTGATCTCCTCAACGCTCGTCAATCAGGCTTTCGTGCAGGGCACAGTACCGAAACAGCCATGACTCACATACTGGGCGACGCCCTCCTAATCCTAGACCAAAACGATACCTGCCTCCTCATCCTTCTGGATCTCTCCTCAGCATTCGACACAGTTAAACATGAGAACTTACTCGAACTGTTAAACACAAGAATGGGCATATCAGGGACTGTTCTCAAGTGGTTCACCTCCTTTCTACACAACCGGTCACAAAGATTCAAAAGCAACAACCTGATGTCCTCTCCGGTACCTGTATCGCTAGGCGTCCCGCAAGGATCCTCCCTCTCCCCAACACTGTTCAACCTAGTTATGGAACCTCTCACTACTTTGCTACAGACATCCAATGTTCACTCTCACATGTATGCCGACGACACCCAACTTTATCTCAAAATACAATCCCCCAAGGACATCATGCTTCTGAACACCACGATCAGAAACACCCAATCCTGGCTTGCCGAGAATCACCTCAAACTCCATGCCCTGAAGACTGAGTTCCTCCTGATCTCACCTCCCGCAAAAATCTCTACGGCTCAAACATGGCTTAAGCACTTAACGGCTCTAAACGTACAACCTACCGTCGTAGACTCAGCAAAATCCTTAGGCATAACACTTGACGCCAATCTCAACATGCAGCAGCACATCAGCAAGGCAACCAAAGGAGCGAACTTCCAAATCAATACCTTGAGAAAACTTAAACCCTTCCTTCCAGCCAAAGACTTCCAAACTGCAGTACAATCTATAGTCATCCCGCACATAGAATACGGAAGCACCGCCCTCTGCGGGCTCCCCCTAACTACAACGGCACCCCTAAGAGCGTCCCTTAACGCTGCAGCGAGACTCATCACTGGCTCAAAAAAACACTTGCATATTTCCCCTGACTTTAAATCCCTGAACTGGCTACCTTTTAAAGCCAGAATACATCTGAAAATCGCCTGCATGACTCACAAGGCTGTACACATGAACTCACCCGCCTACCTCACTCAAAAGCTGACAATCTCGGGTGGCTCTAGAACTACTAGAAGCACAAGTAATCCTCTGCTGAAGCCTCGAAGATTCCGGAAGGAAAAAACCTATAAACTCTCCTTTTCGGGAATGGCACCCAGGATCTGGAACTCACTCCCTCCTGAAACCAGGCTCATCTCCTCCAACAAACTGTTTAAGAAAGAAGTAAAAGCGATCCTCATGGCTAAATACACATGATCTATTATTCTGTATTTCTCATGAATCCGCTCCGTAATACCTGCCTGACCCCTTGGTCTACTTGTACTACTTGTATTATGACTTATTTGATTGTATATGTTCCCTCTTTGTATTGTGATATATTGTTGACGCACCTGTCTGATTTTGCACACTGTACCTACACCACCTCAACCATCCCTACTTTTGTACTACTGATGCACCTGTGTGACTATACATCCTGCACTCACCTACCTCAACTTTGCCCACCTTTATGTTATCTCCAAAAACACTTTAAGCACGCTTAAACAAGTATATGCTTATTTTTGTACTTTTATATTATTGGCGCTACTGTTTGACTATGCACCTTGTACAGACACTACCTCACCTATGATCTACCTCCTGTTTTTTTGGACCTACCTATGTAACTATGCACCTTGTACCTAACTACCTCAACTATTACATTCTATCACTCCATCACCCCCGTGCCCTTGTAAAGCGCTCTGATATCTGCAAAGATCTTGTTTGCGCTATATAAAACTTTCAAAATAAATAAATAAATAAATAAATGTTTGATAATGTTGCCTAGCAGTTGCGATCAATTATTAGAAATCAATCCGTGTTTTTTTTTTCAATTGCAGGCAAATTTGAAGAAAAGGAAGACAGAGTACCAAAGCTGGAGAACATCAATAACTTGGGCTTCATGTGCAGCCTTAATCTGGCGCTGAATAAGAAAGATTTGCTCAAGATGGAATTACTGGTCCTGGATTGTTTCAACTGGAATCTGTGTTTGCCAACTCCAGCACATTACATAGACTACTACCTCATACTGTCCGTCTGCGAGAGCGATCTGCACAATGGCTGGCCCATCACTTCCCTAGCCAAAATCAAAGTCTTCATGGAGAAATATACCCATTACTTCCTGGAAGTCTCCTTACAAGGTACACAGACACAAGCTCTTAGAATGTTTTGTAGTGTACAAGCTGGTAGGAGAGGATATTTTTAGAATTATTTAGAACTGTTGGGTGGAGCAGGCACTGGATTAGTTGTTTTCATTAAACCGGTATAAAGTTGAGTCATTTTTGCATGGATAGCGCATGTAATGGCTCAAGTTTAATAGAAAGGTTAAAAGGGGACTCTGGCATATAATTGACAATGTTTTTTAGCTGGTGCTCTTTAAGTGCATTTGTAGTGGCACCATGAAAGATATGAGAGGTGTGTAGAATTCCATCTACATGGGTGAGTTGACACTAAGAATGACCATTTGGTGAAAAACAGTTCTCCCGCTTCTCACAGCTTACCCTTAGTTTCACAGAATTCTATGTCTTAGAGTTACAAGTAGGAAATCCCCCACCCACTAAAATGAATGCCACCAGAGACTCCATTCTCGGTATCTTACTTCAGGACAAGAAGATTTAGCATCAGGTGAACCCAGACATGCATACTACTTTGAATCTGTGCTAAAATAATGTTGCTATGGAAGTAACTGGTTGCGGAGAAAATAAGTGAGTATTTGGCTCACGTTTTACATCCCGGATTATGCAAAAAAGAAAGGTATAGTGAAGTGTAGGATAAACCTAGTGGTGAGGCATAATGTGTAGTTTTATTTTTTTAACATTCTTTTCATTCAACACTAGCAGCCCGTCCCGGCCTTGTCCTGGAGCATTCAGGCTTCTCCTACCCCCGCCTGCCCCGACATTGCCCAGCAGCCCGTGCTTCTGCCCGCTCCGTTCTCCGCCTGCCCCGACCCCCGCCTGGCCAGACATTGCCTTTCCTCTTGCTTTCTTTTTTCCCTCCTGGCCCGACCCCCGCCTGGAATGTTCCCTCCTGCCCCGACATTGGCTTTCCTTACCTCAGCCGCCGCTCTGCTCCTCACCGCCTGTCCGCCGCCCCTCCTCCCCTGCGCCATGTCCGCCTCTCCGCTGCTCCCACCGCCGCTGGCCTCACGTCACCGCGATCACCCCCCTCCGCGCCATGTCCGCCGCTCCTTGGACGCCTCTCCTCCCGTGCTGACGTGAGCGCGCACGTCGCGGTCGGCGCTACTTGGGGGGGGGGGTGGGGGACTACTTAAAAAAAATATATAAATATTGTAAATACCGGTTAATTTTGACATTTATCTAGCCTATAGCCATCTACACACCCACACACCCTGTCGATTTAAGCGGTTTATCGGGTGTGTAGATTGGTGTAGTGGTTCCCGAGTTTACCCGCCTCAAAGCCTGAAAGTTTTTCCTTTATTATAGTAGTATAGATTTTGTGTATACAATCACAGTGAATCTCCTGTACATTCAGACATGCAGTGCGATCAAGCAGTTGCACATAATGTGTAGTTTCATGCATTTGTGCTCCTTTATAACTGTTGCACCTCATTGTGTTCTCCAGACCACACTTTCCTTGGATTCCGCCCATCCCTGGTTGCTGCCGCCTGTGTTGCTGCTTCTCGGATTTGTTTGCAGGTTACCCCATCCTGGACTACACAGCTTCAGCTTTTATCTGCTTATTCCTGGGAACATCTGACTCCGTGCATCGAGCGCCTGCTCCGGTGAGCCACCTCCCCTTTTATCTTTTTTGTTTTTTGTTTCCTATTGTTCCAGGCACAGCATTATTGCAGAGGGTGATCCTAAAATGCTCTGAGAGAGGTTTAAGGAATAATATGGGCAGTGAAAGGAACGTGACCACTAACTATATGTGTGACTGTGTTATAAGGGGAAGTCTGTGTCCCTAAGTTTTATGGGTGGCCTAGTGCAAAGTGATTGCAGAATGTCTTCAGCCAGTTCCTGAAAAAAAACTTGAAAGAACAAGTATCAAAATTTCAGTCTTAACAGTGAATGAGTGGTTTATAGCACTAGCACAAAAGGTGAGGGGAGGAATACTTGCAAGTAATCTACACCACTATTCCCTGTTGCTCTACACATTAGAAATGTTAAATACCTCCTTGGCTGGGTTGAATAGATGGTACTTGGCCTTGCAAGACTAGGTGGTGACAATCTAAAAATTGAATAAGTTGCCTTTATTACTACTCTGTTATAGACTAGTATATTATTATTTGCTAGTCATCAGAATATAGGTTAAGTAATAGACATTGTATTACATTTTTTGGGGGGGTAATATCATGCAAAATGTAATTAAATTAGCTTGAGGGATGGGCTGGTCATCTATCCTGCTAAGGTCTCGCCACAGAATCTACTGCTTGTATTATGCACCACATGTATATGTTAGTACTGCAATTTGGCAAAAGAATGTGCATACTATGATAAACGAGCATTAGCAAAGCCAGTAGGTCTTGCTTAAAATGTGGGTGGCATTCTAGCCCATCGTTATGCGCCCACTGTTATATTCTAGAACGAGACACACCAAATGGATATCAGTACTCACCTGCTTCTCATGGGAACTGTCCATCCCAAACTGCTAGACAAGTCCACCTCCAAAAGTGAACACGAGCAACCTTAAACTATTTTCAATTGATGCACAAAAGCAGAAGGGAGGAATACCTGTAAATAGATTAAAGCACCAACAATCGCCATGGTTGGCGTTCCAGACCTTTCTTATTTACCCACCTTGCCATTCTACACTGAAACCTAGCCCGACAAATACCTCTCCGACGAGGCATAATGTAGAAACTGGTCTGGTATTGCTTATGTTTTCTTCTGCAGGGGGGTCTTGCCTGCCAGTTTGGGAGAGATTGTTCCAATGCAGGGGAAGATCACTACTGATTTGCATAGGAAAGGCCTATTTTTGGAGACGCACAGTGAATTAAAACTGATGGGTTTTAATTCTATCTAGATTGCCTGTGGCTAGTGTGAATTTTTTTTTTTAAAGTAGTCCGTCTATCAGATTTTGTTTTGAAGGTGGGTTTTTACACCGCACATTACTCTGCAGAGAAACCAGCAAAAAAATGTTGTTTACAGGTAAGTAACGTTGACATGATTGGTTTTGTACAGAGGTCCCCCTCAGGTGCCTGGCATGTAGATGTATTTGTCTAGCGGGCCATTGCCTGTTCTCTGGTGAAGCCCCAAGAATTATGACCCTAGATTTGAGCTCCTATACACTTGTGCAACAGCGTAGAACAGAAATGGAGCGGTAAATTATTGTGAATTAAATTACGCCGGTATTTATAAAAAAAGAAATCTCTGAAGGCCAGTGCATCAGCTTTACTAGAAAAAATACTACTGAAACAGATTTCAGAAAAAAATGAAGACAAAGAAGTGGGTTTTAGGTGTTATTCTAAACAACATATGAATGTGGTATTTGTACAAGTCCAATCTAGCTGATAGGCAGATGAGCAAAGGCAGTTAGTGAGGGATAATTTGTTTCTGATAGTGGGCTAGCAACAAAAGAATGATGAAAACCTTAAGAATCTTCAAATGAAAGTAGTGCATAAGTCCTATAATTTGGCAAACTATTCTAAAACTTGATGAATTTCATCCTGCATCAACTCCAGAATTGCAAATTGACATGTTACCACAAAATGTGTAGCAGTCCACTGAAAGGGATATTATATTGTTAGTTTCATGTCCGTCATTACCAGATCCAAAACTACAAAAGACTTACTCAAACGTGGCCATAACCACGCAGGAGAACCAATAAAAATAACCGAATCCTCATCACAGTCTTCCCAAACGTCTTTCTGGAGGGAAAATTAAAAAGGGATTTGCATTACTATCGATATGCTTGTAGCATAAAAATAGCCTACAACATCTTAAAACAAACATACATATCTCATGGTGCTTACATTAACCCTGTGTCCTGATACGTCTCTCAATTCCTTATGATTCAACCTGTCCTCTCTGGTTTTGAGATCGTTAGACTGGTCAGGACTGTTCCAGTGGGGAATGGTTGGCCTAATTCATGTGTTCTTACTGGAATGTCCTAAAATAAATACTCCTGTATTCCATTCTTTCCAGTGCCTACAAATGGACATACTTGTGCAAAACTATATTATCTAGCACCCACCAGATGGCAAAGCAACGTGTGAACGAGTGCCGCACATACATGAAAAACTTACTCTTTCTGTGAGACTTTAATCTTGAACGATACCCAAAACGAGCCAATCACTTGTAATTTTAACTCGACAGAGACCAGAAACTTAATGCACCTAAACTACCAGGACTTTAAAGGTGGTCATTGACATTCAGTTTTTAATCTTATACTATAAAATCAGTGATGCACTTGTATTTAATGAGCACCACCTCCAGTAAATGAGGTGTCACTCAAAGATTGTCGGTAGCACAAAAACAGCTATTATAAGGCTGATCCACTTCTTAACTAGCGAAAAGAAACTGTCACTCACTAGCCCCTAACTGGTTAAAGTAAGCATATCCTCCTTAAACAGGGTATTGTTCCGGACTCTAAACGGTATGAAAACCCTTCTTATAAAACTACAATAGGATAGACCTCATTAAACGTTTCACCCTATTATGGAATTACCATTCCGTCTGAATATCTTAGAAAACAGTGCCTTCACACAACTCAAAGTTTTTGGAAGCAAACCACCGCCATAGTGATTTTCACTCAGATTTATATTTAGTCATAGTCCGTAAACGTCCATGGTAACTGGAGGGAGGCATTCTAAAACTTTTGACAAAATGAGATCAGTCTTCTAGTTTTATTTGATTTATCCACAGCTTTGAGAACTTGCACACATGAAATCTTCCTACATATACTCAAAGAAAGGTTTGGAATTGCAGAAGGTGCACTACATTGGTTTGAATACTGTATTTCTAAACGGTTTCAGTTTGTGAATATTGATGAAGCTCTCCAAACCTAGCCCTGTTAGTTGCTGTGTTCCCTAGAGCTTAATATCGACACATGGATAAACTCTGGAACATGTCCTTTGTATTGAATGCGATGTCAAACCCTGCCTTTTTTTATGTCTTGCCTACCAGACAACGAAAGCTTTCTGTTTGCGAAAAGACCTATGGTCAGCTTACAGTGGGCTTAGGGCCTGCTCGTCACTTGCCAATGGCTGGCTTAATTTCATTCTCACTTGCTTTATTTTTATTTGTTAGCTTGTTCGGGCTTTCTTCCTCTTCTTGTGTTTGACAGTCCCTAAAGCATGGCCTCATTACTAGTTTCCTTCCAATGCTTAATTCGCAGGCACTACTTTTCCTTTTTAGTTAAGCAGTCCATAAAAGTTCATGTGTTTTTCAGTGGTCTCTCTCGTGCCATCCTCTTCCATCTCTGTGCTCTGGGTTACTTGCTCCCGCCAGTGTGCTTCTCCCCTGCTCCCTCTGTGTTGTACTTGCCTTTGTGTGCTTCTGTCTCCCTGTTGCTTTCTTGCCCGTGAGTTTCTATTCCACACTTCAGGTTGTGCGCACTCTTCCCCATGTTGCTTGTTCCCCCTCTCAACGTATTGTCTTCCCGCATCCTCTGTGTTGCCTCTCCCAACCGGGCTTTCCATGTGGCTTCCCCTAGCCCTTGCCCTCTCTGTTGCTTCCCCTAAATCTTGCTCTCTGTTTTGCTTCCCCTTATCGGCACCCTCTGTGGGCCTTCCCCTAACCTGCGCCCTCTGTGGGCCTTCCCCTAACCTGCGCCCTCTGTGGGCCTTCCCCTAACCTGCGCCCTCTGTGGGCCTTCCCCTAACCTGCTCCCTCTGTGTGCCTTCCCCTAACCTGCGCCCTCTGTACCTTTCCCTAACCTGCGCCTCTGTACGTCTTCCCCTAACCTGCGCCCTCTGTGCGTCTTCCCCCCCAACCTGCGCCCTCTGTGCGTCTTCCCCCCCAACCTGCGCCCTCTGTGCGTCTCCCCCCCCAACCTGCGCCCTCTGTGCGGCTCCCCCCCCAACCTGCGCCCTCTGTGCGGCTCCCCCCCCAACCTGCGCCCTCTGTGCGGCTTCGCCCCAACCTGCGCCCTCTGTGCGGCTTCGCCCCAACCTGCGCCCTCTGTGCGGCTTCGCCCCAACCTGCGCCCTCTGTGCGGCTTCCCCCCCAACCTCCGCCCTCTGTGCGGCTTCCCCACCCCCAACCAGCGCCCTCTGTGCGGCTTCCCCACCCCCAACCTGCGCCCTCTGTGCGGCTTCCCCACCCCCAACCTGCGCCCTCTGTGCGGCTTCCCCACCCCCAACCTGCGCCCTCTGTGCGGCTTCCCCACCCCCAACCTGCGCCCTCTGTGCGGCTTCCCCACCCCCAACCTGCGCCCTCTGTGCGGCTTCCCCACCCCCAACCTGCGCCCTCTGTGCGGCTTCCCCACCCCCAACCTGCGCCCTCTGTGCGGCTTCCCCACCCCCAACCTGCGCCCTCTGTGCGGCTTCCCGCAACCTGCGCCCTCTGTGCGGCTTCCCCCCAACCTGCGCCCTCTGTGCGGCTTCCCCCCAACCTGCGCCCTCTGTGCGGCTTCCCCCCAACCTGCGCCCTCTGTGCGGCTTCCCCCCAACCTGCGCCCTCTGTGCGGCTTCCCCCCAACCTGCGCCCTCTGTGCGGCTTCCCCCCCCCCCCCAACCTGCGCCCTCTGTGCGGCTTCTCCCCCCGCCTCCCCAACCTGCGCCCTCTGTGCGGCTTCTCCCCCCCCTCCCCAACCTGCGCCCTCTGTGCGGCTTCCCCCCCAACCTGCGCCCTCTGTGCGGCTTCCCCCCCAACCTGCGCCCTCTGTGCGGCTTCCCCCCCAACCTGCGCCCTCTGTGCGGCTTCCCCCCCAACCTGCGCCCTCTGTGCGGCTTCCCCCCCAACCTGCGCCCTCTGTGCGGCTTCCCCCCCCCCAACCTGCGCCAACCTGCGCCCTGTGCGGCTTCCCCCCCCCCCAACCTGCGCCCTCTGTGCGGCTTCCCCCCCCCCCAACCTGCGCCCTCTGTGCGGCTTCCCCCCCCCCCAACCTGCGCCCTCTGTGCGGCTTCTCCCCCCCCCAACCTGCGCCCTCTGTGCGGCTTCTCCCCCCCCCAACCTGCGCCCTCTGTGCGGCTTCTCCCCCCCCCCAACCTGCGCCCTCTGTGCGGCTTCTCCCCCCCCCCAACCTGCGCCCTCTGTGCGGCTTCTCCCCCCCCCAACCTGCGCCCTCTGTGCGGCTTCTCCCCCCCCCCAACCTGCGCCCTCTGTGCGGCTTCTCCCCCCCCCCAACCTGCGCCCTCTGTGCGGCTTCCCCCCCCAACCTGCGCCCTCTGTGCGGCTTCCCCCCCAACCTGCGCCCTCTGTGCGGCTTCCCCCCCCAACCTGCGCCCTCTGTGCGGCTTCCCCCCCCCCCAACCTGCGCTCTCTGTGCGGCTTCCCCCCCCCCAACCTGCGCCCTCTGTGCGGCTTCAGCTTCCCCCCCCCCCCCCCTCAACCCCCCCCCCAACCTGCGCCCTCTGTCCGGCTTCCCCCCCCCCCCCAACCTGCGCCCTCTGTGCGGCTTCCCCCCCCAACCTGCGCCCTCTGTGCGGCTTCAGCTTCCCCCCCCCTTATTCCCCCCCCCAACCTGCGCCCTCTGTCCGGCTTCCCCCCCCCAACCTGCGCCCTCTGTGCGGCTTCCCCCCCAACCTGCGCCCTCTGTGTGGCTTCCCCCCCCCCCAACCTGCGCCCTCTGTGTGGCTTCCCCCCCCCAACCTGCGCCCTCTGTGCGGCTTCCCCCCCGCACCCCCCCACCTGCGCCCTCTGTGCGTCTGCCCTCCCCCCAACCCTCCACCTGCGCCCTCTGTGCGGTTTCCCCCTCCCCAACCTACGCCCTCTGTGCTGCTTCCCCCAACCAGAGTTACTGGAGGCCAAAATAACTAAAACCATCTCAGTAACCTCCTTGATTTCATTCTGGTATTTCTTTTTTGTTGTTTTAATCTCATTCAGACCACTGGAGTCTAAGAGTTAGGATTGGTTCTCTAGACAAGTGTCTAACTTTCCTGTGGCTCCTTCATAAGCTGAATGCTTTCACAATTTCTCCCTTCTCTCACTTTCTATTCTCCAAACCTTAATGTCTCTTAAGTCTGGATTCACCTTTGAACCACATCTACAATCCCCTCATGATAATCAATAAACATGTTATTCAGCGCCAATATACCCTTCAAGGTGAATGTGTGCGTAACAAATGCACATATTATGCTATCAGCCGATCAGCATACCCTTAGATCTTGGCAAACTGCGGCATATCACCAACTTCCACCTTCCTATTAAAATCATTAAAGGGGAAGTAACAAGAGGACTTCAAAGGTGATTTGAGCTAATCTGCCTTCGCCGGTATCATCAAAGCCAGCGGATGCGAGCAGGGGAGTCACTTAATCTGAAACTTTGTAGAAGAGCTCTTCCTAGCTATAAACAAAAGCAAGGAAATAGCCCTGACATTGCTTGACCTCTCTGCTCCCTACAACCCTGTTGAACACACAACATTGTTGGCAAAGTTGCAAAGCAGGCAGGTATATTCAGATCCGCTCTGCTATGGATCATAATATTTCACACCAACTACTGTGAAATAATCCAAATATCCCAATTATATGTGTCTGTGCCACATAGGCCACACCAAAATTAACTTCTTTATTGTTCAAGTCATGAGTCAAACTTATTTTAGGGTTGCAAAACAGGCAGGTATATTCAGATCCGCTCTGCTATGGAGCCTCTCATTTCACTCCAACTACAATGAAATAATCCAAATATATGCCTCTATACCACATACACCGCACCAAAATTAACTTCTCCAATGAATATGAACTAAATAGTAAACATGGATTTCATCCAGACGAGGCATTTAACTAGTGCAGAAACATGTTCATGAAGACTACTTGACACAAGTGCTTCTTTGCTATTGGGGAGCACCATTGCTTAAATAAATAACCTTCTGATGTATATGCTTGTTCATGTCACCTTGTATGGTCATATTCTGATGGCCATTTTCTTCCTTATCTTTACTTTACTGTTCCAAGATGGACACCAAACTTGAAGCAGTTAATATTTTTCAAAATGAGTGCCTAAACTCCACAGAGAGGAAAAGCAGTCCTGTACCAGAACCGGGGTGCTTCCCATTTGTAGCTGCTAGAGCCTCCACACAATAAGAGAATATAATTGTTTTAAAACATGGGCAAAGGAATGGTGAGAGAGGAGTGGAGTACTGGGTATTGTGGATAAGTCATTGCTGGAACTGGGAGAGCAACAGAGTATTTTTGAGTTGGTGGGGTTTAAAAAAGAAAAGTAGGATGGGGAGAGCTGGGGAAAGCAACAAGGAGAAAGCGGGGTGTGGGAATTGATGAGAGTAAACCGCACACTAGGGGAAGAGCAAGAAAATACTCCCAGTCTCACGTGGTAGCTAAAGAAATATACAAACAGATTGTTTCCTGAATGTAAGCAGTGGAAGTATACAAATCATAGACTCGAGAGTGGCAAACACAAGTAGAGGAAGGAAAACAAATGAATAAGAAGTAGGCAAATGACATTGACAAGAAAGCCAACCAATGGAAAGCATGGGCTGACCCGAAGCTGGCTCAAAATATTGGTATAGTACACAATAGATCTTCAGCAGCAGACATCTAAAAGCTTTCCTTGTACAAGGCCTAAATCTATGGCAAGGCATCCTGCCATAAGGAGAATTGGGTCTCCTGCACAACACCAGAGGCAGCACAGTGAGGAATTAATCTTACCAAAGAGGTACACAAAAAGGCATGAAACAAAAGAAACTTTGTGATTAAAATCCAATTGAAAATAGACGGTATATATAATGTAATCAATGACAAAATGAGGAGAAAAGCAAAGAGTCCATAACTTGTGTGCAGTAGCACAAAAATAGTTGTAACATTCTGCAGGAGAATACAGCTTGGTGCTTACTGCTTACTCTTTGGGATTATTTAAAGTTGCTGTGTTGCTATTGATGTGACTTTTTTTTTGTCTTTTTTTTGTTTTTGTTTTTTTAGCTAGGAATCAAGGAAATAGAAATGTACCTTTTTGTTCATTAATGTAGATGGTGCTTAGTAAAAGCAGTATTCAAAAACATAAAGGGCACCCCTGGTCATACAATAAATAAAGTAAAATTATTGCCTTTAAAAGTCACAGAGCCAGAAACAACCTTTGTTAAGGGACTTAAGCTTCTCAAGCGACTAGGACGACCAGGGTGTGCCCTCAAAATTGAAACACGGAGGCTCGGACGTCGAGATGCTCTAGGGGGACGCCGAGAAGAGGCGTACCACGAAGAAGGTGATGGACGCTGAGAAAAAGACGGACAAGGTAAGAAACCCTCAACCATCGTAACACAGCGGCCAAGAAAAGAAGGCACAACAAAAGGCAGCCAAGACATCGAAGAAAATGACAATCAAGGGTCAGACACAATCAAAAGAACTCCACGGATTTCACCCCAGGGATACCGACAATGGAAGATCGTCAAACGCCTAAGGTAAGTAACAAAAAGGCTCAAAGGGAAAGACATCACCTTCTAAGCCTGAAATGACCACAACTAAGTAGAGGATCTCCCAGGCCTCATACGCTGAAAGGGCCCTCGAGGTGGAGAAAAAGACGCCTCGAAGCAGAAATGGCAGCACTCCTTCAAATAAAAAAAAAGGAGTTTGACGAAGCGCTCTAGGAATTCTGTATTCCCGCGAAGCCCACTGTCTATGCTGAGGAAGAGGTCCTCGATTCGCCAGCAACCCATAACCACGTGAAGTAGACTGCGAAGAACTCAACGCTCCAGAAGAGGAAGAAGCCTATGACTTTCGAGGAAGAATGGCACGACCTCGACACACAAAGCCCAGATGAAGTCTGTTGCTATCCTTCGAAGGCTTTACCACCAGATGACCTAGCTTTCTACAACAGCCTCATCAAGACAGCAGCTGACATCTTCGGGGTTCCCTTACAGGAGGAAAAGGGAGACGGACTCCTGCTTCCTCCTAGAGACTTTAACACCACCCACCAAGGGGACACAATATCTACCAATGCTACCAAATATCCTGGACTAGGGAAAAGAGGCCTTCAAAGAACCAGCCTCAGCTAAAGGAATTAACACCAAGAGTGGAAAAGAAATATACACCCTCAACTAAGGATCCTAAATACATTCATTGAAACACAGTGCCAGACTCCATCATTGTCACCTCACAAGAAAGAAGAGCAATGCCCACTCTTCCACTGGCCCACCTCCTGAGAGAGAGGGAGCAAAAGAATGGACATGGTGGGGAGAAAAATGGAAAAAGAAGCAGCAACACAATGGCGCATTGGTAACTCCAATGCTCTTCTTAACAGGTATGGCCACTAACAATGGGATAACATTGAGGAACTCATGAGCAAGATCACAGAGGAAGATGAGTAAAGAGCCAAGTACATCATACAAGAGGGTAAGAACATAGCTAATACCTGCCTAAAATCTGCCCTAGATGCAGCTAATACAGCCAGCAGACAAATGTGCACAAGTACAATGTTACGCCTAGCTATGAATATCAGTCGGGTCCAAACCTCAATTATTGACGGACCTTTCACAGGAGACGCCCGCTTTGGAAAGGAAGTAGATGAGTCACTACATCCGATAAAGAAAGACAATGAAATAGCTAGGGCAATGGGAGCCCTACAACAGAGAGGCACCCTCAAAAGAGGAGGTTTTAACACCAGAAGACCAACAGGAAGAGCAGTCTTCTAAGTAGGCTAGCAACAACAGAATCAAGGCAGCTTACAGCAGTCTGTGTATCAAGCCTGGCAGCAACTGCCAAAGCAGCCCTTTCGAGGCAAAGGAAGAGGCAGAGGGCAGCCCTCGAGAGGTGGAGAGCAAATTCAAAGTGATGTTCGCACAACAAAAGTCCCATACACAACACCAGTGGGAGGCAGAATAGCGCACCACCTGCAACAATGGGAAGACATCGCCACACAGTTGGATCTTAAATTTGGTACAACATGGATATTGTATAGAATTAACAAACAAACCACCAACCATCCCTCCAAAGAATAAAAAGTTCCTAAAATCAGAACACTTACAGTTACAAATAGAAATAAAGCAACTCCTGCAAAAACAAGCAATAGAAAGGGTACCAAATAGAGAACACAACAAAGGAAACTATTCACCATACTTCTTATTCCCGAAGCAAGATCTCACACTAAGACCAATCTTAGACCTCCGATTCGTAAACCAGTTCATTCGCACGCAACATTTCATAATGACAACACTACAAGAGATTATCCCACAGCTGCAAAAAGGAGACTTAATGGCAACAATAGATCTAAAAGATGCTTATCTACTCATCCCCATAAACTAATCTCACAAGAAATACCTCCGGTTCTTCCACGAGAACACGCACTACCATTTCAAGGTACTCTTTCCAAATAAAATCAGCACCACAAGTATTCACAAAATGCGTAGCTGGAGTTGCATCATCCCTAAGAAGGCCGGGGATCCACGTCTACCCCTACTTAGACGACTGGCTAATAAAGGCAAAATCAAAGCGAACATGCACAAGTCCATCAAGTAATCAACACACTCCAAAGGTTGGGTTTTTCAATAAACCACAAAAAATCATCCACAAAACCAGAACAAGAAAAAAACCTTCTTAGGAGCAAGATTAAACTCCAAACCTGCATAAGCATAGACAACACAAGAAAGAATTCAAGCTATCAAAGGAGACTCACCTGTGCCAGACTGGTCAGTCTCTGACAGTGACGACTGTCATGAAACTCATGGGCATGATCGCATCATGCATACCCTTCTAATCACACATGCACGCCTTCACATTCGCCTCTTCAGGAGTGGCTTTACAGCAGTTGGTCACAAGCCACAGTGAGTTGGGAAGATGTAGTGGTTGTAACACAAAGTGCAGACTGAGATACAATGGTGGGCATCCAAAAACCTAACACTAGGCAGACCTTTCAAGACTCCAACTTCCTCAGTGACCATCACAACAGATGCGTCTCGCAAGGGTTGGGAGGTTCATTCAGGGCACCTGAGGGTACGGAGTCAAAGAACGAACCAGACTCCATTAAGCACATCTACTTCCTTCAGTGCCAGGAACATCGTCTTCATCTCTAGGATTTCCAAACCCACATACTGAAGAAAACTGTATTAATTCAAACAAACAACACCACTACTATGTTCAAATTCAACAAGCAGAGGTACGATGTAATTTACACTATGCAAGCTAGCTCCAGAGATTTGGAAATGGGCCAATTCAAAGAAAATCAGTCTACAGACAATTCACCTGCCAAGAAAAGAAAACCACACAGAAGCGGATCAACTTAACAGACCAGCAGCTCGCGCAAGTAGGAAAGGAAACAGGACCCTACAACAAATCTTCAACCTATGGGGGACCCCAGGGACAGACCTATTCGCAACAATAGAGCACAAGAAATGCCAATTCTTCTCCTCCAGGTTTCATCACCTCCTATCAAAAGGAATGCCCTGTCACTGAACTGGTCTGGGACATTTGCATATGCTTTTCCTCTGATTCCGCTGATAGTCCTAAAGAAAGCCAGACAACCAGGAACAAATCTAATACTCTTAGCCCCTCAATGGACAAGACAAGCTTGGTACTCAAGCCTGCTCGAACTTTTCAAAGGACAAATGATCAAGCTCAAAGCAGACCCAAGACCTCCTCACAAGGCAAATGGGCCAAGTCTTTCGCCAAGAACTAGCGACGCTCAACCTAGCAGCTTGTCACTTGAATACGTAGAGTTCGGACATTTGGCCTTCTCTCAAAGAACAATGGAAATACTGAGAGGCAAGAAAACAAACCACAAGACAATGCCGCGCTGCAAAGTGGAAACAGTACACCATATGGTGTACAAAAAACAATACCCTAAGCTCCATTTCCACGCAGGAAACAGTGCTCATATATCTGAGACACCTGCTAAACAGTAACAGCAACCATTCAAGCCTCAAGGTACACCTGCCAAGCTATACCAGGGGGAAATCATGTAAAAACCTCTTCAAAGCACCAGTCATCAAAAGATTCCTTTGAAGATCAAAAAAATTGCACCACCAAGAAAGTCTCCAGCACTGATGTGGAGCTTAAACACAGTCCTAACACAACTAATGAGGGAGCCATTCGAGCCCATGCACAAAGCAGAACTTTAACTACATCACTATCAAAACCTCCTTTTTAATAGCCGTAACATCCTTAGGAAGAGTAAGTGAACTAGAAGCATTAACTACTGAAGAACCATACATGCAAATCCACAAAGACTAGGTCATCTTAAGGACAAATCCTCAATTCATACCTAAGGTACTAAGCAGATTCCATTTGAACCAAAGCATACAGCTAGCAGCCTTCTTCAAGGATCCACAAACACGAATAGAAAGGAACCTCCATACCATAGCCGTAAGGAGGGCTTTATTGTACTATGTACAACCAAACAAATTCCTAAAAACAATCAATTGTTTCTCTTACTCAAACTCCAAAAAAGGAGCACCAGTGACAAAGGGAACAATTGCTTGTTGGATTGTAGAAGCAATCCAGACATGCTATGCCTCAGCAGGTAAGAACCTGAACACACAGCCAAAAGCACATTCAATAAGGAAAAAAGGAGCAACCCTAGTGTTCATGTCCAATGTGCCAATACACACCATATGTGCTGCTGCAACATGGGCATCTCCACATACATTCACCAAACATTACTGTGTGGATATTCAGATGACTAAGGAAGCTCATGTAGGACAAAAGGTACTTCAACGCCTGTTTGCAAAGTCTTCCTCCTCTTTCCACAGCCACCCCAAGGAGGTGGAACCGCTACATAATCTAATACACAGCATGTTTCAGGCTGCAAAACAAAATGGTTACTTACCAGTAGGAGTAGTTTTACAGCTTAGAGTTTTCTGGATTCACATCCGACCCACCTCCCCTATAGTCAAGAATAGGAACAGGTGGGACAAGATATCACTGAAACCAAAGAACCATCATCTAAACTAAACCGAATTTAAGACATTCCCTACAGGAAAAAGGGGGGAAAAAGAATTTCGAAGATGGCTACCATGCACAAGAACCTCAGGGGCACCGTCTGACATCACACAAGGGATGGACCTAGCACCAAATGATGATTGATGTCCCAAACAGAAGGAAAACAAGCATTTGCAATTCAATCGTCTCTCCTTTGGGACTGTATAAGTATTTAGTGATGCAGAATATTATTGAACATTAGTGCAAGGTAGATCTCCGTGTCTATGTGTTCATCAAATACCTTGAACTCTCTAAATGTGCCCTAAAAGCACATTTCATGAAAACAGATAACACTGCTTGTCAGTTTAACTAAATTTACCCCAACCCTTCTCCATTTTGGGAATTAGCTGAAGACACATCAGACTGTATCCTTGCTTCTGACCCTATATAGTTATCACCTACCTTTTGGCTACGTTTGTGCTTTACAAATACCTGATCCATACACACCCTTAACATATTACCCTCTATATCGTTCGTCCTTTAATTTAAAGCGATCTGATACTCCCACGGGTCATGTTTGCGCTATAGAAAACTAAAGATGACAAGAATGCGAGTGCTAACCATGAGCACAAGAAATAACTGGTGTGTAAATATACGAGACCCATCGTGTGCAGTAATTTAGTTTTTCCATTCTCTTTCACCCTTCTGCCAAGTGTCCTCATAAAACGATCACTGCCATCCTCGCTTCTTAGCTAACAGTGGTAAAATCTGTAAATTCAAACCTATCCTACCCAAGATGTTCCCTTCAAACCCAAGACTGGTTAAAGGTTTCACTTATGGGATAGCTGTAATTCATTTTACGCGAGTGTTACAACCTATTGAAACAGATGGTATTTAACCAATCTCTCATTCGCGCGTCGACCCCTCAAAATTGAATTCCTAAAACTTTGCCTGCAATTTGCTGCAACTGAATGATATACAGGTCCGTTGGACTGAAGACATAGCTGACCTTCAATGTCTCGAAAGTGGTTGCTACCAGCAGGAACTTCTCGTGCGTACTCTGGTCGGTATCTCTGGGCTGACTGCAGTAGCGATCTGGGTCGTAATGTTGTGGCGGTAGGCACGAGCGATCTCCTGCTTACTGGCCGTACGCCCCATGCCGTGCACCTCATAGCAGTTGGAAATGGACGGGACAGGATGGGAGCCCGGCGTGCCGGTGTTCAAAAAAGGTAAGAGACATAGAACGGGGACTAGGGGCTACCAGTTTCAGTGCAGTCTCTGAATAGTAAGATGGCCATGTTGCAACCTCTGCAGTTCAAATATAGCGGTAGGAGGCTTTCATTGCTGGTTCAATTATTCGAAATAATTTAAATTAGATACACTCTGTACGACTTCAAATATCTTTGGTACGTGAAAAGATACTGATATAGTAAAAAGTTATTAAACGTTTGGACAATATTGGGAATATTTTTATTGAAAATAATTTTGCTAGCAAGTGCATACATATATGCATAAAAAGCACCGAATAAAATAGGAGGATTGATCTATAATTTTTAGATGTCTAAATGCATTATAAAGAAAAGCGGCCTCGATTGTCCCGGCGGCTTAGAGAATAAAAGTGTGCGTGGCGCACTGAATCTAAGCAGAGCATGTTGTGCCGGCAGGAAGAGAAACTCAATCAAGAAAATAGTGCTTACAAGACTAAATGGCAGATATTGTGTAACAACTGAAGTAAAGGGGCCAGTAGCCATGGGAGGTGTTACAAATGAAGACAAGGTGGTACTAAGGAGGGACTAACAAGCCTATTAATCAAAAGCCTGCATTTACGAAGGACAAGGCACAAGCCAATGACAAATATGGGCGGAGAGTGGGCGTGACTTTTCTTCCATACTCCACTACAGTAGCTCGCCAGAGCAGCGCATGTCCGCTGACTCAGGCTCAACCTAAAAAACCAACAAAGACTATTTTGGACACAACCACTAGATAGCGGAATAATGCACAGCAAGTAAATCCAGAAAACTCTTCAAGCTGCAACACTACTCCTACTGGTAAGTAACCATTTCGTTACTCCTAATACAAGCCTCTTTCTTGTTCCTACACCAGACCCTCTTGTCCCCTGCCATTAGTCAGAAAGTTACAGTGATGGGCCTTCATCAGGGATCTGGTGAGGGTGATAAAGTCTTCGGATGCAAGGGGAGTGGCTGCCTTTGTGTGCATGGGTGCATGGGTGGCACCAGTGGAACCGCCTCTGAACAGCTTGAGAACAGATTTCAGTTCCACTATGAAGTGCAGTGTAGGGTACCTAGCAGTGATGGGGAATAAAAAAGTGCCATAGACAGGATGTAGAGTTGAAACTTGAATGATAACGTCTCCTGAATAAAAAGCCCCCTATCAATTCTAGTTTTTTTTAATGACACAACTGCTGTCTTCGACTCTGTAAACCATGTCCATGCGCTTGCTTTGCTTGCGAACTTCACTTATAATCTAGTTTATATTGTTTAGCAGTGTATCAGTCACTTGAAATGTCTGGAAATTGAGGGGCCTAGGAAGGGGGTGTCATTAACCAACGGAATTGCTGGGGTAGTGACCTCCGATAGGTGACACTCTCACTGCACATTGAGAATGTGAAAAATATTCCTGGGGTCCCAGCTAGAGAGCTTCGGTGTTTCAAACACCCAGATTGTGCTCCGGAACTAAAGTTATTTTACTTATTCATTGACTTGTATTGAGAAATCCTTTTAAGGCCAGAAAACAGATTGTTATGCACTCTAGCTTTGTACACATTGTGTTTACCGTTGGAGTACTCATCACCAAGTCTTACATCTGCGTGTTTTTCCACAGAGCGCATGATAATGACGTCAAAGAAGCAAGCAAATTGAAGTCTGAGCCAACTGTATCTCAACATCCATCAATGGTTGTCCAAGCACACCCTCAAACAGCCGCACCACTCCTTTTCCAGCAGTCCTGTTACCAGCCTCTGCCGCACACAGCAATGCCACTCTCCCAGTTCCAGTCACCAGTGCAGGATCTTTGCTCGGCCTACCGGGATTCGCTACAGGCCCATCGACCTCCCAGCATGCTCGCCGGTAGTCACTGTGCCTCACTACATTCATTCTCTACGCTACAGACTGGCCTGCAACCTACTGTACGAACACTGCCAATCCAAGGACCCATTGCCATGCAAGTGGCGATCACAACCGAACCCAGACACTGCATTTCTATGACCTACAGAAGTGGCTTTCTCAGTGGCCACTCGTACGCCACAGGATGCTTTAACAGATGACATTTGAGGCACTGGAAAACATTTTTGTTGCTGGGAGATGGCAACTCTAAGCTTATCCTCGGAAAGTGAGGCTAACATTTTCCACTTGACTCGTATGTGAAATCTTTTCCATGGGACTTCTCTTGTTTTTACCTATTTTTGTTTACCACAAGTATTAAGATATTGCCTTAAAGCTGAGATTTTGTAAGATATGTTAAGAAACGCAATAACACATACCTCATTTTTGTATTTTGTTAAGCTGTGCTTTTCTCATTCAGGCGCTCTTAGACGGCTAAGGCGAACTGCATGAAAAATGTTGATGACTGACCTCACAAATAGACTGGTCGGTCCTGAAAAAAGCGATGTTGGAACAGTCTCTTTTGAAGAGTCGTGCTTGTTGTTGCAGGCTTGTGTAGAGAGGATTCTGGTTTCAGTGCTTCCCACAGAATCTAGGTAGCGGGCTCCAGTACCCTCTACTGAGGTGAGATGCATATTACAGGAAGAGTTGGTAGAGAACTTCCGGTTCAATGTGTCTCCCAAATAAATACAGGGTGATTCCAACCGCCATAGAGCTCTGGCAACTACTTTTTTGGAAGGTATATGATTGGAGAAACACTGGAGTCTGTTTATTACCTTTTGATTGGAGGCAAGTTCCTAATTCTAGCACCAGGACGATGGCTACCACCTCTCCAAGGGTGACCAGTCCTTACAGCAGAGACGTCTGGTAGTGACCGACAAAAACATAATTGGCACTCCCATCCTGAGATATTGACACATTCGTCAATCAAGCAGGTACCTCTGTCCATCCACCCTACTTAGGAGTGTATCACTTTTATTACTGTAGCTGTATCATAGTAGCCCCCAATATAGGAGGGTGAGAGGTGCAGTATTTAATTTGTTATTATACCCTCCCAGAATAGGCGACATCTTCCAAAGCTTCAAAAGGGAATTTACTACTTTATGAAGAAAAGCATCTTTTGGTCATTTCAGGCGACCAATAAAGCAATTCTGTTTGCCTTAAAAATCCATATACATAGGTTTGTTATTTGGTTATTTCTTTATAAGATGTTGCCTTTAGTTGGGAGATTAGTTTGTATTTTTATTTTATTAGCTGCTGCCTTAAATGGACTGATAATGAGCAAGAGTCAAAGGACTTTCGATAGGAGCTTATATCAGGGATTCACAGAATAATACTTGAACAAATGTTGCTGTTTTTATTTATGAATTAAAACAGTTTCTCTTCTGTGCTCAGATAACGTTTTGGAGGCTTTAAATAGTCTTGTGGCTTGTAGTTCAAGCAAATAATTTAAAATGTTTTAGTGTTTAATTGTCCTGATTTTATGTGTTGTTTGCTAACTACCTACTTCAATTTTAAGTGTGACGTTAAGTCTGTTTTGTACAATCAACACACTACTGCTGCCACTGTCTGTGATGTTCTGTCTGGGCCATTGTATGTTGACATTTCAGATTTTGCATGCTTCCTGGTCGACCTGGCATGCCAAATACCTAGGGCGACAGCTCTTTCTGCACATCATTGACCGATCCCATGATGTTGGCCATGGGCACAATACAGGAGGCTGGCCTTGGGAACAGTATAGAAACCTGGCCTTGCCTCGGAGCAGTAGGGTGTTCTTGTTTTAGCTTGGACACAATTTCTTTTGAAGCTGAAAGACCTACGGCACGGACCGCAAGGTACTGCAGTTCATAAGGTGTCTTCTCTGCTGTGGTAGGCGCAGGTCAATATGTCTTACTGTCCAGGCTAAGTATCCCCTCACCTGCTCATGTTGCGGCCTCAGAGCACACTCTGCACGGATTATCTCAAAGTTTCCTAAATGACTGTGCTTCCAAAGGTTTTTAGGATGGTGCTTACCATCTAACATTATTTTCACACCACAGAAGTGGTCTTTATTGCAAAGAGCGGGCATTTCTCTAGTGCCACATTCATTTGGGTCACTTGTCCACATGGTCCTTTGGGACCTGACCAGCAATTGCATCTCATTCTTCTCTAAATGTATTTACGTAGATTGTTTTCTCAGGATGTCTCCCGATCGATCAAATGTGCAATATGACCATAACATAACTTGGAGTGTGCAGCTCCTACTCTTCATTGAAAGTATGATGTGAACTCAACAAAAACCGCCCTGTCGCCCACACTGCTGAACGTATGTATTTTATGTACAGCGAATCAAGTTTGTATGTTTTTATAGAAACCGTAGCACACTGAAATCTCTTCAGAGGGGTTTGCAAACTTGAACTTGCAGTAACTGTTAAAATTCCTCCAATGTTGCATATTGCAACCATTACTTTGAGTACCATTTGACATTTGTCAAAGTTTTCAGCATGTACAGCAGAGAATAGGAACTACTAAGGGAAATACACAGCTTTGTGAGCAAAGTTTAGAGACCCTTTCTTTGCTTAAAACACGTAAGTTTAGCAATTAGTGGAGTAGTTTTTTTTTCTCTAAACTATCTTTTTTGTATTTATGCAAAATGTATTGCTACTTTCTCTTATACACCCCATTTCGACTGTGTGTCTTTACCAAATGATCAGCAGTGAGAACGTTTTGATGTGTGTGACCCTCCCGAGTGTTGCTACTATGTAACGGGTACCCTGGTTCACTGCAGAGTCCAGCTGGATGTCTGGTACCCAAGTAAACATGTTGTGGGAATCACTGTTAGTCTTGTTCCCCGTTGCCAGAAATCTTTCTTACCAATAAAACCATTTTATACAACTGCTCTCGTTTCAACTTTGTTTGCGTTTGTATATGAAAGTGTAGTTTCTTGTAACTTGGATGCCAAATCCTAGAGGTTTAAATAGTTTAGTTGGTCCTTGTAAATTCAAAAGCAATCTGTAAGTTCCCTTTGGGGAGGGTTGCTCTGATGGCACCCACTTCAATGCCAGTGTTATTTACTGTATAGATTCAAGGAGGATCCTTGTTCTGTTTCAACCCTTTTTCGACAAAGCCACATTTTCGACCCCAGCCTTGAAAGAAAGAGTGGAATGGAGTAACTCTAGCCTACTGCTGATCCATCTACAACGTTCTTAAGGTTATCAATGCCTTTCTGCCTCCAAACGACCCGTAGTAGAACAGTGTTGCTGTTGAAAATTTGCCTAAATGTGCCTAAAGTGTGCTATCGTGTGCACCATCTGTACGAGTTTGGTCTAGTTAGAAGACAAGTTGTGTGGGGTACAGACTTGCTTGAAGATACCAATAATACTTGCTCTCCCATTCTGATAACACTGATGTCCATATTTTTTTAGTACTACTTCCCGGCAATCCTAAAATATACTGAACACCTACGTGCCTGCAAGCTGTACCAGTACAAGCGATAGTTCGTGGGACTCCCCGAAAAAGCCTTCCCCCAAATTGATAGTTATCAACTTAGAAACCAGGTTACTTTTCACACCCCCATTGCAAGAACACACATCCTGTTTTACCCTGCTGCTGAGTTAAACTTAAATTTCTAATCCCACAAACTGTTAAAGCCCTAGCCCCCCTCTCACCTTGCTGCATTCCTCACCCACTACACCCCAGCTTGATCACTGCAATCTACTAACCATCACCTCTTAACAGTGCCTAATGTTTCCTGTGCCTAGTCAAGCTTTTGCTAATTCTACCCACTTGGCCCTGTCCACTGGAATGCCTTCTACTTTAAATCTCGGGGGTATTCCCTCCTTACTCTCCTTCAAGACCAACTGAAAACACCGTAAAAGCCTTTGTAATCAGAAATACCATCAGTATAATCTAGTGCATATTTGTGCTAACCGGCAGAAAAAATGATGGTTCTATGCACAGAGATTGTTATATAGCATAGTCATTTCACAGTCCTTATATAAAGTTCAATGGCAGGTCCTCATATGGACGTACTTCAAATCATTCCAGTGGTAGAGATTCTTTCGATCTTCTGGATTCTGTTGTCCGTGCATCCTGTGGGGCTTTTAGAGTATGTTTAGCAGGCTAAAGTTATGTCTGCATGGTGCGGACCATGGGCTCTTACTTATTCTCCATAAAAAGAAGTATCTAATTCAGTCTTATCTCCTGATGCTTAAAACTCCTGCTGGTTACCTCTTCAAAATCCAATTAGCAATCGTGTGTAGTATATAATGAATGTGGCCATTTGCCATATGTCTAGTTCCCTACTACAGCTGCTCTACTGGTGGAACCTCACATGGACCATACACCCTCCAGGGTTCTGGGCTTCTGCAAGCTAGCACCTTGCCAGAAAATGTGATTGCCAAGGAGACTCAGATTTTGTTTTCTAGGTCCATCCACTCCCACACCCTGCCACCACTGCCATGCACTGGTGTCACAGTAACATACTGGAGTATGACCATTAAATTCCTCGCTACTGTAATTCAGTTCACTGCCATAGGGCACCAAATTCTGTTACAGATGTTAAATAGTTCCTCCCCTCCAGGCCAGAAAAATTACACGAGATGCCAAAGATACTATATTTTCATAAACTTTAATTTTTCATATGGTGCGTTAAAAACATTATAAAAATGCTGCCAGACTTCGAAAAAGTCTATCTGTTAGTTTAAGAATGTGTTCAGGTTCTCTCCTTATGCCACCTTCTTGCTGGTCCTTTTGAAGGTCACACCTCCAGCCACTGATGTCTGCAATAAACCAAGCCAGAAGCATATTAGTGACCAAGTATTGCTCTCCCACTGCTGAAAATCAACGGCACACTTCATGAGATTCCATTCTTCCTCTATCCAAGTGCTTCAAATGGAAAAATCGAAGTGTGGGTATTCTGTACTAGAGTACCTGCATGTTTCTGAGAAGTGCCGGTACTCTCCAATTAAAAGTACAGCAGTTCTCTTGAAAAGTGCCAGTACTCTGCCTCTCAAAATAAAAAAGTGCAGGTACTCCGTACCGGACAGTACCGGCCCATTTAAAGCAGTGCTCTCATTCACTTAGTTGTTGAAAAAAGTCATTCATCCACCCAATATAATTTTTGCAAAGTAACTAAGTGTACCCCCAAGACAATAAATCTCAAATGTTCCCAGAAACAATCACCGTCCCACTGCTGAGCTAAATTAAATGCACCATGTCATGACAACTCCCCCCACGCCCCTTTATTGTGTCAAGGAGCCACTCCTTCACCTGAAGGGATTTTCAAAAAGTTACCAAGTGTTGCCCCAAAACCTTAAACTTCAAAACTTGCCTCCACTAGTTTTCCTCCTACAATTTCAGATGTGTGATGGTATTTCGGGAAGTCCACAACCAGCTTTCCCCCTTCCTGCCTTACAGTTGCCTGCAAGAAGAAGATACAATATTGAATTATAGTTGATTGAAAATGCAAGAGAGGCTTCTTGTGTAGTGTCACAATAGGGTTTCTTGTCCCACTTCTGTGAGCATCTCAGAGGTAGATCAAGCAAAGCGTTCTCCTCAAGCCCACTAGATAATGATTTACATGCACATGCTCTGCTTTTTCTCATGGTGTTTAATCTTTGTAATTAAAAATGCCATTTAAAGGGAAGGAAAAATATTCATTTCAGTAGTTTCTCTAAATTGACATTTGCCTGTCATTGGTAGATTGCATGCAGATCATTTCCTGACTAATTGAATGAGTATGGATATGCTTGATTATTGTGCTGTGTAGTTGCTATATATTCTCTGCCGTTTGTTTGCACACACCAATGCAACTGGGAGACTTAATCTGGAGTTTGCATCTTCCAGATACAGCAGCTTATTGTAGAAACTGTGAGGCGCGAGGGTTTGAATGGGAGCTGCTGGTGATTGCATGGGTAGTATAAACAACAAAACTCCTGTCGGTAATCCATTACATACAAGCCCAAAATGAATTAATGGTCAAACGAAGAACTGAACGACAGCAGCACAAGGAATCAGAAAACACAACCAGTGAGAAATATTTTCTTACCAAATGCATGTATTTTTAGCGCAGGTACATGAAGATATCTATGTACAACAGACTAAAGGTTGCTCCAAGTAGTTAGAACAGTGTAACAAAAGGGCTCATGCAGAGTGAATATGTGAAGTGTAAAGTGTACCCGTTAAATACAATACAATATAGAATGCAATGCTAGTGCAGCTGCCAGCTGTCTGCCCAAAACAAAATGAACAAATCCTCATCCAGAGGGGCATCTAGAAGTTTCTTGGAAGTCCACGGGTGACTATTGTTTTAGTGCAGTGAATTTATATCGTCGACATTTCGGCCCACATACTTGTGGCAGCTTGAAACCTTCCATGAGTTTCCTATGGAGGGTAGAAAGACGGCAAGCCTGCTCGTCTCAATCAGTTCAGAATCAATAAATGAAAACACCAGCCTAGACCGGAGCCCTTCAAACTAAGGAATGAAAACGAATGGGCCAATAGGCGATACTTTCGCTATTCCAAATTTTTAGGAGGAATGAGTGCTAGCCAAGGCGGTATGACGCTTCAAGTGTGAGCACACTTGTTACCCGAATCGTGAGGTTTACTGGGTCCCCCCATTAGAATGTAATGTTGGTTGCATGGGGGAAGTAGGGTTTGTATGTGAGGCAAAGGGGGCTTCATGTGAAGTGCAGGGAGATCAGATTGGAAACAGAATGGGATATGTGGGGCAGCGGCTGATTGAATGGAAGGTGCTGGGGATCGAACAGGAGGAACATCAAATGGAAAACACTGAGGATTCGATGACCGATACTTCGCAAATCCGAATTAAATGGTAGTACTCCTTTGAAAGGGCAAAGGTAATTATAGTCTTTGAGGGTTGTCTATTTTATACTGTCATATTTTTTTTCAGTTAGCCTGGAAAGTGGTGAAATTCCCTTACCTTGAATTTTTTACCAGCCATTGTCTCCATGTCTGATTCTTGTCCAATGGTGAATTTGTTGGTCATGGTCTGGCCAGGGTAGATTTGCGACCAGGTGAAGTCGTTGCCATTTTGCACAACCTCTGTGACAATTTTGAAATCCTTTCCCCTTGCGCTGACATCACTGGGAATACCTTAAACAATCAGAATGGAAGAAATTAAGGCTTTTAGGGAATGTGAGCTCATCCTCCATAGTGTACAAAAGCAGCCTTTTGTTTCAGTAAGTAACCCTGCACAGACCAGAGTGCTTTCATCTGGCACTCGCCTGGCCCTCTTTTACATGTTTTCTAGTTGGGTTGTCTTAATTGCCAGTATGATCAAGAACCCAGAATCTATGCTAGCCCTTTCCAGCTGAGCAAAACCCATGTTTCCTTCGTAATCACACCGTAGCCAATCATGCATGTGGTTTGTGCACAGTCCCGCACTCCTAAGTAAATAAAGAATGCATTTTCCGTACGTAATCATTGTCTGCAAACCATGCACATGCCCCTCTAGATCACTGCTTTTCAGCTAATGCAAACCTTTCTCCTCTGGTCCTTGACACCAATCAGGAAAGTGCTTGTTTGGCAGCTCTGTTTTTAGAATGCTTTCTTTACAGTCCCTTTAACACTTAGCTGTCACCCATGACACTCTACTGTGGACCCCAGTAGGTGATGTTGAGTTTGTCTAGTTATCTATGGCCCGATTTAGCTAGTAATCCCATGAGTTTCAATACCTGCATGTTATTAGATCATGGAAAACAGGCCCTCTGTCCAAAATGCAATACATTGCTCGCCTATTGACAAAGCCACGTATTGGTCAGTCGTCCACAATACCAAGCATTGCTCATCTATGCGCAATGTTGCACCTTTCCCAGGTTATCTACAATGTCACACGCTGCTCTTCTATCCACAATATTACTCCTTGCTTGTCCATCCTCCAGATTAGATGTTGCTCAACATCACACGTTGGTCCTTTTATCTTCTTCTAAGATTTATAACTTGGGTACATCTATGAACAAGTTCCCTACTGCTTATCTGTTCATATCATCATATCCATCCGCCTGCATGAGTATGGCGCATTGCTCTTCCTATCGCAGCTTGACACATTGCTCATTCCTTTGTGGTAGTAGACATTGCACGCTCTCTTCTAGGGTCACATACTGCTCATATTCATTTACCATGTCCCTTGACAAATACTACATTAAAATGTTACTTACCGATAAGGGTCATGAAGGCTTCATAGTTTTCCTGGCTCTCCACTTCGTATTTTCCAGTGAAACTCATGTTTCTGTCTGCAGAGGGTAGAGCGCAGTTCTGGAAGGTGATGGTGTGAATGGATACCCTCTCCTCAGGTGTGCAGCATTATAAACCCTGCGTACTTCATGACTCCGCCTCACGAGTCATCACACCATGATGACGCCTCTGAGTCAATAGCAGGGGTGTTATTGACCCTTGGCTGGAATTCCAGACGTTGTAAGCGAAACCTTCAATGAAGTCTGCTTACCTTGAAAAGCACTTTGCTTTTTATTTATTGACATGGGCGGTTCCCTGTCATGTTGCTACACTCTGTGCAGTAAAATCCAGGCAATTGTTTCCTCCATATTGCCAGTAACTAGGGAGTGCTTGAGTCCACCAACCTGACTTCTTTCAAGTCGAGTGACTAAAAGGGGCACCCATAGGAGGCACTGACAGTGAGACAAGTCCTTTTTGGTGGTGTGGGGTGGTGTCCTTACTGCCCATGGTGGCAGTGCCCCATTATGACACAGGACCTTCGAGTCTGCCCTGGAGATCCCATGGTATCTGCTGTAACCACCTTAAGCAGTCTCACCATTGTTGCTCTGTACCCTGGCACCTGCCACACTCTTCCTCAGTCCTTTCCCTAATTCCTCAGAATTAAGTGCACTCCACACCTGTTTAATTTGTTAAGGCTCCTTCAAACTGTTGATTACATCCCGTTAACCATACTAACTACCAACCTGGAGAACTTGACCCAGCCTCCTACTAGTCGCAGCTGGCCCGGTCTACACTGGCCCCCCACAGATGACACTGAGTGGCACAAACCCTGCCATGGGGCAGTTTGTAAAAAGATACTCGTCAGAACTTTCTTTAGTTTTTAAAAGACTCCAAACAATTTTTTAAATTCTAAACAATGTACCCTGTAGTGTACCTAATACTGCAAAGTCAGCATTGCCTCCGTGACAGCCATCTACTGCGAATGACCATTTCTGTCCAATCACAATCTACTCTTACATAGCAAAGTGCTAGTCCGTAGCTGCGATACTGCCAATAGAACTTTTTCACCCCTTAAAATATTTGAAAACAAGTCTTCGAATAGTCCGTATGAGACTCGGCTATCTTATTGTTTGCAGATCATTAGTTTGCTTTTAGTGTTTTAGCTGCCCTGACCCAAGACTTTTCAATGTTGCATGTCTCCACTAAGCTGATAGTCCTGCTGAATTGTGGCTTATTCTTTATCTGATACCCTAATATGGCAAAATTAGGACTTCCTAAATAGAAGTCCCCCACAGTGAGTCTCCTTAACATTTTGCAGTGCAGCATACAACTTTTTCTTGCTATGACCATGTTACCATTATGTCGCAAACCTCATACATTGGAAATACCTCTGAGTACAAACGTGTTGTGCTTGTTTGGGGTACTCCAAAGGGAAACCTGTCTGGGCCGGAACATTCGGGAGATTCTGTCCCACTTCACCCTCCCCTGGAAAATAATCCACATTGAATGGAGTTCCACCTTTTCACCCCACTCCCAGAAGAGATCTGTTATAGTATAATATACTAAATCCCACTTTTTCCCACCACAGTGTCCCTCTGCTAGGGGTGGGATCTATTATTTGTTGTTGTAGATCTCCCGTGCCCTTGTTAATGCAAGGTATGTCATAAAACACATAATATTTACAATTATTTTCAAACATCAATAGTCTTATGTAGTATTTGTGAATGTATTTTGAACCACAAATGGTAATTTTAGACTTACTTCCAGCAGGGTGTTAGTACACCTTAAAAAATCAAGACATTGGGAGAAGAAAGAAGCCCTGCAGTGGTCCACAGAAAATCTCTTAAAGTGATATCTCATCCCAAAAACAGTTACTCCAAGGGAGAAAACCTATTGCTTTCCCGGCAATGTTACCCAATTTCTATGAATCTTTTCTCCTCTTTTGAGGTGCTCACGGGTCAGACCTCAATCTCTGGTTACAGTACTTGTAACTGAAATTTGAACTACGAATAAACATAATTTCAGATCTAATTCTGGCAAGATGTAAAAATTAAACACATGGTGGAAAGGAGGAGGCACTGCAGTGATCACAGAAAATTGATTCCACATCCTAGCTCGCCCAATTCCAATGAGCGTTTCTCGAGCCAGATGCATAGTTTGCTAAAAATCTCACGAATTTTGTTACTAACCATAAAATGAAATGCACCTTTTTAGTTGTTCTGGGGAATTTTTGATGATCACAGGGATGCCTCACTTACTAGCAACTTGGCACCCTGCTCCCCAATGTGAAGGGTTTATGGTTTCAGCAAACAGTTTTTTGCCCAGCACACGATTGGGGGCTACATGCATAAACCCAAATCCTGTTCTAAAGAGAACTATAATTATCCTACCTTTCATGTCAGGCTGGTTTTACCATTCTACAATTTAGTTTAGACTTCTGCCACCAAATTTAATAATTACTTCTCATCTTGAAATTTATTGAAATGTATCTGGAAGCCAACTTGCTCATTGAGACCAACCATTACCCTTTCCAGCTTTGTTTTGGATCTTCCAGTGATGCGTCCCCTGCTTATTCATGAGTCTACTTCCATCCGTTGTTCACTAGAGGCCTTGACATGCATGTTACACTCAAAAAGTACATAATCTTAAATACAAAATAAATGTAAAATAGCCCATGCCACAGCTGGTTGTAGACAGCAGCATGGACAAATTATCAGTTATTCTCTGGAGGCAAATGTATCCTCTTAACACCAGTTTGAACTCTAAGACACCTTAGGCTTTTTTGCAAACTTTTCCACAATGGCAAGAGATTCTACTTTACTGAGACTTTCTTAAAAAAAAGGCCAAATGCAGTGCTTCATTTGAGCCGGTGGTGTCCGGTGCTCGTTACATGCACTTAATCGACAACACCGGCACGTATTACAGTCCTCCACATGGTGATGCTGTTTGACTAAATTTGAAATAACAGTGTAAACATTTGAATATATATTAAAAATGAGTAATACCTGCCACCCACGCAATTCTTATAGCTTTGGCGGTGCTGAAATAGTCTGAATTGTCATACTTGTTTGAATGTGATGGTTAGTAGTTATATAAGTCATATCATTGACCGCGCTGGCAGAAGCAATGGCTGGTGCAAGCTTCAGTGGCCTTCTGACGAGGGCCTTGCCACTTTTTTTCTTTTCACAAATTAAGTACTGGCTAAATGAATTATTTCAAATCTTGGATAAACTAAAGACCTGGAAGCAACACAAAGGTGATCTCCCTGAAAGTAATTCCCTTCTCATATTTTTCATCCACATGTTCGAAAAAACAAAAATCTCCTGAGATATTGATTAACAGTCTGCTTCTGTGACAGCTCATTCACTTCATCTGGCCAGTTAATCGAATAATTGTTCCTGATCTACCTTACTAGGCCTGTTTCGTTAGCAGAAAAGAGTTTTACCTAAGTCATCAAAAATGCTAAATTACTCAGGCACTCTCGTCAGCATTTGCCCATCAGCATCTTTTAGGATGTATGCTGTGCTACCAGGCATTGCCTTCTCATAAATAAATCATATAAGTCAGTTTGACCTCTGTATTTGTTTTCAACTCTCTTCACAAGAAGCATACATGAAAACCTATTAACGTATATAAAAAAATCACCTCTTTATGATCAAACATTGCAAAGAATTGTACTTAAACAACTGGATTTATAATCTAATAACAACCTAGATACAATGGAGCTCCGCACCCACTCACCCAATTGGTTGCATGTGATCTGCAGGCCTCCCAATCTTTAGAGACCTGAACCAGGACTGTGGCTGTGTCAGAAGGCTCATTCTTACATACTTTCCAGGAGCTTTCAATGATGTCCCCTCCGGGATCCACCAGGACAAACTGAGGGCAGTGGGAATTTCAGTTTGCTTGATTGAATGAGCAGTTTATGGTAACCCTGCCATTTTTCTTCATTCTCGAAAATCACGTGGAGTTCTGTATGGATTGAAACCACTCTTCATCTATTTTGTAGCAGATTTGCCCCCCACTTGTCAAGATTCTTTGCTCCACATGCTTTGCTTTGTATAATTACACTGACAATAGCCAACTTCCGTTCAACCTTAAACCAAGCACTCCTGCAACTTTGGAAAACTTCTCCAGCTGTCTATCGTCCACTGATAGTTGGATGGGACAAAACAACCTCAAGGTAAGTGTCAAAGCCTGATATTCTGGTAGGTGCAGCACAGCATGAGTTAACTGCTTTCCAAGGCAGATCTGACCCGAAACCTTGAGAAGTTGTCCTTCTGCAGACTCGCCGCTCATAATCAAGAGTTCTTCATGATTCTGAAATGATGATGGCCCTTCAAGTAGCTGATCTGAAATGAAATCACAATTTGTAGAGTGCTCTACTACCCTGCGGTGTCTAGGGGCTAAGTATTTCTGGCATGAGGGAAGGAGAGACCTAATGGAAATACCTAGGAAGAAAATAACATGCAAATGGATATAATATACCTGTCTAACAATACCTATTTATTAACGAGCCATGTCTTTAGGGCCTTGAGGGGCATAGAGTGCCGTAGTTTGGCTGTTCCCATGACAAAACCTCTACCACCCAGGTGAGTTTCTTGGCTTTGGGAATTATCAGGTTGGCCAAGGATGCAGAATATAACCAAGAATTGTTAAATTTACCTGCATCTTCCCCAAAAAATGTCCCCATTTTATGGTTTCCAGGCTCCTCTGAACTTGGAGAGATGGCTTTCTGACCGTGCATCGTCTTCTATAGGTATATTTCTCAATACATGCTCTGTTATTGACGCAAGAACTCGCACTCCTTTCCATTTTGCACGTTGGCCAAAGAAGTCCTGTATCACCCGCTTTTGTCACTCTGTTTTATTTCATGTATTTATTATTTCGAAAACGTGTAAGGCTGCATCATGGTGCTAAGAGCAACTAGTAACCAACAGAGCGACTAAGTTGTGATTAATAACAAACACTCTGGGCTGTGAGTCAATTAGAGAAAGGCCCTGAGGTCCTTAGAAATGACTGGTGATTCTGGAGCCTGCGAAAATCAGATCATTCTACAACTTTGGACCTAGATGTCTTGGACACCATCCTCTCATGTGCATTAGTTGTCCCATGTAGGTTCAGAAAGCACCTGTATAACTCACAATAAATATAATGCCCAGGTAGTGGTATTTCTTTTTAAAACAAATGATTCCATTCATAATTTGTGACTTATGGAAGTTCCATTGTGTGGTTAATCGTGTTAAATAAGTTTCTGCCATCCTCTGTATCTTTCTTATCCTTCGGGATGTATGGATGTGTTTATAGCAGGGGTACCATTCAAATGAGAGAGGTTAATTTTAGCCATAGCACCCAGTGAAGGTTTTGTGTGAGCCTGAGGTTGAAGTTCAGTGTTGCTCATTCTTGAAGAAGGGAATTGTACATGATGTGCTTATCTGGCCACAAGCTCTGACACTGGCTGTGCTGTACAGTGGTCGCTCTCTAATCTTCACTCCAAGCGTAGACTAAGGAGGCGCTGTTACAGAATATGGCCACCAGGGTCAGAGGCTCTTACGGTTGTGGTTGGCACAAAGGGAGGTGGTACCAGGAGTAGAGCCAAGCTGGAGGACTCATCTGTCCTGGATGGATGGCGCTTGTTTGGTGGATGAGGGGGGGCCCGCATGTATAGGGTCAGTCCCACCAAGGTGGTTAATGGTGTGGCTGTTGCTGGTAGGAAGGTTCACAGGCCCTCATGCAAGGTTGACACCATCAATGCATGGGATCTGTATGGTGGCTGCTGATACACAGGCGCACAAGCATTCCATGGGGGGAACCACCTTTACAACAAGGTTTTTACCTCGTTGTACCTTTACCACACATTTTTTAGCACCCATATTTTTACGGCGAATATGCATTTACAAAGCATGCCAATACCACACTTTTAAGGTAGGTTGGGGGGTCCCCCCCCACAATATGCATTGTTTTTAAATCTAAAAACAATGTGTGGTATTGGCATGCATTGTAAATGTATATTCGCAGTAAAACATGCGTGCTAGAAATGTGTGGCAAAGGCATACAATGTATTTACCGTCGTACAACCTTCCCTGGTTGATCAGCAGTGGCGTACTCCAGATACTATTCATGACTGAACAAGTCACTGGGGAAAAAAAGTCTTGATCAGCTGACGCTTGCTAACCGTCTGCCCTTCTGGTGCTCTCACCCTTTCCATACGATATTGGGCAACTGGGAGGTGCAATCTTCGTCAGTTTGGGCAGTGATCATGCCTCTAGTCTCTGGTGCTTCATAGCGGGTCACTGGATGGCAGAATTCAGACTATAACTGAAATAAGGCCGGTTCCGTCCTCTGACCAGCAGTCTACCTCTCTCTTTCCTCAAGTCGCTGCAGCACCAGTCTTTTCTTCCACTATGGAGAATCGACATCCAAAGTATCTTCTCTCTGGTAGCGGCCTTTCTCTGCCTAGATATACAGAGCTCTTCTGGGTCAAGATGGGAACACTGGGTAAGCAAGTGGCAGCGGCCATTGGCAGTCCAAGGCCAACTGAGAACTCCAATTTAAAGCTGTGCCAAGCTTCACCAGGAGCCGCTCGTTGGAAAGAGCATCTTTCTGTAGGTGGTGTAGAGGTCCAGCGCAATCAGCTGCTAAAGGGACTCCCTTTGGCCCCCTTGGGGATTGCAGGTGCCCATAATGACTACTTCAGTGGTAGATTGAAGCCAGACAGTCCTTGGGCAAACCAAGCGCTTTTTATGGCCTTTGCTTCTCTAACAGCTCAGGATAGAGACAGCCCACGCTGGTGTGGCTGTATGTCCAGGTGTTGCACACATCAGGCCGCAGGCTTACCTGCTTGCACTGGCTTGGTCGGCACAAAGATCCCTTCCTGCTCAGGGTTAGGTCATGTAAAATGGTCATATGCACTTATCTTACAAGAATATCTGCAGGAAGAGGGTAAAAGAGCAGTGGAGGGGTACAGGCAGGAGTGGGCGTCAGCAGCTCGGACCACCTATGAAGCACTTTAAAAGTACTAGTAAAAGTCTAGCTCTGCTGGTGAACAGCACAACAGTGTAGCACCCTGTAGGACACGTAGTGCATGAGTCTCCTGCACAGGAAAACATGCTGGTCAGTCAGATGAGAAAAGGAGGAGCAGGGCGGCTGCCGTGTCAGGAGCTTTCAACCCAGTAGCCTTCGTGGGTGTGTGTGGGTAAAGAGATCATGCTTGCTAGCTGGTTCTGGATTGAGTGTATTGTGTGGGCTGATTGCGTACCGTACTGTGTGCCTACAGCAGTTGCACTAAATCGTGTCTGTGCAGGATAGTCGGTGTCTTTTTTAGCAGTGCTGTGATTTTGACTCTCAAGAGTGTACAGTGTTTGTGAGTGAGAGATTACGGTTGTCAACTGACGCTACTTGTGCAGTATAATTGTGTATGTGAGGTGCTTTTTTGTATTCAATGTTTGAACAGTTGTGTGTGTGTGTGTCTCTCACAGCAGGCACTTTATTGAGCTTGTGCTGGGATAACATGTCTGAGGTGAATCTTTGAAGTCCTGCTAGTTTGGGTACAATGAGGTAGTGTGATGGGTGCACTGCCTCTGTGTGTGTTTGTCAAGGGATCGTGGTTATCAGCTGACATTGCATTGTGCTTGTGGTGGGACAAAGTGTGACTGTATGAAACTTGTGTGAGATGAGTGCGCACGAAGTTGGTGTGATGGTTTGTGCGTGTGTCCAAAGATCCTGCGCCGGGTGTGTGGTGGGGTCGTGTCTGTGTGAGGCGAGGTTTATCTCTGAACGTGCAGAGGGCGCCCAGTGTGTCGCCACACAAGCATGGCCCAATGAGGTAAATGAACCCGTCTTCGAGTCTGCCCAAGGCCGATGGGCTCAGCTCCAACCCTTGATCTTTGATGAAATCAGAGATAAGAAACAGCACTGCTGTCCCAAGGCCTGCGAGAGATAAATGGGTCTGACACTTCCCGCCGATTCATTACAAGATAAGCAGTAACTGACAGAAAATGAACTGCCACTGCATGTGTGCCAGGCGCCTCCAAGCTGCATCTGGGCAGGGCGTCAGCAGAGAGGTACTCCTGTTTTTGTGAGCATTTACGTGTGTCTTCAGCCCGGGGTCAAATATGCAATTCACAGGAAATAGATCACCACCGAACTGTACATCAGTGTACATAACACTCAGGGGAGTAGCTTTAGAGGGGTGTTTGGGCGGGGCAACCCCCAAAAGAATCCATTCTTGGATTGGTAAATTGGGCCTGCTATTTATGTGTTGCTATTGCTTGTCGTCCTGATTTCACAAAAAGGTATTATCTTGTTCAGTTATTGGATCGGGACATAAATATATAGTGACCGGTTTACCAAAAAATTAGAAAATCTGCACCCATTGAAGGACTCCTTGAATGAATGCAAATTTGCTACTTTTTAAAATTCAATTAATCAAACGGGACTTGTAAAGCACAGTTAATCACCCGTAAGGGTGTCCAAGTGCTGCAAACCCTGCGGCAGAGGGGAGGTTCAGATGAACAGCCAAGTCTCGAGTTCTTTCCTGAATTCCAGCAGAGATGATGAGGTTCGAAGGTGAAGGGGGAAGACTTGGCACAAACATTGCCAGTAATAGGCTTGGAACGCTGCACCAGTCTCTGGGTTCCAGGCATACTACTAGCAATCAAACACCCAAATGCAATGGTAAAGAAGGTTTGCAAATAGTCTAACCACTGGCAATCCTTAAGGGTAGCATTCCAAATCATTGTTTTTCGCCCATTGTGTCAATCTAGACAAAGAGCCTGATTTGGGGTTTGGTGGAAGGAGTAAAGGCAGACAGGGTGGCAAAGGACTTTACAACTCCCTCTCTGGTTTTACTCTGCCCACCATATTTAGAGATGTTTGCTGGCCTCGCAGACATCTTTTTTTCATTGGCAGGAACCATGGTGATTCTTTTTAATGTAAGCGTGACAGACAGCTCCATCAAACATGACTTTCAATTGTCAAAAGTTTCTAAGGTTTTGTTATTTTTCAAAACAAACTCCCAAAGTGAGAGATTGTTTTGAAAAAATAAAAAAAAAGAATGATCTGTACATCACGGGAGTTTTCACCCAGGGTGTGAGAAATTTTTTTCTTTTCTTATGGAAAAACCTAGTGGTGACAGATGGAAAAAAAATCAGACTGTCGCACAATAGGGCAGATGGTCAAATGGCTTTCTTTCTAATCCACCTACTCTGTCGTGCCGTTGGATGAAGTTTTACACCAACAGAAGAAATTTTACTCTATTGTTTAACTTGGCCTGCCGGACTCAAAATCAGGCGTGTGGATCTTGAGCAGCATTGAGTCACTGTTGCAATGGAGTACCTTCCTTTCGACCAAACTCTAAATCGGCCACAGCCTAGTTAGTGTAAATCCGTACTGACCCTGACCCTCATGGGAACAGTCCATCTTGAACCTTGGTGGTCTACCCCACTCGCCTTGTAGCCTACTACTTTTTTAGGTGAGAAATTTGAGATTCACATTCCTGAATTTCACTGACTACGCTACGCTTCAATTACCCTGTAAAATAAACTATACTACAATATATGACAGTGACATAGTATACAGTAACGCAAAGTCCTCATCAAATCTTTCAATGTAATTCAATACAAATATGTACACCAGTGATTCACAAACGTTTTAGAACCACAACCCACTTTATAGACCTCAAACTTTGTTGAACCACCTAGCTTTAATAAATATGAGACTTTTTGTAATGCGACTAAAGCTGCGTGGGGTAGCGCACTGTCATTTACAGACAGCACATTTTCCGTTGACATGGCCACCAAATTTGCACAGACGTACTGATTAAACTATATGCACACAAATGATAATCAGTGAAAATCCGGTTTCAGTTCATATTTATAATTTGTGTATCACCAAGTAAAGTGTCTTCCTTGGTTTTGATCCCATTAAAATCTTTGTTTCCCTCACACTTGAGAACTACAAAAAATGTGCTTCATTGTTGACTTCTCAACTGCTGAATATGTACAGTTCATTTACAGGTATTTACATGTTCTTGTGTGCTACAAATATGACATCCTACAATAACCAGATCATCCTCAAGATCGAAAACCTGACTGACTTACACTTCTCTGGCGTAGACTATTGCCTCGAATGAAGACATGGACAAATAGATGCAACTGAACATCTCAAAAGCTGTAGGAGCTACTAGAGTTATCACCCTATGATCATCTGTCAGCAGTAACGTGGACCACTTCCGAAGACATCGGATGAAGCATGAAACCTGGAGCTGATCATGGACTCCGATTTATCACAAGTGCAAATTAATCAAGTTAGTGGACGTGTTTTCCTCGGTTATCCCCATCATCTAGGATTCCTTCAGCTGTAGATTATCACATAATAAGACAGAAACTTGGGTTGTGATGCAGTTATAATAAGTATTGGTAAAGCCAATGAGTCTGACCTTTTTAGGTCTTGATTGACGGAGCAACTGTTTTCTGGCCCTATGTGATCAACACAAAAAGAGCTTAAAGAAGCACCACTGAGAGAGGGGCATTGGCTCAGCTCACATGTTGCTTTTCCTTCATACAGGATTTGATTGTGCAGATAGTTGTGTGCTTCTGCTGGAACAAGAGGGCTTGTTTTCACTTATTAGTAGGCTAAAGTTGATTATGGTGACCAGCCTAATGATCAAGGCTATTGGTCTTAATGCTTTCTTTGTAAAATTACGTTGGATATCGTATATTAACATATACATATATATAAAGGCACTCCAAAGCACTGACAATATCAAAGAGTGGAAAAGAAGGGGGTGACAAAGAGGTGCAGGGAAGAGCACAGTAAAGTTCAATGGTCTCTGATGTGTATCTGGAGAGGAACAGGTTTTAAAAGTCTCATGTTGGCGTCTGGTTAGTGGGTTTAGCACTGGAATCCAAAACAGATGGCACCTAGCCACAGAAAATGTTTTGCCCATGTACAGTGTCTTGCAGTCATGCGTTGTTCTTTTGGGAGCCAGCATACATTTTTTTGGGCCTGAGAGTTGTGGCCAGTTCTCTTTAAGTCGAAGATGAGGTGGGCGCCACAGTTTGGAGCACATTGTACATTGCTCAACATTTCAGCAGGCAGCCCACATTGTGTCCAACTGTAATTATCAAGTCAGGCAAGATGGATGAAAAAAACTTGTGATCCATTTCGGTGCTGGCAGATAAGAGAGGCGGCCTCAAAGTAGCCCATGGTGGTAAACCTGAAGTAATCTTCAGCTGCAAGTGGAGACACTCTCCACTTGCAGCTGAAGATTACTTCCTGATTGTACACTTGGGGTGAGGATGCAAACCCCATAGAGGCGATCATTCCAAAAGTAGAGCCTGGATTTGCAGGACCAGCTTCTTGGAAATTTTTAGACATTGGCAATGACCGTGCACTCAGCCCTGGTTATGCAGTAGATGCCCATAACGGTCTCCTGCAGTTTGAAAGGAAGCTGATTGTCTGCTGCATACATGCCAAAGCCAACCTCATAACTCAGAGGAGCTTCAAGGCTGATGCTTGTGACTCACCACAGGCAGTGATGCTGGTTCCAATTTCACTAGGTGGATTTTTACTGGAGAGAAGGGAGGCACAGAACCGGACTTTAGCATGGGTGACCTGGACCCAGGCCGCCAATTTTCTGAGGGGAGCATGAGCTGCATGCATAAGGTCATGCCAACATCAGCGCCCTTCTCTTCTTGCTCAGCCTTGTCCCTGCCTGTTTGTTTCGGTCTAATTTCCCAGTTCAAAAAGTGGTTCTAGTCCTTCATTATCACAGGAGGGTGGTGTGTTTTTAGGTCTCGCCTGAGCCAATGTGCTTTGCGCATTGCTCCGGCGAGATTATAGTAAGCGGAAAAGAAAAGTCTACCAAAACGGCTGCGGATCGCATACAGTTCATGTGATCTATGCGCATACATACCATCGCCAGCCACATAACACACCACCATTTGTCTGTGCCTCGGCATCAGACTTTAAAGGCTGCCGCTCCCGCGCCCCCCACATCAGACTTCAAAGGAATGCGCTCCCGCTCCCCCGCCACAGCAATACGGAGAGCTTGTTTCTGGACGAAAGAGAAAGCCTAACGTGCTTTTTTACAGTAGCCTTGCTCCTCAAATGCTGTTGCTGTTGTTAGAGCCCAGAAACTAAAATTCTTTATAAATGATGACACAATCCACTATCACACTTACCAATCAATACCAGGCCCATAAACATAGTGAGTGAGGTGAATGGACACTATATGTTTGTTTAAGACATACATAATAAACAAGACATGTTGTATAACTTTTAGCAATTAACTATCTACAATAAACAAGACCAGCTTGTCATTTTAAAAAGTTTATTAAAACATATTTAAGAAAACTTAGGTTTGGAACTTTATTAAGCAAGCATTAGAAAAAGTCATATAAGTTTTATTCAGCATTTTATAAAGAGAGCTTATTTCAAGAAAACATTATTAATTAGCAGAAATAAGTGAAAAGGAAGAGCATTTCCAAAACCTAACTATCTCTCTGACGCTACCCTCATCGTCTGAAAACAAAGTTTTTTAAAAGTTACATTTCTTACGTGTAATCATCGGACAGCAGAACACGTCCTTCTGGAATCAAGAGCGTAAGCCAAAAGTTTGCAGCGAACGCCTATTCTTATACTCTAAAATAAGCTGAGCTAACTATTTTTCACATTCCAACAGCTGAATTCTGGCTCTCCATTGGCTGAATCACCTCACGCCACAGTAAACTGTGACATCTTCCACCACGAGACCAGGCTTTACACAAAGTCATTGTCCATGCACAGAATTCTGGCAACAGTTCCTTAGTCCGCTACAATTTGTAGCAAAAATGTTCAAGCAGTATGAAATCTTGTCACGTCTCTTCCTTTTAGCCTTGAGCCAGACCGTTCTGAGCTTTGTGGCACATCCAAACCCACTCCACAGAGTCGACTTTAGCAGTCCATTTTCTAGTGTTTTCAAAATAGAAGTTTATCAACCACTTCAAAATATGGGTTTCTCATGTGGCTTTCAACAACAGCAGGAGGCCTTTTCTCCGCCACTTCTGATTGCGTCACTGTGCCACTTTCAGCTTGCGTCACTTTTTCAGAAAACTATTATTTAAACAAACACAAAAGAATAATTAATTCAGGTAAAACAAACCCTTCTGTACCACCCAGCCCCTGCTAATTATTAATTAACCCACTAATAAAAGACATTTAGCAAAAGCAAACCAATAAAGCAACACATATAATAACTACCATTCTTCATGTAATCCAGCTTTATGTTTCTGAAAGAGTAAAAAGATGATTAAATAATACACAGACAGACAAACACAACATAGGACATACATGTAAGCACATATAAAAGCACATGCCATGAATGATCAGCTGCATATTAATAGTGACAAAGACAATAGGACAAACATAACAAACAGGACAATATTAATAATGTGTTACAAAAACAGACTTGCAGATGCACAAAAGCACATATAATTAGTTTCCCGCGTGTTCATGTGTGGTGCAAACTTAATCTAGGTTGGATTAATAAAACAAATCATGCAAACACTCATTAATGTATTATTTTAAATTATGAGAGTATGACATCACAAGCTTGAATAAAGTATTTTCTAAAGTTCGCTCTATCAACTCCCTCATCTGGTGATTTCAAAATCACCAAACAACACCCAAACATTTTAATTAAAAATTTTATCTATTGAACATGTTTCAGGCTTACTCAGGATTAGTATTTAAGCTCTAATTTCATCTATATTTCTGCAACTCTCATAATGAGTAGTGAGTCTTACATTCTACTAATTCTATAACCTTTACCCTTTCTTTATTCAGCTAAGTTGGATCCTTTCCACCTTTGAATCCCCAACCCCCAATGAATTTAGGGAACTAAGTTTTAAATTGCATAACTACATTTTGAATTGCACCAACAAAACAAATATCAATCTGAGTATTATAAAACAAAACAAAAAACAAAAAGTAAATTTTTGAAAAATTAGTACATAGTATATACCCCCTCTTTTTTTTTTTTTCTTTTCTTCAAACTAAAACATGTTTTCTTCGACCTAGTGTCTTACATAGAAGTGTTTCCAGTTAACACAATTTCTTCGACCTTGAGTCACTCTAACATCATTTTTTCAGCCTTATGCCAAAAATAAATCTCAATTTAAAGAAAACTAACACAATGTCTTCAGCCTTATGCCAAAAATAAACCTTAACTTAAAGAAAACTAAACTTAGTCATTGTCACCATTTTGACTGCTACTGCACTCCTCAACTATTGGAGTGATAGTTATGTAGGCCCATTCTGGAGACTTGTATTTTACATTTGGTCTCAATGGTCTTTTGCTTTTCCTGGCAATCATTTCAATCTTCTCTTCAGCTTGCTCTTTTTTGTCTGAATCACTCTTCTGACTTGACACTTCATATTTGAACTTTAAATCTTTAGGCCAGACATCACCTTTAGGCCAGACATCACCTTTTCTCAAGAGTTTCTTCTCAGGCTTGCTTTCTTTACATTCAGCTTTCCAAGCCTTTTTTCTGAATTTTCTTATCTCAGACTCTTCATCACTCTCATCTGTATCATTTTCTGAGACTTTAAATCTGTACCTAGGAACTTCTTTACTCAGCAGCTTCACTCCGTTAGAAACATCATCCTTACAGCTGGTACTTGGTAATTCTTCCTCTTCTTCAGGGATCACCATTAGCTTCCCAGTTTCAGGATTCTTGTTCCCGCATTCAGAGCTACTCTTCTGCTTTTCAATACTCTCCTGGACTTGATTATCTTCTTGCTCAGAATTTTCTGCTTCTAAATCTTCTCTTTCTGCTTGACATTCTTCTAGCAGATTTTCATCATTTTCTGAATCTAGAATCACAATCTCTAGATCTTCTTCATTCAATGTTTCATTCACATTGACATCATCATCCAGATGTCGACCACCTTGTCGATCTTCAAAATCTGGATTTTTGACATCATCATCCAGATGTCGACCACCTTGTCGATCTTCAAGATCTGGATTTTCTTCAGGAATTTCTTTTTCAGAGTCTGAATCAGTTGTAGTATCTTCACTAACTTCATCAGTGTTATCATGTTCAGATGCACAAAGGGTATTACTGATATGCATCCATCCAGTATCTGTTGTCGCCTGACTTGCTTTCTGCCACCTGGGTACTAGACAGTTTCTCCTCCTTTGAGCCTTTGTTCTGACCAAGTCTCTTGGCAATAGATCATGAGCCTGCTCCGTTTCCATATCTGTTCCCAACTGATGGAATACAGAAACGGTATCATTCTTTCTTGTTGGAAAAGCTTCGACCCATTTCGAAAATAAACAAATGATGACTAGGACATATCTCAGTTTATGTTGGGGCACTTCAAAGAAATCTATTTGAATTTTTGCAAATGAACCACCCTCCCAGCCTATGGTTCCCAAATTCTCAATTGTCTTTTGATCTGAAATATTTTCTTGGCATGTGTTTTTCTGACATGTCAGACATGTTTCCTTGAACAGTTGAATCATTGTGTCTCTTGCTAAATGACTTGGACCATGGTACATCTGTGCCATGTCAGCAATCATGCAATTGGACATAACAGGTCCGCCATCTTTGTAAACCCTTTCATCTTCTTCTTGCTGTCTGCAACCTTCTTTGAGCCATGTGTTTTTCTCCTCATCATGTGCCTCATCTTGTAATTGTTTTAACTCTTGCCATGTCTGAATTGCAAATATTAGTATGAGGATGCTTGAAACATGTTCATTGAATTTTTCCCCTTTGATTGCAACCCTCTCCTGAGCACAAAATTTAACAATGGTACCTGCGTGCTCATTACCTTTTGAGACATGATCATTTTTCTCTCCAGCATATTTTATCTCTGCTATTTGGTCTAGAAGCTCAAATTCTTTGTTGAAGTCTGGCATGCTCTGAACAGGAGCTTCACTCAAACTCTTTTTAAATTGCTCGATGGCTTCAAGTTTTTTTTCTGTCAGGACAATTGGGTCTTTTATATCTGCTTTTGTTGGTTTCTGCAATTGTTTTGCAAATCCTGAGAAAGCACTAATCCATTGGCAACAGTATCCAACCATGCCTAGGAACATTCTTACCTGTTTTTGCGTCTTAACGGATTCCATTGCCTCAATCATTTTAATTCTCTCAATAGTTACCTGTCTGGGAATTCTCTCTTGGAACCTGAAAGCAAAAATTATTTGACTCTCTGGGTACATTAGGACCCAATACCACTCAGTATCATGTGGTATCTGATAAAAGATCTCTACTGGTTTAGGCACAATAGGACAACAAGGGATAACTATCTCATTAACATTTCTCAGGTCCTGTACTATTTTGTACATTTCATCTGGCTTTCTAATTCCCATATCTGGTGAATTACAAAGACTGTTCTCAATCTCTTTTAGGACACCCTGCTTAATGAATGTTTCAATAACAGGAATTGTTTCTGGCTTCATCTTGTACTGTGGAACATTAGGAAATAAGTTTCCCTGCTTGTTTGTAATTTTAACTGGATCAGGTCTATTTTCCTGGACTCCACTGAATCCTGTATCTGTATTATATTTCTGCTCATTAACATAATTTGGAAATAGCGGTGGAGGTATCTCATTCTGCTGAATCACCACCTGTCGCTGAATTTGTAGCTGTTCTTTCAATAACTGTTGCTGCTGATTTATCTCATCCTGCATCTGTGGATTATTACACTCACCTACAAAAGCTAAAGTCGCTTTTTCCTTCTCTTTTTTCTTCGTCCATTTTGTTTTCCATTTATTCAGACTACCCCTTTTTCTCAAAGCCCAAATTAAATCTTTTATATGGGCAGAGGCAAACCTACCTGTATTGTTCACGTCTTCCATGTCCTCATCATCCTGTAATCTTTTTAATCTGTCTGTACTGATTATATTATCAAGTAATTTGTACTCACCAGGCTGTGTCAGGTCAACCAGGTCAACGTCAAAGTTTTCACTAGGTAAAGCTAGAGTCATCACTCTCTCTTGCTTAGTTGGAATCATTACTAACTTATTTTCAGGTACATTAGAATAAAGTTTTTCAGCAAACTTTTGAATTTCACAATTCAATGTGACCATTAAAGCTGTGAGACTAGTTTCATCTTTTCTAAGCACTGTGGGAACAGGTTCATTAGTCACAGGAACTGTCACTACTTCCATGACGGATGTTAACTGCTCAATTAAATCATTTGTAGAATTTACATGATCAGGAATATTAATTCCAGAAGTACTAGGCATCTCATCATACCTACCTTTTGTGACACCTTGAGAAAGGGTCTGGACTGGGACTCCATTAATCTGGACTGGGACTCTTGGCGTTACATTAATCTGCTCTGGGCGTTTGCTTGAATTTCTATCCTGATCTGTATTTACAACATCATTTTTACACTGATCAGTTAATTCTTCTCTGTCAGGCTCATTATTTACATTTGCTAAATCAGAAATTGGATTTTCATTAAAAATTATCTCTTTGCGGGGAGGTGGTATTCTTTCAGAATATGTGTCATTTAAAACTGCATCTTTAGCATCTGTATTTTTATTATGTTTACTAGTTACTTCATTACTCACCTGTGTATTCATTAATTTGCTCTCACATGTAGCAACAACCCTTTTAACCTTTTCAAAAATATTTTCCATTTTCTGATAGCAGAAAAACATTTTCTTCGTCTTTGAATAATAATTATCCATGTTTTAAAATACTCACCTTTAATAATAATTAATCTCAATTAGTAAATGCGTTCACTTAATTGGCCTAATAGCGTTTACTGATCAATTAATTAATTAATTTAACAAGGTCAGGTGAAGTATAACTTTATAACCTGATCAATTTAATATAACTCCTAATTTACCTACATCGCTAATTTTAATAAACCTGGAAAGGAAAACATAAATTTGCAAAAACAATAACAACGCAAAATATTTATTTACAACAATAAATACAAACGTATAATCACATGTGTTTTAAATGTACTTATGTATTTCACTTACACACCTTCTGGAACATAAACCTGTTAAAAAAAATAATCCTAAACACTTTTTCTAATGATGCTGTTTAATACTATAATTTATTTGTAACTTTAAACAACTATTTTTATCTAATTTGTATTAATTAAATAATTAATATTCTTATTTAAATCACTATTTATTTACTGCTATTATTTTAATTATATGTCCTGCATTTATTCACTAATTAATTGCAAATATTAAATATCAAAAATAATTATTAGGCATTAATTACAAACAATGTGCATTAATACAAGTGTTCCAGCCAACTAGCGTGTGACTGTAATTGGCTAATGATCTACAATGCCCAACACCAACAATGCTTATCTAATTATAATACTATAATTAAAAAACGTGTGTCAAAAAAAATGAATCTAAATTAGGCTTTTATTTAAGAAATATCGGCAAAAACCAAATGTAAACAAACAATCCTAAGGCTTACGAAGCCTTAGCCAATGAGGTCGCGACACAGGGGGGTGTGCGCGTCACCAACCAATGGGTGCGCGACTTTCCGATGACACTGCCAAAGACGCCGCCCAATCAGACCACTCTGACACGACGCGACGACACCATCCAATGGGTGCGCGCGAGTCTATGATGACGCGTGTCGGGTGGGTGTAAACAAATGAAACAATGGACGCTTTCCCTTCACAGGCGCTCGCATTAACAAGTGCCCACGCGCTCGTTTAATGCGCGCGTTACACAAGGAGCTTCACTTCACCCCTGTCAGAGCGCGCTGCACGGGAACTTCGCTCAATCAGAGCGCGGCTCCTCCGTGGGCCCGACAGCCTCGCCCAATCAGAGCGCGGCCCTTCAAAGATGCGACGGCGCGTCTCCTCCAATGGCAGCGCGGCGGCTGACGTAATCAGCCGCTGCAGCTGTTAGCTCCCTCACGCTACTCTTTCACCACTCCCAGGCCTCCCCCCCTCCTTCACAAAATACCGAGAACGCTCGGTGAGATACGGAAGAAAACAAATTAGAGGGAAACGAGCAAAAACATTAGATAGGCTCGAGGCGAACAACGCATGTAGTTAGGCGGGTTGTAAAAAAAAACTTTAAAAAAAATATATATATATAAAAATGAACAAGCGCATAATCAAAGAATCGGAGGAAATCAAATCCACACAATTAGAATCAATATAAAATACTTATAACAGTATTTAAATAAAGATCGTATTTTGACCAATGGCAGCGCTTGCTAAGACTTCCAACCAATCAGAGCGCGACAGGCTCTGACGTATGCAGCAGGCTGCAGCTGCAAAGTCTCCTCACACGCTTTCACTCCTCCAAATCAGCCCCTCCCTTACAATTTTCGATCGAGGCAGTTTTTAAAGCATTTAAATAGTGTAAAATGCTTTTAGAATGTTTACAATAACGCACAATGCCTAAAATAGCGTATTCTTCACCATAAAGGCTTAGAAACACTTTTAATCATTTTTTATAAAACGCAATTAATAACAACATGAAAACAAACCATTTGTCTGCTTCTCTAACAAAGAGATAGTTTTTAAAACATTCATTCAAGTATTCTCAGAGTGGAATAGACGACGCTATTCTCACAGAATAGTCTCATTCACTAGTAAGGCAAATCTTACCCTACCCTTCAAGTTACCAAAGCATTCACACACTTTCAAACAAAGAAAACCCTGCTCATACACACACGAATTCTTGGCAGGACTTGAACCAACCACAGAAAACGTCAGGCGTTGATAAGAATAGACGACGCTTATTTCCTTCCTCAGGACTCTAACCTTGGAAGAGAAATCAACGCTTATTTTTCTTCCTAGGACTTTAACCTTGGAAGAGAAAACAACCCTTACCCTTCACACAAGCTTGGATATATCTACTACTCTTTTCACAGAAAGTTTTAAAACAGGCTCACCAGGTCCCTCTGCTTAATGCTACAATTTCATAGGCAATCCTCACTACACATTTAACCATGCAACCTAAGGTCCCTAAACTTGTGTTGTACGCCCACAACACGTGATATATGCTATACCACAATTTTGAAACAGAACAAATGCACTGTGTAACTCTTCTAGCTACACTACTCTTGCCGGCAATTAACCAGGAATCTTTCACACTGCTGGAAAAATTCCTTAAGACTACATATAACAACCTGACAAAATCAAAAACTTAACATATGTTAAACATCAATCCTATGTCTATACCAACATATATGTAACATACATGTAACATGCATGTCAAAAACAACATATAAACCGTCTGATGCTACCAAATTGTTAGAGCCCAGAAACTAAAATTCTTTATAAATGATGACACAATCCACTATCACACTTACCAATCAATACCAGGCCCATAAACATAGTGAGTGAGGTGAATGGACACTATATGTTTGTTTAAGACATACATAATAAACAAGACATGTTGTATAACTTTTAGCAATTAACTATCTACAATAAACAAGACCAGCTTGTCATTTTAAAAAGTTTATTAAAACATATTTAAGAAAACTTAGGTTTGGAACTTTATTAAGCAAGCATTAGAAAAAGTCATATAAGTTTTATTCAGCATTTTATAAAGAGAGCTTATTTCAAGAAAACATTATTAATTAGCAGAAATAAGTGAAAAGGAAGAGCATTTCCAAAACCTAACTATCTCTCTGACGCTACCCTCATCGCCTGAAAACAAAGTTTTTTAAAAGTTACATTTCTTACGTGTAATCATCGGACAGCAGAACACGTCCTTCTGGAATCAAGAGCGTAAGCCAAAAGTTTGCAGCGAACGCCTATTCTTATACTCTAAAATAAGCTGAGCTAACTATTTTTCACATTCCAACAGCTGAATTCTGGCTCTCCATTGGCTGAATCACCTCACGCCACAGTAAACTGTGACATCTTCCACCACGAGACCAGGCTTTACACAAAGTCATTGTCCATGCACAGAATCCTGGCAACAGTTCCTTAGTCCGCTACAATTTGTAGCAAAAATGTTCAAGCAGTATGAAATCTTGTCACGTCTCTTCCTTTTAGCCTTGAGCCAGACCGTTCTGAGCTTTGTGGCACATCCAAACCCACTCCACAGAGTCGACTTTAGCAGTCCATTTTCTAGTGTTTTCAAAATAGAAGTTTATCAACCACTTCAAAATATGGGTTTCTCATGTGGCTTTCAACAACAGCAGGAGGCCTTTTCTGCGCCACTTCTATTGCGTCACTGTGCCACTTTTAGCTTGCGTCACTTTTTCAGAAAACTATTATTTAAACAAACACAAAAGAATAATTAATTCAGGTAAAACAAACCCTTCTGTACCACCCAGCCCCTGCTAATTATTAATTAACCCACTAATAAAAGACATTTAGCAAAAGCAAACAAATAAAGCAACACATATAATAACTACCATTCCTCATGTAATCCAGCTTTATGTTTCTGAAAGAGTAAAAAGACGATTAAATAATAGACAGACAGACAAACACAACATAGGACATACATGTAAGCACATATAAAAGCACATGCCATGAATGATCCGCTGCATATTAATAGTGACAAAGACAATAGGACAAACATAACAAACAGGACAATATTAATAATGTGTTACAAAAACAGACTTGCAGATGCACAAAAGCACATATAATTAGTTTCCCGCGTGTTCATGTGTGGTGCAAACTTAATCTAGGTTGGATTAATAAAACAAATCATGCAAACACTCATTAATGTATTATTTTAAATTATGAGAGTATGACATCACAAGCTTGAATAAAGTATTTTCTAAAGCTCGCTCTATCACTGTGTTGCCATCTCTCTAGGGACACTCTGATTGAAAACACTCGACTTGCTAGCTGCAATGCTACATCCGCTATGCTTTGCTTCTAGACACGTTGATCCCTCGCAAACTGTGCTGACTCTGCCCCTCCGGATTCTAAAACTGACCAACGTGTCTCTTCTCTCTGTCTTATGATTTCTGCCCTGCCGCCATTTACTTCGGACCCTCACACCTACTCACCCTCACACACGCTTACACCCTCTTACACACCCTCATCCACCCTCACACACCCTCACTTACCATCACCCACCCTCTCCCTCACAACCCTCACTCCCTCACACACACCCTCACCCTCACACACCCTCACACATCCTCACCCCCGTCACCCTCAACCCTCTCATCCCCTCACCCTCACACACCCTCACACTCTCACCCACCCTCACACTCACCCACCCTCACTCACCCTCACAACATCACACCCCTCATCCTTACAGCCCTCTCACCCACCCTCACACCCTCACCTTCACACACCACATCACTCAGGAACACCACCACATCACTCAGGGACACCACCACATCACTCAGGGACCCCACCACATCACTCAGGGACACCACCACATCACTCAGGGACACCACCACATCACTCAGGAACACCACCACATCACTCGGGGACACCACCACATCACTAAGGGACACCACCACATCACTCGGGGACACCACCACATCACTCGGGGCACCACCAAATCACTCAGGGGCACCACCACATCACTCAGGGGCACCACCACATCACTCAAGGGCACCACCACATCACTCAAGGGCACCACCACATCACTCAGGGGCACCACCACATCACTCAGGGGCACCACCACATCACTCAGGGACACCACCACATCACTCAGGGACATCACCACATCACTCAGGGACACCACCACATCACTCAAGAACACCACCACATCACTCAAGAACACCACCACATCACTCGGGGGCACCACTCAGGGACACCACCACATCACTCAGGGACACCACCACATCACTCAGGGACACCACCACATCACTCAAGAACACCACCACATCACTCGGGGACACCACCACATCACTCGGGGGCACCACTCCGGGACACCACCACATCACTCAGGGACACCACCATATCATGCTGGAACACCACCACATCACTCAGGAACACCACCACATCACTCAAGGACACCAACACATCACTCTGGGACACCAACACATCACACTGGGACACCACCACATCACTCAGGGACACCACCACATCACTCGGGGGCACCATCACATCACTCGGGGGCACCACCACATCACTCGGGGGCACCACCACATCACTCGGGGACACCACCACATCACTCAGGGGCACCGCCACATCACTCAGGGACACCACCACATCACTCAAGAACACCACCACATCACTAAGGGACACCACCACATCACTCGGGGACACCACCACATCACTCGGGGCACCACCAAATCACTCAGGGACACCACCACATCACTCTGGGACACCACCACATCACTCAGGGACACCACCACATCACTCAGGAACACCCCATCACTCAGGGACACCACCACATCACTCAGGAACACCACCACATCACTCGGGGACACCACCACATCACTCGGGGACACCACCACATCACTCAGGGACACCACCACATCCCTCAGGGACACCACCACATCACTCGGGGACACCACCACATCACTCGGGGACACCACCACATCACTCAAGAACACCACCACATCACTCGGGGGCACCACTCAGGGACACCACCACATCACTCAGGGACACCACCACATCACTCAGGGACACCACCACATCACTCAAGAACACCACCACATCACTCGGGGACACCACCACATCACTCGGGGGCACCACTCTGGGACACCACCACATCACTCAGGGACACCACCACATCACTAAGAGACACCACCACATCACTAAGGGACACCACCACATCACTCGGGGACACCACCACATCACTCGGGGACACCACCACATCACTCAGGGACACCACCACATCACTCGGGGACACCACCACATCACTCGGGGACACCACAACATCACTCGGGGACACCACCACATCACTCGGGGACACCACCACATCACTCAGGGACACCAACACTTCACTCTGGGACACCACCACATCACTCTGGGACTCCACCACATCACTCTGGGACTCCACCACATCCCTTAGGGACACCACCACATCATTCGGGGACACCACCACATCACTCGGGGACACCACCACACCACTCGGGGACACCACCACACCACTCGGGGACACCACCCCATCACTCGGGGACACCAACACTTCACTCTGGGACACCACCACATCACTCTGGGACTCCACCACATCACTCTGGGACTCCTCGGGGACATCACCACATCACTCAAGGACACCATCACATCACTCTGGGACACCACCACATCACTCTGGGACACCACCACATCACTCTGGGACACCACCACATCACTCTGGGACACCACCACATCACTCGGGGACACCACCACATCACTCGGGGACACCACCACATCACTCGGGGACACCAACACTTCACTCTGGGACACCACCACATCACTCAGGGACACCACCACATCACTCAGGGACACCACCACATCACTCAGGGACACCAGCACATCACTCAGGGACACCACCACATCACTCTGGGACACCACCACTTCTCTCTGGGACACCAACACATCACTCTGGGACACCACCACATCACTCTAATACATCACCACATCACTCTAATACACCACCACATCACTCAGCCCAACCACATCATCACTCAGCACTACAACAGCACTGTCCTTGCTTGCTACCAACAAGCATTGCCATAGCCAATAGGGCTCTCATTAGGAAAGTGTAAGCTATTGGCTTTGTGAACAACAATGCTATTAATTTATATATTTTCAAAGCCAACACATATTAAAAAAAATTGTCATTTACAATACCAATAGTTCACACTTTACTAATGCGAGACCTATTGCATTGCAAATGCTTGTTTTACATCCCTTCAGCCTCCTTCTTTGCTCTCCCTTCACACTCTGAGTCCTGCTGGCAGGCATCAACAAAACCATCAATGCGTGAAGCAGCTCAGCTATAGGGTGAGCTAGGGAGGTCCAGGGATGTCTGTGTTCAGGGGCCAGTCCCTGCTCATCCATGTACTAACAAGTGAAAGGGACCCTGCTGCCTCATTTAATTTACTACCATCAGCAAGGGTGCCTGATTTCTTTCACCTACGCACTGGGCGCTATCTTACCAAAGGCCGGATCTGCACAGAACTTTAGTGCTATAGCGGTTGTGGAGAGTAGAGACATTAGGCCTGTATTGTGAGATGGAGACAAGTTTCATAAATCTTTCGAGGACATTATGCAAACAGCGGCACCAGTGTCAATGAGACTGACACGTTACGTCCTGTTGATGGTAAATTTGAACTGTGACTGGGATTTCCCTTTGTGACTCTTAGAGCCACCCAGGGCATATAAGAGGGCACTCTTCGACTTTACTTCTTGGAGTGGTTCTTAACCAGCGATTATGCTTAACAGGTGCTGGAGTGTGTTTGCGCTGTAGCTGTCTGGGGCCTGTAGACAATCAGCAGATATTGGTATTGTTATTGTTAACTTCGGTTTATATAGCGCCAAATCACCTACAGGTCTCTTGGCGCTCAAGACCGATGACAGACAACAATGGCTAAGCACTTCTCCTTGCCACGTGCTGAGCAGGTCTTTTCTTTTGCTGGGTGCGCTGAGTCTTGGTGAACTGTGTTACAGTATCCACCCATTTCTGTTCTGTTAATTGATGAATAGTTTGAGAACTGCTCAGCTCAGCTTACTGACTGCTTCCACTGTTTCTGTCTCAGCTGGGTTTGCTGCAAGGGAAGCTTCGATGTGGGCAGCACCGCAATGACCAGTTTGTGGGAGTGTGAGAGGATGAGCATGGCTGGCGATGTAGGGTTTCTTTCCGGAGTTGAGATGAGTGGGGGCCTGTATTATTTGAGCTCAGATTTCTTCCCCCGGGCTGTCAGGCTCACATGTAAGGGCTAAGCCCTGCACGTGGGCCTGAACAGCATGAATGGGTTCATTGGGGCCTTGCTCTGCTTAGCTGAGGATAAACCGCTCATAAGCTGGACTTGCTTGTGTACTGAACCGTCCATTCACAGGGCTGCTAGAGCTGTGTAGTATTAGTTGTGTTGGCCTGTATTTGTTAAAGAGAGGAACATCGAATGCACTTATTTGCCAAATAAGTGAAGCAATATCAAATCTTTGGTTGTTGGGTATGTCTTTAACAAGGAAGGGGATCAAACCACAAATTCCCGCACTGGTCTGACGTCCCATACAAGTCATGAGCAATAAGGAGAAGGTGCTGGCAGCTTGAGACACAATCCCCTATGTCCCATAAAGAGTAAGAGGAACAAGTCCACTTATCTCTCTCACCCATCTAATAGTTCAAATCCATATATCAATCTCAATATTGATTCTTCTACATGACTTTGTAAAGATGCAATGCTGTATGCTTGTTTTCCCAAAGTGAAGTCAATCACAGGCTCTTGAGGTTAAAACGTATTCTTTATTCAATTCTTGTTAAATGAAATAGCCAACGCTTTTCGTCCGTTATCGGACATCTTCAGGGAATAATAAGTTTATAATGGACCTGATTCGTAGACAGGTAATCAGTCAATAGAGCCAGTAAATTTCAAAAGATGTTGTTCTATTGGTCACAACGGCAATATAAAGGCGATGGTGACTTTCTTTTTTTGTTCAAATTTGTTTATTGGGTTTTAACATTCATTCATTGGGACATTTTAACTCAGTACATTAGTGCAATGTTGTAATAAACAGTCACAAGGCAATTCAAGTACTCGTAACTACCAGTCTACATTTTGATGTTTGGCAATTTCATAACTGTTCAGTGTGTGTCTACGTATATTATGCTATTTCGCATTGTCAGTACTGTACAGCCCATAGTAAAGAACTGTTGGGGGGAGTCTACATGTTGTTCTCAGCTCGTCAGCGACACTGCATCTTGATCGGGTGGAGTTTGCCGCTCTGGGCGCACATGACTGGATCGCTGTTAGGTGAACTTCCCAGTGTTGTCATGTCAAATCGCACCTATATGCGTTCCCAATAAATCACTGGCAAGGTCTTCCGCCAATCCAAACTTGCGAACTTTTCCAACTGTTTTGGGTAAACTATATGGAGAGGAGGGGGGAGTTTTCCAACTAAGAGTTAATGGGATCGCTCATATCCATGGTATTAGTCCTTTGGTGGAATGTTGAGGTGCGGTAGTAGGAGTGCGGAGGAAGGGTTGGGGGTTTGAGCCGCTGTGGTATTCCCTTTGTTGTCTGGGGAGAGTTCTCTGTGCGGCTACTACTCAGGAGTGACTCTGGAATGGCGGTGTCTCTCGTGGCTTCCTTGCGTCAGGATTGGTTGGAGGGACCGGCTGGGTCTGAGACTGTGTAGCTGTGGGTGTCTCTGGCGGGTTCGTTTCTTGTGTAAATGTATGTATTAAATGCGCCCATTCTAAGGAGATAGGGTGTTTGCGGGTTCCCTTTAGTTCTTCCTCCCTGAGTGTCTCTTCCTCTGCTTTCCCCCATTTTTTCATAGCCCCTATCCAGGCTGCTTCTAGTGGCCCTGTGGGGGATCTCCAGTACATGGCTATTCCCCTCTTCGCTAGTAGGATGGCTAGGGACATGAAGCGACATTGCACTTTTTTGGTCTTCTGCCTGCTGAAGATCCCGAGAGCGCATGCCTCCCATGTGGATATATTTGTGGTATTTGTTGTTGCCCTAAGTGTCTGATCGACCCTATCCCAGTAATCGTGAATAGTGGGGCAGTCCCAAAACATGTGTTTGAAGTCTGCCTCAGGGGCTTGACAACGGTGGCATGCAAAGTGTGTGTCTGGGATGAACTGATGGAGACGGTGTGGCGTGAGATAAGCTCTGTGGAGGATGTTGAACTGCATGTTCCAAAATCACGCGTTCCTGGAAACTTTTTGGGGTGCTCTAAGGTTGTGTTCCATTGTTTGTCATGGACCACCCTTCCTATGTCTGTTTCCCACTTTTGATATAAGGGCTGAAGGGTTGGTAGGATCAGTTCCCGCACGGCTTTGTAGAGCCAGGTGACCAGATGGCGTCCCACTCCCATGTGGAGAACAGTATGGATCACTGGGTGCGTTGGAGGTTCCCCTATGTTTGCGTTCCAGTACCAGCGGCTGCTATCTATCAGCTGTCTATGCATTAAAAATTGCCCGGGTGGGGGATCGTATTGCTCAACCATCTGGGCATATGTATTGAGCTGCCCCTCTTCAAACAAGGACTCCACCTCCGTGATTGCCAGGTCAGTCCATACTTGGAGGGCACCCGCTGTGTGGTATTTCTCACCTTTGGGGAAGCCCACCAGCTGTAGCAGAGGAGAGTACGGAGGCCTATTCTTAGATATTCGATGTATTCTCATCATGCAGGTGGGGGCTATCGACACCTGTAGCGGTCGAGTACGCACAGATTTAGTACCCGGCATCAATAGTCTATGGAGGGCTGGCAGTGGTGTGTGGCCCTCCGTGGTGACTGTGTGGCACCCTGCTGTCCAATATGACAGCCATTGTAGCTGTGCACTAAAAGTATGCCTCGAACGCCAGTGCTCCCAATCCCCCCTCCGTCGTGGGTAAGTATAGTGTTGATAACAAAACCTTGTGTCGACTTCCCCCCCATATCAGTTCGGTAAGAAGACTGTCCAGTTCCTTAAAGAAGGAGCGTGGTGGAATAACTGGGAGGTTAGTGAAGTGATACAGCAGTCGGGGACCATTATCATTTTAGCTATTGCTACTCATCCTATAGGAGCTAGGGGCAGTGTTTTCCAGAATCCCACGCCAATCGTATCCCCGCTAGTGCCTTACGATGATTCCCTACAAATAAATCTTCCCGGGTGATGAACAACTGCACTCCCAGATATCTAGGTGCCTCCGCATTCCATGCAGGGGACTGAGATCCATCTGCACTTCAAATGGGGCCAGGTGGGGACTCAGCGGGTATATCGTAGATTTCTCCCAGTTTACCTTAAGGCTTGAGGCCTCTGCGAAGTCTCAGAGTGTCCTCCAGATAGATTCTAGATCCCGAGTGGCGTCACAGACTAAGATTAATAAGTTGTCCGCATACAAGGACACACAGTGTATCATGTCTGCTAGTGGGATTCCCCATTCCTTGCCCTCCTGTCTCAGGCGGACCGCCAGGGCGAACAGGAGGGGAGACAGTGGGCATCCCTGTCTTGTTCCTCTTTCCATTGCAAACCCTGGGGAGATGTATTTGCCCATTCTGACTCGAGAGGTGAGGTTCGTGTAAAGAAGCTTCGTGTATGCCATCAGTCGCGGACCGATGTTGATTTTCCCAAGGACCTCAAATAAATATGGCCATAACAGGGTATAAAATGCCTTTTCGAGGTCTAATATTAGGCATGCCGCGTTGGGGAACCACTCCCCTGTCGTGTCTTGTATGTGGAACAGTCTGCGTATGTTTTGCAACGTGGTACGCCGCAGAACACAGCCGCATTGTTCCGGATGGACCAATGGAGTCAGGATTTGGGCAAATCTCTCTGCCAGTATTTTGCCTTGTATCTTGCAGTTCGCGTTTAGTAGTGTAATTGGCCTGTAGGAAGACGGGAGCGCTGAGTCTCTATGTGGTTTTAGGAATGTGACTATAATCGATTCCCTGAGGGATCCTGGTAATTCACCTCTATCCAGTGCATCGTTGTACATTGTAACCATATGTGGGACTAATTGGGCTGAGAACGTGCTATAATATTCAAGTGGAAAGCCATCCAATCCTGGGGCTTTGTTGCCTCGCCAGCACTTTGATCGATTGAGTGACATCTGCGGATTTGATCCTTTTCTCTAACAGTTTTTTATCCGCTTGTGGGACCTGGAGGAGCGGTAATGGATGCAGAAATCTAGTGATTGCTTGAGGGTCTCCCTGTCCGGGGCCTGATAAATGTTAGAATAATAGGTGTGGAAGACGTGTAATATCTCGGGTTGTGAGTTCCGGAGCACTCCTGTCTGATCCCTCACCTCTGTGATCGGTTTTACCTCGGGTCCTGTTTAGCAAGCCATGCCAGGAGTGTCCCTCCCCTATTGCACTCCCGGTGTACCCTGGCGGCGTAGACCCTAAAGTTATATTTGCTGAGGTCCCTCAGTGTTTCTGCATAAGTTGTTTTGGCTTTAGCTACTTGTTCTGGGGTGGCCCCACCGCTGTCCTCTTTTTTCAATAGGTTTGCTAGGGTATGTTCTGCTGCTTGAGGTGCCTTCTCAAGTATTCTGTGCACCCCTACCACCTGTTGTATGCACTGCCCCCTCGCTACAACATTGCATGCATCCCATTCAATTAACCATGAACATGACGTTCCCGCGTTTAGTGTGAAGTGCTCCTAAATGTGTTCCCCGTGCTCTTGTTTGAACACCTGGTCTGTGAGGCACTCCTGTGGCAACCTCCACGTGGGTATGGGCGGGGTGAGGTGGTTTCCATCTGAGGGTCAACGTGTGTGCGTCATGATCTGATAGCACCCTTCCTAAATAATCTGTGTGTTGTATTTTGGGGAGTAGGACAGTAGAGCATAAAAATCTGTCTAGGCGCACTCGTAAGTTATGGGGTATGGAGTGAAAAGATTACAGTTTGGTGGTAGGGAGTTGTGCTCTCCATGCATCTATCAGTGTCTAGTGTTTGACCCCTACGTTAAAAAGCTCGGTTTGCCTATATATTGGTGAATGTGCTGGTGGGGGGTGGGATCTGTCCAGGTCAGTGTCCAGAATACAGTTGTAGTCACCGCTGAGTATCCATGGGGTGAGCGTGTGTTGAGATAACGTTCCTGTGAGACAGCTCCAGAATGTGGCCTGTTCTATATTAGGGGCATATATACTGCCTATTAGCACGGATTGTCCGTCTAATAATCCCACTATCATCGCGAATTGCCCTTCCCTATCTAACACTCGCATTAGTTCTTTGAAGGGGGTTCCCGGCCTGATCCAGACCAGCGTCCCCCTGGCGAATGCTGAATACCCACTGGCACAGATGGTACCCCTCCATTTCCTACCAAGACGCTCCACCTCAGTTGCTGTCAGATGAGTCTCCTGTAGGAGAGCCTTGTGTGCCTGCTGTCTCTTTATGTAAGCATATACTGCGTAGCGTTTGCTTTCTGTATGCATTCCCCGCACATTCAGCATGAAAAATTTAATGTCGGTATTAGGGATTCTCTGAGTCATATCTGTAACTGCTCATATGGGCTACGCTTCTACTCTGTTCCGTCTTATCTTCCATGTCCCACCTGTCCGCACCGTCGCCCTCCATATCTTTTGCATCGAACCAGCTGGTTGCTCCCTCGGGGGTTCTAAAAAAGTGGGTTAAAGGGGGGAACTTGAAAACAGATTTTGGGAAACCTTCCCAACTTGAGGGGCCTATTGCTCGAAACAATAAGTCCAAACTGTACATCTCGTACTGTCTCTAGTTCGTTACGTGTGGGGGGTGCCTAGGCGCCGTCACTAGTGGTCAGTGTCGTAGCTGCCCACTTTATGTTGTAGCGGTGAATACGCCTGCTGTTGTCCTTTCCTCTTTTCTGTATTTCGTGACATTTGGTGGCAAACGCCGTCGCAGGACGCCCTGATTGCTGCCATGTCGCTAACTTCATGTTCGTAACATCAGTGTGTCGGCTGTTTGCAGGGTCACCAGTGGTGGTGTCACCAAGCCCTCCCTAGAGGTATGTGCATCGCTGAGCTCCTCCTCTGATGTGAAGAGGTGCGGACCCCGCTCCCCCTCCGAACTTTCGCCTGTGTGCCGGCCCACCGCCGCCACCTGCAGGGCTCTTCTGCGCGCTGCTATTATTTGTTCCAAATCGGGGGAGATCTTGGTGTTGTGAACCGATGGACGACTCAGCTGTGTGAGAGTGACCCTTTTGGTCTGTTGTCGCCGCCAATTGGTGGGTCGTCGATTCTGTATGGCTTTGCGGTCGGTCAGCTCTCCAATTGTTGCTCCACCCAATTCCCCGCCTCTGCCGGGGCAGTGAAGAAATGCGTGGATCCTCCGTGGATGATCTTCAGGCGGGCCGGGAACAGGAGTGCATATTGTATGTTGTTTTGACGGAGGGTGCATTACACTACAAGAAATGTAGCTTGTTCTCGTTGTACTGCCTGAGAGTAGTCCGGGAAAAGCATCACCTGTTTGTCCTCTAATCGGAGTGTTTTTGCTTGTCTGGCTTCTCACAGTACTGTATCCCTGTCCTGATAGTGAAGTAGTTTCAGCAGAAACGGCTTGGACGGGGAGCCTGGAAGTGGCTTCCGGGCTGGTACCCTGTGCGCTCTCTCTTCCGAAAAGAACGGTGATAGGTCCTGTGCTTGGGTGAAAGTTCTGATCCATCTTCACCACCAGGGGCTGCATCATACATTGCCCCCTGGGGGCATAACAGACGTGTTTTCCCACTTTGTGCACCCCCGGGGCAAAATTGGATTGCAGAAGGGGCCGGGGATGCATGTACGTCTCCATCCATAATACTGATAGCACTGGCGCACATGTAGTACCAGCGCTATAATTAGAGGGTTTTCCCTCAATTGCATGGGGGCTTGGTGTGGAGTGGCACTGTGTTGAATGGAGTGGTGTGAAGTGCAGTGTTGTGATATTGTGTGGTACACAGTGGAATTGGCATTGTGTTGGGTGAGTGACATTGAGAGGAAAGGCTTGGCGTGGAGTGGGGTGGAATGGAGTGGAGTGGGGAGTGGCATTGGGTGAAGTGAAGTGGCATAATGTGGAGTAGAGTGGAGTGGCCTTATGTGGTGTGCAGTGGTGTGGCATTGTGTGGCAGGGAGCGGTGTTGAGTGGAGTGGCATTGTGTGGAGTGGAGTTAAGTGGCATTGTGTGGAGTAGAGTAAAATTGTGCAGATTGGAGAGGATTGGCATTGTGTGGTGAGGAGTCGAGTGGCATTGTGTGGTGTGGAGTGGATTGAGGGGAGTGGCATTGTGCAGCGTGGAAGGAAGTGGCACTGTGTGTCATGGAGTGAACTGGCATTGTGTGGCAAGAAGTATGAATAGTATTGTGTGAAATGGAGTGGAGTGGAATAGAGTGCAGTGGCATTGTGTGCTGTGGACTAGAGTGACAGGTGGTTCCTCATGTGAGCTACAATGGTATTAGTGGAGAACATGGGATCTCTGTCAACCCCGCTGATTTGTTTCTGAGAGTTTTGATTAGCGGCTCTTTATAATGTCATGCCAGCGGTCACTTCCCAACTTTCATCTGGCTTGCCGCTAAAGTTACTGACAGAGACTCTTAAGGTATGTGAACCCCTTATAATACTAGACGCTCCTATATTTGATCTAGGACATGTCAGACCGCTGCCTTCTTCACGGTTGTTAGGTCTCGCGTAGTGTTGCAGTGCAACGCGCCGCTCACTCTGCGAGACCTCTTGTGATCAAGGAGATTTCAGAAGGGGGCTTGAAGACCGCCCATCAATCCCATTGGCTGGCATCATCCTTTATGCAAAACACTGGCCTCCGATTAGAAATGAGGCTTATTTGTTAACGCCCTGTCTCCTTTTCGTCCGGCCCATCTGGACTGGGTCGTCTGCTTCACGGCTGTCGTGAAGCACTTTCAAATCTTTTAGGGCGTGTACTGCTAGATCATGTTTCCTGTTAGCTCATTGCAGGCTTGCACAGCTCCTCTGTTGTTCGCTGGTGAGTGTTCCAGCTGGCACGAGTTCAGCTGTGTTCAGGTGCACGAGGGCAGAGGGGCTGCAACAAATGAACCACGGGAGAAAGGGACAAAGGCAAGGGTAGAAATAACAAAAAAAATGAACAGGAAGAAAGTACCTTCTAATCACTGCCCGGCCTCCTCTCCTGGTAGCAGAGGCGCGCGCCCTTCTTCTGCAGGGACTGCCAGAGCTGCTGCTGTGTGCATGCAAAGAGCTCTCCAGACCCAGCCAGTGGAGAGGCAACTTCATGCACATCCCTTCCACGGTCGCATTACCCACGTTGCCATGTGTAATGTATGACAACAGAATTCACACTGTTCGAAACAGCTTTGATTGAAATGTATTCGTCCTTCGGGAGACAGACTGGCATTGCGTTTGCATGCGCCAATAAGCACCGTCCATCGACGCGGTGCACGTGGGAGAGTTGGGTGCCTCTTTCACTGGGTGCAGGGCTTTCACATGCCCACATGGCCACCGATGGCCCAGGAGTCTGCGGTATCCGCCTTTTCAATACATTGTATTGTATTGCAATTGTAAGGGGCGCTTAGGGGCTTCAAAAAATGAAGGCTTGGTTGCAGCGCACTCGGAGGGGACACTAGTTGACTGTGTCTGTGGCGAGAGAAGGCAGGGCGAGGGGCGTTGTCCCGTGCATCTCATTTACAGCCCAGAGTTTACAGGCAGGTCAGCCGGCTCCTAATGACATCATCACCCTTGTTTACCAGTTGCGGAGGGGAAATGGCGCTCTGGGCTTGAGGGAATGGGGAGGACCGGGTCCACTTAGCATGTCACTTTAGCCTGCAGCTCTGAAGGATCAGATGCAACCTGGAAACCTCTTATCATCAAGTCTCTTCCGTCTTAAAGTAAATATGTGACTTTACTTTTTGTAAAGATACAGGCTGCACTGTATTTGATTACTGCGTATTTATTTGCTTAGCATCGACTACAGAAATGCTGTACGAAGGTCTCATCAAATAGTTCGTTAGCCAGGTTGTGGACGGCAGCAGAACACAAGTGTTTGACGAGTGAGATTTTGAAAGCCCGCTGAAAAGTGTAGTCTCCGGATGGGGTGCCGAGCTCCTCGGTCTAGCAGTGGCCATGGGGCCAGTACTTTATATGGGCACGTGCATTAAGGTACTGAGTCCCTGCACTTTGTTCATTTGAAAGGGAGAGTACCAGTACTTCTCAAAGGCAAGCGGGTAATCTGGAATAGTGAGTATCCACACTTCTCTATTTCCATAAAAAGCAATGCATGGCACGCGGCGCATGTGAAGCTAAACAACGTTTCTTCTAATTGGTTAATTCATTTTCTGTCATGGTAGGGCTACCAGGATAATTAAAATGTGTAAGCTCTAGTAAGCCTCCTTTCCGAGGGCTGGAAACAGGCGTAGCGATTAGAAGCTCTGTCGTGGTGAGAATCCGATCCAAAATTCTGCTCCTCATACTTTGCCCACAGATAGCCCTTACATTAATGCCTGTCAACTCGCATGCATTGATTGTGTCACCTTTTCACTCATATTCATCCTTCTGACCGAAAAATCCCCCATAATCTTTAGTAGGGATGACCCGATTTTTCAAACTTATATCACCTTTCAAAAATGTCCATTCTCTATTTGCCTTAGTGGGATCACCCTCTTGAGCCTGATTTCACATTATTTTTGATTCAAGAGTTTAACAGGCATGTAGTTTAGTTGGTAGGTGAAGACTGTTTTTGTCAAGGTCCTTTTGAGTAATTCTTTCTTTTGTCATAAGTGTGTAACCTAGAGTAATAGGAGTTGTGTTGTTACCATGAACATTGTTACTTTTGATCATTGAAGATCGATATTTATTTAAATTCCCCCAGATGTAGGTTGAGGGTGGAGCGGGATGGTTTCCATGGGTCTGTGGAGTACATGTTGCTCTTGTTACTCCTCTCTGTTGGGTGACTCTTACTGTCAATAGGATGGTATCAACACAGCATCTACACATTTACTGTTAAACAAGAGTAGTGTGGGCCAATTGGTGCTTGAATGCGATGTGGGCTATCAGCAGGATGCTTTTTATCTTCAGGTCTAGGTGCCTTCTTCCTCCTTCGGTTTATTCTTGAAGAAACTTTGTGATGTCAGCGTTAACCTAAAGCACTTTCTGTGCGGGCTAGCTTTAGGTTGACCATGCATACAAGATGTGCAGGGCAGTTCCAGTTTTTCGCTTTCGGTCTTAATAAATTTAGTACACAGGCCAGTTTCCAGAAAAGCCTGACAGAATGCAGAAAGCAATTTAATTAACACAGGTGATACTATATGGAAGTGTTGCATTTACTTTATGCCTCAATTTCTCTGTTTTCTATGTTGAGAGTATTGTCAAATTTGTTTTTTGTGCCCTTAGTTGGGTGTAAAAGTGTAGTCCTACTTCTTTGTTTGTTTAATGTCCCTGCGTTCTGTTTTTTAAATTTTGCCACCCATGCTAAGTTTGAAATTATGATCTGTAATACGCATGTTGTCATGCAAATCTTTATAATAGAATTAGTGTTGTCATTATTCCTATTTGGTAGGGTGCAGCTTGAGAAGTGTAGGCCTTGATCAGCAATAGAATCAAGCTGACGTGCCATATATGTCATTACTTTTTCAACTGCGTTCATAAATGTACATACCTGTTTACTCCTGGAAATTTACACCATGTAAAGGTTCCAGATACTTTTAAAATTCAACGAGTTCTGTGAAAGTTGTTAACGTATGCAGGTTGCTTAAATTCATGGCATAAGTATCAATAGTGCAGGTGCTGCAGTGCACCAGACCTCGATGCGGCGAAGGTCCCAATGCACCCCAATTATGGCTGCATTTTCCTCCCAAACCGTTCCAGAGCTAGAAGGACCGTTTTCTGTGTATGCATGGTGGCTCATGCCACCCCAGCTAAGCCACTGCTTAAGGTTATGACATGAGTAAGCAGGTCTACAGGGCCTTAATCCAGCACTCGGCACCGTCACCCACCTCGGCTACAACACCTTGTCCTCGGTGAGAACTATCTGTGTTTCAAGTCGAGTCAAAGAGCCTCAAAGTGACTTTGCTGGGGTCAACAGGGGGTAAAAGACATTGTCATTTACAACGCCATTGATTGATTAATGCTTCACGAAGAGGGGAAAAAAAACAATAACATTTTCAATGCCAATAGCTCAAAACAATGTCATTGCGAGACCTGTTGCATTGTAAATGCTTATTTTTGGTAGTGACCAGGGTTACTGATAGCACAAACACGGACCGATTCTTTGCTTTTGGTAATCGGCGCACCCAACTAGTCCACCCGGACCCAGTCGTTATGTCTCCACAGCGCTCCTCCCACATGGCGTCTTTTGACTGTTCAGTCTGCACGTCCAGCCAGTGATTATGCACTTTGTATGCTTCAATACAAAGTGTAGGAGACCCTTTGATTGCCAGGTCCGCTCCCTCTTTATTACTATATGTCGACGATTAGATGTTCTGTCCTCTAGCGATTTGGTTTGTGTTCTGACGGCCTACTTTAGTGACATGTAGCACGCACTTCTTCGACCATGCAGCCTTGAACACCTGCACATGAGGCCGTGTGCTATGAAACATTCCCTCTTTTTTCTGTTACTGACTAATAATTACTGGTCCTGTGTTTTGATTTTAAATAACTGGGTTTTAACTCTTTCTTGTTGCATCTTGCAGTGTAGACTGCTTTCTGAGGCTTGAGAGTGTAATGTATTGACACACTCTGGGTAAGATTACCCTGGATTTCTCATCAAGCATGAGTTTGTAAACTGGTGACAGGCACTACATGCACGAATTCAGAGACCACCTAGCATGCCTTTATGATGCTGGTATCTTTTTAGGTCTCTCCTAGCGACGCAGCACATGCGATGCTCGCCTTGGCGAGACCTATTGTTGTTGGTTTGTCAGTGGAAGGGGGACAGGACATGTGCACGCGCGCATGCAGAGGACCAGAGTTGTGCACATGTACGCACATCTCCTATCCGCGCTCATGGCATTTGAGCTGAACGCTTTCACTCTCCCGGCGTCAGCTTGTTATGTCCAGCATACTGTCAAGGTGCTCCCGGCTTCACAAGACGTTTGGCAGTTACTCATTGCTGGTGTAGATCTGAATCATGTGACCTGGTAACACGCAGGCACAAGGTTTTCAAAATTATTTCAATGTTGCTAACTTCCACCATCCCGAAAGCACACATTTCACTATTTGTGCCCGTGGGCATCAATATAATCAGATATAAACATCTGGGTGTCGCGTTGAGGTTTGTACAGTATGTTCTAGTTACCATGACGCACTCGCCCTATCTGGAAAGAGAAGAAGGAGTTGGACGGCCTGCTATCCGGCACCAGAGCGCCTTACAAACCCCCATATTTGAGTATGTTGTCTATTTATTTGCTTTTATTGTAGGGCTGCACAGAGCCAGCACCGAATCCAAGCAGCCAGGAGCTTTTCACCTATTGGGAGGTTTAATGTTTGGAGAGATGCCAGAAATCTTTTTAGCTGTAGACTGCTAACATTATTGAAAGGATACTTTATGAGTTTGTTTTTGTGGCTTCTCAGATTGTACTTGAAAAAAATCAATCTTGGAACCTGCTTGCTGTTTTGAATCACTTGAAAGGGTAATACATTTTCCCCTTTTGGTAAATGAAATGTCTGCCTGCGTCCGCAGGGGATGTTTCTTTGTCAGACACAACTGCACTTGTTTTGGTCACTTATTGCTGCTCGCTTTCCAATTTAGAGAAATGAGCAGCTTTTACACACATGTGCCCAGGACTACAGTGCCTCAGGTTTTATCTGCAGAACGTCGTGATTCTGCATTTCTCCTTGCACGTTTCACACTTGTTTTTTCATTCCAAAGTAGCGCTTAGCTGACATCACATGACAGTGCAGTAGAAGTGGGCCTCAGCAAGGCCTATCAGTGCTAGGGGTTCGCCCTTCTCTGCACACAAGTCCTCAGACCAGTAAATAGAAGTTGGCACGGAAACTGAAATAGAAAAAATATATTTTATTAACCTCATGAGGTGGAACTACATGCACACAACACCCTTCGGTAGTGTATGTGGTAGCACAAGGAATAGAAGAACCATGGGTCTTTTATACCCAAACAGGAGCTCAAAAGAAGGCGGTACAAGCACACATAGGAGAGTTACATACATAGATGGTCATACAGAAATGCACAGGCAACAAAGAAGGAGGAGCTATGAGTTGCTGACTTTAGTAGAAACATCCTGACAGTAACAAACCTAAACAGGTGTATGGGCAGCTACAAACTCTTCTGAGCATGTGCAGAGTAGCAGAGGCTAAGAATAGCCAGTTCTTTGAGCAAAGCACAAGGGCAAACAACAGCAAAGAAGGAAAGAGCACATGGCGAGCACATGGGTCCCAAGATGGCTCCCGGAAACTAGAGGGCTTCAGCTAAATGCTAACAGCGATCTCTGCCAAATTTCCACAGACGAACCTTTTAGCATTAGCTGAAGACATTCATAATCTAGAAGAGTCTAAATATACATCATGTATGTCGATTCTCATTAGTTTATCAACTTTTTTGTCTAGTATACACTGGGCCTTCATTTGCTTAACATCACGTCTGGCAGGTGTACAAGCAGTGATACAGATGGAGCAAAGCATTGGACCACATTGTATACATAGGCAGCATGTCAGTAGAATTACAAATAATATACAGAGTACTGTTAATCGTTTCCAGCCCCAGGTAGTAAGCAATGTCCATAACCAACTGGCTAAAGTCCATGTGCCAGTATCAGGGTGAATTTCAGCAGCAATCTTGTGAAGTTTGGAGATCGCATCAAAACTGAAGGGGTGGGGGGGCGTGGCTAGCAGCCGAAGCAAATGGCCGCAGCCTAGGGAGGCTCTGCGATACCCGAGCAGACCCACCGATCCGAGCACAAATCCGGTGGCGCTTTCCTCCCCCACATGTGAGTGGTTCGAGTGGAGGACGCAGGGCGTGGAGTGAGCCTACGGCTGGGAGAAATAGACCGTTTCTGGTGCCGCTGTCGCTTCGAAGAAGGTTGCGGCCTGCTCCAGCGTGGTAAGCCGGGGTCTCGAGTTTGGAGACTGCCTGGTGGCGCTGCGTGAGGGACGGATCGCGGTTGTGTTGGCGGGAGGCAATTGGTGACAGGCGCCGGCTGCAGGAGGACGCGGTATCGTGACCTACGGTGCAGCGGTGAGTGTGACAGCACACTATCTGGACTCCCGCTGAGCAATCCGACCACGCTGCGGTGGAGCGAGTGGAGAGCTGCAGAGTGGCCTCCTAAGGTATTGGGACAGAGGGGTGATCGGCGCCATTTTGAAGGCCTTTCTGCTGCAACACAAGCTTGCAAGAGGAGTGTGCACAGGCGGCCAGAGCAAGGTCTGGATGTTGGTCTGCATGGCTGGACCCACGAAATAGCTCAGGGCACACAAAAAAATAAAATAAATAAGCTGCAGAGTGGACTATAAGAGCCAGTCAAGGCCCCTGGTGAGCTATTGTGGGGGTATTAACAACCCTGGGCTGAATATAAACGATCTTGGATTGCCACAATGAGTGGCAGAAACGCGAAGAGTGCGAGCCAAGGCAAACTCGATAAATATGCATATGCCAAGGCTCAGACGACGACGACGGATAAAGAATATATGCAGTCAAATGACACAGGTGCCGGAGAGGTGCAGGAGGTGACCCTACAAGACATCATGGCGACCCTGAACAAAGTTGACTCCCGTATTGGGACCCTGGCAGTGGATATGGCAATAATTCATGCCGACTAAGCATGGGCGAATTTTGCGAGTTCGCAATTTGCGAATTTGCGAATTCGCGATCCGCACAATCCGCAAATTTGCAGATTCACGGATTTTGCGGATTGTATGGGTAAAGGCCGGGGGGCAGGAAAACGGTGCACATCGCTAGTGTGAGGGGCAGGGCCAAACGGGCGAGGCTTATATGCGAGGTCACATGCCTCTTGTGTGCATAAAAGGACAGGCACGGATCAGAGAAGCTTGTGGTCACAGGAACTGCACAGGGATTGAGCTCGTGAAAGTCAATAATGCAAAGGCCTCCATCAAGCATCAAAGCTAATTTTCGACGATAGATATGGGGAGAACGCACACCTACCCAGCCTCGACAAAACACACATTTTCGGGGGGGGGGGCTGATTAACTTTGGCATCACACCAAAGAGCGCCAGGGTCCCTCGAGTGAGCTGTCCATCAAGTGGGTAAAGGGCGCGAAGACGGTGCACACCACTAGTGTGTGGGGAGGGGCCAAACGGACGGGGCTTATATGCGAGTTCACATGCCTCTTGTGTGCATAAAAGGACAGGCACGGATCAGAGAAGCTCGTGGTCACAGGAACTGCACAGGGATTGAGCTCGTGAAAGTCAATTATGCAAAGGCCTCCATCAAGCATCAAATCTAATTTTCGACGATAGATATGGGGAGAACAAGTACTGGGTAAAAGTGGGAAAAACAGATTGAAGTGGACACTATGGAATCTGAACTTGTTGTAGCCACAGCTCGGCATGCAGAACGTCCGTCACCCCAATCCGCTCAGATGGTGCATCTCAAACAACAAGAATTCCTGGCATACCAAAAGGAACTAGTTAATGCACGACTCAGAGCCACCCGTCACAAAGTATATGAACAGGGTGATAAGGTGGGCAAGCTATTATCTTGGCTCGATAGAAAGGAACGAGCAGGCTGAACGATTGCACAGCTGCGAACTCCTACTAATGCCATAGTAAGGGCCCCGCAAGATATAGTTGGTGTGTTAGCCGACCACTACGAACAAGTGTATCCCGCCCGCGCAGCTCTATCGGAAGAGGAGTCCCTAGAATATATTAAAGATATAGCCATGCCCAAATTGTCGCCGGAGGCAGCGCTATTGCTAGAGGCCGACCTAACGGCACTACAAGAAGCTATTGGCTCCCTGGCCTCCGGTAAGGCGGTAGGGCCAAATGGAATCCCCATTGAGCTATATAAAAAAACAGCTGATCTAACGCCCCCTTTTTTGCTAAATATGTTTGTGAGGAATGAGGTGGTGAAATGAGGGACCATAGGATACCGGGCAGTAGATGCAACCGTTCTCTTTAATGCGGTTTGTATACAGGGCAAGGTTCACAGGGTATAATAGTCTCTGATCGCCAAACAGCTGGAAGATGGTCCCTGGAGTCGTCGGCCTCCGTCTCTAGACGTCCCGTCTTGCCTGCTACCGTCGGCTCCTCTCAAGGTCGGAAGGCTCTCGAAAGTAAGCAGAGAGGGAATGGGCAGTTAGAGGGAGGTATCGGGAAATATCATTGAGGAGGAAAGGGGAGTGCGGGATCACCAGGGTTCCACCACCGTATACCGTATCACTATATGCACTCTGTGATGGTGATGGGGAAAGAACGAAACACACAGTGACCACCCCGCAGCCTACCCCGTCCCACCCCGTGTAACAAACAGACCCTTGAGGCGCAGTCGTACCTTGTCCAGCCACCCTTCTCCCCCGGAAGTGTGGCAGGGCGTCTCGCGTCTCCGTAGGCCTCCTGGCTTGACGAGTCTCTCTTCCTGCACTCCGGATCGAGCCTCTTCAGTCACGTCCCCCTCCTGGGCTTTCTCTTCGATGTTCTCCTTGGCGTTCCTCTCGGCGTTCTCCTCAACAAGGGATTCCGCACTAACCCGGAAGAACGGGGCTTCCTTAAACGCCCCCGAAGCAGTGGATTGGTTCCTGGCCAAAGATGAGGCGACCCTTGATTGGTAGCCGTCCGGGGAAGCCCCTGACGTCAGAGAAGGCGGGTCGAACGATGAAGGCCGTTCCAGTGTTCCCGGTAGGGCAGGGGAAACCCAGGAAACAGGCAACGGATCCTGCGGACGGGGTGGAAAGGAACAGTGGTTAAAAGAAACACCCCGTCCGTCGGAATCATAGACCGAGTCCGGGACCAAGTCCGGGACCTCGTGACACATCCCACCCCCAGGAATGACCCGATCGGGGGAAATCGGGAAGCGGGAGAGAAAGTCAACATTGCCTTGCAGGGAACCCTTCCGATGCCGAACCTCAAAGCAAAAAGGCTGCAACGCCAGGAACCAACGTAAGATCCGATCATTGTTCCCTTTGTTTCGCTGGAGCCACGTCAAGGGGGCATGATCGGTATACAGCACGAAGGGTCTCCCCTCAAGATAGTATTTCAGTTTGGCCACTCCCCAGTGAACAGCCAAGCACTCCTTCTCGATAGTGGAATAGGCCTGTTCTCTAGGAAAGAGTTTACGACTGATGAAGAGTACCGGTCTCTCAACACCATGGATATCCTCCTGTGATAGAACTGCCCCAATGCCCACCCCAGAAGCATCCGTCTGCAAAATGAAGGGTTTATGAAAGTCTGGGGACATGAGGACAGGGGAGGTAGTCAGGGCTTCCTTTAGGGCCTGAAAAGCTGATGTATGGACATGAGAAGGGGCCGGTAAAGCAGACGACTTAACGGCTTTACCCAAAAGATCCGTGAGGGGACCGGCAAGATTCGCAAATTGGGCAATGAACCTTCGATAATAGCCCACCAATCCCAGGAAAGCACGGAGTTCTTTCTTTGTGGAGGGGTAAGGTAACGCCCTGATAGCCTCGATTTTCTCTGATTGAGGTTTAATGTGTCCATCCCCTAGGAGATAACCGAGGTATCTGACTTGTTGAAAGGCTACCCTAGACTTTTTTGCATTGATATGCAAGTTGGCTTCTTGGAGGCTAGACAGGATGTTACTTAAATGGTTCATATGCTCGTTCCACGTCTTACTAAACACTACAATATCGTCTAGATAGGCGGACGCATACTGCAAGTGGGGTGACAGCAGGGTATCCATGACCCTTTGAAAAGTGGCCGGGCTCCGTGCAAGCCGAAGGGGAGGACTGTAAAGTGGAAATGACCAGAGGGGGTAGAAAAGGCAGTTTTTTCCCTGTCCTCGGGGGCAAGAGGGATCTGCCAATACCCCTTGGTGAGGTCGATGGTGGTTATATAACGGGCCTCACCAAGGCGTTCCAACAGTTCGTCCACTCTGGGCAAAGGATATGCATCTTGTTTGGATACCCTGTTGACGGCACGGAAGTCTATACAGAAACGGATACTACCATTCGGTTTTGGTACCAATACGACCGGAGAGCACCAGTTGCTGTGGGAAGGTACTATTATCCCGGAATGGAGCATATTTTGGACCTCTGTCTGGAAGGCTAACCGTCTTGCCTCAGGAATCCTGTACGGTTTCTGTTTGACCACCACATTTGGAGGGGTATGTATATGGTGTTCGGCCAAATGTGTGAGCCCTGGTTGATCCGAGAAGACCTCGGCATGGGACAGGAGGAGAGACAGGACTTCTTCCCGTTGTTCAGGAGTAAGGTCCTTATTGATAGGAGTGTCCCTGATTGTGTGGCCTTTTTCGGATACTGAGGAAACCAGGCCGATGGTCTGTGGAGGTTTCCCTAACCACTTCTTGAGAAGATTGATATGGTACATGCTGGTTTTGTTTCTTCCCAACTGTACCAAGTAGGTGGTACGCCCTATTCTTCTCACTATTTTGAAGGGACCCTGCCATTCCTTCCTCATTTTGTGTGTAGAAGAGGGTAACAGAATTAGAACCCAGTCACCTACATTAAGCTCTCTCCACTTCTTACCTCGACCATAAAATGTCTTCTGTTTGGCCTGGGCTATCGCTAAGTGGTCATGAGCAAGCGTTCTTAGTTTATGCAATCGGGACTGTAACTGACGGGTATAATCCAACAAGGCTTCAGCCTCCTGTACTCTTTCAGCTACCCAACTGTCTTTAGTGATTTCAAGGAGAGTTCTCGGCTGTCTCCCAAATAACAACTCAAATGGGGAAGCACCTAGGCTGGACTGTTTTTGACTTCGCAGTACGAAGAGGGCAAGAGGCAGCAACTGATCCCAGTTCTTCCCATCCCCAGACAATAGTTTTTTTAGAGTCAATTTTAGGGAGCCGTTGTAACGCTCAACCAGCCCATCTGTCTGGGGATGGTACACAGAGGTTCTAATGTGTTGGATGTTTAACTGTGTACAAACTTGCTGCATTAACCGGGAAACAAATGGGGTACCCTGATCGGTGACTATTTCTCGTGGAAAACCCATGCGAGAGAAGACCTCTACCAGCCTCTGAGCTATGGCGACTGTAGTTGCTGCTTTAAGAGGAAAAGCCTCAGGATAGCGAGTCGCATAGTCTACTAAGACAAGTGCATACTGGTGTCCCCTGGAAGATTTAGGCAGTGGACCAATTAAGTCCATACCGAGACGATCAAAGGGAACCCCTATAATAGGCAAGGGAACCAAAGGGACAGGAGGAGGGGTATAGGGGTTTTTCTTCTGGCATATTCTGCATTCTTGACAGTATTTTTGGACCTGTGCATAAATACCTGGCCAGAAAAAATGTCTCAATATGGATTTCCCTGTTTTTTCTGCCCCCGAGTGACCTGCCAGCAGATGTGCGTGCCCAAAAAATAGAATCTGGTCACGGAAACTGTTCGGAACCAAGAGCTGAGGCTCCGCATCTGCCGTAGCGAGTCTATAGAGTAGACCATTCTTTTCGAGGAATGTAGGATAGTGTCTAGTGGATGGATCTTGTTTATCCCGAGCAACCTGCCAGGCATGAGTGAGGCTAGCATCATTCAATTGTGCTGTCCTGAAATGAGTGTCCCTGGCCCAGGGTTCTGAGGCCAACATGGAATCATGGGGACGAGAGAGAGTCTGTAGGGTGTCCCGCAGCAGGGCATTGAATGAGGGATTATCTGTCCCTATGATAATAGGCTCTGGTAGTCCTGACATAACCCCTACAGTGACTTCCATATCTTTCCCAGAGGGGGTATACAGGGTGACCCTAGCAACAGGGTATTCTTTAACGTCCCCGTGAACACAACGAATATTCACTGTTTTCCCCGGGAGAAGAGAAGAGGGAGCTACTAGATCTTCTTTTATAACAGAATGTTTGCAACCGGAGTCCAGCAAGGCCCTTATGGTAACACCATTAAGAGTAACTCTTACGTAAAAAGTGGCTCCTGTTTCATGTGCGTACAGGATGGACCTGGGAGCGTAGCTCACGTCCATGGGCTCGTCCTCCTTTTCCTTTCTTTTTCGACAGTACCGGGCTATATGACCCCACTCTCCACAGTCATGGCATTGGGGTCCAGTATTAGGCAAGTCAGACCGTTGAAACCGCAGCCGTGGTGGTTCGGGGATAGTCTTTTGCGGCTTTTTGTCTGGTTTGAGGGAGTTTAGGTTTTTGATCGGTTTATCCGGTTCTCTCATATACGGCTTGCCTTGCGCTCTGGAAGAACAGGTGGCCATTTCTATGGCGTGGTCTAACGTCAACCCTGCATGTTGTTTAAGCCACCGTTGTGTGCTATACGGCAGCGACTCAAGAAATTGTTCCAGGTATATCTTATTCATAATGGCATCAATGTTTCCTTCGTGGGGTTTCAACCACAAATCAGCAGCTTCCTTCAATTTAAAGAATAAGGTCTTAGGCAGATCCCCGGGAGTCCCTCTCTCCTGGCGAAACCGTAGTCGGTGGGTTTCTTCATCCACCCCTAACCTGTCAAGGATATACTGTTTGACTACTGCATAGGCTACAGTGCCATCACGATTCACAGTTTGGTATGCAGATTGGGCTTCACCGATCAATAAAGGGGCCAGGTAAAAAGGCCATCTGTCCCCAGGCCATGCACTAGCTCTCGCGGCCCTCTCAAAATTCAAAAAGAATGCAAGAGGGTCCTCTCCCGGAGAAAACTTTTGTAGGGGCACCACCGTACCTGGGGGTAGGGCGGTAGCCCTCCCTTGACCCAGTGCAGTCAACAATTGAGTTTGTCCTTCCGCTAACTTCAGGATTTGGTCGGACTGACTTTGTATAGCCTGGGAGAAAGTGGTCCGGTCCGCCTCCATTTGAGTCAAGATGGTCTCCATTCTTTATCGAATGGCGGGGTTCCCCGTAGTCTCTCCTATCTGGCTCGCCACTTGTGAGGAATGAGGTGGTGAAATGAGGGACCATAGGATACCGGGCAGTAGATGCAACCGTTCTCTTTAATGCGGTTTGTATACAGGGCAAGGTTCACAGGGTATAATAGTCTCTGATCGCCAAACAGCTGGAAGATGGTCCCTGGAGTCGTCGGCCTCCGTCTCTAGACGTCCCGTCTTGCCTGCTACCGTCGGCTCCTCTCAAGGTCGGAAGGCTCTCGAAAGTAAGCAGAGAGGGAATGGGCAGTTAGAGGGAGGTATCGGGAAATATCATTGAGGAGGAAAGGGGAGTGCGGGATCACCAGGGTTCCACCACCGTATACCGTATCACTATATGCACTCTGTGATGGTGATGGGGAAAGAACGAAACACACAGTGACCACCCCGCAGCCTACCCCGTCCCACCCCGTGTAACAAACAGACCCTTGAGGCGCAGTCGTACCTTGTCCAGCCACACTTCTCCCCCGGAAGTGTGGCAGGGCGTCTCGCGTCTCCGTAGGCCTCCTGGCTTGACGAGTCTCTCTTCCTGCACTCCGGATCGAGCCTCTTCAGTCACGTCCCCCTCCTGGGCTTTCTCTTTGATGTTCTCCTTGGCGTTCCTCTCGGCGTTCTCCTCAACAAGGGATTCCGCACTAACCCGGAAGAACGGGGCTTCCTTAAACGCCCCCGAAGCAGTGGATTGGTTCCTGGCCAAAGATGAGGCGACCCTTGATTGGTAGCCGTCCGGGGAAGCCCCTGACGTCAGAGAAGGCGGGTCGAACGATGAAGGCCGTTCCAGTGTTCCCGGTAGGGCAGGGGAAACCCAGGAAACAGGCAACGGATCCTGCGGACGGGGTGGAAAGGAACAGTGGTTAAAAGAAACACCCCGTCCGTCGGAATCATAGTCCGAGTCCGGGACCAAGTCCGGGACCTCGTGACAATGTTTAATGAGAGTCTCGAGGTGGGGGAACTGCCCCGAGATCAGCGTATGGCCACAATATTAGCTATCCATAAACCTGGCAAATCTCCTGAGGAATGCACCTCTTACCGTCCCATATCCTTGATCAATGCAGAGGCCAAAATATTGGCTAAGCTTTTAGCGAGGCGTTTGACTCCGCACCTATTGGCCCTAATTAACCCAGATCAATCTGGATTCATGCCACATAGAAGTACAGCTCCTAATTTGCAACGCTTGCAGGCCGTGATGGCAAGGAGGTCTCTTATACAAGAACCGGCAGTCATTCTATCGCTGGATGCGAGCATGGCATTTGATGTGGTGGAGTGGCCTTATCTTTTTGCTGTTCTTCGACACCTGGGCTTCGTCCCCAAGGTTCTTGCGTGGGTGCGCCTATTATACACTAACCCACTTGCACATGTCGTGGCTAATGGGTACATATCTAGAGACTTCTCGCTTGCACGTGGTACACGTCAGGGATGCCCACTATCCCCATTTTTGTTTGTGCTGGTTTTAGAGCCGCTGGCCGCATGGATTAGATGGGAACCTCAGATATGCGGGATTAGGTGGACCGAGACTTGAGAGGACCGCATCTCACTGTATGAGGACGATGTGCTGCTCTACCTCACATCCCCCAAAAAATCCATTGTGGTACTCCTAAACGTCTGCAAAATATTCGGCAGAGTGTCGGGGTATACCATTAATTGGTCCAAATCAGTTCTCTACGTTCTGCGAGGTCCACCGCCAGCGCTGCCCTGGAATTGTCCATTAAGGGTCACTACTGAGGCCTTCAAATATCTGGGCATTTACGCCACGCCCGACTTTGACGAATTCTACCAGAAAAACCTGAGGCCCCCCTTGGAGCGCTTTAAGCAGGACACAGTGTCATGGCGTAGCCTCCCCCTCACACTACTGGGTAGGGCCCCACTTTTTAAAATGATGACGCTTCCCCATTTCCTATATGTTCTAGAGAATACCCTGTTTCCTGTTCCTCCGGCATATTTCAGGGCCATAGCGTCTGAGGTCTCCAATCTACTGTGGGGAAAAAAGCTGGCACGGATAGCTCAAGGTAAGCTTGTGCGCAGTTGGCACAATGGAGGGATAGCCCTCCATGATATACAACTCTATAACTGGGCGGCACATCTTAAAATAATTAATCAGTGGATACATGCCCCCCATGATGAGCCGGCATTTCAGGCGGATAGGCAGGGGTTCGGAGATGATGGCATACTATCGGTACCCTATAGCAAACGCAAACCCCCCTCCTTACTGGGCCCAACAGCGCATACCGTTCACCTATGGTATAGGGCGCAGGCGAGACTGAAATGCTCAGGGGTAATCACGCAGATGACAACACTCTGGGACTCAAAGCGGCTTGGGCGACTTAGGAACAGCAAGGGATTCAAGACCTGGGATAATATAGGTATTTCCACTGTAGGGGATCTGTGGAGAAGGGGAGCAGTGGTCACCTTTGCTCACCTGGAAGCACAATATGAAATGGCATGGACTGAAAAATGTAGGTACTTACAAATTGGACACGCATTGCGGGCGATACTGACACCTGGCACCGTCTTGCCGTAGGCTACTCCTCTGGAGGACAGACTTCTGACGGAGCACATGACCAAAAGGGCAACATCCTTCACTTATCGTAAACTGGTAAATAACCTGCCAGACCCGACAGCAGCGATAAGACACAAATGGTCCCTCGACCTGGGAGATTTTGAGGAGTCGGAATGGCAAGAGGCTGTGTCATCACCAAGGGAAGCAGCTATAACTTCAAGGCTTCGCCTCATACAACCTAAGGTGCTACATCACACGTACTACACCAGAACGACATTATATAACATAGGGAAAGCACAACACCAGTTTTGTCTACGTGGGTGTGGGGAAGAGGGTACATTTTATCATACTATTTTGGATTGCCCACACATTGTTGCTTATTGGGTTAAGGTGATGCGGACCATGTCACAGACGACTGAAATATCCATATTGCCAGAACCAAGACAGTGCCTGTTAAGCGCGTGGGAGCCTAACGATCTTACCCATCAGGCGCAGGACTAGGCGACATTGGGAATGACGGTTGCCAAACGTAACATTGCCATGATGTGTGGGTCGGGAGACACTCCGACACTCAGGATGAGGCCATGGTGGCAGAAAAAGCGGTCTTTATACACCGGGCTGTCCACAAAAATGGGAAAAGGTATGGGGGCATGGAATAAGTTCAGAGGCTTTATATGCGATCCGCCTGACTTAGAGACGGATGAAGTGACCATGTGACGAGATACGAGAGGGGAGTGCGGTGTGGGGTGGAAGTCTGGAGTGCGGTTTAAGAAAAATGTATAATGTCCTCCTTTACAGAATCGACGTGTTGTATGGATTTGACGGCAGACATATGTGTGTATTTCTTGAATGTAATTTGGACTGATTTTCAATTCAATAAAAAGTTTATAAAAAAAAAACTGAAGGGGACGATGCGACATGCACCACCTCGAGCAGCCAAAACCACATCTAGAACCATTCGATTTTGAGGCACCACAATCCTTGCAATTTGCAGTTCCTCTGTAATGTTCCCAAGTGCCATTGCTATCTGGTTAGTCACAGCTTCCACAACACAAGTCAACCATCTGATGTTCCTGCTGTTCAAGGCAGCACCAACAAAAAAGAACAGCCCCAAATTCAAATCAACATATTGCTGTAGTGCAGTGTCAGTCTGGTCCACCTCATCATTACTTATTGTTCTTTTGTATCTGTTCTTGGAAATGTCATTGAACAATCGATAGTCCTTATGATATGATGCAGGTGCCAGAAACACAGGAGGTAACAAAAAGGACACATAACAGACTCCAGACCATCCAACAGGTAGATGATAGTATCCCTTGTTTCCGCAAATAAAATACTTATTATGTAAGGACATAAAACTACTGTTGTTGGTGCCCTCGATGGTCAAAACCTGAGTACATTTTTCCCAACACTACTCACACACAAACCTCCTCGGGCTCTAGTGACAGCTATAACAAATAGTCCATTACCCTTAGCAGTTCGAGTATTTGGGTAAACATAATGTGTAGAAGCATTTCCTCGTCAGTACTCCTCCATCTCCCATTTAGTCCCTTTAGCTTGCAGATCACCTTCTTCATTGGGATAACACGCTTTATTAAGATAATAGTTTATTCTCCCTACACCCATATCAGTAATATTAGCCACTTGGGAAGCCAATAGAAGTGCAAACAAGGCTTGACAAGAACCATTGTGAGAGAAGGGAAGAGGAATGAAAGGTGTTCCTTGCTTTTTCTGATGAGCTGGCATCATTCCACACACCCAACAGTTAGTAATATTCGTAGCATTGTGCGTGTGTTGCAACATCTGGACGAACGTGTTGTTCAGATAAGACTGTCTATGCTTCTGCTCATGATAAGGGAGAGTAATATAGTGGTGTTTAATGGGTGCCGGAGTGGTGGCAGTCAGTATTTGTCGAGCAGGAGCCACTTCCTCTACAACCCAAGTTATCACTGCTATAGCAACCACAGTGACAATAAATCCAACAATGCACATGATCTTCTTATCACAGATCCTTGCAGCAGTTGATGTTTTCTCCACAGACATATTCATGTTGTTGTTGAAGTAACAAAATTGTTGGAGCTCTAAAGTCCTGGGCAGCCGTTGATTTCTTCACTGAGGGTTAAGACGGGTGTCACTACACAAAAGACATCCCCCCTCTCTTCAGCTCAGTTTCTTACTAAGCTTGGATGGTTGCTCAACCAGTCTTTTTCAACAATGAAGTGTCTTTCCGGGGCCGCAGTTGATATCGGGATACACCAGGAATCATATGATCCGGTAAGACTTTCTCAGGTTTTTTTCTTCAGTTGATATGGCTTGGCCTTTCTCCGTGTCCAGGATGTCTCGTTGGTCGATCAGGGCAGCAGGTTCCACCAGGGTAGACAGCACTCTTTAGCAATGGGTGGAATGAACCCAGTTCCTACTGTTCGTCACTCGGACCGCAGTTCTCGTTGCTAGGAGGACTTGCTCTGGGCTGCGTCACCTAGGCTTCAAGCTGCTCGACCTCTGGAAGGATCGGACCATCACATGGTCGCCGGGCCATAGTCCATGGCCTTCACTCTCAGACCTATCAGTAAAAGCTTCTCGAACCTGTTGATGAATAGAAATCAAACTGTCAGTCAACTGTGATAGGTAGTCACTCATCAAGACACATGGTACATCATGTATGGGGCGTGGCTTAGGAATTCCCCAAATATTCATAGGCCTTCCAAATACCACCTCATGTGGTGTAAGACCAGATTGTGAATGTAGCACTGATCTAATGGACAACAATGCCAAGGTTAATTCATCAGGCCCTTTCAAGGATGTGGAAGCCTGGATTTTAGCTAGCTTCAGTTTGAGAGTAGCATTGTATCTCTCCACTAGCCCTGCTGATTGTGGATAGAAGGCAGAATGAACAGCCGCGTACCTAGGGGGGGGCGGTCCGCCCCAGGCGGCACCTTTTTGGAGGCGGCCGACACTGACTGACTGGAGGCCGAGGGCCGTGGCGGGCTCTAGAACTTGTCATTTGGCTGTGTACCGTGCACTCAGCCGATCCGGGCCCCAGGCAAGTTTTCTTGCCAGGCTCAGACTAGTAAGAGTTAAAGAAAAGATCTCAGTCAGTGCCTTGGTGCTCTAACTGCTACAATGTAACAAATCTGCGTGTACAGATGGGCAGCTCTGTGGCGCCACCGGGGTCGGATGTGACCTCACGTCCGTTCTGGTCTGGAACTGAAAGTGAGGCTGGAGAAGAAGTGACGGGGCCGGGGTCGGACTAGATGTGCCGCCTGTGTCGTCGGTCCGACCACTGACTGGTCAGCATCATGGCCGCGCGGCATCATGTTAGTGTGCCTGAGGGCGAGGCATGAATTATCATCGCTGGACCTGCTGGCGTTCCGTCCGCCGTGGCCGCCGGACCGGGCCCCTGCGCACAGAGACTTACCGGTCACGTAAATTGCGAGTTTCTTTTTAGTATAAATTAAACCCGAATTTATATGAAGCCTATCTGTACTCACGGTACACAGGATAAAAGTAGGAGTGAGGGGAGGGGAATGGGGGGGGGGGGTCCGGTCGGGTTGGGTCTCCGATGGGCAATGATGGCAGGAGGGAGGCACAGTGTTGCCTTCGCTGTGCTTCAGGGAGCCGATGGACAGTAGGCCGCAGTCAGACCTCAGCTGTGGGCCGATCTGCACCAGCCGCGTTGTATCGGGGCAGATGCTGCAAGAAGCATTCGCAGGCAGCAATGCCATTCGCCCCCCCCGTGAGTGAGTCCTACCGCGTATGGGAGGGGGGTGGGGTGGGTTGCACTCGCCGGCTGTCCAGCAGGGTTGGCGGCAGAAGCCGATGACTCAAAGCATAACCCGATAGCTCCATAGTGCGGTGAGTGGTGTTCGCTGCAGGGAGGCACAATGAGAATAGCAGCCGAGGGTTCCAGTACAGGCCGAGGGTTCCAGTACAGCTGCAATGTGGGGCACACTTCTGGTGCTTGAGTGTCTCTAGCGTATACTGCAGTATTATACCTCTAATTGTGCTTTGTACTCTTTTGTAAGCAGCACACGTGTCACTTTTTCCTCCTGTAATGCACTGCTGCCTCATGTATTTTGTTTGCTCACAATTGTCACTTTTACCTCGTAACTGAACGTCAGCATTTGTAATTTGTTCATTTGTAATTTTCTCCTCATGTATCATTACTGGTCCTGTTGTGAAGCGCTCTGACGCTTCGGGTAAAGTCCGCGCTATATAAAAACCGCATAAATAAATAAATCAATCAATAGCCTCTGCCTCACTTGCGGCCCCTGTCGCCATGAGGCCTCCGAGGGTTTGCCGAGCAGTGCGTGCTTCCCTTGATGTAACAGGGCTGTCAGGACAGCCAGGAAGTGAGGTGGACCGGCATCGACTTAATCCCACGGTGCCGATGGGATCCGATAGCATGTGAATCAAGCATTTAGCATGCAGGGCCACCCGAGTTTACAGACAGTCTTTTAAAGCATTATCAACCAAATTTTATAATCACTGAAAACTTGAAACACAGACAGAAGACCCACCAAATATTCTTTAAGTTGTCCAGCAATACTCTGTCATGAATACAGAGCAAAATAAATGAAATTACAAAATCCACCGTGGGAATATCCGCCTGAATTTCAACCTGGGATACCCTGGTCACTTTGATGAATACGTTGTGTAGCTAACGAGCCAATACATCATTTTAATTAGGTCTGCCTACTGAAGTTCCAAACTTTCTCAAGGTTATGCATCTCTGCAAAGTTTTTTTCAGGCAGCCAGCCTGCCACTGACTTTAGTAGTGTTGTTACCTTTGTCAGGTTACAGGAGGGAGTACTAGTGTTAGTGCCCTTCCATTTCTGGTGCTCTGCAGCAGTTTCAAGAACTTCTTGGAGTTTCTTGTTGCTCAAATTGCTATAATTTCTCATATTTATAAGTTTCCCTCGTTTTCATTGCATGATTATGCTCGGCAGAAAGTGTCACTCATAGCCGTTGAAATGTCACTCATAATTTCACTGAAATTATGAAAATGTCACACATGGCAATCTGAAACCTTGGCAGCTATGTACAGATATTAGTATTTAGGGAATATTCTCCACTTCCGGCTAATCTAGTCTCACTTGGACCCACTCTTCGTTCTGTAAACCCTGTTAACCATTACCATACTGATTGGAAATGGATGGAAATAGTAGATGATAGAAAACATTCCCTTTAGTAAATTACACTGCTGCTGTTTTTCCGTGATGCAGTTGAATTGCTGAGCTGCATTCTCCTGGTATTTTCACTCCTGGAATTCTATAGAAACCCCACCACTTTTATATATTAGCCGCTTGCCAGTGGTTGCAATTAACATCCTGTGATTCTGGGCAAATCATTTGATCTCACAGTGCCTATAAAAAACAAAACAACCATTGGCATAGCCAATAGGTCACGTATTTCGCCAGAGCTATTGGCTTTGCCAATGACCGTGTCATGTATGTGCATGTAAGTTGCATGATAGAGGTAACTGTTAGCAGCAATACTACGTGTCTCTCGGAGACTCAGACATCTTTCAAGTGCGCACCGTCCTTTTTCCCCAGCAAAGGAGGGGGCGGCAATCTGAGTTGTAGCCCCGGGCGCCACAAGCTCTAGCTACGCCCCTGAGAATGAAACTTCTGCTTAATCCCTAATCCTTTCAGGACATCCTCAACAACTTGCCCAATAAAATGGGGTCCGTTATCACAACACAAAAGTTTGCAAACACCATATCTAGGGAAGAATTTTTTTAGAAGCACCTTTGCTGTAGTAAGATCCGTATTATCTTTTGTAGGGTATGCCTCTATCCACTTACTGAAGGCACATACCACTACTAGGACATATTTCAGATTATTACAGCGTTCAAGCTGGATGTAATTAATTTGCAAAACTTCAAAAGGTGCAGTTGGTGTAGCAAACCCTCCTGTAGGAGTTCGTGTCCCTTTACCCGGATTGTACTGGAGATAAATCAAGCAGGATTGCACTGTCTTTTTAGCTGTGCCGGCAATTTCTGGATGCTCCCAAACTTGCGTAAGCAATTTCATTATTGAGGAGGCTCCAACATGTGCCGGCCCATGTGCCATATGAATCATAGGTTGTAAATAGGCTGTACGCAGTTTCCATTTGGTCATGTCTTTATTTCGCCAACAGCCCTCATCATCCAATGTTCCCTCTTTAGACCATTTCTCAAGTTCTTCTGCAGAAACAGATCTCTGCATGTCTAACACTTCCTGCCTAACATCATGCCAACGTTCAGCCTGTGACTTCACTACATACAAAGATGTGGTGCTTCTCTGCATTGCAGTTTCACGGGCTGTGTGATCTGCGAAGGCATTGCCTTGTCCTATTTTATCGGTCACTTTCTTGTGTGTACAACATTTATTAATTGCTATTTTGTTCGGGTACGTCAAGGCAGTCAGAAGATTATGTACCGATTCTCCATGCATTATTTGCATCCCATGGGATGCAAGAAAGCCTCTTTCCTTCCGGAGTAACCCAAAATAATGAGCCACTCCGAAAGCATAGCGGCTGTCAGAATAAATGTTCACAGACAGGTCAGTACGAAGTTCTCACGCTCGTGTCAAAGCTATTCAGTTCAGTTCAGAAAAACTTTATTTCGGCGATGAGCCATAAAAGCACAGATAAAAAACATACATAGAACACCCAACTTCTATTGCAAAATGATTTTAGACATTGTAAAAGCACTACAAAGTGTATTTAAAAAGACTACAAGAGCGGAAAAGTGCAACATTTTGAAGCACTTTCAAGCCCAGAAAGAAGACATATTACAACGAATAGGACCATAGGTCTGATCAGAAACCGGGCAAATATAATCACATTTAAAATTGTTTCGAACAAGTACAATAAATAGTATTAAAACCAATAAACACAATTAAAAAAAAAAGAAGCAATCTTCCGTACAAGTTTTCTCATGGGAGATAGTGCAATTTGGTAATAACAGTAAACTCATTAAATGAGTACGCTTAGCTTATCCCGGATCTCTGGTTCTCTATGATAGCTCTACGCATATGCCACATCACAAGCAAGAATCTAGAAGTTGCAAAGGCAAATAATGGGTGTGACTCATATTTTAATAGCCTGTAGGCCTCAGTGTGATCTGTAATTCCTATGTTTCTGCACAACTGGAGCACCCATTTGGACTTTGGCCTTCTATAAGCAGGGCAGAAGAGAAGAACATGAAGTTCTGACTCTGTCAACTTACACCCTGGGCAGTCCAATTTGGGGCTTTCCTTCCATTTATTTGTAAATGCTCTAAGGGGAGCACCCCATGTCTAAATTGCAAAAACAACTTCTTGGCAAAGAATGGTTGAATATCGTCAAGTACTAATTCAAGCTTGTATTGCTGTTTGGAATCCAAAAACCTGGAGGTCAGAGAGCAAGTATTAGTACTCTGCGAAAGTTGAGCTAGTTTATATTCTTTGAAGGCGAGCTGAAGGTTTTTTTTAAGTGAAGGAGCAAGTCTCCTTGGGCGATGACCACAGATTTGCCCTCCCCAACGTATGACATGTGTTAAGAATATAAAATAACCATGGGATATTCCCTGCTCCTAATATAGACATTACATCCTTCAGTTCATCCCTATAGTGTAATAACTCAGGCGTACTCCATAGTCGGCGCCAAAATAAAAGCGGGCGGGAAGCAATTAAATCGCTAATCGGACCAATCCTCAGATCCATCCTCAATGGTGTTAAGGGAGTGCTTTTCGGTAAGCTCAAGAGTTGTCTGAGAAAGGTATCTTCTGTTGTATAGAGAACATTAGAGGGGCAAACGCTCCAAAGTTCAGCACCATAAAGTGATGCTCCCCTGGCCTGTATTTTGTAGATTTCTGCAGGTGGTCCTACAGCTTTTTGGGTACAATTTTTATAAACTTTTAGAATGCCCCCTATGGATTGTGTGAGTTTTAAATTTGCTTTCTTTACTTGGGTTCCCCAATTTATCTTATCATTAAGGGTAAGGCCCAAGTAATCGAAAGTGGAAACCCTTTCTAGGGGCTTGCCATCCATTTGTGTCTGTGGGCAATTGATGGTATTCGCATGGAATACCATATATTTCGTTTTTTGGAGATTTATCTCTAAATCACTCTTCTTACAAAATTTGCAGAACTCCTCCAATACCCGCTGCTACCCATTGGGGTCTTGGAGAGTAGCAGCATATCGTCCGCGAACATTAGCGTGGGTATTTTACGATTTGCTAACCTTGGGGAGTCTATATCTTTTATCGCCAGCAGAGTTTCTATTAAACCATTTAAGAAGAGGGAGAACAGGGTTGGCGCAAGCACACAACCCTGTCTCACCCCTTTCTCTACTGGGAAAGGGGCTGTCCATTCCCCTTTTTTGCCATATCTGATTTTCGCATACGTATCCTGGTGCAGACGCTTCAGCTGGTGGCATAGGTATTCTGATACTCTCATATCCTGGATAATGCCCCATAGCTGGTCACGCTGCACCATATCGAATGCGGATTAAAGATCCACAAAGGTTAGATAAAGACTGCCACCCTCCAAGAGCATCTGACCACTAACATTACGCTTGATCCCTCGTAAAACGGCTTCCGTCCCGGCCATGGCACCAAGTTGGCGCTTCTGGCATTGACAGAACACCTTTAGACAGCCCTGAACGCAGGACAGACATTGGCACTGATCCTTTTGGACCTAGGTGCCGATACCGTGTCACATGCCATCTTGCTGCACCGTCTGGAAGAGGCTGGTGTCGGCGGCCTTGCATTGAAGTGGCTAGCGTAATTCCTGTCTGATAGGACTTATCAGGTGATTGCCCCCCGTTCTCTTCATCTACCTTTCCCATCAAGCATGGAGTACCATAGGGTTCCTCTCTGAGCCCTCTGCTCTTTAATCTGTACGTACAACCACTGGCTGTAATGGCCAGGAGCAGGGGACTGACGGTGGTATCCTACGCCGCTTCCTGCCACCACCGCTGACCCCGCCCCTTTTTTCCTTCTGTTCCCTCCCCGCTCCCGCCTCCCAGCTGCTCCGCCCACCCGCGCACTTGGCCTTATATGGCGACCGTGCGACGCAGGTGAGTGTGACCCACTTGTGGGACACCCCCGCGCCGCACGGCCACCAGCTGCTGCGTGTGCCCCATTGCCTTGCCTACTGCCTCGCTGCCTGCCTCGCTGCCGCTGACCACGCCCCCTCCTCCGAGCGGCGTGGTCCGTGCTCGCCTGCCGGTTGACTTTGCTGTTGTTCGTTTTTTGGTTTTGTTTTGATCTCCATTTGTGCCTGTTTTATTGTTATTTTGTGCCCATGTTAGCGTTCTCCTTCCTGTTTGCCCGCCTACCTCACCGCCCTCCGTCTTCCCTCCCCGCTCCCCGCTTCCCGCCACCACCGCTGACGCTGCGAAGTTTCAAGGCGATCTTGCGGCAGTTGCCAAATGAATGACAGCTAACTGCCTCCAGCTGAATGCCAGCAAGTCTGAGGTGTTGCTGGTGGGAAGGAACCATGGGTTATGGAACGAACACTGGTGGCCCATGAATCTAGGCACCCCCCAACCTAAGCAGGTGGTAAAGAACTTAGGGGTTGGGATGGATTCTTCTCTTATTTTCCAGACTCCAACAAAGAAGGTGGCGAGCACCTGTTTTGGTTTAATGCGCGGGCTGAAACCTATTTTAGGTTTCTTTGATGCACCAACCAGACAGATCATTATTTAAGTCTTGATTACATCCAGACTTGATTATGCGAACTCTCTGTACCTAGGGGCCAACAAGGCTGAAATACATAGGTTACAGAGAGTACAGAACGCTGCAGCAAGAGCTCTTCTGGGCCTGCGTAGAGTCTGTTCGATGACCAGTACAATGTGTCGCCTTCATTGGCTGCCTGTGGCTCAACTAATCGAGTTCAAGGCTCTTTATATAGCCTTCAAGATCTTGAAACTGACCTCCCCTAATATCTTGACAGATTTGCTCTCCTTTTAAGTCCCGTCCCGTCCGCTTCGCTCCATGGGCCAGCATTTACTGGTGGTACGTCGGGTTAGGAGAAGCCGGGCCGGAGGCCGTTCCTTCTAGTATAGAGCGGTGACTCTCGGGAACTCTTTGCCACCCCATATTCGAGGGCTTGACAATTTGTCTGAATTTAGGAAAGCTATTAAAAACTTTCTTTTACCCACTGTGTAAACTGCTTCCTGCACTGATGTTGCCTATTCTGCTAATAGCGCTGGGACGCAATCTGAAAATCTGGTCTATAGTTGAAATTTTACTTCTAAAACCAGCTTGTAGATGTGTTAAAACATTTTTTTCATCAATCCAACACTGCAGTCGACCCAGGAGAACATGGGCAAATAGCTTTTGTGTCACATCAATAAAGCTTATTGGGCGATAGTTAGCTGGGTTAAGCGGGGAGCCCTTCTTATAGATCGGAATAATTTCCGCACCTGCCCAAGTCGAAGGTAACACCGTCCCTTGAAGGATAGCGTTAAATAACACCAAAAGATAGGGTACCCACACAGATCCTTCATTCTTAAATAAATCACCGGGAATTTTATCCAAACTTGGCGCTTTAGTTGGGAGCCTTTTACCCAAAGCTACAGTGACCCTCTTTATAGTACACAAAGGAGCACTAATACCCAGAGGGGTGTAATGAGAGGTTAGGTCCCTAACTAGTACAACTCCATCCTCAGGTCTGGAGTATAAAGATTGAAAATACGACCTCCAGACTTCCTCCCCCAGGTTCGGTTCGACTGCCGAGTTGCCTTCAGGCTTCCCAGTTCTCAATAGGTTCCAAAAGCCTCTCATATCTCTACTATCTAGAGCCAGTTTAATTGCTTCCCATTTATCTAACTTCCATGTTGACTTTGCTTCAACCACAGTTTTTTTGTATACAGCCCTGGTTTCTTTGAACTAGTCAGTCAACCAAATCCAAAGGGCTGAATAATTTACTTACAGGGATGTTAATTTGCTCTCTGTTACCCCAATCCTGACCAATATGTGGCAAAACAGTACTCTTGGCACGCAGTTCCCATTTTTTTATAAGCACTACCCACTCTATCTAAGAGGAGGCTTGGGGCGGGGGGTAGAAATAACCCAAGGGAACTGTCTGGATGCCACCAGTCACTATTGTTGGTCCCCAGTTATAAAAATGTTGGACTACCCTTCTGTCTCTAAAGTTGATCAGGACACAATCCCCTTCAATATCTTTTTGCCTCTGCCCAAGCCAACTAACCCTCCGAGTAAATATAATTTTGCTGTGTACTGAGTGAGGATGTGGTCTATGTTTACTCAACCAATTGATAATTTTATTTTTTAACTCAGGGTAAGTTTCCTCACGACCGGGTTCCAGCGGTGGTACTGCGGCTAAAATTACCACATAAGGTGTTGATGCTGGAGGCAGGTCAATACAGGGGAGAGTAGAATTTCTCAATCTTAGCTTGGGTGATATTGGATTCCTATCGGTATTTGGCTCTATTGATTGAGTCTGCTGGCCATCTGGTATAGCTAAAATGGGCACCGCGGGCCTAGGATTTTGTGCGTTAGCAGAATGGTGGGGTGCCCTATAGTAGGAGCTACTTAGTAGTTGAGTCGAATGAGGGGGGGTGGCAGTTGGTCATATTGGGCGAATTCACTTGTGGAACATTCTTTGGGCCTTCAGGTGGAGGATGCTAGGGACAGTGAGGCAGAGTGGCCTGTATTCGTTGAGGGGTAATAGCCTTTTTTGTGAGATTAATAGTATCAATAGTATTTAGGGCAGCATCAATTTTGGTTCCCCATGCATCTATAAGTATCTTTAGTTTGGCGATACTTTTCATTACATCTCCGATTTCAGATTTTATAAACTGATCTAAGTAAGATTTAAGCTCCATTTTCAGTGAAAGTACCCAGCCCGGAGGCTCGGATATTTTATTGTCGCTACCATCCGAATGTCCTCCCCCTGGAGTATTAATAGACACTAACCCGGGGGAATGCTCCTCATGATTCCCACCCCTATGGGCACTTTTTTTCCAAGGGGCTCCTTTCCTTTTCACCCTCCCTCCCGTGCCCTACCAGTTCTTGTTGGGGCTATATTAACCTGTGCAGGAGGTAGTTCGAGGGAGGTGGAAAGAACTAATGGTAGGGATATAACAGGGGAGTCTATATCCGTGGGCTGAGAGATGCTCATCATTCTTGGTGTAAGTGAAAGACGCCTCTCTGTGTGCTCTATTTCACTGGAGACATGTTGCAGCATTCCATCAATCGCAGTTGGCTGGATAATGGGGGATTGATTAGGGGGTTTCTGTCGTGTTGGGCCTTGTACGAGGGGGAGTGGTCTTCCCATGGTTGTTACCTATCTTAAGTCAAACAAAGTCTATAACAGTGGCAACAGTTGTTTATAGTCACTGTATTGCAGCAGTACAGAATCCCAAGTAACTTTGATTGACTTAAAGACAGTGAAATGTTTACTATATAGAACCCCCAGTTCACAAATGATCCTCAAGAGCAACTGTCCATTGTATAGTACTCACAACATACAGAAGAAAGGGGGGTGGACCAGCCCAGTCTCAATCAGTCTTGGATGGGCTCAGGCGGCCCGCCCTTGGCCCGGGCTTTGCCCGGCACATCCGCGCGCGTCCCGCACCACGGGGGTTGAGGCAGCGCTTTATAGCGCGATCATCACGCCTCCCCCAGCGGCAGCTGGAAACAATGCAGGAATTAGGGGCCGTTGCACCCTGCGACAGCGAGTCCCGCCAGGTTGTCTTGTTTGTGGGCTAAGCGTCTGCGATGGCGTGGAGAGCAGTATGGAGAACAGCCCCAAGGACAGAAGCAACAGAAAACAAAGTTACCAGCAGGGATTACGGTGTTAATCTCCCCAAAAGCGTCCCCTAAAGCTATTAGTTCAGCTGCCTGAGCTGACTTCTGTGGGATACGAGCTGTCTCAACTACCGTCTGAAGTGTCGTAATTGCATATACAGCTGATGTCGTGCCATCTGGTAATTTCAAACAGGACCCATCAACCCACAGTTCCCCATCAACATTTGAGATGAGCGTATCTTGCAAATCGACACAACCCTTTGTCTGTTCCTCAGTAAGGAATATACAATCATGAGGCTCTTGTGACTGAGACTGAGTCGCTGGGTATGGCAATAAGGTAGCTGGATCAGGGTTGAACATCTTTTCAAGGTGATATGAGGGGCCATGAGTGTCAATTCGTATCCTGTCAACCTAGCACTAGTTAAATGCTGTGTTTTAGTTTGGGCATCAACTGCATGGGGTACTAACACCAACAGTCGGTGTGACAAAACTATCCGTTCACTCTGGCGTATAGACACAGTTGCCGCTGCGACAGAACGGAAACACCCAGGCCATGCTCAAGCAACTGGATCAAGAACAGCTGAAAAATATGCACAAGGACGTTGCTTGTCACCGTGTGTCTGTACTAAAACTGAAAGTGTACACCCATCTCTCTTGTGTACATTGAGTGTAAAAGTCTTAGTGTAAGGGGCATTGGAGTTTCTTTAGTCAGAAGAGCCAACAAAGGTTTAACACTGTGTGAGAAGCCGAAAATCCATTGCCTACAAAAAGAAGTAAGACCAATGAAGGCATGGACATCTTTCTGAGTACAGGGCATTGGTGTGTCTAAGATAGCTTGAATGCGGTCTGGTATAAGTGCATGTCCCTCCTTAGACAGGAGGTGACCTAAATAGGTAACCTCCTGTCTACAATACTGCAATTTCTTCAGTGAAACTTTGTGATGGTGTGATGCAAGAAATGAAAGCAATAACAGCGTTCCTTCTTCACACTGTTCAGGCGTATCAGCTGCCAACAAGATGTTATCGACATATTGTATGAGAGCCACCCCGTCGGCACAGGTAAAGAATCAAGTTGTCTTTTCAATGCTTGGCTGTAAATACTAGGACTCTCTGTATACCCTTAGGGGGACCCTACAGAATCTAAAGGATCGGTTATTCAAAGTGAAGCCTGACAAATATCGGCTATCAGGATGAATAGGGATGGAAAAGAAAGCATTCTTGAAATCAATCACAGTAAAGGTAGTAGCAGTTGGAGGAACCAAGGTAAGAAGTGTTGTGATGTCAGATACTACCGGGTATTGTGGCACTACAATCTTGTTAAATTCTCCTAAATCAATGATAAACCTGTAGATTTTAGTATCTTTCTTCAGAATAGGAAGGATAGGGTTATTGCAAATATTGTAAGGGACTTCTTCCACAACCCCCACTTCAATCAAATCATGAACAATGCGTACAAGTGCCTCTTCACCTTCTCGAGAAATTTTATATTGAGGCAATTGCGGCAATGAAGCTCCCTCCTTTACATGAATATGCACTGGTGGAATAACCATTTGCCCCACATCAGTGTCTGAAGTAGCCCACAAAGTACCATGGAGTGAAGCCAAAGCAATATTCTCTCTAATGAGACAGGACTTCTCAGCCACCGGATAGTTATCATTCAAAATAACAAGCACTTCTTCTGGGGAACAACAAATTGTAGCCCTAAAATACTTGAGCATATCAAGACCCACAATATTGTCCGGTGTGTTAGGGGAAAGCAAAAATGGGCATGGAGCAGTACATTTATCAACATGGAATGCAAGTGGTTGTGACAGTGGGCTAAGGGAAGGTGTCCCATCGAAACCTATTGATGTAATGGTTAAGCCAGACAGGGGGGCCCTTGGAACCAATTGTTTAGACAAGGCGCTGCGAGTAGCGCCTGTATCAACCAGAAACCAATCAGTAGAACCCAAAACATGTGCTTGAACATAGGGACCCTTCTGATCTACTGGTACTTCAACTTATTCCTTACCCGATCCTAGGCATTCCTATACATAAGCAGAGTCAAATCCAAATTCAAATAATCAGATATTTTATATTGGTTATGCCTATCAAATGTATTTAAAGAATTCAGAGGATGCCCAACAGTCTCAAATCTAGCACGATCATCCATACCTCCCCTATGTCCCGGATTCCCCGGGTGGCTTTTCATTTTTCCCTGACCACGCTGATACTGCTGAGTACGCAAACGGGGATATTCAAAAGCCCAATGTACAGTCTCCCTGCAGTAAGCGCACAGATCGGAAAACAAAGTAGCTTGGGAAAAAGAGGGTGTGCCTGGGCGATACATTGCACGTCCGCTTTACCACCATTTCCATAAGATGGGCCATGAACCTGAGCAATCATAACCTTTGTTTTCAGCTCCTTATTCTTTTTATCCTCATTGCCCTTAGCTTCTAATTCCTGACTTTCATAAATCTGGGCCATAATCAAAAGAGAGACTGGGAAAGACGTGGTCCATGAACTTTTGCTGGCTTTTAGGCGACTAGCTATTCCTGGCAACATGTTTGCGACAAATTTATCGACAAACAGATGCCTGCCCGTGTCATTTGTCAATGACTGGCCACTAAAGTCGTGGAATGCCTCCTCAAAACGTGTGAAGAAATCAGAGACCGATTCATCTGCCTTTTGCTTGCAGGATGCTAACACAGTCCAATCTATCTTTTTAGGAGGGATAAGAGTTTTCAATTTAACCAGTATAGCTTTTGGAAGGTCTAACATTTCTTGCTGTGGTTTCTGTGCTGGTTCCCTTTCCGCATCTATCTTCTCTAATACTTTCCAAACATACCCACAAGTTGTATGATCATCAACTTTACGAATAGATCTCCACATATCAGGGGGTAAAATAAGCCCAAAAAACAAATCAATATCAGAAAAAGTCATAGTACAAGAACTAATGGCTCCTTCAACTTCTTCATAAAAAGCGGCCAGATTTTACCGCGGATCAGGCAAAGCAGCTTTAAGAGCCATGATATCTGCTCTGCTCCAAGGAGTATAGACTCAATTATAAATAAAATAACCCTTCGCATCCGCTGAATTTTTATTATCATCTGTTTCCGTACCCCTAGGAGGGACATACAAAGGCGCAGCTTCCCTCGTGGGTTTTCCATGAATTACAACATTCTTATCTGTCCCTGAAGTGTCAGCCTGCGGCATGGTGGTCTGAAGTGTTTGTGCAGCTGCAGCAGCTGCCTTTTTCTCCTTCCGCACAGGGAGTGCATCAGCTCGCAGTTTAACCACACGTCTAATTAAGTCAGCCACCTGAGAGGGGAGAAAAAGACCAACACACAATTGTTTATAATCATTTGCTATATCAGCAGGCTCTAACTCTGTGGAATGGTTCATAAACCATTCAATTACTTCTGTGGCAAACATTTCTACAAAATATAACTTTTCTCTATCCTGCCATTGTTGTACTTTAACTAAAAGATTGGAAGCAGAAATGCTATCACAGGCAGCTTCACGAGCAGAAGATCTAAGGGTAGCCGCACGATCAGCGGTCAGCATAGAGCGAGTCTCTCGCAGAGGATCCAATCCTGACTTATCCTGATCCGAAGAAGAAATATCATCATCAGGGACAGGGGCAGAGGGAAAAGTATATGAAGGCGGAGAACGATCTAGCAGAATTTAATCATCCTGTGGTTTATTAAGGAGAGGGTAGAACGAGCGCCCGATAGGGTATTGGCCATTTAGCTGTAAACGACGCTCCCTATCCTCTCCCTCTTTTATCTCCTTCATTTCTTTATTTTTTTATTTCCAGCACTTTCGCATGGATATTTTTGCATTGTTCTTTATCTATCAAAGCTTGCTCTCTTGTCACTCGTTCACGCGCTTCTTTCTCCCACATTCGTATGCAGTCAGACATATCTTGTCTACTTTTGCGCTTAAACATACATTGTTCCATATACTGAATTTTTCTAAGATCAAATGACCCATGTATAGGCCACCGCAACTCAGGATCCTTGCTATATATTTATTCCCTAACGTGCTGTACATTATAGAAGAAATACCATTTTTAATATACATGTCCCTATTAGGTGTCCCCTCGGGGGAGACAACTGATTCCACTCGATATTCACATTGGTACCTCCAAAGAAGCTGAAAATTAGCTTAAAGGAGCACTCCTATTATTTGTAATGCTACTTAAAAAATATATATATAAATCAATGAACCAGGCGTGCTGCAGAGGCTAGCACACTATCCATATGTGCCATTAACCATAGAATTCAACATTCAAGTTTTTCAACCTAGCCTCTCTGCACTGTTGCCTATTACAAACAATAGCAGAATGTTTTAAAACAAACTTTGAACTCTCATACTGTTGACCTCCAACATATGAAATGACATTGACCAGACAATAAATTGTTCAAACATCAATCAGTGTTCTTATAACATATACATGTTTAATTTGTTAGAATCATAAATTAATTTCTTCTGTAAATTTTCTGGCTTTACATCACAAAGTGTAAAGTGTTTTAAGAGAACCACCCAATACATTTCAGGCCCCATCGTCCCTTCTTCAGGGGCTTCGTCTGTAAACAAAGTAAACATACTTTCACATAAAACATGACCCATGACTGGGTGAAGCAGTCTAGTAAATATATACATAAAAAAACTATCATATCATCAAAATGGAAATTTCCAAAATCAACCCATGCAAAAGCTAACAAATTTTATAGATGAGAACTGTAATAAAAGATAGAGACAAGCCCATGAATAACTTAAAAGCGGAATGAAGAGAGAGTGCCATGAGACTATCTATCAATCCACACTGATGCACTCAACTGCGTGAAAAAAAAACTACTAACCACAGTGCACCCTATACACCAATGCAATGTGCCAAAAAGAGTAGAAACAGCTAACTTAAAAATATCGGACGAACCTTAAACTCCGTCGATGTAAGTAACACAAAATACCAATCTGTAAGAAAATCCAAGGTCTAAAATGAATCCATCCTCTGAGTAATATATTAAACAGTCAATGACACTGCAAACCGTGGAGTTATAAGACCCGCTATAGACAAGGTCAGTTCGTAATAGGCAACAGTGCACAGAGGCCAGGTTGTAAAACCTCCAAAGAAGCAACACATTCCACGAAGCGTGCTTGAAACTGGCATGCCAAAAATATTGTAGCATACATAATACTATAAAGCAGTGGCACTTAACACAATATGTGCCGTTACGAATTATTCAAAGGTTGGAGAAAAGTCCCCTCATTACCTGCCTATATAAATTGCAATTTATATATATCAAAACAAATTCCAAATATTGGCCAATTTCCATATACAAATTGTCGCATCAAACGACCTTACCAAGCAAAAGTCTCCAGATTCTAAGTGCCAAGTCCTGAATCGACCAAATGGTCTCTGCACGGCGAACACCAGAAGAGATCTCAGTCGAGGACCGGCACCGCCTGGAGGGTCAGATCAGGAAGAGAGGAAAAAGCGCAATGGTTACCAAGACGCGGGTCTCCTCAGCCAGTGATCGTCCATAGCGAGATTCCAATTCTCCGTTTCGACCACTCCTTCGGGCATCCAAGTCGCCGATGAGCCCCACTGGTTGGACACCAATCTGTAGAGGTGGGCCTCAGCAAGGTCTACCAGTGCTAGGGGTTCGCCCTTCTCTGCACACAAGTCCTCAGACCAGTAAATAGAAGTTGGCACGGAAACTGAAATAGCAAAAAGATATTTTAATAACCTCATGAGGTGGAACTACATTCCCACAACACCCTTTGGAAGTGTATGAAGTAGCACAAGGAATAGAAGAACCATGGGTTTTTATACCCACACAGGAGCTCAAAAGAAGGCGGTACAAGCACACATAGGAGAGTTACATACATAGATGGTCATACTGAAATACACAGTCAACAAAGAAGGAAGAGCTAAGAGTTGCTGACTTTAATAGAAGCATCCTGACAGTAACAAACCTAAACAGGTGCATGGGCAGCTACAAACTCTTTTGAGCATGTGCAGAGTAGCAGAAGTTAAGAATAGCCAGTTCTTTGAGCAAAGCACAAGGGCAAACAACAGCAAAGAAGGAAAGAGCATATGGCGAGCACACGGTTCACAAGATGGCTCCCGGAAACAAGATGGCTTCAGCTAAATGCTAACAGCGATCTCTGCCAAATTTCCACAGTGTCATTGTCCTTCAGTCAATGGAGTGGTATGCAGTCTGTGTGTGAAGGTAGAAGTGCTGAGCTCTATCGGCTCCTTCCATGGTGCTTCCTTCAGGAGGGTCTCTGTGGGCAGGTCAGGGTTCAAGGCCTTGTTACCCAGTGGGAGTGAGGGCCACGGCCAGGGCACCCATGACACACAGGTTTTACTGTTTCTACACTCAGGACTTTACCACACAGGGCCCCGCCAGCTTTTACCACACATCACCAGCAGGCCTTACACCAGAGGGGCAGGAAGACACCCTATGGCATGTGGGGCCAGGGCCATCCCCCCATCATCAAACAGGGCCCACCAGGCCTTTCACCAGAGGGGCAGGAGCACTCCCCTCCTCCCCGCCCTTCAGCCTGTGGGGCTGGGGCACCCGGCCCTCATCACACGGGCCCTAATTTCTACCCCACGGGCCTCTTATTGCAAGGATCCCTACTTGACTCAAGGACTCTTCCGGGCGCCACCTCTCCTTCTGGGAGCTCTGCCCTCTTTTTTTGGGGGGGGGTTGCGTAAGTGGCCTGTGGGGTTCAGGTCCTCCGCTCCCCCAGAGGGCCCCCGGCAACCCCTTCAAGGACAGCCGGTAACCTCTCTCTACCCCTCACTGTCCATCTTCTTCCTTACTGTCCAACTCTTTTCCACACTGTCTGACTCTTTCCCTCCTCTGTCCCTCACTGTCCTTTTCCTCTGTCCCGCACTGTCCTTCACCCTCCTCTGTCCCTCACTGTCCTTCTTCTCCCTCCTCTACCTTTCACTATACTTCTCCCTCCTCTGTTCCTCACTGTCCTTCTTCTCCCTTCTCTACACTTCACTGTCCTTCTCCCTCCTCTGTCCCTCACTGACCTTCTTCTACATCCTCTACCCTTCACTGTCCTTCTCCCTCCTCTGTCCCTCACTGTCCTTCTTCTCCTCTGTTCCTCCCTGTCCTTATCTTTCCTCTGTGCCTCACTGTCTCTCTTCTCCCTCATCTGTCCCTTGCTGTCCTTCTTCTCCCTCCTCTGTCCCTCACTGTCCTTCTTCTCCTCTGTCCCTCACTGTCCTTCTTTTACCTCCTCTGTCCCTCACTGTTCTCCTCTGTCCCCCACTGTCCCTCACTGTTCTCCTTCTCCTCTGTCCCTCACTGTCCTTCTTTTACGTCCTCTGTCCTTCACTGTTCTCCTCTGTCCCCCACTGTCCTTCACCCTCCTCTGTCCCTCACTGTCCTTCTTCTCCCTCCTCTACCCTTCACTATCCTTCTCCCTCCTCTGTCCCTCACTGACCTTCTTCTCCATCCTCTACCCTTCACTGTCCTTCTCCCTCCTCTGTCCCTCACTGTCCTTCTTCTCCTCTGTACCTCACTGTCCTTCTCTTTCCTCTGTGCCTCACTGTCTCTCTTCTCCCTCATTTGTCCCTTACTGTCCTTCTCCCTCCTCTGTCCCTCACTGTCCTTCTTCTCCCTCCTCTGTCCCTCACTGTCCTTGTTCTCCTCTGTCCCTCACTGTCCTTGTTCTCCCTCCTCTGTCCCTCACTGTCCTCCTTCTCCTCTGTTCCTCACTGTCCTTCTTTTACCTCCTCTGTCCCTCACTGTTCTCCTCTGTCCCCCACTTTCCCTCACTGTCCTCCTTCTCCTCTGTCCCTCACTGTCCTTCTTTTACGTCCTCTGTCCTTCACTGTTCTCCTCTGTCCCCCACTGTCCTTCACCCTCCTCTGTGCATCACTGTCCTTGTCTTCCTCTGTCCAACACTGACCTACTTCTCTCTCCTCTGTCTCTCAGTGTCCTTATTTCCCTCCTCTGTCCCTCACTGTCCTTGTCCTCTGTCCCACACTGTCCTCTTTCACCTCTGTCCCTCACTGTCCTTCTTCTCCCTGCTCTGTCCCTCACTGTCCTTGTTCTCTGTCCTTCTTCTCTCTCTCCTCTGTCCCTCACTGTCATTCTTCTCCCTCCTCTGTTCCTCACTGTCTTGTTCTCTGTCCCTCACTGACCTTCTCTCTGTTCTCTGCCCCTCACTGACCTTCTCTCTCTCTCCTCTGTCCATCACTGTCCTTCTTCTCCCTCCTCTATTCCTCACTGTCCTTGTTCTCTGTCCCACACTGCCCTTCTCCTCTCTCCTCTGTCCCTCACTGTCATTCTTCTCCCTCCTCTGTCCCTCACTGTCTTGTTCTCTTTCCCTCACTGTCCTCCTTCTCTCTCCTCTGTCCCTCACAGTCCTTCTTCTCCCTCCACTATTCCTCACTGTCCTTCTTCTCTGTCCCACACTGGTCTTCTTCTCTCTCCTCTGTCCCTCACTGTACTTCTTCTCCCTCCTCTGTCCCTCATTGGTATTGCAGTCTCTCTCTTCCATGTCTCTTCCTCTCCTGGACTCTCTGACTGAACTCCGCTCTCCCTGTTTGAAGGATCCAGTCACAGGCCTCCCCTGCCCTCCCAGCCAACCAATCGTGTGTGTCTGAATCCCGCATTGTCTCCTCCTGCTCCAGGCTCGGGGCACTGCACCTGCACAGACACAAGAGGTAAAAGAAGAGCGGCCGCCGGCACGGGCTCCACAGCCCCCCGGCTGCTGCACGCGTCCTGCACGTGTAGCATGCAACACAAAAGACCAAGCGCGCGGAGTGCGACATGCAGGGGCGGATTGGCACTGCAGGCACTCGGGCATGGGCCGAAGGGCCAGTGTCTCAGTGCACTCTATGTGCCTGTTTTTCCCCCCTTTACCAGTCCACAGAGAGCAATGACAGGGAGGGGAAAGCAGCTTCGCTGTGCGGCCAGCCATCCAGCGATGATCAGCTGTGGCCTCTCCTTGACCCCCTGCCCTGCCAAGCAATCACGCTGATGGTGGGCTGGGGAGGGGTGATTGTGTGCCAGAATCGGCCTCCCAGGGGGCCAGGTGTTGCTCAGGCCTATGAGCCATTTTCACCTCGGCCCTCCTGGGGCCCATGCAGCCCAGAAACAGTGTTTGCAGGGCATAGTGGGCAAGGAAGAATGGGTCTCACTATGGGGGATAGGTAATGTGGGGAACTCACACCATCTTCTCCTTAGCCCCCCCCCCCCCACCCCCTCCACCGTCATGGATGGCCCAGAAGGTGTGTTTTTGCTTTAGCTCCTCTCCTGCCACGCCATTGCTCTGAGGCAGTAAAGGGCTTAGGAGGGCTGAGTAATTTAAATATAGCTGGGGCCTCGCTGTTTTCCAGGTGCTCCTGCACTGGAGGGCTGGGGAATAATTTTTTAATAGAAAGGGGCCTCGCTGTTTTCCGGTACTCCTGCGCTGGAGGGCTGGGGAATAATTTTTTAAGAAAAAGGGGCCTCGCTATTTTCAGGTGCTCCTCCGCTGGAGGGCTGGGGAATCATTTTTTAAGAGAAAGGGGCCTCGCTGTTTTCAGGTGCTCCTGCGCTGGAGGGCTGGGGAATCATTTTTTAAGAGAAAGGGGCCTCGCTGTTTTCAGGTGCTCCTGCGCTGGAGTGCTGGGAATAATTTGGTAATAGAAAGGGGCCTGGCTGTTTTTCATGTGCTCACCTTGTAGGACATTGTCACCTTGGCCCTGTGTCCTTCCCAAGAACAATATCCTCCCACTTACATTCCTTGTGTGTTTCATGAAAGGGCATGCCTGCGAATGTGAGCCACACCCGCGAATGTGGGCCACGCCCCATGAATGAGGGCCATGCCCCGCAAATGTATGCATGCATGTAACACCACAGAGCAGGCACGAGGAGTGCCTCATACACATGTGATGTGGTTTTAGGAGTACTTCAAAGCAAGTATGCTCAACATTTAGAAGAACGTTATTTTTAGTACAACATGCCCAATCTACGTTTAATGGGACAGTACCAGCACTTCTCAGCGTGCCTGCTAAATGTTCATCCAAAAAACAGCAACACTTTGCGCAAGACTGCCTTACTTTAGTGGAGAGTACTTGTACCTCTCAGTAGAGCTGTTAAACTTTTAGTGTCTGAGAAGCATAGCACTAACATTCCTCACGGGCCTTGCAAAGAAGCTTTGTGTGTGTGGGGGTGAGTTGGGTAACCTTTTGCCAGATGGTAATTATCTCATGGCTCAAATGCCATGCTTTTTTGGTGGGTAGTTTTGCCTTATTTGTGCCTTATCTGTGAATTAAACTTAAAGTTCTGGGTATAATTCGGGGCATATTTTCTCTAGGTAAATGTTGGCCTTCTGCTATGTTGATTGTTCTCAGGAGAAAGACCACTTACTTGCAGAAACAAGCATTTACAATGCAATAGATCTCGCATTTAATCAAGTTTGAGCTATCGGAAATTTAAATGACAATGCATTTTATTTATGTTTTGGTTTTTAAAACATAAAAAAGCATTGTCATTTACAATGCTAATAGTTTAAACTCTCACAAAGCGAGATCTATTGCATTGCAAATGCTTGTTATTCTATTTGCAGAGTGACGCTATCACCTTGGTCCTGACAAATGCCATTGAACCCTCTATTGGGTCAGTCATAGACAGAAACATGTTGACCACATAGAGGGGGGATTTTTCTAAATTTCCTGTCCTCTCTTACGTTTTGATCCTATCCGCTTGGGGCACAAGAATAAAGTGTAGATTCAGACCAGAAATAGTTTTATTGATCACACATTTTTCTTTCACTTTGCCCCTCACTAAGAATCATTTTTCTGCTCATCTTATTGAAAACACCTCTGCTTCCCTACATTGGATAGTTGTAGTCCACACCAGGTACCTTACGGTCCTAGTGTGAGGAGGGAACCCCATAATGAAGCATGTCACCCTCGGCTGAGTGAGAGGTCTTGTTCTTAAAGAAGCATTCTCTCACAGACACCTGGGGTCTTCAGTCCCCCTTTTATGAAGAGACCAGATGTACTTTGTGTGTATTCTTGTCTGGCCAGAGAGTAGTACGCCCTTGGTTGGGTTGCTTTCTCCCACGTGTGCATTCAGTTGCCTGAGTTGCCACTGAATTGTTCGATAGCGCTTCAGAGCTTTGTCAGGCATAATAAATTATGTAATAATGTAATTATAATACAATACAACATTATACCAATTATCTCAACCTATAATTTATGTACACATCTGATGTGGTGAAGAAGAAAGGGGATGGTGGGAGGGAAAGAAGCAAGGGGGAGTGGGAGGGGAAAAAGCAACACAGACAGGAAGATCAAAGAAAATAGTACCCGAATCACAGAGAGCAGTCAATGGATAGTGGAAGAACACTAATCAAGATAAATCAACCAGTACTTGGTTTATGCTCCGAACGAAAGAAGCAGAGGCGGCATTGGCAAGCACTGGCCAATTAGGAAGCTGCAAATAAGAGTGACAATGAAGCCAAGGAAAAGTAAGGAATAGGCAGCCTCCAAGAATCTTATAGTCAACAATACTTGTCGCTGTGACAGCGCATGCGCTGTTGGCAGGGAAAATCTAAAAAAAAACAAGTATAATTCAGTACAAAACCTATGCTGCAAAACATTTAGTATACTCTTTTTCTGCAGGAAGGAAGGAAGATTCAAACAGAACTAACAATGCAAAGATGTCACTGAAACTTACAACCAGTACAGCAAAACAAAGACTACATACAGCAATAAGCAACCTAAAATATAACAAACGGAATGTTGCCTTATAAAATAAAGTAAATTGGAACACAAACTAAAACTTTGAGTTGGGTATAAACACTGTTACCCTACATTAACTAATGAAAAACAGTACATTATAAGTAGCACACTGTTAATCACATTATACAGAAGCTCTCCACGTTTTCACAAACTGCTTCTACACATGCTGCTGCTATACACACTCTACCACAGCACAATGTCTGTACTACTTTTACCACTACTCCTGCTAGAGACTATACTTTAGCACACTGACTTTATTTCTTCAAAGACTGTGTCATAGCACGCGGACTGTGCATCTGCATACAGTGAATGACAGCACATTGATGACGCCGATACAATGACTATGTTTAAAACGAAGGTGTATCATGTAAGGAGAGCCGGCCTTTGATAAGATACACCCTGGGCGTGGGCGGAGAGAAATGTGGCACCCTTGCTGATGGTGGTGAATTAAATGAGAAAGCAGGAGGGTCCTTTTGTGTTCCCGGGTAAGTACCTGGATAAGCAGGGACTGCCCACTGAACACAGACATCCCCGGGCCTCCCCCAGCGCACCTAAACCACTGATAACTGAGCTGCTTCACGCATTGATGGTTTTGTTGATGTGTGCCAGCAGGGCTCAGAGGGTGAAGGGAGGGCAAGGAAGGGGGCTGAAGAGGTGTTAAAAACAATGCCCGCCATATGATAATGAAGGACTAGATCCACTTTAAACTTGCAAATGAGACCGAAATGAACAGGCAGGGACATGGCTGTAGCAAGATGAGAAGGGCGCTGCTGGCATTCACACAGCTCCACGCGCCCCTCAGAAAATTGGTGTCCTGGGCCCAGCTTGCCTATGCCAAAGGCCGGTCTTGCATCGGTAGCTGCAGAATTTATAGCACTGAGGCGTTGTTCTCAGTGCATGTTGGTACTTGCAGTCTTTGACTTCGCATCCATCGTTGCTACTGCAGCACACCATTGTTTCTGATTATGCTTCCAAACATTCAAGGCAGAGCAACAACTGAAAGCTGAGCTCCCCCGAAGATCGGTAATGGCTGTAAAGAGATTGGGTGCCTCAAACGTGACACTATCAAGAAATATAGGAATGACTGTGACATGAAAGACTGTGTGTCCAAGAACCCACTTAAGTCTCAAGTGGGATCAACGCCTAAAGACTGCAAATACCAAAATACAGTGCAGTCTCATACAGCAAGAACACCTTAATAATTTACATGCTGAAGCTGTCTTTTCTGAACGCGCTCGCGCCTGCTATTAAAAACAAGCATTAAAAATGCAATAGGTCTCGGATTTATTTGAGTTAGAGGTAATGGCATTGTAAATGGCAATGTCTTTTATCCATGTGTTATGGAGTGTATGCATGTGGTGTGTAGTAGAAATATGTGGGTTGTATTGGAATTGTATCAATGGTGGCATGCTGCGGTTTAGATGAATATGTTTAAAAGTAAAGTGCACCATACTGCGATTGCTACAATACTTTATTGTGGATGCGTTAACAATTGATGTGTGCACTGATGGCTGGTGGTGTGTGTGCCTGGTGGAAGCTTGCACTGCCGGCTGGAGGTGTGTGTGCTTGGTGGAAGCGTGCACTGACGGCTAGTGGTGTGTGTGCCTGGTAAAAGCGTGCACAGACGGCAGGTGGTGTGTGTGCCTGGTGAAAGGGTGCACTGACGGCTGGTGGTGTGTGTGCCTGGTGAAAGTGTGCACTGATGGCTGGTGGTGTGTGTGTGTGTCTTTGGTGAAAGCGTGGACTAACGTCTGGTGGTGTGTGCCTGGTGAAAGCGTGCACTGACGGCTGATGGTGTTTGTGCCTGGTGAAAGCGTGCACTGACGGCTGGTGGTGTGTGGTTGCGTGTGTGGTGGTGAGAGTGTGTGGTGGTGAGAGTGTGGTCTTTTGTGTGTGGTCTTTTGTGTGTGGTCTTTTGTGTGTGTGTGTGGTGGACTTAGTTTGAGTTTTCGTATCCTGCACACTCACACACTGCCCCTACACACACGCACACTGCTCACCCTACACACTGCTCACCCTGCACACTCACACACTGTTCACCCTGCACACTCACACACTGTTCGCCCTGCACACTCACACACTGTTCACCCTGCACACTCACACACTGCTCACCCTACACACACACACTGCTCACCCTGCACAAACACACTGCTCATCCTGCACACTCTCACACTGCTCACCCTACACACTCTCACACTGCTCACCCTACACGCTCACACAATGTTCACCCTGCACACTCACATGCTGCTCACCCTTCACACTCACACAATGTTCACCCTGCACGCTCACACACTACTCCCTGCATACTCACACACTTCTCACCCTGCATGCTCACACACTGCTCACCCTGCACACTCACACACTGCTTACCCTACACACTCAGACACTGCTCACCCTACGTAATGCGAAAAGACGTAGCTCTCCCCTTTGAGTTTATATGTGTAGAGAGAGGTCTGTGTGTGGTGGATAATTCTCCCATGCCGTTTGTAAAGTGCTCGGTGTGTGCTCCAGGCACCCGCGGTGTTCCTTTGCTTCCCCCACACAAAGCCCTTCTCACGACAGAGGTTTCCTCCTCCTGAGCTCAGGGCCCAGCAGTTGTGTATCCGCCCAGAGGGCCAGAGCCGTGGGAGCTGCTCGTTTCCTGGTTTTCAACAAGTGAGGGAGAGAGAGTCCGTGCTAAGAGCACGCGGTTCGCGCTGAGAAGCCCGCAAGTAAACACCGAGCCGGGCAGCCTGGAGGGACCTTGCAGACTTGAGGTATGGGATGCAATGTCATGGTAGGATATATTTACTTCTTAAGCGCACGTTTACGCGAGGGTGTCTTGGCGCTAGCTTGAACCGAGCTAGAACCACTAGTGCTCATCATGCAGTCATACAGAGGCGCTACCTTTAAGGTTGGACAGCCCTGAAATATCTTGATCACACACCTTGTGGTGTCTGGGGGGAGTGGGGATATCCCTATAGTACATCCCAGTCCAGAATGCTGTACACAAAGCTACACATAGATTTACAACTACAGATGTCATATGCATGCACTTGAATTTGCTCATAAAATGTTGAAACAAAAGTAGCAATTTATAATAGGTAATTTTCACATAAAGCACTATATTGTGGAACAATTACGAACTTTCCTTATATTGGTCTGGGTGTCATTTTTAAACAAAGGCTGGGCATTTCGCGCCAAACTGCTTAGGTCTGTAACCACAAGGGGCCGTCGAGTGCAGTTTCTGGAAAGCTGTGGTTTGTGCCTAACACGCAGGGTGTGGCTCTGTGCAGTGTATACACCTGTGCTGTGCACCACGTGTACATCAGCTGAGGCGGCTATTAGCTGCAGGTGCCTGCTCTGAGGGTCTGCACGCCACTGCAGCCACGCATTGCTGCAGCTCCTGTCCCCGTCCCGGCCTCTTCACCACCACGCAGCGCTACAGTGAAATATATAAAGAAAGGACCCAGGGGGGCGCAGGCGGGCTCAAGCCGCGCAGAACTGCCAGACAGGCCGCACACGAAACAAGGTAATTTCAGAGTTCTGTTTGCTTGCTCTCATGTATCTTTTCAAAAGTTTTGAAAGTTGATATTGCATTGTTAGGCCCCGGAGTATGAAAATAAGCTGAGCAGCCCACCCCTCATCTCACTTTTATAAATTGAGAGAATGCACCAGTCGCTGCCTTGGCCCCACGGACACTGATTGCGAGTGCGACGTAATTACTCAACAGTAATATCCGACTATGTGTTCCGTTTTCATGCAGTTCAAATCGGTGTTTCACGCACACACTTAATTATGATCATCATTGCAAATTTATTTTCCATTATATTATTATTATTATTGCTAACGAGATCAAGAAAAAAATATAAAAAACTGCTGACAATCATAACATTAAATTTGGAAGCATAGACTGGTTCAGACTTCGACACACTGAACTTCTGTCTTAATTTTACTAAAATACCAAAACAAAATGCCATATCCCACACCTTTTTTCCGTTTTCTTTAATCTCGTACCACATTCGTGTCACAATTCGTGTGACACTGGTTGAATTTTGTGAATTAAAAAAATGAGTAAAAGAACGCACTCTTTTTGCGGCTTCTTCGGATGTGTCAGACTCAGTTCTATTCACATGTTACCCGCCTCCTCAGCTTGGAGTGAGAGATCAATTTAGAAAATGTTCCCTCGTGGAAATTAACGCCCTTCAAAGATCGCTTTTGAAAGGTCGCGCCTAATTCTGCTTTAACTGCTGTTGTATACAATCTAGCTGGCCCGGCTGCGGCGCTCCTTCGAAAACATTCCCGCGCACTGTCCGATCTGAGATCGCACTAGAGCTCGAGTGGTGCCAGGCGCGCGCCACTGCGACCGAAGAGCAGAGAGTAGCCGGAGGCATCTGAAAAATGCACGGCGAAGAGGGGGACGGTTCGTGGAGGCACGTCTGCGCTGCGAGGGGGCCTGGCCACGAGAGCACACTGCAAAGAATGGTGCACGCGCGCCCAGCATCTGTCCTCAAATACTGCGGGCCCTGACAGCTGGTAATTGAAGATATATGCCCTTCTGCTGCGCGTGTCCGCACAGAATATGCAGGAAGCAGAGCAACTCTACCGCCTATGGCCTATTGCGTTCTGGCTTGTAAAAACACAGGCATGCGAGGCCCAATTGCCATGCAGCTGCCATAAATAACGAGCAAAAATCAGGAGCTTCTCTGGAATTCGTAGGTTAGATTTTCGAAGCCCTCATAAAAGGACTCTTAAGCTACGCCCACTTCGTGGGACGTAGGCCGAGCCCTAATAAGCGACGCCCACTTCGTGGGACGTAGGCCAAGCCCTAAAAAAAGACCAGAAAGCTTCAGGATCTGGTGGTTTGCTCCCAAGGGAGTGTCAGTGCACACATGTTTTTGAAAGAAGCCATTTTAAGGTGAAGCTTTCAAGGCTGAACATATGCTAAAAAGCAGAGCGCCTCAGAAGATCGGAAGTGACGAGAAATCCTGGAGACCAGGAAACAAAGGTAACAACAGTGTCAAAACATCATGTCAAAAATATGGTCTACAAAAATATTGTTTCCGTGTCCTTACAATGATAAGTACAAACATAATTTCAACCTAATATCGTTAAAAAACATACTAAAATATTGTTTCTATATACCTGCTTCAAAAACTTCGTGATCCCCAGCACAAAGAACCAAGCACTCGTGGTGGCGAGTCCCAAGATTTTATTAAGGGCTCACGTGTCCAGACGAGTATCGGCTGTCGCCTTTTTCTATGGTAACATGGCGTCACCGAAACCCTTAGGAGGTTAGAATCGAGGTACATTATTGACCTCAATACCAAGACACCTGGAGGCCTCAATTCGCATGAGGAACTGGCTGTACACTTGGGGGACTAAGGCAGTGATGGGTTCCATGATTGGTATCTAAGAGTTTTATATTTTGACAATTTTTGATGTCTTGAAGTGAGGTTAGAATCGAAATTTGAAAAATTTCTGTGAAAAAATTGCTGTATTGATTATAAATAGGAAGTAGGGTTTTGATAATTATGTGAATTGATTGATGGCTGAATTAGACTTTGTGAATAGAGTATAATTGGAATGTACCATGTGCTCATTTGTGGGCGTAATCAATCGTAATATGTAGAGCAAACGTAGCCCATCTATGGGCATTATGAACAACTGTGACGCTCAATGTTTGCATTGAATTGTTATTGAGCATGCGAACTAGAAAATAGCAGTATACGCTGTATTTGCATAGTCCAAGATGGCGGCCATGTATGTGACTAATTGCCCTTTCACAATGTCGATGTATTACAATGAACATAAAGAATGGCCGTTTCGGCGACGCCATGTTACCATCGAAAAAGGCGACAGCCGAAACGCGTCTGGACACCGTGAGCCCTTAATAAAATCTTGGGACACACGGATTTGGTGTAAATTCGGAGCAAGCATATATATATATATATATACATATATATATATATATATATATATATATGTGTGTATATATATTACCTACTGGCGTCTCGCCAGTAGGTATATATAGTTAGGATTTTTTGTCTATGGGACTTTTGAAAATTCTATGTCTAATAACTTTGGCGTTTGTGGACGGAATCTGCTGAAATTTTCAGGAAAATGGCACATTTTGTTTCTGAGCAGCCCCTGAAAAGTTGGGGGGGTTTCGTCAAGGGGGAGCCGAGAAAAAAGGGGGGTCCCAAAACGCGTTTTTCCCATGTTAATTTCCATAGGGCCTTTGGCCTCACTTTTAGCTCGAACGGCTGAATGGATTTGCACAAAACTTGGCAACATTGTAGGGACTGTTAGCCCAATGTGCCTTTGCTAGGTCTCAATATATGTGCTCCAGTGGATTTTGAGAAATTAACGTTCAAAACAAGATATATATCTGTAACAGCGCTCCGGGCTGCGCTCCGGTCGGCTTACTTTTCGCGAAACGGAACTTTGCGATGCGAGCTGATTGGCTCCCCGGTGTCTGTCAACATTCTAAACAGTCCGGAGCGGCCGCCATCTTATCTCTCGGTAGGATCGAGAGAGAAGAAGAGGTGAAAAACGAAGGGGGAATTTAATGAAAGGGGGCAAGGTATACCCCTCTTGACCCCCTAGGAATGTTGTTGGGGTTATTAAAGGGTCCCGTGGGGAAAATAAAAAAAAAAATATTTTTCACGGTAGAAGCGCTTCACGGGCCGCGAACTGAGCCGCAAACTGGTAGCGAAACGGGAATTCGCCATTTTGTGCTTCGTTTTAATTAAATTACTAGGTATAAGGGGGTGCGGGAGACGTATCCTAATCCCTTATGTTTTCTGAGGGTGGCTGAGGAGGCTCATATATGTTGATACATGTCTTCCAGCGGCTGTGCGTGAGCTTTTTTTTTTTTTGCTGCGTGACGTCTGTTAACGTTCGATTCGATGGAAATCAGGAAGTGTTGACCGCCAATTTGTCAGTGCGATAAAATATTTTGTTATAAATGAATCCTTATTGATAAACATTGTCTGCGCCATCTTGCCTTTTTTCCAATGCCACAATTTTGTCATGCACGGCAGCCATTTTAGATGCCAGGCCGGTCCCAGGCTATCACCTAGCCCTGCGGATGTAGTTTATGGCCCCAGCTGTAGAGAATCCGGACATGCCAACCCTCCCGATTCAGGCGTGAGACTACTGATTTCAGTGCTAGTCTCCCGCCTCCCGATTTCTGCAAGCAAAAACCCGGGGGCATATTACCAACAACTAGCGATAATTTTTGTCTCTAACTTGTTTAGAGACAAAAATTATCGGCGCACATCGGCGATTTTTATCGCAGATAAACCTTGCTATTAGCAAGGTTTATCGCAAATGCGATAAAAAACTGCCGCAATGCATGAATATCGCTGAAAAGTCAGCGATATTCATGCATTATCGAGCAAATGCTCTTAGCCATGTTATCCACCTCCCATTGGATAACATGGCTAAGAACTGCTCAGGTCAGGTGTTAGCTTTTGGAGATAGCGATGTTAGGGACTGTTTCCAGTCGCTAACATCTTGGCACGCCCACTTTGCATGTCATTAGTGATAAATATCACTGACATGCAAAGCGGGGCCCAAGATGGTCGCTATCTCCTTTTAGCTGTCACTAACTGGTGTTAGCGACAGCTTGGTAATAGGGAGATCATTTTATCTCCGCTTTCTTGGCTTTTAAAGCCAAAAAAGCGGAGATAAACCCCCTTGATAATATGCCCCACGATTCCTCGGGGGTTTTAGCTGACAAGGCTTGGTATTGTGTTACGCGGTAATTTTTCCAGGAAACGTCAGAGGGTCGATGCAGGGGTTCTAGAAGGGGTGATAAACCATTTAAGCCTCATGAACAAGCGCATGGTCTTTTAAAGATCTGTGAAGTACTCGGGGCGGCGGTGTGTGTGTGTCCTCTTTCAGGAGCGGGCGGGGGGGGGGGCACTGCCAGCAACTTGCCAGGCCAGGCAGTGTTCAACACTTGCATCACCCTTTCTCTGCCTGCTATTGCGCTCCATGCTTCGGAAAGGTAAGAAAAAGAACGTGCCTTTGAGTTTGAAATGTCCGATCCTGTAGCAGTACACTTGCAAAGCCCACACATGACAATAACCCGATTCAAGGCCCCATTCACCCGATTTTTTAAAAATATATAGCACTCCAACAAAGTGGGATTACAAAACTTTATTAACTTTTAAATATAACGAACGGAACAAAAACTGTAACAAACATTTAAACATTTTTGACAAAAAAAAGCAACAATGGTCAGAAGCTGTCTTTTGTGCGAATAGTCCCAAGGCAGCACAACGTGCTGAGTTCTGGACGGCACCCAGGTGATGTCACCTGGGTGCCGCACTGGTTTTTGGGATCCTACAATGCAGCTCAGAAAAACAGCGTGGGGCGTCCCGGGTGGTGCGGGGGGAGGCCTCGTCAGTAGCGGTCTGTTGTGCGAATAGTCGCAAGGCAGCAGAACGCGCTGAGATGTGGATGGCACCCAGGTGATGTCCAGTAAACTGCCGCACTGGTTTTGGTATCCTACAATGCTGCTCCGAAAATTGGCGTGGGGCGGCCCGGGGGGGGCGTGGGGGAGGCGGCATGAACGGGCCTCCCCAGGTGGCGGCCATCCAGCTGAGTTGCGCCCGCTCTTGCGGCTACAGCGTCTCGCTCACCATGTAGTTGAGTTGCTCCCACTCTTGCAGTGCAGCGATAAGCGGCTGCCACAGGACTCTTAAAATGGCGGCCGGCTCTTCGGTTTTGGGCCTGGTCCACTAAAATGGCCCTGGGACACCTTGGAACTCGGACGCTTGCCTGCTAGGGCTTGGGCTCCATTCTCGAAAGCGTCCCCTCAGCCGTGAAGATTCTACAAAAGTCTTGGGGGCCCTCGACTCCTGCAGGCTTCCGGTGGGGAGCGACTGCCATGATTGCTCGCGGAATGACCACGACGGAGCCACGAGATGGTGGTGCTCTCATGGTGACGCCAGCTTCAGTCTGAATCATCCAGAAACAAGGTGGGGCTTTCATCGTTTGGGAAAAAAAATGTTCTAAACCAATGAAAAGTGTTATTTTTAGGTCATATGACCAAGCCTTCCATCTTTAGGAAACCAAAAGTAAAATGAACCAAAGTTTTATAAACAAGTCACATGACCTGCTATGCGGCATAGGGCTACAAAAAGCGTAGAAAATCCGTTGGCACGTGAGGCGGCGTCAGTAGCGGACCGGTGTGCGAATAGGCCGAAGGCAGCACAACGCGCCGAGATCCGGATGGCACCGAGTTAGTGTCCAGCAAGTTGCTGCACTGGTGTGGCTATCCTACAATGCTGCGCCGAAAGTCGGCGTGGGGCGCCCCATTGGCCTGTGAGGTCGCGTCAGTCAGTGGGGGCTGTGCGTCTCCCCCAAGATGGAGGCTCCTCGGCTGCAGTGCGGCGCCCCTTATCTTTTCACTCGCCGTCCAACTGAGTTGCGTCCGCACTTGCGGCTACAGTAGGCCGAAGGCAGCACAACGCGCCGAGATCCGGATGGCACCGAGGTGGTGTCCAGCAAATTGCCGTACTGGTGTGGCCATCCTACAATGCTGCGCCGAAAGACGGCGTGTCCAGCTGAGTTTCGGTCACTCTTGCGGTACAGTGACTCGAACGCGCCGAGATCCGGATGGCACCGAGGTTGTGTCCAGCAAGTTGCCGCACTGGTGTGGCCATCCTACAATGCTGCGCCGAAAGTCAAATGAAATCAAGTGAGAGGCCTAATTTCACTTGTGTGTGTTGTCGACGCACTTATTATAAGAATCAGACTAAGTTGAAGACTGTCTGAAGCTTATTTGCACCTGCTGCAGCTTCACTATTGCCCTGGTGTGGCCAAAGATCGCCCATGACATAGGCGGCCGGCTCCCGAGGTCCGGCGGAACTTTTTTCCTTTTCCTTTCTGCTTCTTGTCCCACAATCCGTTTCACCTGAAGACACGACCAGGTCCCTGAATGTGTGCAGGGGGACGCAATTGATTGAATGAAAATGGCGGCTTGACACAAAGCTGACTCAAGCGTTGCTGTTGATGCTATACAGACAAAAATTGGTTTTCAGTTTGTACATTCTTCAGGATTTTTTTTTCCATCCAAGGCTGATTGAGAGTTTGTAGAAAAATGGCTTCAGATTTTCCACATATTACTCTTCAACATTCTTCCTAAATGTAACAATGTGAGACTCACTAGGAGAACGGCTGTTTATCTTTCCTTTCAAAATGCTGCCAACAATATTTTCTGAATGGAAGACACCATCTTGTAGCATAAAGGGCCGAAAGGGGTTCTGGTCTGGCTGATGGTTGGTGGAGACATTTTGACTATATCTTGGACCTGCCCGGCCTCGCCCAAAATGGCGCCGGTATAAATGGGACTCGTAACTCCTTGTTGTGTACTGGTTGAACAACGTTGATATCACGAGATATGAATGCAGTTTTGATGCTCATGGCGGGCGGGGACGAGAATTGATTGAATATTTCGACATCCCTATTGATATTAAGTTCTGATGTGTTATTGATTACTGTACTATTGAAAGTTCGAATTAACGTCACCCATGGTACTTGCACGCAAATGTATATCTAGATAACGTTTTTGTAAGTGGCCCTGTCGTATTTTAATTACAAAATGTACGTCCACCGATTCCGCAACTGTTAGACACCTTAGTTCTTGCAACCTAATGGCTCGTTCGTTACGTTCCTCTATAATGTAAATGTCTCCTCATCATATACGATTTCAGTTTGCTCCGTGGCCGGCCCACGTGGTTATAGGCCCGTATTTGTATACTGACATTTTCACAATAAAGGTTTTTAAAACAAAACATGGTAGTAGTATTTACATTGGTAAAGTTTTTACTTTTAGTCACTGTTTTAGAATCAGTAAAAGGCAAGTGAAATAAAGCAGTCCAATTACATGACGGATAAAAGGTATAATATGTAGGAACGCAGTAAAGATAAATGGTCAAGGGCAGTTGTGTTTTCCACTCCTGCAACATAAAGTGATCGATAGGAATCTGATAATCAGGCGTATCGGCGAGTAAGACAGCAGGCCGTGTCTCTTTTACTCAACGGCTCCATCATGGAACGAAGAAACGCCCTTTTTCTCGAAAAAGGAATATATTTTACTTGCAGGACAGTTGTAAATTTTCCGGGAAAGTACATTAGCCTGGAATATTATAACATATATGTTATAAAAAAAAAAGTTCGAAATCAATAAAAAGCGTATTTTTTAGGTCATATGACCAAGCTTTTCATTATTAAAATAACAAAAGTAAAAGGAACCAATAAAAAGTTTTATTAACAAGTCACATGACCTGTTATGCTTACGTTACGTGCTGCACGCCGCGCCCCGGATCACTTCCGGGTGCGCTAACGCGGCGTGTCATATAACGCATTACGCGACAACGTAGGTCAAGAATATAGTCAAAATGTCTCCACCAACCAGCATTCGGAACACAACCCCTTTCAGCAGTCCAAAAAGTTCTGTAAAATGACAACAGAGGGGACAGGCAACAAGAACCATCAGTCAAAGAGGGGAGGGCAAGTTCTTCTCTACCGGGTCATGTTGGGGCGCTACCGGAACTGATCGAATTGGTAGTCTACAGTGTTTCTGGATGTTTCAGACTAAAGCTGGCGTCAGCATGAGAGCACTACCATCTCGTAGCTCCGTCGTGGCCATTCCACGAGCAGACATGGCAGCCGCTCCCCACCAGAAGCCTGCGGGAGTCGGGGGCCCCCAAGACGTTTGTAGAATCTTCACGGCTGAGGGGACGCTTTCGAGAATGGGACCCAAGCCCTATCAGGGAAGCGTCCGAGTTCCAAGGTGTCCCAGGGCCATTTTAGTGGACCACGCCCAAATCTGAAGAGCCGGCCGCCATTTTGAGAGTCCTGTGGCAGTCGCCTATCGTTGCATCGCAAGAGCGGGAGCAACTCAACTACATGGTGAGCGAGACGCTGTAGTCGCAAGAGCGGGCGGTAAACAGCTGAATGGCGGAAGAGGCACAGTGTAGCAAAAGCGGGCGGAATGGCAACTAAAACGGTAAAGGGGCGCCCCACTACAGCGTGTCTTCAGGTCAAACGAATTGTGGGACAAGGTCCAGAATAGAAGAGTCATCAAAAGGCAAAAAGTTCCGCCGGACCCCGGCCGCCTATGTCGGGGGCGATCTCAGGCTAAACCGGTGCTATAAGACTTGGGGAGGGGGTCGGAGCCAAGCGTCTTCTCCGAGTCCGTGCCATCACACCGCCCCTCGGGGGCCTCCGTCAAGCGGTTTAGGGAGGTACCATATCACATTGTTTTCAAATGCAGTCAGGTCCACAAACGACACTCACTTACTTTGAGAATAGTGAAGCTGCAGTAGGTGGAAATAAGCTTCAGACAGTGTTACAAGCGCTGCTCAGAACTCTGAACTATGGCACCCAACATCCAGAACTTATGCCATTTGAGAATGGCAGTGACATTGAAGCAACTCAGGGACCAAAACCATTAACGTACTTTCACGTATGAAAATCTTACTTGGGGAGGGGGCAGGAGCGAAGCGCCCCCTCCCAGTCCGCGCCACCACACCGTATGTTGAAAATCTGAAGCCATCGTTCTACAAACTCAACCAACCTTGGATGGAAAAATCTAGAAAAATGTACAAACTGAAAACCAGTTTTGGTCTGCATAGCATCAGTAGCAACGCTTGCTATCAGAGTGCATGAGTTTCATGCTCGATCGATTGAGCTAGCCGGATCGGGCAATACAAAGTATAAAATAGTTATGTAAATAGTTATTTAATAAAATGTTTTACCCTGTTTCTTTGCTGGTGTGTTGTCTATATTTTTAATATTTGCATAGGGTTTGTCGTTATTTTGGGCGGGGTGGGTGACGGAGCCGAGCTGTCTTGCAGCCCTCATGGTGTGGAGCTCAGTTCATCTCACTATTTTCGTATTTCTCATGAAGGGTTGTTCCTAATATTTCTATTTTAGCGAGGTCAAAAAGAGATCCAATTAGTGGCCTACTGATTTTGCTCGATTAATTTTATTTTTTTACACGATTTTTCACTATCTGCAAAGACTAAACAGATTATTGCGACTTTGTGCTTGTTTGTAAATAGAGAATGAACCAAAGAGAATCAATTGTAAAACAGTAAATGCTTGGATAACAATCAATCAAATGGAGAGACAAGCAGGCACGACGGATTACAACGGGGGTAAAGGCCTGCGTTAACTACTCTTCACTATCTGCAAAGAGAGAGTACTACTAAGAGAAAAGAGGGGAGGGGGGCAGCGTTCAAAGCACATCAGCGTGCATAAACACGAAAAAGTTTTTACCTATCACGTACTTGACATTTTACAGCTTTTGATATTTGCTATTAAAAACACCAATGAAATTCACTGAAAAAACCATAGGTTATAGGCCATATATAGTTAGGAATTTGCATTTACAAAACCTTGAAAATTCACTGAAAAAACCATTGGTTATAGCCCATATATAGTTAGGGATTAGCCTTTTCAAAACCTTATTTTACTCACACAAAACCATTGAAATTTCATATATAGTTAGTTCCACTAACTATATATCGCGCACCCGCAATCCACTGCTGATGATGTCACATATTACATCATTCATGACATGGTTAGTGACATCACTGATGACATCTCAAATGACATCACTGATGACATCTCAAATGACATCACTGATGACATCTCAAATGACATCACTGATAAAATCACTGATAACATCTCATTTGACATGACTGATCACATCACTGATGATATCATTCATGTGATAATACCATGAACCTCTTCAGACTCTAATATAACCTTAGATACAATCAGTGTAAACAGACAGTCACAGACTGTCACTCATCCATGGAGTTACTCACACACCTAGTCAGTTATGCAAAAAATCAATCACACCTCAATTTTCTCAACTATACAGTTATACACACCTTACTTATTCAAACATATACTAACACATATTTACTTTATTCTCTTATACAATCCCTGATACATGTTCACAATGATCCATACAGCCACTCACACATTCACTGGCTCTTATGCACAGTTATTTATATATGTCAACTCTCACATGTACTGTGTTTTACATATGTACTTACTTTGACATGTAGCACTGAGATATCCATTCACTCACTAATACACTCATGCACAGTCAACCGCCCATACAGCTGTTTCCACATGCACTTTTGAACCCATACATATAGTGAATCAACTACTCACACATCTATGTACAGAGTCACACACCGCCCAGCCACCCATACACACACACTCAGTTTCCCATACAAATACTTGGACAACCAATGAATAACCCATACAGTTACTCATATAGCTACTGATCAACATATGCAGCAGTTTGTAGAACAACAGATATAATGATGCACAAATTAAAACAGTTTAGTCACTAACCCATGCACTCAGTGAGACACATTTAATCACTCACTCATACAGTCAGTCATGCACCTACTAAATCCTTCATCCAGACACTTATACATCCACTCATTCTTCAATATGTAAGACATATTTTAACTTTACAGAAACATACAGTCACTGGATGTTGTCATCAGTGATGTCATCAGTGATGTCATTTGAGATGTCATCAGTGATGTCATCAGTGATGTCACTAACCATGTCATGAATGATGTAATATGTGACATCATCAGCAGTGGATTGCGGGTGCGCGATATATAGTTAGTGGAACTAACTATATATGAAATTTCAATGGTTTTGTGTGAGTAAAATAAGGTTTTGAAAAGGCTAATCCCTAACTATATATGGTCTATAACCAATGGTTTTTTCAGTGAATATATATATATATATAAATATTATATATATATATATATATATATATATATATATATATATATATATATATATATATATATATATATATATATATTAGTTTAAAGTAGTAAATCCTAAATATTGTAATAAATACTATTGATATAATGTTAATTAAATAAGTCTCACTAATATTTAATACTATATATAAATATATACTTATGAAAACACATACATGCATGTATGCATGTTGATATATATGTATAGACACACACATATATATAATGTATCACAATTATTAACAAATATATATAGTTTACATTATAATATTTTAGTTTCTTTCTTTAAATGTGCTACTATAAAAAGCACAGTATATTATATATATATATATATATATATATATATATATATATATATATATATATATATATATATATATATATATATATATATATATATATATATATATATATGTATATATATGTATATATATATATTTCCAAATCAATTCCAAAACATAAGATAAAATATCAAACAGATAAAATGAAAACAATTTTTTTGTAAAAAATATTATAACATTTTAAAAACAAATAAAACTATGAAAAAATTACTATCAAATGAAATGTATTAGAGACTGTGAATAGCAGATATACAAACCAGAAAATAGCAGATCACTTTTATGGTGTATGTGATATTAAGCGTATTAGTCTAGGTACAATTTGTATAATGTTTAAGGCATGTGTAATACCAATTTATTGGATAGTCATTAAATTTATCAGAAACTTGAAAATATTGTAAAAACATTTTTACTTATTAATAGTTTCACACAAAGATACAAACAATATTACTGCTATGGTTACAATTTTTCACAAAAACTACAGATGTATTGACAGTGTTTGTTGGTTCATAGACCATTTCAGCAGACATGTGTTTCGTCCCTACTATGGGACTTTTTCAAGGCTATGTCCAAACAGATCCATACTCAATGGGATTTGTGTTAAGTTAAGCACAACCATATCAAATTTTCAATCTCTCGTAACAAGGTCGGATCGCACGGCATGCCGGTTTTGATGCAATATCACAAAAGGGCTTATCGCTGTCCCCAATCATCGCAGGGCTGCATCCTCTTTCCAATACTTCAGGGCACATTCGTGTGAAACCATTAAAAGGAAAAATCTACAACCCTACAAACCCAGCTTCCCACGCCTAAAATATAATGAAAATATTTAAATATTACACAATTTACATAATTATTAATCAATTAAATATTTAATGATGCGTCAATAATTATTATCATTTTTAATTATTACTTTATTAGCTTCCCACCCTATATCCCTACAAACCTAGCAACTCACAACTAAAATATAATTAAAATAAATTGATATTACATAATGTACATGATTAATAATCAATTCAGTCATTAATATTACATCAATAATTAACTGTTTATTAATTAATACTCAATTAACTTCCCATCCTATGCCCCTACAAACCCAGCAGTCCACACCTAAAATATAACTAATATATGATCATTACAACAATTTACATAATTATTAATCAATCAAATAATAAATATAAATGACTTGTTAATTAATAAATATCTAATTAACTTCTCAGCTTACACCCCTACAAACGTAGCAACCCACACCTAAAATATAAGGAAAATAAATTGGTGTTACATAATATACATAATTAATATCAATCACATACTTTATTTTTTTATTAGTTATTAACTATTATTACTAAATAAACTTCTCATCCTATTCCCCTACAAACCCACCTACCTGCTACAAAACTATAAATTACTATTCGCAATCAAATAAAAAATAAAAAATTACAAATCACTTAAAATTACAAACTATTAAAAAAGATTTATAACAATTATACAAACAATAGTAGCATAAAACTAATGTATATGCTAAAACACAATCAAATAATTCTAAAACAATATTTTTACAACTATATTACTGAAAACGATAATATCAACAACAATATGCTTGACAACGATATTCCTACTTCACAATATTTTTGTATTACAATTTTTTTCCAATATTTCCGTCTCCGTATATTTACAACTCGTGTTCAAATACCCAATGCAGCACTACACAAATCCCTGTTTTATAACATTGCTTACCTGCAACGTGATAGTGACTTAGAAATTGAGAAAACTGCTAAAGGATTGTGATGGGAAGACTGCAAGCAGCAGAATCCACTGGAGTGCCACTCCACGGGGAGCAAATCCTGAATAATTTAAATGCTGAAACTGCCTTGTCTGCGCACAGCCACACATTGGGAGGGATGAAGGGGGCAATCAAGACCGACTACCATTTTGTGTGTAAAAGGCCGCTTTATTTGAAACAGGTGCACATCACATGTATTACCAACTGGCAACCGCCTCACAAAACTAACACCTCTCTAAACATCGAGTTACCTGACCCCTTAGGTTTGTGTCTCCCTCCACCCCTACGATCCCCACATGATACAATCCCCCCACCCTGCATATACAGATATACAATTCCATAACATCATTTTTTGTATCCATTTTCTCCCCTACATCTTAACTCCAAACCCTGTCAAACCTGCAGACCTATCTGCCTTATTGCAACTGTAACTAAGCCCCTCTAATGTAACTCCAAAACTGTTTTCCCTTTCCCCGCTCCCGCTCCCCAAATCCCCAAACATCATGATAAAGACCCGAACTCCAGCCAAACTTGGCCAACATCAACCCAAACTCCGCCCCCCAGGGAAAGCGGGGTAGGTGATTACACCTCATCCCCCCTTTCCCTGCCCCCCCACCCCCACCCCGTCACCTCCGCGCACGTCACCAACCCATCACTCCCGTCGCACCCCCAACAACTTCGCCAACACCTCCCAAAGCTCCAACAGGTATAGATCCATTCCCATCCGGGACAAATGCACACCATCTCCTCTAAACATCTCCGGCGCATCATACTTTATGTCCCTGTGCCATATGCGCGTGAAACCCAAATGACGACAAAAACGCACCATTTCCACATTTATCTTCCGCCTCGCCTTATCCACCGCCTGCGGCTTCACCGCTCCCCGCCACACTCTGCGCGGTACCAACTCGGTCCACACCACCGTACACCCTGCCCAACACCTGCGCAGCTCCGCCAGATCCCGCCGCATCGCCCTCATCAGCACCAAGCCTGTCTCCTGTACCAGGTCGTTCTCCCCCAAATGGAGGACCAACACGTCGGGGCACCGCCCCCCGCACACTAAACCATTCAGGGTTGTGACCAGCTCCTTCCATCTCATCCCCCCCTCCCTGACCAAAACACCTTGAACAAATCAGGATTGAACCCCAAACCATCCCCAAAATAGCTGTCTTGCGCCTGCAGCTTCGCCCTCTTCACAAACGAGTGACCCACAATCCAGATCAACATCTCTCGGGACGAGGGTCCCGCCACCGAACCTGGAAGTAGAAACATATGTCAATCAACACTGTCCCCCCAATTCCAAACCGCGCGCACATAGCGTTGATAACACTCTGATGTCCACCTACCCAAGCGCATGATGGCCCCCCTCCCCTGCCCCCGTCGGTGCGCTTCGGATGCCGCCCCTATTCGAAAGGAATGCGTGCCAAAATGTCGCCCATCCACTCCCAATTTCGCCAATGCCTTCCGCAACACTCCCAACAACTGACGCCCCGTCGCCCCTTCCCATTCGCGTGCTGAAACACCAGACCATTCGCATCCCCCACCGCCCTCCATCTCTTGCCCCAAACCACCGGGCACTCACAGCCCTCTCCCCCCTGTTCCATGGTCACCCAGGCCCCCACACTCCTCTGGTCTGTCTTGGACTTACGCAACCACAAGCGCACTTCCGACTGCGCCACTCGGACCTCTGCCCACTCCACACCCCGCTCAGCCTTGGAGCCCAAAAGCTCTGACACCCGGAAGGCCCCAGCAAACATCCACACCATCAGCGTCCCAAACAAGCATGCTTCCCTGTCATCCTTGCACACGTGCGGCAGCAACAACACCACTCTGCCCAGAAGGTCCACGGACACCGGCCGCCGCACCTCCCCCCCCGCCCGCATTCCCGCGCCCAACTCTCCAACATCCTGGACCCCAATTCACCTGCGGACGGGGCGTATCCCCACAGTAGCTTACCCATGAAACTGATCCCCGCCAGCTTACCCGCTATCGTCACTCTCGACAACCCCCGTCCAATCAATTCCAGCAAGTATTGCACCACCTCTTCCTGCCTGTCCCTGCCCGGCGGCCGCCACCGCGCCCCATTCGCCACAAACTCCCCCCAGGCTGCCACATACGCTGTCCTGGTTGACTCCGCCAAGGATCCTAGAACCAGCTGCAACATCCGGTGTTGCCTATGTCCCACATCCGCGCCGGCAGTGGAGTCGGGTCCCGTTCCGCGTCCTTGGCTAACCCACGGAATCTCCCCCACTGCGAACGAGACAGAGCGTCCGCAATGTCATTGTCAACTCCAGGGACATGTACCGCGCGAAAAGCAATATCATGGCGCAAACAGCCCAGCACAAACACCCGCAGCAGCTTCAGCACTTGCTCATCCCTGGCGGACTGGCGATTTACCACCTGCACCACCGCCATATTGTCCACATTGAACGTCACTCGCCGATGCGCCAGCACCTCTCCCCACAGCCAGATCGCCACAATCAAAGGGAAGAGTTCCAGAAACGCAATGCTCCTCCCGCCCCCAGACCACTCCGGGGGCCACCTCTCTGCGCACCACTTCCCGTTCCAGTAGAGGCCGAAACCTTCGCTACCCGCCGCGTCCGAGAAGATCTGCACATCCCACACCAAGTCCACGTCCCGCTGTAAGGGCACTCCGTTGAACTGGTGCAGGAAAAAACCCCACATCCGCAAATCCTCCCGCACCCCAGCCGACACGCGCACGCGATGATGTGGAGGCCTCCGCCCCGTCAAAGTCAGGACCAGGCGTCTGCAAAACGTCCTACCGACCCGCACCACCCTGCACGCGAAGTTGAGGTGCCCCAGCAGCACTTGCACGTCCAACACTGTCACCTTATGTCTGGCCACCATCACCTGCAGCAGCCCCAGCATCTGTTGCTTTTTGTCCGCCGGCAGCCGTGCTTCCATCCTTTGTGAGTCTATCTCGATGCCCAAGAATGACAGCGCCGTGCCTGGCCCCACTGTCTTCTCCGGTGCCAGCGGCACCCCCAGGTCCACCATGATCTTCTGAAACCTGTCCAGAGCCACCTGGCAGTTCGTGGAGTCCAGCGCCCCGACCAAGAAAAAGTCATCCAGGTAGTGCGTGACTCCTTGGTGACCCGTGCGTTCCGTAAAAAACCACTGCAGGAACGTGCTAAAACATTCAAAAAGCGTGCAGGACATCGAGCAGCCCATCGGCAGCGCCTTGTCCACATACCAGCGGCCGTGAAACTGGATCCCCAGTAGGCCCCAGTCGTCTGGGTGAACAGGCAGTAACCGGAAAGCCGACTTGATGTCACATTTGGCCATCACTGCGCCTCTTCCCTCCTTCACCACCAATGCCATCGCCGCTTCCACCGAGGAGTACACCACTGTGGCCTCGCTCTCACTGATAAAATCATTGACAGACCCGCCGTCCGGCCACGACAAATGTTGTATGAGCCGGAACTGCCCTGCCTCCTTCTTGGGCACTACGCCTATAGGTGACACTATCAAGTCCGGCATCGGCCAGTCCTCAAAAGGCCCCGCCATGCGCCCCTCTTGAACTTCCTTGTCCAGTTTAGCCTGTATCATCTCAGGGTATTCCTGCGCTGACCGCAAATTGTCCGCCCACCGACTCACCCGAGGACCCTCGTAACCCAGCCGAAAACCGTCTCGAAAACCGCTCTGTAGACGTTCCGCGGCCCCTGCGTCTGGGTAATTGCGTAGGGCCGCCGTCAACTTATCCACTCTAACCGGCGTATGAGCCCTTCGGCCCAGGCCCTTTACCACCCCGGCCGCCTCCCGACTGCTGCCCACTCCCGGGTCGTGCCGCTCCCGTCGCCGTGTGTGCGCCGCCATACTGCTGACCGGGCGAGCCCCAGCAGCGTGTCGCAGGGTGCCCATACCTCCCGCACCCCGAGCACTCGTGTCGAAAACGGCAGTGTTCCCTGGCACACGCCCCTCTATTAAAGTCCCAGCAGGGCCCCGCGGTCACTGGCTGGCTCCTGGCTCCCGCCCCTACCCCTCCTCGGGTGGGGCGCCCTTGAAAGGGCTGATATATTATTGGGAGCCCGCTGGCGGTAAAGATAGTCTTGCCCGACCCCGCCAGCCCCATCGTGTGCTGCCACAAATCGCAATCCAGCTCGCCCCACTTCGCCTCCGTATCCCACGCCATTCTTGCCCTGAACTCCTCGTCGTACTGCGCCCACGCAAACCCCCCCCCAGTAATCTGCGCCTTCCGGATAACGTCCATGTACTTAAACAGGGACACCGACCTCTCCGGGAATTTCTCGCAATACACACTCGCGAAAATCAGAAATGCCGCCGTCCAGTTCTCAATTGTAAGCGGCACCCTCGGGCGCTTCTGTAGCTCGTATTCCTCCTCTTTTGACCCTTCCTTCGACCGAACTTCCCTATGCAACAGCTTCAACAATTCCACATACTCTCCCTTCCATATTTTTTCCTTAGTAGCTGCCATCAAATGCGCCCCTAGCGGCTTTGTGACCCCCATATAAGGAAGTCGTTTAAACTTTAATTCTTTGCTGTCAGGTTTTTTCGCGCCCTCCTCCTCTGCCGGCGCGCTGCCCGCTGCTGCGCTGTCCGCTGCTGCGCTGTCTGCCTTGCCCCCTAAGTCCGGTTTCTCCACCTTCCCCTCCGGCAACCCCGCAGTGTCCCCGCCCTTACCCCCAAGCGCAGCCACATCCGTCCCCACACCCCGGTCCGCCACATACCTCCCTTTGCATAACCGATCACCCGCCCCCACCTCCCTTCCTCCCCCCACCCCCACCGACACCATCCGCGGCGTCACCCCGCTTTTACCTGCAAGCAAAGCATCCCCTCGCCGCTCCTCGACTCTCCTGTCCGCCGATCTACCTCTCGACTGTGTCCGGGCCGCCGCAGCACCCAGGCCCCGTGACACCTGTAACAAAGAAACAACACCATTACCGGACCCCCGTCCGCCCGGCCCCTCTCTCACTTCACCTTCCTCTGCACTATCCTCTCCTTCCATCAACTCCACACCTCCCCATCTATACTTCCGGCGCGCCCCTGGCGGCGCCGACCGAAACCTGCCAGAGGCCCTCCCTTCGCCTCTGCCCTCGCTCAAAGTAAAATAGTCCTCCTTGTCGTTGCTCCAGGCTTGCTGCTGTTCCCCAAGCCGCTTGGGCCCTGTGGGTGCTGGGACCGGCGAGCCCGCCTGGGGCCTTCTTGAGCCAGCCGCGCCGCGATCCCGCGTGGTCTCCAGGCTCGCCGCCGGAGGCTCCGCCCTCCCTTCTCCTTGGTGTCGCTGGGCCGCCCCAAGCCGTACCAAGTCTGCTTCCCCTCGCCGGCTAACTCCCTGCAATAAAAAAGGTATTGCTGGTTTGCTGGTCCCCTGCCACTGCTCCGCCTCATCCGCCCAGCGCCACTTCCCCCAGCTCTCCCCCGCCCCCCCCTCCTCCTCGCTCCAACAGAGCCCCCCTACTCCTGCCCCTGCGTCGCCCGCGGTGTCCCCCCCGGCCCGACCCACCCCCCTTCCACCCTCTCCCCGCCGCCACCCCGCCCATAAACCACCTCTGCCCGCCCCGACAGCCCCGCCTCCTCCGCCCTCGCCTCCCCCGCCTGCTTCCCCTCCGCCGCCATGCGGGCCTCTCTGATCCCTTCCTCCCACGACGGAAACACATCCAGCCCCTCCCACTCCCTTTCGCTTTCCTCCGAATCAAAAAGAAGCGGGGACCCCCCCTATGCCCCTGGTCACCCCCAAGCCCCCCAACAGCCGTCCCCACCTGGCCCCGCCCCCTGCCTGCACCCCCCGCCCCTCCCCCTTGCCCTCCTCTCATCACCGCGCTCCTGCCCCTCTCCCCCGCCCCCTGCCGGGCCGGCGAGGGGCTCTCATTATGCCTCCTCATGGCCTGGTCCTCCACCACGCTCCCTCCCCGACCTTGCCTTCCTCCTCTCCCCCCCCGCCCTGCCCACGCTCCATCCTCCTTGTCCCCCGCCCCCCCCTCGCGCCTCCCGCTCTCCACCGAGGCCCCGCCACCCCTCCCGGCCCCTCCGCTAACACCCGGGCGGCCGCGCGACTCCACGCGCGCCCGCTCGGCCTCTCTCTCCTGCAGCCCGCCCGCTTCCCCGCCTCCCACCGCCCCCTGGAAACGCGGCGAGGCGCCCCTGGCAACGCGCCCCGTCCGCGACCCTCCGTCATCCGGGGCCGCGCTCCTGACATCGGCGCGGCCCCGGCGACTCACCTGCAGCTTTTGCGTCTTCCTCGGTGGCGAGCAGGCCAAGACGGCTGCCGCCACCCGAAACAACGCCTGCCTCACCGGCCGCGCCTCCCGCGGCCCCACCAAGAGGTCCATCCGCCCTGCTTCACTCAGCAGGCGGATGGCCTCAAGCACTCGTATATCCTCCGCGCCTGCCATCACGACAATTAGAACCGACAAGCGACGAAAACCAGCTACCACCGACAAGCTAAACTACTTCACACCCAGCCACCAGGTTACAATACCTAAAATGGTGGCTGGGCGGAAGTGAAGACCCCTTATGTAGCCCATTTTGGGCTTGCTGGTAAGGTTTGGGCTGCCTTTGGGCTCTCCCAGGCAGCCCATCCGGCGGCAAAATGGCCGCACCCATGAAACCCCTTCCCCCTCCCAAACCTGCCCGGGGGGCAGACCTCGTGGCTCGGCTGCCCCCCAAATCCCCCTTCTCTTCAGAGTACTACAGTCAATGTCTATGGCAGAGTACAATACGTTCCTGTTGTGTAGCTCAATGTGCTGATATGAAGTGGCTACATCAGAAAAAAATAGAAGCATTGGCAAAGCGAATTGGTTTCACCTTTGTGACTTAGTGACTGTGCCAGTGGTTTTAGCCACGATGCACAGCATTCTTGAAGCTGTGCAGCATGGCTCAAGTAGAAAAAAAGCGACTTTTAAGCGGCCACCTGCGTCAATTTGTTGGCACGTGTACCACATTTGTGTGCACCTACAAAATGACGCTGCAGCTTTTTTTTAATCTACTGACCCGAGTCAGATATAAAACATTTTGGGGGTGTATTTTTTGTAAGTGGTTGAGGGATGAAAGGGGGACCGAAGCAATGGGAAATCGCAAGAAACAGGGGTAGTGTGAGGCCACAGTGAGACGTAAGCAACAATGGGCATGCAGAGGAAATGGAATCAACATGGGGAGGGCAGGGGGACACAATGGCAACACCAGGATGGCAGAAGGACACAAAAGCAACACAGTGGAGGGTGGGGGGGGGGTGCAACACAGAGAAGCACCCAGGTGAGCACAATAGGGAGAGCAGCAGGGAGAAACACTCAGTGACAGGCGCAGCACAAGGGGGAAGAGAACTACACAAGGGAGACGGCTCAAAAACACATACACTCTCTGTTAATGCTTAGACAAAAAATAAAAAGAAGTCCCCTAACATCAAGCAAAGACACTAGACACACAGGCACATGATAAAGAGGTAATGCTACATGGGAGGGATGAACACATGTCGAGTTGTTGGGACATGAATAAGAAGCAAGCAAATGAGAGTGACAAGGAAACCCAACCCATGCTAAGCAATAGACGGGCTCCAGACTCCTCTATGTTCATGGAAAATGCCACAATATGCTTCGCTTTTGTGCTGTCTAGTAGGCCCCATCTAAAAATGGAAGTGTGAGGAAAGAATCAACTCAGGGTGGGCAGGCAGGAGAGGAAGCAACAAGAGAGGGTGGGTGGGCAGAGGGAAAAGCAGCAACAGAAGATGGGCGGGTAAAAGCAATGGTGGGTGGGCCCTAAACTGCAACAGAGGAAGAGTGCACACACGCGAAGCTGCAATAGAGGGAGGGAGGAAGGGGAGGCAGTTAGCGGCAACAGAGGAAGGGTGGGCAGGGGAAAAGTGGCAACGGCAATGGAGGGAATGGACAGTTGGTAGGCGGACAGAAACAACAGCAGCAACAGGAGGAGGGTGTGCAGAAACTAAGCAACAGTGGCAACGGAGGTAGGGTGGGCAGGAAAAAACAACACCAACAACGGAGGGAGGGGTGGGACCGGATAGGTTAGATGCTTACTGTAGGGAGAAGGGAATGTGTAGCATTGTATAGAAACACATGGCTGGGTGGGAGAAAGACTCAGGCGACAGACGAGTGTGGGAAGTGGGACAGCAGAGCAAATAACCTGGAGCAGGAGCACTGAGGGTGGGAAGAGAAGACCACAAAGGAGGCATCTGGAAATCACATGAACCCTCTATGAGTGTTTCCCTGAAAAAGAAAAAAAATTGTTCTCAAAAAGTAGACACAGGTGGGAAGCACAGACAGAGCGAATTAGACAGAAATTAAACAAGCTATGGTCCATGGGAGGAACAAACATAAGCTGGACAAGCTAAAACAAACAAAGCTAAAGATTAGAAAGCAAGCAAAGGTGAGTGGCTAAACACAAAGCTAATGATGATCTTTTAGAATGTCCTCAATACATGCTTGGACCTTGCTTTGATCTGATGAATGTGGTGAAGTAGGTCAGCGTGGTAATTCGGCTGATGTGCTATGTGTGTGATGGTACAGATGTATGGCACACATTGTATAGTAGCACAGGCTACACTGCAGGACATTCACTACCTTGCTACGCAGAAATCTTGAAACACTGAATGGGCTTCTGCACACGTACTCTATCTACTGTTAGAAATTATATTTAAGCACACTGACAGCACCACAGCACTGTGACTGGTATAGGGTATGATGTAATGAAAAAAGAAGTGTATTTTCAAGGACTTATTGCCGAGTTAGCTGAACTTTATCTCAGCCAAAGTGGCGATTAATTTATCGCCCCGTTCACAAGCTGGTGCTAACAGTCGATATCACCAGTTTACCTGTGATAGCAGTCGCACAAAACATCGCCACAGATGACCCCGGCAACTAACGCTAATGATATGCAGAGTAGGCGTTCCCGTGCAAAAAGCGGTGACAACACCACTCCACAATGTTCCCAACGACCAGCCAGATCGGCGATAAGAGCCCAAAACAGGCGATAATGCACGTTAGCAGCAGGGATTTACCACCTGCTCTTACCTGGTGTAAAGTCGGATGCCAACCTGCACCATAAAAGTGAGCCCAGCCCGGAGCCACACCAGAAGAACAACAGATGCCATGGAGCTACTGATCATGCAGCTCGGAGCCCCAAGAGGGCCACAACACCCACCGCCACCACCCCCAGGCCCGCTACCCCCCTGAACCCCTCCCCGAACTATCACAGAGGCAGCGCAGACAAAGACAGCGGCCCTTCAGAAAATGCACCAGCCTCACAGACCTAACACCAGAGGATGTCATTGCCCACTACAGGCTCAAAAGCACAACCATCCTCCGCATCCTGACCATCATTGCCCACAAGCTGATGGTACCAACACAGTGGATAACCAACATCCCTCCGCAGACAAAGCTGCTGGCTGTGCTGCATCTGTTGGCCTCTGGTACCTTCCAACCAACAACTGCCAGAGTCGGAGCATTCTCACAGCCAGCCCTTTCAAAGTTCCTCACAACTGTCTTGGATGCCATCATCAGCTTGGTACCGCAACACCTTCACTTCACCCACACTGCGCAGGAACAGCTGGAGACCAAGCAAGGCTTCTACGCCATGGCTGGCTTCCCGCACGTGTTGGGGGAAATTGACTGCACACATGTCCTACTTGTGCCCCCTGCCGACACTGCACACAATTACCTCAACTGAAAGCACACACATTCCATCAATCTGCAGGCAATCATGGACCACCGGGGACTCTTCACCAATGTCATCGCCAACTACCCAGGCAGTGTGCATGATTCCTACATCTTCCGACAGTCCATCATCAACCGGCACTTCCAGGATGGCACCTATGGAAATGTTCTGCTCGTTCGTAAGTACCAAATGAACACACAACACACACTCCAACTCCACAATCATGCAACTCACAACTCTGGGAATGCACACGTTACAAACTCACATACAACATGTCAAAGAACATACCCACAAACCAGACACAACAGCACAACTTACTGTGGTAACCTGGGCTAGCCATGTACATGAGCCATCCACAGCATGGCACCTCAGCCACACAATAGCAGATTGTGGGGAGAGGTGGGAACCAGGCATGTGCGAAGGAGACAAGTGACCCATGAATGAGAATGTACACAATCCCAAGTGTGGATGTGCTGGCCAAACTGAAGTATGCAGACCACATACATATCCATGTCGACATACACTGCTGGTGTTTGGAGTGTAGTGGACAGTGAACGCAACCATGTTACCTCAGCCAGTGGGGAAGATCACGGAAATGTTGCGTGTTATGTTCCCCCTGTAAGCGTTAGGTAGTGGGCTGGCCCGGCGTTTGCCAGGCCAAGGTAGGGGTGTGAATAAAAAGCATGTAGCTCTGGGCGTGGTTCTCTTCCGGAATGGCCAACGTGTCTGCCAGGGCGGCGCCTCTCACCCTGCCATGAGGCCGACGCCGTGAGCGGTGTTGCCTGCGATCCTGTGCGCCTGCTGCACCCCAGGCTGCTGGTCCCCAGAACCATCTTGCCCACCCCTGCGCACCCAGACCTCACTGCTCAGCTGCAGATACCAGGGTGTGTCAAAGAGGGCCCACCACGTGCCGGTGCAAGCTCCAAGCCAGAGGGTCGTGACCTTGGCAGCCTCCTCAGGCCATCGCTGGCCTCCGCGACACAGGCCGCCAGAACTCCTCACTCATTGACGTACTCCACTGCTGCCTCTGCCCTACACTACGGTCAAGTAGGTCACACATTTGGAACAGAGTCTTGATATCCTGATGGCCGAGTTCATATGTTAATGGGACGTTTGATATCACTGTACTCCCTCGATGTGGTGCCACCAACTCTGTGCATAGCATTCCAACCACACATGTCTGTGGTCCCTTGCTGGCTACTGCCTTCGGCCCACACTGCGGTCCGGTAGGTCACACATGGTAGGTCACACATTTGGAACTGAGTCTTGATTTATTTATGGCAGAGTTGATATCTTTGTACATTCCTCATCGCAGATTGCATACCCTTTCAGCTCCAGTGCCACTAACTCTGTGCCCCGACATTCATGGACACTCACTGGTTGAACTTTGATTGTGTCTGAGTATATGGCCTTGGAGGTTGTCTTCATCATCATGTAGCTGATACTGACTTGGTGGGCAAAATTAGTCTGTAGCATTCATTTCCTCAATATTGCCTGTTTGTTTTTTGGTTCTGCCCTCTGCATCATGCCCTGGAAGAACACCTTCCACTGTCCCCCCACAACCCTCTGCGACTTTCACCTTGGACATCGACGAGGACCCGCTCATCTCACGTGGCCCTACCTCAGTGCACAGCAATTCAGCGTCCCGTGGGGGTGTGCCTGTGCCGGACGCAGTGCATTGAGGGCCACTAACTCTGTGCAGCTCAAGTAATTGACCCTTGCTGTTTGAACTTTGAACTTCTGATTGTCTGATCACTGTTTTAGTTGTTGCCAGCACCAACCACCCCCGAGGGGTGGCTTACACTCACCCTACCCCCATCCAGCACAGGTGTCACTGGACATTTGACCCTGGCAATAAAAGGGTCCGGGCGCACGTGCCCGAAGCCAGTCCCACAAACTATCTAGGTGTGTCTGTGTAATCAGTATGTATGCATGAGGGCCCCGGGCCCTACCACATTACATTGTACTGTGTACAGCTGACGCAACCATGTCACCTCAGGCTGTGGGGTAGACCTGGGCCATGCAGCTTTGTCGTACCCCCCTGTGAGCGTAAGCAGAATGGACTGGCGTACGCCAGTCCAGCTTAGGGGTGTGGTTCATCAACCCGGGGTTCTGGGGCTGGTTAAGTTTTGGCCTTGCCAAGGAAGTAACTAATGCGAGTGTCTCTGTTGTAGTGTCGGCACCACCCGCCCCACAGTGGATAATGTTGCAATGCAGCATGCCCCCGGAGTGCGTGCTCGGCCGAAGGGGTAAATGAGGGAGCGCAAGCCCGCTCGGAATTAATCAAAAGGGAATGGACACTGGTGTCTACTAAACCTTCGGTTAGTCTTTGAAAACCCTCATAGACAGCCTGATTTAGTCGATGCGGTGTATCTTTTATCCGCCCCGTCAGGTGTCATGGCATATTCATAGGGTAGTCAAATAACGTGCGGTATGCCTGTCTCACCCGAGGCTACCTCTGGTCCAGGTAGAATTGTCCAGAAATAATAGGAAAGGGAAAAATATAAAAACAGTGTGTCACCAAAAAAGAATTTTTAATGAAAAGGTTGGCACTGTTGTTAAAAAATTTGACATATATGTAATCGGGCAACTAGATTACCAGATATCTATATATATATGGATGCGTCAACATGTTTCAGCTCTATGAGCCCAGCCGGGTCTGTAGAGCTTTCGTCAGGACAAAAAGACAAAAATACATACGCAGAAGGTACTTACACAACTTGTGTAGGTTCCTATAGCTATTATGGAATTTCTTATACAGTCACCTATAATGTGGGAACACAAACCAATACACTATATTATGGTATGTTAAATGCGGTGAGTAGGCATAATACTTTTCTTAAAGCACACAGACTAGAATTACTAGTAAAAGGTATGCACCTAATTGTAGATACATTAATAGTGAGAAGGAAGGAGGGCAGGGGAAAACAGGTTTCAAGTCTCTAAACACAGAGAGGAGGCTACTTGTGCAATTCGTGCTTATTGGTGGGGTAGGAGTGTAATGCTAAGAGTGCAGGGTCCCTGTAGTGACAGACTTCTGTAGTTAGACTACAAATCACTGCGTTGGTGTTATTAATGTCGAGCATCTGTTCTACAAAAGCGGGATGTTATTATGCATTTACGCGCTTGATACTGGGGGATGCCTGTTAATATCGTACTTGCACGCATGTGGCAAAACGTCATATACATCAGGCTATTCCTAATTACATCGAAAGCAAGATGTCCCAAAGCGGGGAATATTTCCTGGCTGTGATTACACGCTTTACAGCGGGATGTGGTTCACTCTGGTTATTAAGGTCTCTCAGAGATGGTTGCACGCACGGATAAAAAAGCGGCAAACATTCTGCGATTAGAGCATAGTCTTTAAAGTATGTAGCACGCGGGGAATTTATCTTTGCTGCAAATAAGCGCTACACTTGTTACGCGCATGTATTCAGGCGCCCAGCAGTGTATTGTAAATCACAATGAGAGCAAGGTCTCTTAAAGAAAGTTGCGATTCTTGTTTAAAAAATGGTGTCAGTGTCACAGTCACAGGTTCGTGCTCAAAAACTGTTGTCAATTACTACGCTGCTCTATGGGTGCCAATTCCAATAAAGTGCATATTTACACACGCGGCAAAATTTCAGAAAAAATACCTTAATAGGCGTTCTTAGAGGCTTCTACAGGAGCGAAGAGTCGCTAGGATATAATAGGTAGGACTTCTTACCCGAGTAAAGTCGTCTTCAAACATAATTCTTACCCACGAGGACCAGCTTTCAGTCCCTGTGCTGACTCTGCCCCTGGTTACAGGTGGGGCTCTGCCTACCAGTCTTTAGGCAGGAGTCTAGACACTAAAAAAGGACTAAAATACAAACAAGTTAGTCCCTCCAAGATGGTTCCCTCCACCAGTTCAAAAAACGAAATGCTTTATTTATATTTTTTAAAAATAAAGGCTCAAGGACCTGGTGTTTACTTGAAAGGGGGGCAATATTAACCAACTCAAAAGCGGGCATGGACACAGTCCTGCTACTATGGTTAGCTTAATTTCCTGACAAACAGAGTTTCGTCAGTGGATTTAAGAGTATCAATATATATTTACATTATGGTAGTCGTACTCCACTTAGACATTGGGGAAAAGAGTGACAGACATCCGTGGGATGATGCCAATTTTATATCACAGTTACCACACTGGATGAGTTGTTCCTGCCATCATCAGAATGGTTTGCAAGTCTGATATTCAGGTGCATGTTTTAGATGTTTTTAATAGAGATGTTTTCAATAAAACTGACTCCAGGGAATATTATCATTCATCCCTGATATATGGGTGCCAAGAAGGTCCTCCCACCTTTGTTCTTTTTCAAAAAGAACTTGCTCTGCGCTGTTGTTCTTGTCTTGTAGCATTTCTAGTACTGTCCAGCTCAACTCATCACAGGTATGTCCTGCTTCCACGAAGTGTGTGCAGAGCTTTGTGGTGTTTTTCTTCATTCTGACATTGCTCCTGTGTTCTCCAATTCGTAACTTGATTTTTCTGCAGGTCGTACCTATATATTGACGTCGGCAGGGGCAGGTGACCATGTAGATTAGATGTGTCGAGTTGGAATTAGTATGTTGCTTTTGGGTCCATTTTAGAGTATCGGTCAATTGTAAGGTTTTAGTTGGTTTTGTGAATTTACATACTCCGCAAGTGCCACATGGATAGTGGCCAACTACAGGTTCCATCCTGACATCTCTAGTGATGGACTTGATTTGTTTTCTCTTTGGTCTTGTATGGACCAGAACGTCTTTGATGTTTTTCGTTCTCTTATTAGCAAATCTCGGCTTTGGGCAGTCGAATTTTCCAGAAGTAATTATCTGCCAGTTTTTTTTGATGAGTTTCTGTACATCGTAAGTAGCCGGACAATAGGTGGTGACACATGTTACCAGATCTTTTATTGGTTCTTTTCTGTTGGTCTGCAAGAGACATTCATGTGGTTGATGTCTGGCCCTTTTCATGCATTTCGTGATGACAGAAGGTGTATAATCCCTCAGTTGTAATTTCTGGCTCAATTCCCTTGCTTGTATTTTGTAGTCACTGCCTTTACTACAATTACGTTTGTGACGTAAGAATTGGCTAAAGGGAAGATTGTCCCGCAATGGTCGTGGATGGTAGCTACAGTACGAGAGCAAGATGTTTTTTGCTGTGGGTTTTGTGAAAGTTTTAGTCTCCAATTTCCCATTCTCATGGAAGATTGTCAGGTCAAGGAAGTCAATACATTGGTTGCTGAAAGTGAAGATGAACTTTAGCCATCGGTCTATTTTATTCAACCATTCCATGAATTTAATCAGATCTTCTTTGACATCCCAAATTACCAAAATGTCGTCAATATAGCGTTTCCAGTATATAATACTGGAAACATAGGGATTTGTGGTGTTAAGTACAGAGTCTTGTTCAAGTTGGCTTACATAAAGTCCCGCTACCGAAGGGGCACAAGCGCTCCCCATGGATGTTCCATGGCTTTGTAGGAAAAGTTGACCATTGTACTCAAAGTAGTTTTCCTTTAAGACTAACCGTCAGCATTCCAAAATGAAATGGCAAGGGGTTTTGTGTGGCCATTCTTGGTTAAAGAGGAGGTCTTCCAACATTTGTAAGGTGTCTTCGTGGGGCAGGCTCGTGTACAAGGCATCTACATCAAGACCTACCAGCAACATTGTGTTTGGATTGAATTCTAGATCTGCGATTTGAATCAGGAGGTGCCTAGTGTCTTTTAGGTAGGTTGGTGTTTTCTGGACCAACTGCTTCAAGTACTCATCAGCAAACTTCGAGAGGGGCTCTAGTAATGACCCTATTCCCGAGACAATCGGGCGTCCCGGGGGAGGGGACTTGTTCTTGTGCGTTTTTGGTAACGAGTAAAAGAATGGTGTTTTAGGGCTTTTAGGCGTCAAGAAATCTGCCTTCTTTTTTGAAATCCATCCACTGACTTCAGCTTCGTGTACCATGATAGCGATGACATTGGTCAGTCTGTCGGTAGGGTCTTCTTCAAGTTTTTTGTAAAAATTCTCATCAGACAGGAGGGATAGGCATTGTTGGTTATATCCTTCTTTTGATAAGATCACTACTCCACCCCCCTTGTCTGCTGGTTTTATGACGATATTATCATTATCCCTCAACTCCGTCAAAGCAAGTCGTTCCTTTTTGCTCAGATTTTGGTAAGTCTTTTTGTTGGGACCCAGATTGTCGATTCCTTTCATGATTGCCTGCTCAAAGGTTTGTATCTCAATGGGTACTGTAGTTATTGGAGGACAGAACTTAGATTTCCTCTTCAGGGTAGTATCGCCTTCGTTTGGTGGACTAATGGATTAGTTGAAAAAGGCTTTTAATTTCAATGTCCGACAAAATTCTGAGACTTCGCATTTCAGTTTGAAGCGGTCCAGTGTAGGTGTCGGCACAAATCCAAGTCCTTTATTAAGGACAGTCATCTGATCATCGGTCAGGTTGGTACCCGATAAGTTAACAACTAGTGAGTCTTCTTGCTGGGGCCTGGTTGGGCTGATGCCATGCTGCGTGTCTGTACATTCGGTTGCTGATCTTGCCACGTCAAGTTTTTCTTTCTGCCTCGCGTTTCGTTTTGTCCTCTCCCTAAAAAAGGCTGTTGAGGTTGATTCGTGGCATTAGACATTGGGTGATTGCCCATTTGCTGTTGTGGGCGGATGTTAGAGTTGTATGGGTTCATCCAACCTGCATACGGAGGCATGAAAGGTTGATAGTATGGCATTTGGTTCCCATGGAAGAATGAGGGTCGTTGCCACCTATTGCCTCTACGGATCATACATGCCAACTGTTGTGTGTGTCGCTATTACCACAGCATAAGCCAAAGGCCTACCCTCAACCCCATGGCGAGTTCAGCCAGCCATGAACTCTACATCTGTGTCCGCTCTATCCTTACCATAGGCCTACACACACGTGGCCGCCCACTTTCAGCGCACAACATCACAGTGTCATTGTAAGGCATGTGGACATGCGCAGACAGGCATGACAATGGTGTGCCGTAGGAGTGCAAGTGATGCAACCACACTACGCACACTAGTAAATAGGCCCAGGGGGATGGAGGAGCAGCAATGAGGCTACGTAATACACATTGATGCAGCTCATTTTCTACACTGACACTTTGAAGGAGGAGTCACTGGATTGATAGTGATTCTTGGAATTATGTTGTGTTACACTAGAGCTAGGCCAACTAGTATATCAGCCTTTTAGTGTTTCACTTTTGACTACCTCTAAGTGGTTCGCCTAGAAGTATAAGGGGGACACTAGTGTGAATAATTTCTTTAAGGTTATTGTCGTTTGTTTCATGTTTGTTTGTTTTTGTAATGTAATATATATTGTGATATATGTCATTAGTTTCTCCTTGAATAGGCACCATTGCCTGTGTGTGTTATAAACTGATTTTGATATATTCGCCTTGAATATTAATTATTGCTGAGAGGGTAATTAAATGTGCTCTACTCGTAAATCTGTTTGGTATTGATTCCAGAATAATTGTTATTTTAAAACTTTTAAACGCACTGCACTTTATACCAGCACTAGCGCTTTTAAATTGTTTATCACCGCTTTTACTGTGTATTTTTGTGTTCTGTGTTACTTGAGAAAATTACCTGTAAAAACTCTCCTAATCGACCGCTCGTAACCCATTCTGACTAAACCTAAGAATAAAAAGGCACTGGTCCATTCGAGGCTACCGGTCTTACAAAACAATCCCCTCGAGGCAAGGAATCCACGGCCGCCATCTTTAATTGGGGCCTGGACAGCGCTCTAGTGGCTGGGCGATTGGGCCCAATCCACTATAAAAGAGCCGACCTTAGTCCTTTCTTTAGATCGATTGCTACTTACTCCTGAGGCGGAAGCCGGGAGGTTTTACTGCTGTATAACAGAATAATTGTTATTTTAAAACTCTTAAACGCACTGCACTTTATACCAGCACTAGCGGTTTTAAATTGTTTATCACCGCTTTTACTGTGTATTTTTGTGTTCTGTGTTACTTGAGATAATTACCTGTAAAAACTCTCCTAATCGACCGCTCGTAACCCATTCTGACTAAACCTAAGAATAAAAAGGCACTGGTCCATTCGAGGCTACCGGTCTTACAAAACAATCCCCTCGAGGCAAGGAATCCACGGCCGCCATCTTTAATTGGGGCCTGGACAGCGCTCTAGTGGCTGGGCGATTTGGGCCCAATCCACTATAAAATGGAGCCTCCTCGCCGTCCGCGCAGCGGGCGGGCGCGCCAGAGGCAAGCCCGTCTGGGCCCGTCCGGGCCAGGCCGGGCACAGGGCCATCCACTATGCCCGTTTCACACAGTCCCAGGATTAGACACTCACGTGACTACCTCCTTCAGTTCTGTACGACAGCTCCCTCCCATGGAGCCCAACCCTCTCTGGAGCCCCATGGTGAGTCGGCAGGCTCACCCACCCCCCAATCCTCCAATGGTATCAGCCTAGCTCTGCTGAACTGTAGATCAGCCCCTAAACATGCTATAGAAATCAAAATGCTGATCGAAGACTCAAAGCTGGACATTCTATTCCTCACGGAAACCTGGCTAACATCTCACTCTGAAGCGGACATCGTCAATATGCTCCCCCAGGACTATCTCATACAATATCAAAACAGAAAGGACGGAAAGGGAGGTGGACTTGCAATCGTCTACAAAAACTCCTTTGTTTGTAGGCTTCAAGAAGGAGAAATAGAAGACTGCGAAAGCACCCATTTCTCCCTTCAGATAACCCCTAATAATTCACTTTCCGGTACTCTGATATATCGTCCACCCGGCAGCGCAGGAAATGTTGTTAACTCACTGCTAGAGTCCACTATTTCCTCCTGCATCTCGTCCCCCAACCTCATAGTGCTAGGTGACCTAAACTTCCATTTTGAGGACAACACAGACAAAAGGGCTGGGGACCTCACCTCAGAGCTAAAAGCACTTGACCTCCATCTAATCAACTCAGAGGCAACACACATCAAAGGTCATCTTCTGGACCCTCTCTTCACTAATCTCTCAAAAACTGAGGTCCGACCTGCGATTCCCCTGCCCTGGACTGACCATTTTCTCCTCCCATTTACCTGGCAAATTCCAGTCAATAAGGCCCACACACCAACTCTGAGAGAACACGATAGAATCTGGTCCAAAATATCATTTGAGCGATGGACACAGGAGCTAATCCGCTCCGCTCCCTTGCCACTCCCTGACCCGATAAAAGCAGATGAAAACTTTACCAGCTGGCTCACTTCCACTCTGGATATAATCGCCCCGAAACAAGATCTAAAAAAGAAAAACAACTCCTTCAAATCGCCTTGGTTCTCACAAGAACTCAAGAACTTACGAAAAATATGTAAAATCCATGAGAGGAAATGGAGAAAAAAGTGGGACCCCCTCATTAAGGAAGAATACAGAACGGTAATGAGGACCTACAAAGCAGCGCGGAAAGCAGCCCAAGCTGCATTCTTTGACAAAAAAATAAAAGCGGCATCTAGTTCTTCCCGAGAGACTTACAAAATAATCAAAGAACTGCGCAAAATACCCACCCCCCCCTCTTTTCAACAACCCACAGTTGCCAGATGCAACCAAATTGCGGGCTACTTCCAAAGCAAAATTACCAACATCTTGCAGTCACTTCCGCCCAAAACAAACATCAATCTCCCTGCCACCGCCCACCCCCCCAACCCCAGACCAACCCTTGACAGTTTTAGCCAACTGTCCAACAACGACTTTTTGAAAGCCCTCTCAGACCTGAAAAGTGGCTCCCCCAACGACCCTGCACCTATTCGAATCCTAAAACAAGTTGGACCTACTATAGCCCACCTGGCCACTAACCTAATTAATACCTCGCTAGGCCAAGGATTGGTCCCCCCCAGCTGGAAGCATGCCATGGTCAAGGCACTACAGAAAAAAACAGGGCATGACCCATTAGACCTTTCCAACCTTCGTCCGATCTCTCTCCTGCCGGGCCTGAGCAAGATCGCAGAGAAGGCAGTTAACCAGCAACTATCAACCTTCCTCGAATCTAACATTCTCCTCCGACCCTCTCAGACAGGCTTCCGGCCAGGTCAAGGGACCGAGACAGCCCTCCTGAAAGTGGTAGAGGAGGCTAGATGCATCTTGGATTCAGGGGGATCGGTTTTACTGATCCTCCTGGATCTAAGTGCTGCATTCGATACGGTAGACCACAAGATCCTTATCCAGCGACTATCTGAGCTAGGAGTGAGAAGCAAGGCACTCTGTTGGCTCTCATCCTTCCTAGAAAACCGTACCTTCCAGGTCTGTGAAGGGAACACTCGATCTGACATCCTTTCCCTCCAGTGTGGGGTCCCCCAGGGCTCTTCATTGAGCCCTACACTTTTCAATACATACATGGCCCCCCTGGAGGATGTGGTCACCCCATTTGGGATAAAAGCTGTCACCTACGCTGACGACACCCAAATGATCGTTTCTTTTTCACTCGAGGGAGAAAAAATCAAAAACCTCCATGACTGCCTTGAAGGTATACACACATGGATGTCCAATTCTAGGCTTAAGCTCAATGGCTCTAAGACCGAGCTCATGCTCCTGGGGCATCAACCACCATCCCTCCCCATTGCTATATGGCCTTCATGCCTAGGACCCATCCCCCAGCCTAAGACTGAAATTAAAAGTCTGGGTTTCTGGCTGGAACAGAATCTTTCCATGACCACACAGGCAAAAAAAACAGCCGGCACCTGTGTTGGTCTACTAAAATCAACTAGGAAGATTCTTCCACTACTCCCGGAAACTTCCCAAAAATTGGTCATGCAAGGTCTAATACTTTCAAGATTAGACTACTGCAATGCCCTCTTTTTGGCTGCCCCTGAAGCTACTCTCAACATCCTGCAGCGAACACAAAATGCCGCTGCAAGGATTCTCACTGGTACCCCCCGCAGAGTTTCTGCCAAACCTGCCTTAAAGGCATTGCACTGGCTACCGATCCGCCAAAGGATCAAATTCAAATCCTTATGCACCACGCACAGAGCCATGCAAAACCAAGGTCCCCCAATGCTGAAATCTATGCTCTACCCATACACTCCAAACAGACCCCTACGTTCAGCACAAGGAAACCTGGCCAAGGTCCATAGAATAAAAAAAGCTCGCACTGGCGGACGCCGGTTCTCGGTGGTTGCAGCAACCCTTTGGAACTCCCTTCCAACCCAAATCCGGTCTGAACCCAACTATATGAAATTCCGAAAGCTCCTCAAAACCCACCTCTTCCCGCAATAACCACTTCTCCTCCTCATCTTCCATCCTCAGTTGTCTGTCTGCAATCTCAGCGCTGGGACGCTTTCGGGCAGCCATGCGCTATACAAGCTCCGATTTCATTCATTCATTCCTTTATACCATTTTTTCTTTTGTATAAAACTGCATTCCCATATCCAGCTATTAAAGGGTTATTTGGGTATACCCCTGTTTATGCATGCTCATTTGCTACAAGCAGTACTTGTCAAACAGGAATCACTAAGTCACACATATCACACACCAATGTACCAGTGAGCCTGCCAACACATCATGCAGAACAAACTATTCACTCCTGTCTCTCTGCACTGTCACAGGTGATCAAGGATATGTACTCTGCGCTTGGATGGTGACACCCCTCTTAGCTCCGAACACACAGGCCCAGAGGCAGTACAACGCAGGCCACAAATGCACAAGGGGCATCGTGGAACGCACATTTGGTGCATTGAAGTCAGGTTTCAGGTGCCTGGACATTACAGGTGGAAGGCTCCTGTACAGCCCTGACATCATGTGCAAGATGATTGTAGCATGTTGTGTGTTGCACAACATATGTGTTTGCACCAATGCCCCATGGATACAAGTGCCAGATGTAACCGGACAATGATACGAAGATGAGGCAGGTAAACCACTGCAGCCGGAATAGCCTGTAGGAACACCATCATTGACAATTTCTTCACATGAGCACGTAACATTGTCACAGTCCTTAGCAATCATGGGACAGTACAAAATGATCACAGGCACAGCTTGTGCAAATAAATACATTCCAAGACACATTCCCTGAGGTCATGTCTTTCATCTGTACAAGCACATCTCTCAGACAAGTGTAAGTGCAACATGTAGAGCTAACAATTTCATAATTTGATAATAGATGGTGGGTGTGCCACCTCTGTACAGAGAGGCTGTTTAGGATGTCACGTATTCGAAATGCCATTTCTGTGTGTCACAGATAGTACGGATTCCCACTCTTTGGCGTTTCACATGTGTCCCAAATCATTACATATAGGCTGTCATTTGTGACCTACAAGTGACAACAGGGCTTCTTTTGGGGTCAAATATGTACCACCATGATGCAGGGATGCACCCTGTGACTCAAGTCCCACAACATGAGCAACATGTACGTAAGGGGAAGTCACTGCCCTTACATTCATCCATGCCTTCATACTTGAATGATCATAGACATGACATGTCTGTGTGTATTAGTATGTATTGTTCACGTTCAGTGGAGTGTTGAAGCCGTCTTGGTACTGGGCCATGCAAACAACACTTTACAATGTTGGCCAGTGGAGGGCCAGCCAGAGTCCGTCAGGGATTGACAAGTTACTCGGAAGGGGAAGAGTCCAGTCTGCAGGCTGATTGCTGTGTCATTGTTAAGCAAACAAAATATGGCAATCCATGTTGATGTCCAAGGTTAGTGTCGCAGAGTGTATCGGGGGACGGTGGAAGGTGTTCTTCCAGGGCATGATGCAGAGGGCAGAACTAAGCAGAAACAAGCCATATGGCGGAGATGAGTGCTACTGCTTTCTTCTTACCACTGAGACAGATTCATCTACAGCTTTCTCGTGTACAGCTGTGATAGCCATTCTTTGCACCTGCATCCGCTCCATGTTCTCCATGAGCCTCCTTCGGTTTCCCAAAATCACGGATGACATCGCTGTGGCCACTCTGACTAGACAGTTGTTGTTGTCTTCGAGTCTTGACTCCAGCGACGCCAGCCATAGATTGTTGGAGGGCATGGGGCGGACTGTGGGTGTCCGTTAAGGACTGTAAGTGGTTCCTGATGGGACTTAGACACCCACGTATGGCATCTAGTTTGGCTGCCATGAGGTCGAACTCCACCCGCACCTGTTCAGCCAGCTCCTTCAAGCGGTCTAACACACAGCGTTGGAAAGCCATATTTTCTTAGGTGAGGTGCTGGGAGGCAGTTGTGGTGGTGGCCTCCTGCTGTGTGGTCTGTGCAGGGGGTGGGCTCACCTCGATGGTGCTGGGCTGTCCTGCTACTGGAGGTGGGGTGCGGAGGTTGTCCATGAAGCATTGGAGTTTGTCGTAGTCGTTGTCCTGGGGGTCGTCTCCATCATCACTGACGTGATGTAGGGTCTGCTCTGCAGGGTGTGTTTTTTGTCCCTCTGCAATGTGAAGGGGAGATGCGGTTTCACAGTGTGTTCCATGTATGTTTACGCATTGGTGCAGTTTACATACAGACTGCATGACAATGTACATTGTGACTGTTTGTGAGGAGATGCCTATTTGATGCGGGACAATGGACATTTGTTCCACATCACGGATGTGAAGTTATACTCGTACATTGTCATCTCACCGTTTTTTTCCTCTGCTTTTATGGTGCATTTTCCCGCATGACGCGTGGGAATTTCAGGCCAGTCGCTGGTTATCGCTAATTTTTGTATCGCAGTTTGGGACATCGCCGCCTTTTTCGCATTCGTATTTCGCATTTTTGCGGCATCGCGTTGCTTTTAACGCGGTCATTTGATGCGTTATTGTGAGGCTATCGCATGGTACAGCCGTGTTGAGAATACAATGTTAACACAGCATTATTTTCCCGCGATAGCCTGCGATGTGAAGAATTGCGTTAAGCTAATTTTGCGATAATTATCACACGTTCTTGAGAATATCCCACAAAAAGTGGAACAGTGAATTGCCTCAGAGTTCTAGACTTGCTGTGGATGCCTATTATGCGGTGCACGCCAGATGCAAGCCCCGCACAGCTCTTGGGCACTGTGATGACGCCTGCAGGCGATGCGCTATAAATCACAGGCACCTTTAATTGGCGCTCTTATTCCCACAGTGAACAGGTTGCTCTGCAGAGGAGCCCCAGTGCTAAGAATAGACCAGGCACAGGCTGCACCTGAGGCACTAGGCTGTCTGTCATGAGGTCCTTCAGTCCGCCCTTCTTTTTCTTTTCAAGGAGACAGGTGATACCAGAGCTGCGAAGGTGGCTGAGGCAATGCCTCTGCTGCCTTTGCCTCTGTGGTTGTATCATTTTATCACAGTTCGATGCGGTTAAGTCTGAGGGAGTGTTGTGTGTCACAGTATCGACTACAGAAATGTGGAACGGCAAGAAAACTGTAGAAAAAATATTGACACCCGATATATTGGAGGTAGGTATGTATTGGTCGATTTACTGGTCTTAATCTTAGCTCCACATCTGCATAGTTTGTGGATATATATCGTCAAGAAAGATATACTACCTTTCATGATAATTTTTGTTGTCGATATTCGTGATGCAACATTTTTGTAGCATGATGGTTGAAACTCGATATTTCGGTTCCATGCTGAGGAGTGCGGGAAAGAGACGCGGCGCTGTGGCTTCACTGCCGGGGTCGGGAGTGGCGCATTTTGACACGGTCGATCCTGTCAGCGTCGCGCAGCCGAGGCCTGAGGCTAACGCGGGATAGATAAATGAGGCGGCGCCTGTTTGGAATTCACCTCACCATTGTTCTCTCAGCTCGGTTTTCATGGCCACCTTAAAGCGCTGCCGCCGGCATTCACTTCTTTCTCTTCTGGATACACGAGCGTCAGTTTAAAACATTCAGCTACGAATTGGGCTGCAACTGCAACAGGACAAATATATAAATGTTCTGGTATCTCTGCGAAAGCAATGGACAGGGTTATTTTCTGCTGCATGACATGGTTTATCCTCCTAGCCTGCATTAAACATGTTACATGCTTTCTTAGCCTCCACTGCCATTTCTCGACAAATGTACTGGATTTAAATATGGCATGGGGTTCCGGTATTCAGATTTAGGGCTACGGCTTGTAGTGAGGGGACTAGGAAGGAGTCATACACAGGGCGGGCCAGTCTTGTTCCAGCAGCACGTTTTAAATCCAGCTGGCTAATTGCTGACCTAGGGTTTTGCGCGATTGAAGATCGATCTTCTGCCGCTGTGGCCAAGTCAGTGGCTCGGGGGTGCAAAACAATCTCTGCTTGAGACCAGAATCGCATGGCAAGGATAAATAAGCAAAACCCTTGTATTTAAATGGCTGCATGTGCTGAAAGGCTGGATTCATTGCCCCGGTGCCTACACTTGCGTTAAACAAAACCTATAACAACAGAAGTTATCAATTGTGTATCTTGCATTGTCTTATACCCTAGGTATGACGTTGTTTCTCGCTCGGCCCCTGTAATTGTGACGTGACATGAACTTTGTATGTTGCTTCTTGCCATGAAGCCTGCCTTATATTTTTTTTTTACCAAAATCTTGTCTTCTGCTCCTTGAATGGAGCCTGCTTTGCTCTTCCTTTAACACTGTATCATATTTCTTTCCCTGACGTTTGCAGGTTGTTTCCTGCTAACACACACTTCATATTTTCTTGGTTTAAACACTGTGGGGCATATTTAGATTTAGGGCTACGGCTTGAAGTAAGGGGACTAGGAAGGAGTCATACACAGGGCGGGCCAGTCTTGTTCCAGCAGCACGTTTTAAATCCAGCTGGCTAATTGCTGACCTATGGTTTTGCGCGTGTCCTTAAGCCAGGAAGGCTAATGACACGTTATATCACTTTAGAAATGCAGGGCTGCACCATATTTACAAGAATATTGTGCAGCCCTGCCTTGTATTTCCTATACAGCTGGGAGCTTAATCCTTGCTAAAATCGTTTTTTTTACAAATTAAGCAACCCGTATAGAACAACCTTGTAACACACGTGTGACTCTTCCCTTACAGTTGGACACAGCGCCAATTGTGTTTTAATCTGTGAACCCGTAAACAGTATCGGCTCTGAACAATTGCTGCGGAGTACCGCTTGGTAGATTCACTATACCTTCATTAAGGTGAGCCCATGGACCTGGTGGTTGATACCATCACAATATGATTTTAAAAGGTATGGACTCAGTATTAAATACGTGACTTCTTTCCTTCCAATTAGGAAAGGGTATTGGCCTTTAATAATATCTGTGAGCCTGTAAGTAGGACTATCATCGGGGGCACGAGTTGCTGCTGCATCGACAGGTAAGCAATGTGAAAAAAACCTTATCACCCACACATGCCCTTAATTTTAAATGAGGCACTAATTAGTCTCCTCTTTTTAACAGAACAGATTTATACAGTTCGATCTCCACCTCAAGCCCAGCTGGGTTTGTCAGAAGGTGAGTGCTTTAATTAGTATAGGCAATCTGTGGCCTGTGTGCATTATCAGAATCCACCCCTAAAACCATCTTCCTTTAAATCACTTAGGCTGTCCCCCCCATTCCACACTGTCCTGAGGAAGACCCGCATAGACGCCCCATGTGCGCTTCCAGAGGGTCGAAACGTCGACGAATAAAATAGTGGACCTATTGCATGGAAAACCTGTATCTAATACTGACAATTGCAGTGTACAGTTTAGGAGTTGAAATAGCATAGGCCACGTTCAACCTTTTTTATGTCCCCCTTGTATATAACGTGTATATAGTTTGTATGTCACACCCGCGCCGAAAGCACTGAGCACTAAAAGTCACTAATTGCACTTTGTTCACTTCTTCACAGCCTTTTTGCAAATGATATACATTTGAAGTATTTATGAATGACTAGAATTTATAAAACGATACATAAATACATAGATGGTTTGGATTCTGTTTCTTAAAACATTTCTCACTGGAATTATCTTTGAGCAAAGAGATGTGTGAATGCTACATATGTTTATGAGACTGTAGAAGAAATACTTTGCACCCAAATGAACCAATTGTTTATAATACTAATTTACTGCACAGGTTCATAGGGATACTGGGTTAACCCCATTGGATACTGAAATGTATTGAACTCACAGCATTAGAAATTTTGTTCATACATAGAATTGTAATGCAAACCATTGTACTTTCGTGGATTACTGCTCCACACAAATTTCCCAAAATCAATTCCAATATACAGCATTTGTTTTTGGTTACAAACATGTTTTTGGTTACAAACATAAAGATATCCTTTTCAATGTTAGCAGACATATGGAAAAATAGCCTAATGCATTTCGGGACATTGGTGGACCCTTCGTCAGGGGCAAGTCTGTAAACAAACAAATAAAATAAACACTTGTTATATACATATATAAGGAGGAAACTAACACAACAACAAGAGATTGCATGTGAATAGCACATTCGCCTTGTCACATAGTCATGCTATTGTGCCCACACAAAATGAAAGACATGAGTAAAACACCTGTTATCAATGCCTCACGAGAAAAAGTGCCTTTGTAAAAAGAGTGCCAATGTTAAAAGGTCAACCGGTGTGCCGTTCAATAAACTGCCAAGTATCAAATGTAGTGTTGTTAATGAAAAACATAGTGCCGATAATTGCGCCGGTGTGATATGACATCATGGCTCACCTGCTAGAAAATGGAACAATATGCTCCGTCTTAATCGAGCCAACTCTTTGATAACGACACCGTATTTTCTGTAAGGAAAAAATCCTGAATGTAACCAGTGCATAAATTACTGGAGGTATAGAGCACCTGTGAATATGGTAATTATAAAAGACTCTTATCCAGGGGTATTGTACCCCTCTCGAGTAAACCAATGCCGTCTGAAAACTCCTGTGAAAGGAGCAAAAAGGAACATGAAATATATGCAGTGTGCCGCGCTGAATTTACCTATGTGTGACGAACGGTCACTTACCCAGGAATTGTTGGTTCAATTTTGTTATAAAGTTTTTGATTGTAGTGTGCATATAGCATAATATTGTGGCAATAGTTGCCATAGGAACAGTGCTACCCACAAGTAGGGATTTTTTCCTGTTCTAACACTGTTGATTTCAGCCTGAGTAGTCGTTTCATGCAGTGGGTAGGCACCCTTTGTTATAACCCACAGTTTAACACATTATTGTAGAACATTTAGATTATCAGGCAGTGCATCTCCCACCCCCAGTACTAAAAGCTCCTATCGCCACCACAATGTCCTGAAAAGTGACGTTGTGGTAGCGATAGGGGCTTGTAAATATGCCCCTGTGACTTGGTTCATGCCTCAGACTTTGAGTGGTGCGCCAGACCCTACATAATCACATCATGGGGCACATTTACTAGTAAAGTGGTGAGGCGTGTCTTTAAGCCAAGAAGGCTAACAACACTCTCTGTTACTTTAGAAATGCAGGGCTGCACCATATTTACAAGAATATGGTGCAGCCCTGCGTTTTCCCCTGTGCAGGCGCTAAATTTAGCTGCCTAGCACCAACGCAGGCACCCTTGCACCATAGTGCAAGAGTGACTGGGTTGCAGGGAAAGATTGTTTATGTGCAGGAAGGTGTCCCTTCCTGCACATAAACAATCTTTAAATGGCGTTTTGTAACTTCTTTGTGTGCTGCTCAATGCAGTACACATAGAAGTTGCAAAACGTCATTATGTTTTAATGATTGTTTATGTGCAGGAAGGTGTCCCTTTTCTGCACATAAACAATCATTTGAAAAAAATGACGTTTTGCAACTTGCTGCATTGAGCAGCACACATAGAAGTTGCAGAACGCCATTTAAAGATTGCCTCCTTTCTGCACATAAACAATCATTTTTTTTAACAGCAAAAATGAGGAGAAATTAAACATGTCTCCTTGTGTCGCCAGGGTAAGACCAGGTTTTCCCTGGTCTTAATTTTTGCGCCGCCCCACACTGCCACCCTTGTAAATATGGTGCAGCGTCAAATCAATGGGTGTTGCTGTGGAATGCCAACAGCAACACCCATTGACCCCCCCTTTCACGCTAAGCATAGTGTGAAAGGGTGTCTTATTTACAAGGCAGCGTTAGGCCACGTTAAGTGGCTTAACGCTGCCTTGTTAATAAGGCAAAGCCCCTATCCCCTCCACAGCGTCCTGAAAAGTGACGTTGTGGTGGCGATAGGGACTTGTAAATATGCCCCCATGTTTCTTGTCATAAACCTTGTGACACTTTTCTTGCACTGTGCCCAATGTCATGCCCAGGTCGTTTTTGAAGGCCCATAAGAGCTCCTTTTAGTAAGGATGCTTGAGGCATACATTCAAGCCCTTATTTATGAATGGCTTGTGGCGCTGTTGTGTCACTTTTTCGGGATGCTGCTGCGGTGTAATCAATGCACAGCAATGCGCCCTATTTACAAAGTGACGCAGCAAGGCAGATGTGTCACTATGTAAAGGCCTGCGTCAGGTATAATGCGTCAGGTATAATGTATGCAGGATGGGCGTTCCTCTGTAAAAAAAAATCCTCTTAGAAGTGGCACAGTGAAATTTATGAGATTTCACTTTGCCACTTCGATGACTTGACTGTGTCAAAATCCTTATACCTGCTTCAGGCAGGCATAAGGATTGATGCAGGTCTTTTCACATGGGACTCACCCATGGGTTATGACACATTGCTGGAGTTGCATCCAGGGACATCTTAAGGATTTTGGGGACCTGGTCCAAACAGATTTTGGGGGCCCATGTTCAGAAATGCTTTGAACTTATGATCTATTTTCAGCTCTTTCATCCTCTCTTTGGACAGGTCACTGATGATGCACAGACACACTCGTCCAAATTTTAATTGTGTTTACATCTAATATTCAGGGATAGTGAGTTGTGTTTTTAATAATGTAATACAGCAGCAGTTCAGTAATATTACTGCAAACAATCACTGTGATGCCTACCCATTTCTCATATGTGAGGCCCTGTTTTGATCTAAAAGCAACTTTTTATGGATGTTGCATGAAAAGTACATAAACACAACATTTCTCTCCAATATTCCTGAAATAGGATCTCAAACATCACTGACATTAAAAAATGAATTAAAGGAAAACAGTATTTAAAACCATTTTTTAAGAGTTTTTAAAGGGCAATAGGGCAAGACTCTGACAGAGCTGGACCTGTAAGGGGGCCCCTTGAAAGGCTGGGGCCCCGGGCCACAGCCCACTTTGCCCATGCCTTAAAACATCTCTGGTTGCATCAGTTTTCCGAAACACTCCAGCAATGCGTCATTCTTGCACCACCAGTTATGTCAGACTTCCTGACGTATCTGTAAATCCTTGCGTCATGTAGCGCCATACTTTACATACGGCGCATCCATGGTGTCGTAAGGGTGACGCTTTGAGAAGTGGCGCATTGCTGTTTTGCCCAGCGACACGTCACTTTTCATAAATGAGGCTTTCAATACAGAGGCATCAATTGTTGCAGAGTTGTTTGTGTTAAGAGGACAGGAAGGAGTGAAGCGCTCCTTAGATCTGTGTCAGCCAAAGCTGTCTAAGGTAGCTGAAAGGAGGGCTTTCACAGATTTAGTCAGAAGACACTGTGAGGCGCAGCAACATCTTCTTTATCCCAAGTCAGCCCATGAGGTACTCAATAAATCATGTCAAATATCCTTCGCTCAACCATAAATATGCTGTTACTTTTTTAAAAAGTACACTTGTGGACTTAATTCTAGTAGTTGACCGGCTCTGTTAACAATTACAATGAAATTTGTTAGAACACTTATATTTCAATTGGTAGTAAATTCCATACTGGTACATCTTCTATGCTGCTTGGAGTGGTTTTCGGTTCTTTCTACAGTTTCTTGAATGGCTTCCTGGGTTCTACGAAACCTGAGTGCACATCCAGACTGGCGAGACTGCTTTGTCAAATCAGAATTTAATACCATATTCCGGTGAAGCAAAGCACAGCTGGAATGATTTGTACTATGAAAAAAAAGACTTTGACCAGATTGCCACATAAAATGATAACACAAATCATACTCTAATGTAAGACAACCTATAACCATTGGACCAAACATTACCACCTGTACTGTGCTAACCGAAAACTGCACACACAAGGATTGCACTCCTGAGGAAGTCATTGTAGAACCTTAATTCAAATAACAGGTTAAAGATAAAGTCTGAGGACAGCACACAAATAAAGACATTTTATTTCAGATGGTGTGAAAAATGTTTAACTTCTTGTGAAAATAGTAACTATAGAAAGGCTAAGCTACTCTCGGTGAGATCAAACATTAAAAAATTAGAACTTGATTGAGTAAATAAAATATTTCCTATCTTTAAGAACTTTGTGCATTTGAAGAAACCTACCGTTTTATGAAAGAAAGATCAAAGCATGAGTTTATACTCACAAATGAACTGAAAGCATTGAGTTGCTAAAGTAAGTTTGATGTTCATAACATGTTGCAGGATATGCACATGTTCTAAATAATAATTTAGAAACAAAAGTGGACAAGAAACAATATACAGAAATATGTGCAGGCATACAACATATAGGGTTACAGACAGCAGGCAATTACAATTCATGAAATGACTTGAAGTAGTGCTTATATAATTATCACAAAATATTTTTAATCTCTTTATATACGAAATTTATAGAAATCTTCACTTTCATTTAAAACATAATTCACAGTTTTAATGTCCTGTACAGTAGTCAATACAAGAGTTGTACATATGTGTTATAAGATAATTATCCATCATTAAATCTTACTTCACATGTTCATCTTATGCACATCTAGCTCCATGCAAAATACGGCAATACATTAAACTTTACTACAATGTCAATTTAGTCCTAAATGTGATAGATTTAGATATCTGAGCAAGTTGACAATATATAAGCACAAAGAGTGACGGTGTATAGACACTACGCGTGTTTCGGCGGGAATGGCTTCATCAGAGGGCCGTCACTTGAGTTGCTACAAAGGACAACAAAGGCAAAAAAGACATATAGATACAATATTTGTTGGCCTGCAATTGATAGATATTTTTTACAAATTATTTATCAGTTAACTGAATTATCTCAAAATACAGTAGGTAAGTTGAAGCCAGTGTGAACAGAACTGTGAGGCTTAAAATTAATAAAAAAATAGATCGAAGTGTGATGAAATTCCTATAACCATGTGACCAATGCAGGGGGTGGGGGGGTCTAGGAGGAATAAAGGTTCAACCACTTGTAGAGCTTCTTATGCGGGTTTATTTGTGTGAAACGTAAACAAGGAGAAAACATCCGTCTGATGTGTTGAAAGGAACAAAAGATGGCTTTGTGAGTTTTAGAAGACGTGGTCTGCAGTCCGTCTTGGATCTCTTTCCTGCCTTCGGTGCTTCACCCACGGGGTCAGCGTAAGCTCTCCAACAAGGTCATAAAGAAAAGAAACATCTCGGGGTTACTTCTTGGGTCTGGGTTCCTGATATGGAAGAGGGGAAACGGGGAGTGAGGGGGTCACCAGGGACTGACACCAGGTCTTATACACAGCAAAAAAAATAGCCACGCAAGATGTAGGTGACAGAAGTGTGCTCAGAAACGAGTGAGTGAAACGAACAACACACACAGCCCCGTGACCTCCTTCAACCACCCCTACCCGGTCCCACCCCGTGAGAAAGCAAGTCTCCGTATGCGGTCCCGTACCTTGTCCCGCCACACTTCTCCAGAAGTGCGGCGGGGCGACTCGTGTTGACGGTGGCCTCCTGGCGTGTTGGTTCTGCTGGGTTGGCAGTCTTCGACTTCTTGGTCCTCCGTCTTCCTGGGACCCTCGATACGAACGCTGTTCGGCTCTGGTTTCTCCACTCCTGTTCCTCCTCCGGCTTTCGCGCCATCTTCTTCCTGGTGCAGTGTTTTGACCGCCTCCTCCGTCCCTGATTGGTGGGATGATGGTGGCGTCCCGGCAGAACTTTCCACCCCCTGGAAAGCCCAGGCGGCGTTAAAGGTTAAAAGGGCCGTATGAGTCCTGTTCTCGGGGTGGAAAGGAACAGTCATTAAAGTCCTCACCCTGCCCGTGATAGACAGGACCACCGTGACACATCCCACCCCCGGGATTTTCCAGATCGGGGGAAAGTGGAAAACGGGACAGAAAGTCAGCATTTCCTTGCTCCATGCCTTTCTGGTGACGGACTTCTATTTGGTATGGCTGGAGAGCCAAAAACCACCGGAGGATGCGTTCATTGGGCCGCGGTTTCTTTGAAGCCAAGTCAGCGTGGCATGGTCCGTATACAAAATGAAGGGCCTGCCTTCTAGGTAATATCTGAGCTTGCCCACCCCCCAACGAACCGCCAGGCATTCCTTTTCGATGGTTGAGTAGGCAACCTCTCGGAGAAACAACATCCTACTATGTAGAGAATGGGCCTTTCAAGACCTTCCTCATCCTCCTGGGAGAGAACTGCCCCAATCCCAACTCCAGAGGCATCAGTTTGGAGGATGAAGGGTTTGCGAAAATCTGGGGACACAAGCACAGGTGCGGAAGTGAGGGCGGTCTTTAAGGTATGAAAAGCAACTGTTTCTTTGTTAGTGGGGGCTGGTAGCCTGGAAGATGTTTGTGATTTCATTAAAAGATCGGTGAGGGGCCCTGCTATATCAGCGAATTGTGTGATAAACCTGCGGTAATATCCCACAAGGCCTAAAAAAGCTCTCAGATCTCTCTTGGTTTTGGGATAGGGGACACTCATGGTGGCCTTAATTTTTTCTGTTTGGGATTCTAGCAGCCCGTCTCCCAATACGTAGCCAAGATACTTCACCTTCCTAAAGGCAACCCGTGATGTCTTGACATTTATGTGGAACGCTGTGGCCCTGAGACTAGAGAGGATATTCTCGAGGTATTTGGTGTGGTACTCCCACGTCGTACTAAAAACGACAATGTCGTCCAAGTAAGCGGAAGAATAATGGTGGTGAGGTGACAATACTGTATCCATGGCCCTTTGGAAAGTTGCCAGTGTGCCGTGCAATCCAAACGGGAGGACTGTGAAGTGGAAATGGCCATATGGGGTAGAAAAGGCGGTTTTCTCTTAGTCAGCAGGGGCTAGAGGAATCTGCCAATATCCCTTGGTAGTAGTGATATAACGAGCCTCACCAATTCATCCACTCGTGGAAGTGGATATGCGTCTTGTTTGGACACCCTGTTTACTGCCCTTAAGTCAATACAAAACCGGATGCTGCCATCCGGTTTTGGTACAAGAACCACTGGCGAACACCAATTGCTGTGTGACGGGACTATCACTCCCAATTGCAGCATTTAGTTAATTTCTTCTTGGAAGGCATGACGCCTGGCTTCCGGGATACAGTAAGGTTTCTGTTTAACCATGACCCCTGGGGGTGTAGGAATGGAATGTAAGGCTATCTGTGTTTTCCCGGGTTGATCTGAGAAGACGTCCGAATGTCGGAGCAAGAGAGACAGGATCTCTTCCTTTTGTATATCAGTTAGGTCGGGATTGATAGGGGTGTCATGAACAGTGTGAGTGGTGGTAGTGAGGTGTGGAACGCTTGAGGGGGTTTTCCCAGCCATTTTTTAAATAAATTGATATGGTACATTTGTGTCTTGGTCCCTGTTAACTGTAATAGGTAGGTGGTTCTTCCAATTTTTCTAATGATTTTAAAGTGGCCTTGCCATTCTTTTTTTAGTTTATGTGTAGAAGTGCGTAACAGGACCAAGGCCCAATCACCAATATCCAGTTCCCTCCTTTTCTTGCCTTCATCATAGAACGTCTTTTGTTTTGTGTGGGCTATGGCTAGATGTTCATGGGCCAAGGTTCTGAGTTTATGGAGCCTGGTTTGTAGCTGGCGTCTCTAATCCAACAAAGCTTCAGCTTCTTGGGCTCCCTCTTTCTCCCAACAGTCTTTGGTATTTTCCAATAAGGTCCTCGGACTTCGTCCGAACAATAGTTCGAAAGGAGACGTGCCTAAGCTGTCTTGCGTTTGCCTGCGGAGGACAAAAAGAGCCAGTGGTAGCAATTGATCCCAATTCTTGCCATCCCCAGACAGAAGTTTCTTTAGGATGAGCTTTAAGCTCCCATTGTAGCGCTCGACCAAACCGTCCGTCTGGGGATGGTAAACTGAGGTTTTTATAAGGGTGATCGTAGCTGATTGCAGACCTGTCTCATTAATCGAGACACGAAAGGTGTGCCTTGATCAGTGATGATCTCTCTGGGAAAACCCATTCGTGAAAAGACCTCGACTAGTCTTTGGGCTATGGCGGAGGAGGTGGCGGCCCGGAGGGGAAAAGCCTCCGGGTAGCGAGTGGCGTAATCTACCAGAACTAACGCATATTGGTGTCCTCGAGCAGACTTGGGCAATGGGCCAATTAGATCCATCCCCAACCGATCAAATGGTTTACCTATAATAGGCAGGGGATTCAGGGGTACGGCGGGAGGGACATAGGGGTTGCGTCGCTGGCAGATTTGACATTCTTGGCAGTATCGCTGTATTTAAACATTTACTCCAGGCCAGAAGAAATGTTGAAGGATGGCCTGCCCTGTTTATTTCTGCACCCGAGTGTCCCGCTAGTAAATGTGCATGGGCAAAGAAAAGTATTTGGTCTCTGAAGTCTGTCAGGACCAAGAGCTGGGGGACTCCATCAGGTTTGGCTACTCTGTACAACAGTCTCTTATTTTCAATAAAAGTAGGATAAGACCTAGTTAAAGGGTCCTGATCAGTACGAGCCTTTTGCCAGGCGTTGGTAAGACTGGCGTCGTTTAATTGAGCTGTTCTAAAATGTGTGTCCCGAGCCCAGGGTTCTGATGTCAGGAGGGTGTCACGTGGGGTATGTTTAATGGCATCAGACATGAGGGAGATGAAACCAGGATTATCAATTCCTATAATGACCGGTTCAGGAAGAGTTGCTAAAACCCCAACCACCACCTCTGTCTCATTCCCTGAGGCACTACAAAGGGTGATTTTAGCCAGGGGATACTCCTTAACGCCCCCATGTACACATCTGATATGAACAATTCTCCCTGGCAAAAAGCAAGAAGGGGTGACTAACTCCTGCCTTACTACTGAATGTTTACAGCCGGAGTCCTGCAATGCTTTTACCACCCTCCCGTTGATAACCACACTCACATAAAATACTGGACCAGTTTCCTGGGCGTACAGGAGAGAATGGGAGGCGTAGCTCACGTCCATAGGTTCCTCTTCTTTTTCCTTTTTCTTGCGGCAGTACCACACGATGTGTCCCCACTCCCCACAGTCACAACGCTGGGGCCCTGAAGTCGGTGGAACATCGGGTCGAGGGAACCGAGGTCGTGGGAGTTCTATTGGGACTTTCACGAATTTCCTGTCTGGTTTCCCTGGTGTGTTTTTGTTGGTCTTTTCAGGTTCTTTTATGGAGGGGCGACCTTGGGCGCGGGCATAGGAGGTAGCCATTTCAATCGCATGTTCGAGAGTCAACCCAGCATGTTGTTTTAGTCAGCATTGGGTTCCATAAGGCAGGGCCTCCAAGAATTGCTCGAGGTATATTTTATTCATTACCTCTTCCATGTTAGAGTCCTGTGGTTTGAGCCACAAATCTTCTGCTCCTTTTAGTTTATAAAAGAGTGTTTTGTGGAGGTCTCCTGGGGATCCTCGTTCTTGCCGGAATTTTAACCTATGAGTTTCCTCCTCCATGCCCAGACGGTCTAGGATGTATTGTTTCACCAAGGCATAGCTGGTGGTGCCATCTTTATTCATCATCTGATACGCGGCTTGCGCCTCACCCGTTAAAAGAGGGGCGAGGTAAAAAGGCCACCTATCCCCGGGCCAAGCGCTGCCCCTAGCAGCCCTCTCAAAGTAAAAAAAAACGCCAAAGGGTCGTCCCCTGGTGAATACTTTTGTAGAGGAACGACCGTTCGGGGTTACTGCTTGGGTCTGGGTTCCTGATATGGAAGAGGGGGAACGGGGGGTGAGGGGGTCACCAGGGACTGACACCAGGTCTTATACACAGCAAAAAAAATAGCCACGCAAGATGTAGGTGACAGAAGTGTGCTCAGAAACGAGTGAGTGAAACGAATAACACACGCAGCCCTGTGAACTCCCTCAACCACCCCTACCCGGTCCCACCCTGTGAGAAAACAAGTCTCCGTATGCGGTCCCGTACCTTGTCCAGCCACACTTCTCCAGAAGTGCGGCAGGGCGACTCGTGTTGACGGTGGCCTCCTGGCGTGTTGGTTCTGCTGGGTTGGCAGTCTTCGGCTTCTTCGTCCTCCGTCTTTCTGGGACCCTCGATACGAACGCTGTTTGGCTCCGGCTTCTCCACTCCTGTTCCTCCTCCGGATTTTGCGTCATCTTCTTCCTGGTGCAGTGTTTGACCGCCTCCTCCGTCCCTGATTGGTGGGATGATGGTGGCGTCACGGCAGAGGTTTCCACCCCCGGGAAAGCCCAGGCGGCGTTAAAGGGGCCGTATGCGTCCTGTTCTCGGGGTGGAAAGGAACAGTCATTAAAGTCCTCGCCCTGCCCGTGATAGACAGGACCCCCGTGACAAACCACCATAGGACCAAGTGTACAATAGTCAAGAAAACACCCAATGTGTAAAAAATAAAATAAGGCAGGTGCGTGACTGCCTAAAAGAAACCTGCAATCATTATATTACATGATAGATGCATTCACATTTTAAGTCATGGCATATGCATGCATTAAAGTTCTACACTTTAGATATATTAGAAGTAATGTATCTTTAGGAGTAGAAAGTGCCAGAAATGCCCCATAGATTGTAGCTTTAAACATCATGTGAGATATAATTTAGCACATTAAATGTAAATACCTAAGAGTATGGCTCAATTATCCAGTGTTAAACTACATGCTCTAAATAATTACATTTAATTGTGACCAAAGTAATCCCCATTAGAATTAAGGCCAAGATTTGATGGTAAGAATATGGGTTAATAGTTGAGGTGAGTGGGTAATTACCACAATCCTTGCCAGAATAAACCCTCTAAGTCACTAAATTAACACGAGCTCAACACTCTGGTATCTAAGGCACAGAGGAGAGAGGCTCAACTTAGAGGCAATGTGTAAAATAGTTATACAGTACTAAAGTAGTAATAAAGTTGAAATGCAAAACAATAAAAATCCCAAAACAAATTACATATCTAGAGTAAAATTCAGCAGACAAATGACAAAATCCAATAAGGGAAACCAGAGATATGAATTTCAAAATTTTAAAGTTGAAATAGCATCAAGAAGAAGAAAGTGCCAATGACAGTCGATCAATCAATGGTTGTGGTAGAATAAGACCTAGGTGCAATTTGACGCTGTTCACGATGGAGAGCGTTGGCTACCCTAACCAGATTCATCCTGATCAAAGTTTTTAACTCCTGACTTTAGTCTGGTATGTCCCAATCCACTACATAAGTACACTTCTAAAGATCTTGGACCTCAGAGAAGGCAGTAGGAGACTCACAGGGTGGCAGGCAGAGTCCAGTCCAGGTCTAGTTGCCGCTGATCAGCTGGGCAGTTGCAGGGAATGCTTTGTGGAGCTTGTTGTGTATAGCTTTAACAGGAGGTAAGCCTTATGTCCTTTAGAATCCACTTTTTTGTCCTGGGTACACTAGGGAGAGCAGATTCAGTCTGATATGCTCTTCTCAAGCCTCAGGCAGCAGGTTCAGTCCTCTTCTGATCTTCTACAGGTCCAGGAGAGTTCTGAAGGGGTTACCTGAAGATGCCACATTTATGCCTGGCATGAGCTAGTGGTTAACAGTGGCACACTGGGATGCCCTAACCAATGGGGTAAAGATTTCTGTGGGTTTGTATGACACAACCACAAATTCCTTTCCCACGCATTCCTTAACAACGTGGGTGGAACAACAAATGCATGTGAACCAAGCATTCCATTTACAACGCAATTTGTTACAACAACTTGCTTTAGGGGTGCCGGATTTTAGAATAGTATAATTTACTGTTGCAACTCCAGTCCACGTGACAGTAGGGAAAGCGTTGGACTTTAAAGTATAACACCTCTTTACCTAACCCATGTCGTTGTAACAACTTGTGTTGTAAATGGAATGCGTGGTTCGACGCATTTGTTCCGCCACTCGTGTTGCAAAGGCAAAGCGTTGTTTGGCGGTCATGGTATTTGCTGTTTCCCTTCCTGAGTTGTATGACACAACCATGCTCTCCTATCCCACGTGTTCCCTACCCAATTTGGGCACTTTCAAGATGGCTGAACTCTTTGGCTGCACTAAACGTGGGCTCTGAGTGATGGAAGTGTGTGTGCAGGGAGTGTACTGTGGTAATCCTAGTGTCCTCCCAAATATACAACTAAAATCCAGCTGTAGGCAGTCCATGTATCCCCCAACAAACTCAGAGACAGAAGTCTAATAGAACAAAGCTGAGCTTTCTGCAATCAGACAATGGATAAACACAAATTGTTTCAGGATTCTGTTTACCTCCTTTGAAGTGTGCCACAACTTTACATACAAACCCAGCAGACCTGTCATAAGGGCTTAGATACTGTCAAAAAGATGCCTGCTGTGATTGGGGTCTGTCTGACTGGGGGAGGTGAGGGGCAAAAAAAAGAGCCCTGCTCAAGTGTTAACTAACATTTGCCTGTGACATGGGAGACTTCTTTGAATTGTGCCAAAAGTGTCATATGAACATCCCCAGCAGACCTAATACTCCAGCAGGATCTCACACTGTAATGTCAACAAGAGGCCCACTGTGATGATGGCCGGCCAGGATGCGGGCACAAAAGAAGGGTGCAGGCTTGGGTGTTAGCTACCTCTGCTTGTTACAGGGTAGGCCTCTTTAAAGTTAATTAAGTCCTTATGCCCAGCCAACAGGCCATTGTGCCAAGGGGACAACAACACCTCTCCACACCAAGGTCTTTTGTCATGTTATCCACACCAAGGTCTTTTGTCATGTTATCGTAAAGATTCAGGAAATAATGTAGTGCTTTCCTCCAAAATTGGTGCCCAAACAGCCAGGCGATCTGGGAGTCTGTGTCGACATGCAGAAGGGAGTGCGACTCCTCCATTGACTGACAACATGTCAAGGAATGCTCCAACACTTAACTGGTTTAAGCCCTTTATAACATTTACTTCCAGCCAAAACTGTACACGGCCTTCCGGGGCAACATCTCTCTTCAACTGTCCTCCACAAGAATCCCTGGTAAACAGGATTCTTCCTGATGACACCATGCAGTTAAAGGAACAGCTGTCTAAAAACAAAAGGTTATAACACAACACAGCAACCAGACTCACACAGGTGAAATGGTTATCCAAATTGGAAATGAACACAGGGTGCGAACAGCTCAATATGATTCCTCGCTCCCCTAATACTAACACTTTTCATGCTCATGTGGAGCTCAGATAGTACAAATGACCACAGAGAAGTTTGAAAAAACACAATCCATGAGGTGCTTCTTGGGATTCTCGAAGTGTACAGCATAAAGTAAGATCCTGGTGTATGCTGTGTATAAGCAAAGAAAAACACTGCAGACAAATGGAAGAATTCGAGAGATTGTAGGAGGAGGGAGTTACACTGAACAAAACCAAGTGTGAGTCCTTGATTCCACTCTGAAATTATTCAGGTCTTTCTTTCTTTTGAACTGGAGCATCCACAAGTCATCAGAATGAACCCACAACATCAAAAAGACTGACACTTTGAAAAGAGCGTAGTGTGTTGCTTAATTTACAGATTGCATATGGTCTTAGAGCATCTGTCTGTAAACTATTCCTTGAAACTGAGGTCTGTTTTGCCTGGACTTTAGGGGACCTAGAGAGTCTGGGACTTGCTGCGACAAAGGTTGTTACTGGGGCTTGAGTTTGTATTATTCCTAATAACCCTGTGCAACAATTTTGGCAACAAGCTCTGCAGCAGCCTTTGATGCGGTGTATCGGATTTTACGCAGCGCCTTATTAACACTTGGAAAACCAACCATGGTAACTTTGTAGCCATGTTCTAAAATAATGTTTCTTCCTCATGTAAAGCGCTCTGATACCTCCGGGTCTAGCCAGGGCTAAATAAAACTCAATAAATAAATAAATAAGGATATAAGAACTTCAAAAGTGACAGAGTGGTGGTATGACAGCACCAATCGTACACTAAACATCAGCACAGTGCACCGTCAGAGCCATCACTGTAGACCACATGGTCCAGTTACGGTTGGTATTTGCATGTCGCTGTGTGAGGTCTGACCAACAATCTTGCATTAAGACACCACATGGTGCAGAAGTTTCCATCAGAACATGTCACAACTTGTGTGCTGATTTCCACTGGAGAGAGATGTACAACTGTGGTTCATGCACCTTTTCATCCCACAAACCATGCACCTTATTGGACATCCAGGGACCATTTCACATGATATCACCGTTCTGATACACCACACCATGCACGATTTTTTCATGTATCCTCTTTGTTTATTATGGAGGGAAGGAAGCGAAAGTGATATGTCCCCTTTGGCCCTTTTGGTGGAGACATTTGGGGTAAACATTATATTGTGTGCAGATGATATGCAGCAGTTTTTCTCTTTTGAAAAGGATGTCAAGCTGACTCTTCATGGGGAGGTGCGTAATTAAAGGCCATTTTCATGTAGCGAATACCACAGATACTCCAACAATGGAGTTTATGTCCATAGCCCTGGGTGGGACACTTGAAGAGCTTCTTCAATTTAAATATATTTATTCAGATTAATCTGAAAAGGCCATTTTGGGCTGTAAATATGGATTCCCAGTCGATCCTTGTCCTCCCATGCTCATAGCCTCTGTGAACAAAGTGATCAACCAGATTGTCAATCAGCTCTTTAACACCTCTCTGTATATGACACAAATTCCAAACGGATGGAAGGATTCCTAAAAAAGCCATAGCAAATCGATCCCAACTGGCTAATTTTCGTCCACTTTCACTCTTTCCAGCAGCCTCCAACATGCTACAAAAGCCGATTAACATTCAACACTCAGGGGGATATTCTCAAGAACGGGTGATAACCATCGCCAAATTAACTTAACTCAACTCTTCACATTGCAGTCTATCGCGACAAAATAACACAGTGATAATGTTGTAATCTCAACCAGGTGGCACCATGCGATAGTAGCAGGATAACGCGTCAAATGACCGCCTAAAAATTAACACGACCCCGCAAAAATGCGAAACGCAAAAAAAGGTGAGATGCCCCAAATTGTGATACAAAATCAGCGACAACCAGCGTCAGGCCTGCAAATTCCACACGTCATACGGGAAAATGCACTATAAAAGCAACAAATAAACCAAAGCAAACTGTGTAGCACCATGGATGCACCCGGACCGAGGTCAGAGGACAACCCGAACCCCACAACCCCCATGGAGGACCAGCCAGGAACCCTGTGATCGGGGAGGCAGAAGAGGAAGAGGAAGACGGGGTTCAGTCCGCAGAAAGACCAGATCATCGTCAAGGAGGTGATAGAACACTACCAACAACTGTTCTTCACCTCCACAGCATCATTGGCAACACAAACGGAAATATGGCAGTCCATCGTCAACAACGTTAATGCAGTTGGAGTGTCGAGGAGGTCAATGGAGGAGGTCAAGAGGCGCTGGCATGATGTGCAAAGCCAGACCAAACAGAAACTTGCTGCCAACAGGAAGGCAGCAAAGGCGACTGGAGGTGGGAGTCCTGGGCCACAGGAGGAGCTGGATGAGCTGGAGGAAATGGTGGCTACAGTTATTAGTGTGGAGACAGTGCAAGGAGTTGGGGGTCTGGACACAGCTTGATAAGACCTGACCCAACAGCAACAGGGTGAGTAACCACTAGGGCCTAGGTGGTTGGCGGGAAATGGGCACAATGGCACACATACACAATCATGTGTAGCACACTGCACACTCACAATCATAGTGGAACATGTCCCTGATACCCTTGGCACACTGCAGCACACATTGACCCCCAAGTAGGCCCTGTCCACAATGTGCACACATGGGTCCCCTCCGTATCACCAATGCCACAACCTACCCATACACATGTGCAGAATCCAGAAAAGCAACAGCTCTGCAAGCCACACTGACAATCCAAGTGACCGATAGCATGGCTGCAGTAAAAATTATTGACATGGTACACGATTCGACATTGAGGTGGCCCAGTGTGGATCACATCCGTAAAGGAGTAGGTCACTCTCTGACACATCCATGTGCACCTACAACCCAAGACGTCAATAACACATCAGCAGACAAACAATGCACAAGAGCACAAAATCTGTACAAGAGCATAAATAACCCAAGTCGCAAACATCCCAGCCCCACGAAAAGCTCACAAGTCAAAGGCACATCACCTCAAAGGAATAAGGGTCCTCTAAATCAGAGCTGCAGGGGCGACTCCCTCACAATGCAGCACACACACAGCAATCACAGTACATCAACATTGACGGCAATGTGGTACAAAGTGCAACACTTACACCACAGGACAGAGGACACATCTGGTACCACTTGTGCGTAGTAACTGGCCATTCATATCTGGCATTGCATGACTCTGTGAGATGATAATGTCCGAGGACAACCACTCATCCGTCATGTTGTCGAAATGTCCACTGTCTACCATCAAATAGCCAGCTCCACCAAAACAGTCACAATGTCATTGTCATGCAGTCTGTATGCAAACATCTACAAAGCGTCAACATACATGGGACACTCTGTTCACCAGCATCTCTCCTTTACATTGCAGAGGGACAATCAACACCTCTTGCAGAGCAGACCACAAATCTCATCAGTGATGATGAAGAGGATAACCTGCACATATGCTCAGACACCCTCCAACGGCTAATGGACAACCTCAGTACCCCACCCCCTGGAGCAGGGCAGACCAGCTGCCTCAAGGTGACCCCACCCCCTGCACAGACCACACATCAGGAAGCACACACCACCACGCTGTCTCCCATGACCCACCCGACCAACACATGGAATTCCAACGCCGTGTGTTGGGTTGCCAGGAGGAGATGGCTGATCAGCTGCAGGTGGGTTTCGACCTTGTGGCAGCAAAACTCGATGCCATACGTGGGTGTCTAAGTCCCATCAGGGACCACTTACAGTCCCTAATGGACACCCACTGTCCGCACCAAGCTCTCCGACAATCCTTGGCTGATATCGCTGGGGCCATTACTCGGATACAAGAGCTGTGTAGTCAGACAGGCGCCAGCGATGACAGCACAGAGCTGGCACAGATGAACAGGACAATCTAGACCATGGAGCCGATGCAGTCTAGAAGTATGGCTGCCACGGCTGAACACCAATGAGATGTAACTGGGATCGTTCATTCCTTGCAGTTCCTCATCTTGCCATTGCTGCCACTTAGCCTGCCCCAGATAACTGCTACGGGAACTTCGACACACACATCTCTGACCCCTGATGTTTCAGTGAGACACAGTGATGCAGCCCTATCACCTTCGCACCCTGATGCGTCAGTGGCACACAGTGATGCAGCCATAACACCACCACATACACCTGACACACCGGACACAAAAGATATATCAGAGGAGTAAGATGTGGATGGTAATGACTGTGTGAGGAAGGAGGTAGTAACATCCATCCCCGCCCTATGGCCTGTTCCTGCCTGGCTCAGCCCTGTGCATCATGCCCTGGGACAATATCTCCCACTGTCCCCCAGAACACTCTGCGACATTCACCTGGACCCCGACCTGGACTGCCATATCTGCTCTGGTTACCAATGACACAGCAATCCGGCTGTGGACTGAACTCCTCCTCTTTCAATTCACTTTTCATTCCCCAAAGGACTCTAGTTGGCCCACCAATGGGCTACCATGTAATATGGGCTTGGCATGGCCATGTACTGCTCCAGCTCCGGCATTCACCAGAATGTGAATAAAACATTCGAAATCACACAGATGCGTCATGTCTATGTTCACTCAAGTATAAAAGTATGGATGGATGTAGGGACCTTGATTGCACAAGAAGATACACACTGGTAAATTACACCAATGCGCATTTTTGACCCTGAGCCACATGGCCAATTAGATGACTGTGAAGGTGTGAACTAGTGTGGCCTCATTGCACATAAACAGCAATCTCACAACCCCCCAACGTAGGCACACGTCCATGTATTAAATAGGGCTGTGTGTAGAAATTACAAAATCGGTAGCAGGCCAGAAGTGGTGTCCACCATCACGTGTGACAACAGAGCATCTCTTTGCATACCTACTCACACACATGTGTGGACACAGTCTGTATTGATGTATAACATTGCTCTACATGGACACCATACTCACATTGCTGAAGACACGTAAGTGCACAGGTCTGCCAGCAACTATCCCAAACACAATGTCTGGCTCACAGAGGTGGAGCTGTCAAAAGGAACTCACCCCTATTGTATAGGCGTCAGTGAGTCCCTCCCTGTGTACAGACAATGCTCATTGATGCACACGATTTGTCATTCTAATCAACACTCATCACAGTTGAATACTAGTGAAGTTGCGTAGACTTTATTAGCATGTGCGTGTCAGTACGGGCAAGGCAAGGGCCACAACATGCAGAGAAATGCTTAATACACTTACACACAGCATGGAAACATGTTGAGGTGCAGGAAATGGGGAGGCAAAAATGAACACACATCATTACGGATGGCAACACGCTCAGCCCACCTTGCCTTGATGGAAAAGTCATGTGATGTTTGGCGTATGCTCAGTGCCCCATTTCAGGGGACACGTCTCACAGCCCATGGGATCAGAATAGTGCTGTACCAACGGACTGCACCGACTTTCTGCTCTGCTGACAGTGAGCAAGTGAAAGGGTATTACAAGGTCATATGTCAATGTCATATTACATTGCCATGTGTGTACTCTCCCCCCAGCAGTATGTCCAAATTGGGAATGTTGCCGAACAACGCTGTGCAGCTCCCCCCATGGGACTGCATCATCTTGCACAGGTGTGTGTAGGCACGCGTAGTTCAACGCACATGCATTCTGAGTCTAGGCGAAGGCAGACATGTCAACTGTTGTAATGGTATATGTGAGCATTCCCCAAGATGCAACAAGGTGTGGGGACCTGTGCTGTGGGTGACAATCAGATGTGGCTGCAGGAACGCAGTTACTCGTTCATGAATGCAAGTGCAGCTTCATGGGCAATCTGTTCCAAGAGTACGTTGTTGTCGAGTTCAAGGAACACCAGGAAGAGCCAATCCATTAACTGGTCCGGGCTGATGTGCTCCATCCACGCCGTTTCACCAATCCGCAACACAAACCAATAGGGGAGCGCCTCGATGTGGTCAATGCACACGAGGGAGGAGTTGTGCAATCTCCCTTGCACAACTGCCAGAACATACGCCAAAGATCAAGGCCTCCCATGCACGACGATCCCGGTGACACTCCTGTTCGTGGGCCAACAGGGGATGCACTGTCAAGTCATAATCCAATTCAGCTACCGTTGCGTTGGATAGGCAGACCACCATGGGCCACTCGAGTGTGCATGATTAACAGTGGAACCAGGGCTGGAAACAGGTGACGTAGGAAACTCAGACAGAAACTGATCCGCAACACTGCCATTGGCAGTGATCCCAACAGATGCAGCATTCGTGCACTATACAGTTCCACGTGACAGGAGTTTGGCATGTGCCCAGGATTGCCTGCTATTGCGTTTGTTGGTCTCATTCATAGCACAGGCAATCCTCAGACCGGCGGCAGTTCGGTGGATGATATGCCACAGCTCTGGGCAATGAGTCATATGTGTGTGCAACGTTTGGACGCATGGACTGTTTTTTACCAAGGTGTCAAGGGCATCCCTTGCAGGTGTAGCTCGAGCAGGGACAAGTGTGTGTGGGGTGTGGACACGTTGGTATTTCATTAGCACAGTTCGTAGTGTGGGAGTCCTCGGAGTCTGGTATTGTATCTCATGCAGGGTGTGCCAGGCACATTCAGGACCAAGGTCGGGGGTTCCTTTGTCCATCCGCCTTGTGTATTGAGACAAAGGAGCTTTCATACCTAATTTTAGTCTAACTACTGCTTGCAATTCTTAAATTGGATGTGGCCTTCACGCTGACTTTGATGCTAGGCCTTAGATTTGGGGTGCACCAATTGCAAAACGCATGCAGCAGTTGGCATGTATGAATCAGCCAAGAGCCCGATTGGCCTTGCGCTCCTTGTTCAGTCTCTCTCTTTCTCTCTGTTTCTTTCTTTCTATCTCTGTCCTTTGATGAGTGCCTGACACGCCTTCTTGGATATTGTCTTGCAGGCTGTGACTCACACATTGTCCAGGGATGTCCCGCCATGACTCTTCAAAATAGTTGTTTGGAGACAAATTTGATTGTGATATTTTGTTTGGACTTTCAATGGTGAATGAATGAATCAGATTTTCTGTACTCACATGTATGTTATTTGTTGTAAAAGGTCGACATCAGGCGAATGCGTTCGTTCATGATTTTGTGACATTGATGTGCAATATCTTGGCCTGGGAGAGGTGGGGGTGCCTGAAGTAGAGCCCAGGGGGTGGGGGTGGTCCTGAGGGGGGGTAGCGGTGGGTGTTATGACCCTCTTGGGTGTCCGCCCTGCATGATCAATGGTTCCATGGCATCTGTTGTTCTTCAGGTATGGCTCTGTGCTGAGCTCCCTTTTCTGGGGCAGGTTGTAGTCTGACTTTACACCATGTCAGAGCAGGTGTTAATTTCCTGCTGCTAACGAGCCTTATTGCCTGTTTTGTGATCTTATTGCTGATCTGTCTGGTCGTTGAGAATGTTGTGACGTGGTGTTGTCGCGGCTTTTTGCACAGGAATGCCTACTCTGCATTTCATTAGTGATAGTTGCAGGGGTCATCTGTGGCGATGTTTTTGCGGCTGCTATTGCAGGTAAACTGGTGAAAGGGACTGTTAGCATCAGCTTGTGAATGGGGAGATACATTTATCACGACTTTGGCTGCGATAAAGTGCCGATAACTCTGGGATAGTTCCTTGAGAATATGCCCCTCAGAGTATCTTGAAAGATTTAGGTTCTTTCATCCATCGAAAATTGGGTTTTTGACTCAGCCCTCCTTTAGGTAGTCGATTCCATCAAGTGGTCAGTAGTTCAAGGACAAAATGCAGCCTTGATCTGTTTAGATCTATCTGCAGCAATTGACACGTCTCCCACCTCATTCTTGGTGGGTTTGCTCCTTTTTAGAAAATGGTGGAGATATTTGGGGCAAAGATTATCTCATATGCAGATGTTACCTTGCTGTTCCTCTCTTTTGAAGAAGAGTCTTTGCACACCCAGGAGTCTTTCAAACTTTGTTTGAGGTTGATCCTGGATTGGATGCGAGCCAGTAACTTACAATGTAACCCCTATAAAACTGAGATTCTTTTGTTTGGTGCCTCTCCATCTTCAAGGTGGGAGAAGTACTGACCAGCTTCTCTGCCCCTGCCCCACCACCAGCAGCTGTGGCTAGGAATTTGGGAGTTAACCTAAATTGTCAGTTGTCATTTCAAGTGCAGGTAGAACCGTGGTGGGAATATATTGTGCCATACTACGGTGACTAAAGAATTTTTTTCTCCTTTCACTGCATGCTAGGAAAGCGATGGTCTATGCTCTGATTTCTTCATATTTGGACTATGCAAATGTCCTTTATTTGGGCCCACTATCGTCATTGATGAACTGTCTGCAGATGCTACAGTTCTGCCTTTATTGTCGCTATGTTTTTGGCAGCTCACTGAGAACCAACAATGATATAATCGAAGTGGAAAGAATACTTTACTAATTCCAGGTTCATATTTAGAGTATTTGGAGTGGTCTCCTGAAAGTATACACATTTTATTACACTAGTTGGGGTCAGAGGATGTAAGGATCTCTTGAATATTTTACACACATTATATCACACCAGCTGGGGTCAGAAGATGTCAGATTCTTGAAACAGAACTCTCTGACGGGGATTGTAATGATTACACAAATACTATTGTAGACCTGGGTGAATACTAAGTGTTAAAAACTTGCATAGACTGAAAGCTATACATTTTTTCAGGGAATACAGCAAGGAGGACTCTATTGGCGGTTACTTTTCAAGTCTTAAACACCTTTTTATAATTTGCAGATTTTGAGCTCTTCTTGAAGTAGAGATCGGATTGCGATACATAGTCACACTACACAAATTATGGGGAGTTTGTGGGTAAATGGCAGGGCAGAGCTATCAGGGTGATTTGCCAAAGCAGTGAAAAAGATTCAGGGAAGGAAGGAAAGGAAAAGGTAAGTAAGGTCGACAACAATAGAAACAAAAGGGAAAATATGGAAATGAACAAAGGAAAGCTAGAATGAAAGCAGACAAAAGATAAGAGAAGGGGCATGGTGGTTCTTAGCATTTTAAACAATGGCACTCCATGGTTGGCGTCATGTAGCAGTTGTGTGCATGCTCAACCACTTCGAAGCCCGTATTGGGGGGGGGGCACATGGCCATTTTAAGGTGTAGCATTGCCTTGATTCCTTTTCGGTCATTTTATTTCCACAGGGTAAAGAGGATATGCTTCACAATCTCTTCATACACCATGTGAAGTTAATCCAGACAAATGACAATAACAGGAGGGAGCCAATGAGTTTTGCACTGGCCTGAGATAAAAGGATGCCCTGCTATGAAGATCACAGGTGAGTTAGCAGGGTATTACATCATCATCGCGCTTTATTCTAGCCTTTTAAGATAGAGGATATGACCATACAGTTAACCTGGCATTGACGGACCAGGACATATTGTGATTGCCACAAATCGCGCTTTATTTACAAAAGAATTAGCTCATGTAAAATGCTAGCACCTCACAATAATTGTGCTGAGCACTGCTCTGCCGAAAACTGCTCACTTTAAACTCCCTGTCCTCAACTTGTAATGCACCATAAAGGTGTCAGGGTAGGCCCAAGTGGTATCCTTACAGTTCTCTGTTATTGACACCATTATTACCACCTCTCTGATGTCCTCTCCAGATTAGTCCCAAACAGACCATATTTTAAAATAGCTTAGGCGGTTTCGACACCTGTTTCAAAGATATATTAGTTACACCAGCCTCAAGGTTTGTTAATGGTAAGGCAAAATAGCTCAGGTGGTTAATGCACTTAATGCAGAGACCTGCAATTGCTGGACACACGATTCAATCCTCATCAAATGGACACAGGATTAACGAATGTGTTGCAAAGCATGGCATGTAACTTGTAAGTTACAAACTCATAATATAGAAAGATTTTTTCAGGCTGAAAGAGTCATTCCATGTAAAACAGCACACCCTTTGCAAATACCTGTATGTGACCTGCATGGAATAAGTTATTGCACATTTTACCCACTCTTTCATTCGAATAATGTGTACTGTGCTCTTGGTCAATAGTTATTATTAGTATAATTACTCACATCAGTCTACATAAGAACAGTATATAACATCAAAGAAACATTACTTACCGCGTTTATTTTAAACAGGATTAAACCTATTTTGGTGGCCTTTATTACTCCACTAGTTTCATAACACGCATTGTGTTTACGTTACTGGTAACTCTTTTCAACTATTATTCAAAATCCTCAATGATTTTCTAAATCCTTCCACCCTTTCCCAGTCTATTTCAGCTTCACAAGACCTGTGTAATTCCTTAGTGATGTTTTACGGACAAAATCAACCAAATCAATTTGAAATTCAACACTTCTGCAGACCAACTTGATGAGGTGCCAAACTATAGCACCCCTCCTCGTAACAATGCTTATAGTTTAGAAAAGATTGCTCCATTCTCTTTTGAACCGATTCAAAAGACCCTAGGAAAGCAAAATCTGGCTCAATTTTGAATCTCTGTCCTCCAGGGATTACAGCCTTACTTTCGTGCCAGTTGGCACCCTCTGTGCGGGCACTATTTAATCTATCTTTTGATACGGGAAGTATCCCTGGCGCTTCGAAATCTGCACAGGTGATACCTTTGCAAAAAAGGCAAGCGTCCATCCTAGCAACTTAGCAAACTACTGCCCCATCTTGTTGCTTCCGCTCCAGGGCCAATCACTGGAAGGCTTAATAAATACTCATCTCTCAGCCTATCTTGAAGAAAATACAATTCTAGACCCATCTCAGTCTGGGTTCAGATCCTCTAATTGTACAGAGACTGCTTGGTTGCGGTTACTGATTGTATAAGACTCTCTTTGGACAAAGGGATTCAATCGATTCTGGTGTTATTGGATCTATCTGCAGCCTTTGAAACCGTGTCCCACTCTAGGTTGATTTATGACACTGCCTTGCAATGGTTTCCAGATTTCTTACAAACAGAACTCAGACTATCGATGTGGTCTCCTTCAGGTCTCGCACTATGCTGATTGACAAAGGGTTGCTGCAAGGCCCTAGAGAAATGAGTCCTTGATTCCTTTCAATCAGGTTTCAGAAAGGGGTGTAGCACTGAAACAGCCATGCTGAACATCTCCAAGGATATCCACAGAACCTTAGAGGAAGGTGAAGCTTGTCTTCTCACCCTTATTGACCTATCTGCGGCATTCGACACAATAAATCCTACAGTGTAACTTGAGACTCTAAAAAGACGCTCTGGGCAGCTCTCCCAACTCTTGGATAGACGGGACTGTGAAAAGACACTGTTGGTGTGTGATACACATGGCGAGGGATCTATTATTGTATTATGGTTGGAGGAGCGAGCAGCTACGCAAAGGGGGGGGGTCAGTTGGGGGGAGGGTGGGGGTGTTTAAATCTACTGTTGCTGATACTCTGAATGGGGAAGTTCCCTGTTCCTAATACACGTTGTTTGAAATGATGTAGATTTATTGATGATGGCAGTAGACTCCGGATTACGGAGCTTTGCATACTATGTGTGTTTCAACAATAAAATATGTTTAAAAAAAAAAAAAGACGCTCTGACATCAATGGTACAGTACTAAAATGGTTCACTTCCTACCTTCAACACAGATCACAGCAAATAAAAATTAACTCATGCCTCTCCAAGCCTTCACGAGTCACTCTTGTTCACGAGTTACTCTTGGTGTCCCCCAAGGCTCAATCCTCTCCCCGACCCCGATCTCTTCATGGAACAAATCGCAAGCATAATAAAGCAAACAGGAGTTAAATATCACCTATATGCAGATGACACACAACTCTACTACAAAATCAAATCTCCCAGTGACAACCAACACCTCAATGACACTCTAACCACGATACAATCATGGTTTCGCTCAAACTACCTAAAACTGTATCCGGACAAAACTGAATTAATATTGTTCTCACCGAAAAATAACCACCTATCAACACAGGATTTGCTCAAGAACCTGGATACTCTTAATTTCTCCCTCTCCCATTCAGTAAAATCACTAGGCATTGCCCTGGACAAGAACATGTCAATGAAAGATCACGTCAAACAATCTGCTAAAGGTGCACTGTACTCCTTAAAACACCTCAAGAAAATTAAACCTTTCATCCCCAAGATGAGTTCAAGACAATAGTTCAATCTCTAGTCCTCTCTAGACTGGACTATGGGGATGCCACCCTAACAGGGACACCGAAATCCCACCTAGCCCCACTAAGGTCAGACCTCAACATGGCAGGCCGTCTCGTCACAGGCATGAAACGATTTGAACACATCACACCAACTCTTGAATGACTCAGCTGGCTTCCTATTGAAGGTAGATGTATCTACAAGTTGGCATGTATCACGCACAAAACCCTTCACACTCATCCCCACAACTACCTAAACAGGAGACTTGTGAAAGCAGGACGAGCCAGAATTCTGAGAAGCTCTAACTCACTTCTTCTCATCCCGCCAAAATTGAGAAAAAAAATCCACCCAGTCCCGATCCTTCTTGGGTAATGTACCCAGGCTGTGAAACGCTCTCCCTATTGAACTCAGATCCGATACAACCCCTCATTCTCCTGCTTCAAAAGGGACCTGAAACTCCTTCTACTTAACAAATACTTTACAGACAAGCCAACTGAACCAGACTCTGACAACCCATTTGACTATCCTTACTACCTTGACCGTCAAGGATTGGTGGTTTGTCCGATAGTTTCATCTACCTAAGCCACCTCTTGACTCACCCCTCTAATGTATTGTCTCAAAATTTTATTTTGTCACGCATATCTCATCTTGTATCCTTATATCATGTTTTTCACTACTCTATTCATTCATGTTGTAAAGCGCTCTGATACTCACGGGTCTAGCTAGTGTTGTATAAAACTTCTCAAATAAAAATATAAATAAATAAAATGTAGTCCAGAAATATGAATACATTTGCAGGATAAAACCTATCCAAGGAAGAATTTGCTGTAGAACAAAGTTCTTCACAGACACAAGGCACAGCCACCACTGATACCAGTTGCAAGGGATTAGAAGCGTTGCTGTAACTAGAATATGCCCATGGAAGAGAAAGTGACACTGCGTTCACATTTCAGTCACTGCCTCCAGCAGCAGAAATATATTCTGTGAAGGAGCCCACATCTTTGTCATTTGTCTGTGCGGGACAGATCAATTCTCACTGTCTGAGTTAGGAAAAGTGGGATGGGGTACATCACGACCCTTATCTTGAAGGAGAATTTGATTTCATATAATCTTTTCCCAGAACACGATTGCTGCATTTATCTGTGCCAAAAGCAGCTGTTCTGGAGGCTACTCTGGCAGGTACAGTGGCTTGTGTGGGAGGGTAAAAGGTTGTTCTGTTTTTAACATAGTTCAATGTAGTTCAATATTGAATCTTTGTATCTCTTCCCTTCATAATTGGGAAACACCGGGTCTCGAATCTCTCCGCTTCCAAGCATCCTGGTCCTGAGCCTGTTGGTCAGCGGTGGCAAGGATGCAGGAGGAAACAAAAACAGCCTCTCATCCCACAGACAGCAGCAGGAGAACTGGGGGAATGAAGAACGCAAAAATGGTGTTCTCATAATTTTTCTCTTATCTTGATGTAAACCCTGTAATTCGCCCAGCAAAAAAACTTCAATAAAGTTATTTTTGTTTTAAAAAAAAAAGACAGCAACCCCAAACCCACCTCACATCTCCTAATGAAGGGAGATTAAACGTTGACAAGGAATCACGAATTTCTTTTTAACAGGGTAGGCATGAACCATAAACAAGCACCGACGACAACCAGGGGAGACAAACATTGGGCGGGGGTCTTGCCTTCTATCACCAATCCACGGTTTCAGACCAGAGATAGGAGGGCGAAGGGTTCCCTCCTCTGGCATATGAGGCAGGACAGGTTGGGGGTGGTCCGAGCTGCATGGACAAGTGTCTCAGCCTGATCAAGGGTCCTGTTCCCTTTCAGTTAAGGCAATTCCCACAGATGTGTTCAGGATTTTGGACCCAGGAGAGGTGGAGGAAATCTTCTTCTAAATGTACAGGGCAGATACAGTAGACTACGATGCCAGCCGAATAAATCATCCTTTCTTCCCTTTCAGCCCCGACTGCTGAGATTAAATCTCGGGCAGACCCTGTTTGAGACCCCTACATTTCAGGAGACGAAATATTGAAAATCCCTACCGACCTATCTAAAAGGAGAAATAAAAAAACTGAAGAGGAAATACTGAAAAATAGGAATCACAGTCTCCATTAAATAAAAAAACGTCACGTGGAGCCTTGTGAAGGATTAAGGACACAACAGTGGGATGGGCCCTGAAAGACCAGAATTGCTTGGACGAAATAATAGTCCTGGGGTCTGATTAAGAGTGCCTCAGGGCCTGGTGGGCTGATTATCACATCTGATGCCATCCGACACTGATGAGGTGCAGTAACTATCGCCTAGCCCGAGTTTTGCCATTCATATGGGGCAAAAGAAATAGATTTCGGTGCTTTTTTTCTGGTTGCGTTCACTCTATAAATTCTGGCATGTTTCACAGGCCGGAATTTAAGGAGTGAACAGATTTTACAGCCCTCCGTAATTTCCAGATGCGATAAACATTGCATCACTTATAATTGCTATCCCTGTGCAAACAAGAGTTTGTGCTGGGATTGCAATTTACCACTCATAATCGGGCTCAAAAATGCATTTAGAGACTGGGACACTGGATCGTTATGAGGAAATAAGGGTCCTTCTCGGGAACACTAACTACTTTATGATCCTCTATAAACTCCATTGCTGATAGTATAATGAATTTGCTAATCTTGAACCGGTTCTGTCTCATGTTAGCAATTGTTTACAAAGAGTTTTTAAATCAAGAAATGCCCACAACCCTACAACTAAGGTGTTACCGCTTATTGTGACATCTGCAAGGATAGGTAGGTCTTTTATGCACCTGCCGGGCTTATACCTATGAAATCACGTACACACCTTGTGTTGGCAATGTGGTGGCAGGTTTTCTGTCCAGAATGCCAATCCCCATTAAAGATGATAAAGCGGAGTGGTGGAATTAATGTGATTGGTAAGCTGAAAGGAGTGAAGAGCTATATCTAAGGAAGAATGGTTACATCGCTAGGCAGGGATATGGTGCAACGAAAGATTAAGGAGCATTTAGTCCATGGATGGCCAAGAAACGGGAAACTCAAGATAAGTAAAAACCTTTTGGGGGCACTAAGGAGATAGCTGGCTTGTGAGGATATGCTGGTCACCAGGACAGCCTAAAAATGTCCACTATAGATATTGCGATGAGTAATTGTTTAAAATGAATCATGAATGGCACATAGGTATTGCACGGGGTAAGAGACGGATGAGGGCAGCTATTGGTGGCCTGGTATAGATTTATAAGTTGTTCGAACTGTGAGAGGAGGATGAGTATGGTGAGAATGTGCTGACAAGAAACAAAAAACATTTAAAACACCTTTATGTCCTTTAAGGTGTCCTACTTTTGAACATGACCTCAAACTGGCATGAGGTTGAAGTAGTGAAGACAGCTGACAATAATCATTGCTATGCTAGTATTTTGAAAGGGTTTAATTCTTAGAGAAGGGGTCGGGGTACAATTAAAATCAGATAAGACGAAAGAGTATTCGCATAAAACGGGAACAGAACTCAAAACTACCTCATTATACTATCCTAGAGGAAATTGATTCGTTGAGAGATTCGGGTTAGAGCCTATTTCAGTTCACTTTAAAAACGGATGTGTTTTGGGAAGAGGAGATCAGAAGGTTTGTGTTTATGGACTGACCCTCCAATGACGTCACAGGATTAAGCCTATGTTGTGTGATGAGACATAGAGATCCTCGTATTGAGGATGTTCCTTTGCAGCTGCAGTAGTCAACTGTGATACATTGGTTTCAAAGTAAGGAGAGAAAAAGAACAGCGAAAGCTCAGTATGTGTGCAAAGGTCAGTATGATAGAAGAATGGGAGAAAAGATGTTTCCATTAAGCAAAGGCAATAGTTCAAGGAAAAGTGTTAAAGCGACTGAAGGGAAAGACATTTTTCAGAACCAGAAAGGTTGTTCAGACATTGTGCAATGTTGTTGGACTAAGTAACTTCAGATATGGCATCTTAGTCACACTGCGTTATGTGGAAGGGTGTTCACAAAAGGAAATGAGCAGAGACGTTTTAAGGCATAGGGAAAGTGCGCAGTTGCCTTTGGCCCCAACATTCCAAGAATCCCCCTTGGGAAAGTTACCGGAACAGCAAGAAGACTTTCTTTAGTCTTTTTCCATCTCAACTACTCTCCCTCCAAGTGACTACCTCTGCTTCTGACCCTGTCTCACTTTACCTGCCCCTCCCTCACCACTCTCTTTTTCTATCTAGTATTTGTCCAAGTCTCCTATCTGTTGCACTTTCATCTCTCTCCACCCTAGCTTGCTTACCTCTCTTTTACTCTCTCACTACTTCTACATCCCTCTAATTTACTCTTTCCTCTATCTATTTGCCTCTCTTTCTACCTCTCCGGCTCAACCTGGACACTAATCCATCCTTTGTATTGTATCACTTCAAGGAGACCAGGGCACCCTGCTGGCTGCAGGCACTTTGGTGTTGATTGACCTGTGCATTTTATGCACTTTGTAGTTGATGCTGGTGATGCAGAGAGGGGTATGCCTGACACAGTGAGTGACATACGCTGTAATTAAGATAATTGTCACCAAATATAACGTAGTAAAAAGTGCGCTTTTAGGGAGATGCATAATTAATGCATGCCTTGCACTGTTATTTTCTGTGTGCACCCGTTTCTAAAAAGTTAGCTAATACATCAATATTGTTTGGAATCATGAGGGCTTGAATTAGCTGAAAATGGGCAATCAATTAAAACTGATCCAAACAGCCCCCCAAAGCATACCATGCCTGGGTCCCCTGAAATCCTTAAGATGTCCATGGAAGGGAGGAGTTTAAAATGAGCAAACCTGGAACTTTTAATGAACTATATGACTTGGAAGACTGGAGTGGGATTGAAAAGAGGTGTAGGTGGTGACAAGGAATGCAGTGTAAATGCTGAGAAGGCACACTAGGTTGAATATAGAAGGTGAGAATAGTGGCGCCGAAGTAAGTAAAAAAGAACTGGTGGTGGAGGATGAGAAGTAGAAAGGAGACGAGATGAAGCCACAAGAAGTGAAGTCGAAGGTTAAATAGAATCAGTTACAACCAACAGGGGCAGCCCTATTCCCCAGAACCTGAGGCCACTAAACAATATTCTAGCAACAGTGGTTCAGGGAGGAAATTTCTTAAACAGAAATTCTTCTCAAAGCACAACACATACAACAGTAAGTTAAAGACTGTGAATTAAGGTATCCACAGTAGTTATACAGAAAAGCATTTATAATTGAAATATATTTCAAAAACACAAAGCATATATACAACATTCATCTGGTGCTGACAAAGTTACGCAAACCATACATAATAAGAAACAAATAACAGTGTAAACAAAAAACAAAAAAATAATGGCAGAGGGGTAATTAACACAAAAAAAGTCAGTCAAATGACAGATCAACAACACAATGTTTGCTTCCTCCTAATTCGCCAAAGGAAGGCGGCGACAGCGTTTCGACCTCTGTAAGTTCATTCAGTCATCATCAGGACGAGGAACTTTAGGAGCAACCATCTGCATCAATTTCTGAGCACTTGGAATACATCCATAAGAGAAACCAATCATAAATAACTATCCACGGTCCCAAGTAAGAAATAAATCAGTTCCACCAGGTACAGACAATAATTATAAGGACCTACTCCGGGTAACAGTCACCTTGCAGCGTGAAGCTGAAATCTCTAGAACTTCTCGCAATAGTGGGGCAAGTTTGAAAGTTAAATAGAAATACAAAATGATCAATACGAAGTATAAGAGGTCTTATTCAGCAATTCCTTTTAATTGCAAAGCAGCCAGATGGCCAGGTCACTGGACATATTCTAGGGCAGCTTTAAAAGATAATATATTGGGACTTTTACTTTTCTTTCTATGCAGTTCTTCAATATTCAACTATTAAATTGCCTGATTCATCAGCATGCCTCAGATTTTTTCAAACAGCCAAAGTTCTTCTTACAGAGGCAGACTGTCTTAATGGATGTAGACACTTGTCGGCCATCCAATATTTTGTTTTCTTTTTCTGTGTCCTTTCCTTTCCTCTGCACCCGTTGACCTTTAAATCTCGTTCCTCTGCACCCATTGACCTTTAAATCTCGTTGCCAGTGCAAAGGTGTAAAAAAGATGCTGGGCCCCCAGTTCATGTAGATGGCTACCGTATCAAATTTTTAGCTTGAAGAGTTGTGTGGATTCTTGCTCAGCCTCCTCTTCTTCCTCTCTCCATTCACACATACACAGGATAACAACCTCAAGGTGGAGGAGCCTTACCGGGACACGTGGGAGGGTTGCTGCTGTGACGGATCCCGCCGTTTCTTTTGCCTTGCCGGCCACTTCGCCACCTCTCGCGGGAGCCGCTCGTGGGACATTGAATCTTCCTGTGGCTGTGGGACTCTGTCTGGACCCCAAGGACTGTGGAGCAGCCAGGAATCACCCGCCCTACAGCCAGGACAGAGGCGGGACTGCGAGGACCAGCCTGCTCAGCGGCGCTGATCGGCCGCAGCTGGTCCTCTTCCCGCCCCCTCGTGTGTCTCCTCCTTTAAATTTGGGTAACCCCAACGCGCACGCGGAACGCGCGCGAGACTCAGCACGGGCTAAGCCCGGGCAAAGGGCGGGCCCTCTGTGGCCCTCAGAGGCCTGAGGAGGCCGGGACGGGCTACCCCCCTTGGTCTTCTAAGAAGAGGTAAAGCCACTGATTGCCCACTTCACTGACTATCATATTTGGCTTGACACTGTTTCCCTTCCTACAAGGGAGTGGTTACTTAATATATCCCCCTGGTTGAACTTATGCCCTAAGACACTAGACGGGCTTGCCATCGTCACTGTGGTACGAATGAATATATAGTACAGCTGTTTGTTTTGTTTTCTATCACACTGCTCACTTTAAACTTATCCCTTCCAGCATGGATCCCCCCTCTAAAACGTCTAGTACAACAACTAATCCCCCATGGCTAGACGACTTAAACAGTATGTGTAATATCAGGTACACCCTTGTTACATCACCCTACCTGGTATCTAACGCCAGTCCGCTAGCTCTCAGCGCTAGTACACAGGGGCTTCTACCGACTCCCATAAAATTAAATGCAAAAAATACTACTCCCCTTAAGGCAACATCTGGTGAAAAGAAAGATGACGGGGTTGGAGAAAGTGGGTCCCAAACCAAATCATCAAAATTGCAGAGTGTGTCATTAGATTTAAACCCGCCTGTTAACCTGGCTCTGTTAACTCCTGAGATGGGCAAAAAGCTAGATGACCCAGCATCCTCTCCCCAATTGGTTTTACTGACCATGATGGAACAGTTGATCAAAACTATCATCCATCCCTTGATCGACAAAATTAACATCTTGGGGGACAGACTAACGGGGATTGAGGAAACTGTTAAACTCAACCAGGCATACACAGTAACATCTAAGTGTTCATCCCAGGCTGGTCTTCCTAATTTGCCCAAACAAACTATGCAAAACATAGTTCCCCCAACACAAGCAACAGTCTTCACTACTGTGTGCCCACTTGTCCCCAAACCACTACCCATACCTGCCTCAGATCGCAATATCGAGCCCAAATTAAAAAGTACTAAGACCCCTCGTATTAATCTTCCCCCAGAGGCCGCTCCATTCGTGTCCATCTTGTCGGGGGTTCCCCCCCTGAAACATGGAAAAATTGAGAGAACCAGCGATTTGCTAAATAAAGCTAGGTTCTGGCTATCGAAAAATAGACCCTTACCCCATAACCTCGATGGCAGGATAGTCAGCGTGAGGAGAGTGGGATGGTTGGGTCCCCTTCGAAAAGATATCTGCGGGGATCTGATTCTAATCAGATTTCGGAGCAGACAAGTTGTCCCCTATCTTCAGTCGTGGCAGCCCCAAGAAGGTGATGGTCCAATATCAACTTGGGACCTACATGACTTTTATCCAAGTGAATCATATAACCCCTTTCGGAAACAGTCTGCTAACCACAACACTAAGCTGGGTTATAGATCCTGGCCACCATATGAGCGCAGTTTTCCCTCTTTTAACTCCTTTCCACATAGTCTTTTTAAGCATAGCAACCTACCTCAACCTGACCCATTCACCCCATATAACAACTGTTAATATTAGGCGGGTGCTTATCATGTAAATTTTACAGATATTAATAACAACAGGGTTAGCTAATTTTTCTTAACCTAATGAGATTATGTTCCTTTTAAAAAATGTATGTTGCTTGCTAAATTATGATTGTATATTTTTAAAATTGTATGCTTTTATGGTTTGAAACAAAATCGAATAAAGCTTAATGAAATGATAACAACCTCAACCATCCATTCAGGACCAGTATTCTCGACTGGGAAGTAACAGATATCATGATTAAGTGCACATGTTCTTAAAAGGAGTATTTTCACCCTGAACATTACACCCTTGGTCACTAGGAAAAAGGCAGACCTTAAGAAATGGCAGACCCTTCCCCTTAACCCCCTGGGCAGGAGTGCGCTCTTTAAAATGATGATCCTCCCCCGAGTTCTCTACATTCTACAGAATGTCACCGTCCACCTCCCGGGTAGCTGGTGACGGGACTTGGACGGCGCTCTTACCCGATTCTTGTGGGGAGGAGGAAGGCTGCGACTGTCCCTGGCACACTGTCGTATTCCCCCCTTTGACGGGGGCATGCGGGTGACCAATCCCCACCTCTACTACCTGGCCACAAAACTCTTTGTGATCCACGATTGGTTTGCGGGCGACTGGTCCGACCCAGCATACCGGGTGGAACTCAGGGAAATGGAATTCATGCAGATCCAGGCATTTCTATATGGTAGCCCGGTGCCGCAGGCTCTTACCCCTGACACCTGGACGGTGCTCACGGCCTGGCGTACAGCCCTTCGTCATGTGCAATGGGACTGGAGGCTTACTAGTAAGTATGGGTGGAAAATTTGTTCCGCTCGCGGAATTTGCGGATTTTCCGTGATTTCGCAATCTGCGAATTGCGTGAAATCGTGGCAAAATTCACGAATCCGCGCGCGGGACGAATTTTGCTCAGGAAGCACTTACAGGGTTACAGCAGGTGCCCAAGTTGAAGCTAATTTCTTTGTAATTTCTTTGTAACCATTTACAAAATGGTTACAAAGAAATTACCTTCAACTTGGGCACCTGCTGTAACCTTGTAAGTGCTTCCGGCGCCTCGTTGCCTACTTGCAACTATTCTCTGACCCTCGAAGCAGGGTCAGAGAATAGTTACAATTAGGCAACGAGGCTCCTGTCACAAAAATTAAACCTCAGCAGGAAGCACTTACATAAATCAGGTGCCCGAGTTCAAGCTCAAATTCAGTAACGCATTATAATCAGCCCAAGAATCTAGTGAGCACGGTCGATGCTAGGCAGGTGTGCTTACTGTCAGGACTTCAGTGGCCGCAACATGTCAGGCGAACGGTAAAACAAAGAAAAAGACAAACCTGAAAGAAATGTCAAAATATCCAAGTTGGGGCGTAGACATAGGGTCTCCATCTTAATGTTAATACATTGCTTGTCTCAACTCCAGGGGTTCAGGGCAAAAAATGGCGTACACCCTTGAGGGTTAGGTTGGCAGTCTAGTGTTTCGCCGCTCGCGATGGTCCATGTGGACAAGGTACGCGCTATGGAAAAAACTGCGCACTTCAACTGAACTCATCCGACGAGAAGTAGCGTCTTCTCATTCCGCAAGGCAAATCCTGTTAGTTTTCAGTGTCTGGAGTTGTTCATGGGCAAAAGAATTTCGGACTTCAGAATTACTTAACGCATGCGCAAAGTGGGATACTAGCGTCCTCTTGGTTAGAGTGAAAGCGAAAATTCAGAAGTAAGGTCGAGACAACTTTAGTTTTTACATTGACTCTCTACAAAATTTTCCTGTGAAATTAACAGCGACATGTTCTCAAGTTCTTTTGTGCAGGAATTCGAGGCTTATTATTTTAGCGCAGTTACTCATAGTTAGGACTCTAGGGAGTTAGCACAGAGTGCTCTTATTCTTGTTTATTCAACATTTCCATTTCGGAAGGTTCAGTAGATATTTACACGCACGTCTAAATCAGTGACAGGTAATTCGAGTATTTACAAGAATTTAAAATCAGAATTCCGCCTACTCATTAAGGTAATAATAACAAATGTTTTCCTTCTAATTCTCAGCATAGAACCCGCTTAAGGACAATGTAAAGATATTCCAGAGAGAGGCCAACGTCAATGTCCTACTGGTAATAAATATATCAAATTAATTACATAGAACTGTAGTAAATGTTAGTAGCGTGTTGTGTGCTTATGCATTGTGTTCCCCTGCAGGTACAGTTAGAAGACTACCAGCACACAGAGTGAAGAAGTGACTTCGCCACTGGACTTTGGCTGTCTCTCTTTTTATCCACTTCCCCTTTCCCTCCCGTTTCAGGCGTTACCTTGAGAAATTCTCGGGTGGTGTCTGGGGCGTGGGGGGCGTTGGGACCATCGTCGACTCCTGTGAACTCGTGGTATCTGACACTTTCTCCCCAAATAGCTGTAATCTGTGATGGAGATCTAGGCATCCACGAGTTTCTCGAGCGCAATCCCCCAGTACTTCCAGTGACCAGGATGCTGCTTTCTCCTCATCTGCTGCGCTGATCGGCCTCTGACCTTTATAAACAAGAGGCATGTGAACTCGCACAGGAGCCCGGCCCCACACACACTAGGCTATGCAACCTCTTCCGGCCCTTTCCCCCACTTTGATGGACAGCTCACTCGAGGGACCTTGGCGCCTATGGCGCTGTGGCAAAGTTACAGACACACGGGGTCACTGGAGACAACTCTTCTGGGCCTTTACACAGCTGTAGTGCAGGAAAAGCACGATACATTTACCCAACGAAGTAGCACTTACTGGTTAGCTAGTAGAAAGTACTCCAGTTGAGTATAGTGTGCAATTGCAACAAAATCTGCGATTTCGGGGGAAATTCGTGAATTCGCGTATTTGTTTGCGAATTTGCGAACCGCGAATTCGCAAAATTCGCCCATACTTACTTACTAGGCAAACGCCCCTGTGGAGTGTTGCATGGCTGTGGGAGGTCTCATCCTTGCTGGATTTCCGTAGTTGGGATGTCGTTACTGGGATACGTGTGGCTAGGAGACCACATTAGGTCCTTTGCTGACCTGCAACAACGTCACACCCTTCTTTCATCCCAATTCTATAAGTACCTCCAACTCACACACTCCCTCCACACTCACATTCCATCCCCACCTCTCTCTCGGAGTTCAGCCCCTTGGAGGCCCAGGTGATGATGGGGAACCTGGGTGAGGGGGGTCTCCCGAATATACCGGTCACTGGTGAATAACGGTCCTGCGTCCCTGAACCGGCTCCGGGATCGCTGGGAGGGATGGGTGGGTCCCTTGGAAGAGGCGGATTGGCGGGATGCCCTTATGGCACCCAAAACCTTGACAACATCCTCCAAATTACGCCTGGTCCAACTGTACTTACTCCATGCAGTGTACCTCACTCTGGCACGCCTTTTCCGGGCCTGTATGCGACCCTCCCCAACCTATGTCCACTGCGAGTGTCTCAGCAGATTTTTATCACATGGTATGGCTGTGCCCGGCCCTGGAGCCGTTCTGGAGAGGGGTATAACTCGAACTTACACAGGCCCTCGGATGGGCGGTTCCCCATGACCTGAAGCACTTGCTGTTGGGAGTGTTTGATGGCCTTGATGGCTCCAGGGCTGACAAGCGCTTCCTGGGGACAGCGGTGGCAGTGGCGAAGAGAGATACAGCCGCGCTATGGTCTCAGGCTAAGGCTGTGCGGAGGTGGAGGAGGGGGGTGGATTGGTGTAGGGCGCAGGAGGAGCCTCTCTTTGAGGCCCGGGGGTGCCCTGAATTATTCAGTAAGGTGTGGGGTAAATGGTTCAATATGCTGACTGTGTGAAGGTCCATCAGCACTTGTGCATGGCTAATGTTTTGGGATTGCCGCATCCAGTTCAACTGGGCCGACTGAAATGTTTGTCGAACGTATTTGATCGAATTTCCTTAATTGTAACGCTTAATCTGCTACCAATGAATTTCTTTGTTTTTAAAAAAGCCAATAAAGTTGATTATCAAAAAAAAGGCATGTTTGGAAACTATTCCTTGGGACTGAAGTCAGTTGCTTCTGGACGTTGGAGCAAATGGAGAGTTTGGGACTTGCTGTATTAAACCTGATGCAAAAGAGAGTCTGAAATGAGGCTTCTGAAAGGAGGAGTTTTCTAGAGCCGGTGAAGTATTGCAAAAGACTCATCTCCAGACTAACCACCTTCCCAGAGCCACTGGGACACATCATTAACCCTAATGCCAAGGAAACGAGTTCCATCTTACAAAAAAAATATAAGAGAAACACACTCTAGTGTAAGACATTACCATATTGCATATTGTATTAAATCAAAAGATATGGGGTTGGATGTGAATATTGCTACTTGGGGTCAGAATAATTTGCACGAGTTTAAAAGGATACTAGAGGCAATGCATCATCTGGAATATATGCTGGCATAGCTCTAATCTGATAAAGCTGTTTGCTCTCTAATTGGGCTCAAAGTAATTACCCACTGCACTTATTTGGGCAATCCCTCACTAAGTGACCCAGGTCCGACCTCTCTTCTTAATCTTCATGGTATAAGAACTCTAATCGCAAGCCATAATCTAGAAATGAATATTACATCTTCAAGGACTGGACTTTCAGCTAGTGCTCCATCCAGGATTTCACAAACCTCCAACCTTCATGTCTAGATTCCATTGGATTGTGAGAGGAAATATAACTAGAAACTGAAAAGGCAGACGTCGTTATCATTTGTTATCCGTGTTGTTGTTAAATGCCTATTTCTCAAAAAGATAAAGGACCTGAACATGACAAATGACAGTAAGTAGCCACAGAGGTTTTCTGAAAACGGTATTGGCAAGGTTTGGTGGCCATAGACACATTAAGCTTAATAACACTTTGAGGGCCTTGGGAAAAGTACGACCAGAGTTGTCTGCCATGACTGCTGGTCTCCTGCTCCAAACCAAAAGAATATCACCCGCCTAGTTTGTCCTGTGGCTAAAGTGCTGGGAATGATGCATCGTGGCCACCAGAGGGCCATGAAGACAATGGGACAGCTAAGCAAAGAGATGTGGTAGCATTGTATTTATGATGCGATTAAATAGCTTTTAGCCAGGTGGATCATCTGTCAAGTCATGCACTGTAATTACTATGATGTTATGAACAAGGAACTAGGAGAGATGATGGCTGCTCATGGAATTCCAGAATTGTAGGTCAATGGACAGCCTTTCCTTGGGCTTCCCCTACTTAAGCATGTGTTATGTACTGAACCTATTGTTTGTTGCTCATTGATTGGTCTGTTCCTGTTGCCCCTCTCTTCTTCCTTGTTTACCATCCCCTGAATCCCTATGTCCGTGCACACCAGCACATACAGTGGTTCCTCAAGCTGTACATAAATTGTGGAGAACAGTTGGATGTACAGTAAAATGTCAATCTGTACTTGTTGCTCCCTATGCACAGTTCAATAAATAATGTTTATTTATTTATAGTTTTTAAAGAGCGCACACTTATCCGTGAAGGGATATCCTGGCCCTAGAAAAAGTTCTGACAAAGAAAAGGATACAATCAGGGAGGAATCCCCGCACCTTCGATGGAACCGCTTCTAAAGAGTGAACAGCCAAGTTTTCAGTAATTTGTGTTACCTGTATCCAGTCTTCGTTCAGTGTGACAGCATGATCCATAGAAACTTTGTGCAGTGCTGGCCACAAGTCTACAGAGAGATGGAGAGGTTCATGTGATCCCTAAACAATGACCCGAGAAGCACACATCAACAATTCTAACTCGAGGTGACTGATATTTTAATTTTGTTGTGAAATGTTGTCCTCCCCCAGTAGATCAATGGTGCATTTTAGCTTCCATTTGTTTCGGCTTTGCTGTTTGAATCATGATAACAACTTCCCAACTTCTATTTTTGTGCCTTAGAATATTCAGATCACAAAAAAACCTAAAAATGACAGATAGGACAAAACGGACCCATGAACAGAAGGTAAGGTGGCAAAACAAGTGGTTGACACATTTTGGTGCAAACAGATACACTAGAGGCAAGCGGAGTCTGAACTTCAAACTACATTTACAACTTGTATTCAGAAGGGAGGGCGAGATAACCCTGGATACAAGCCAATGTGGACTACTGTCTACCTGCAATCCTCTAGCATCCTCCCCATAACTGATGCTTCCAATGTATCCCCTGGTCCAACCAGATCTCATGATACTGTGGTCATTGTCAATGCCCTGAAAACCAGCTCTCCGGTGGTGCCATGTTGCTGCTGAATTTCGAGATACCGCTTACAAACCTAGGTTCAAATACAAAATACATTTAATGTCTATGTGTTGTGAAGTCAACGGAGCTATCTTATCTGTTCACTGCTTTAAATGGTCGGTGCACCTATTTTCTTCCTCTGACGATGCTGTCAAAATTCAAGCTCTGGGCATAGATGCTTGTACCACCAGAAAGCCAATATCATGCACCAGGCGACCCACTGATGATGTCATAGGTATGATTATCAAAAACGGAAAACCTCCCCTAGAACATAATATACAAATATGGGTGTTAACTCCAATTCTTTTCAAATATCAGCATTGTCCCAAACAGAGTAAATTTAAACTTATTTTATCTTTTCAGGTGTAAAGAGTATTTCATAGAATCCGAATGATCAGTTCATGTAAAGTAGATTGGTTTTAAATCAGGGCTATATTTTCAATTTCGTCATTTAAATGCTTGTACAATTTCTGTGGGGACAAGGAGACAAGCTATCAACAATACTAATCTTAACAAGCACTGGCGTTGCCAATAGGTCTCGCAGTAGGAACGTTGGAGCTATTGGTTTTGTAAATGACATTTTATATTTGTTTTGTGATTTACAATGCTAATACTTTTAACTTTAGCATATGTGACACTTTTAGTATTTGTAATGTCACATGTTTTGTATTGACGTGACTTCGATGTATTGATATTACAATTAACAATGGCTTTTAATTTTTTTGTAAATAATTAATACTTAAATAAAAGTGATTGTAATTTTTAATGGCAATAGCTTAAACTTTTGTAATTAACTTTTGTGAAGATTATGTTCAGTGACGAAAATCCAAGAACAGAAGTGAAATATTAACATTTTTTTGTGACATTTGTAATAAAGCGTGAAACATTGAGAGAACATATTTGAACCAGTGATGCTGTGGTGGTGCTGAGTGATGCTGTGTTTGCGCTGAGTGATGAGGGCTGTGTGCAGTGAGTGAGGCCTGTGTGCAATGTGAGTGAGGCCTGGGTGCAGTGTGAGTGAGGCCTGTGTGCAGGGTGAGTGAGAGCTGTGTGCACTGAGTGAGAGCTGTGTGAACTGAGTGAGAGCTGTGTGCACTGAGTGAGAGCTGTGTGCACTGAGTGAGAGCTGTGTGCACTGAGTGAGTGCTGTGTGCACTGAGTGAGAGCTGTGTGCACTGAGTGAGTGCTGTGTGCACTGAGTGAGTGCTGTGTGCACTGAGTGAGTGCTGTGTGCACTGTGAGTTACATCAGTGTGCACTGAGTGTGTGCAGTATGCACTGAGTGCGGACTGTATGCAGTGTGATTGAAGGCTGTGTGCACTGAGTGAGGCCTGTGTGCAGTGTGAGTGAGGCCTGTGTGCAGTGTAAGTGATCCCTGTGTGCAGTGCGAGTGAGAGCTGGCACCTGTTACCACCATAGGTTTCCGAGGGGCTCTGTTTGAAATGGTGTCACTTAACCGAGCAACAATACCTTCTGCCATTTACAGCGCCTAGACACTGTAAAAGTGCAGTATGAAGCACTAGATACAATTTGCATGAAAGGCTCTATATAAAAGAGCGCGTCTTCCGCAGAGTTGGCGCTATCTTGCCCCGCTCCGTTTTAGCGCTCGATAGTGACACGGGCTTTGCTCACAGCCCCCTTGGCAGACCCTGCACATGAAAAGAAGACCTCTGCCTGTGCTGGTGTGCATCCAGAACTGTAACACAGGAGAGCTGAGCTGGAGACGTGGTCGAAGACGCCTGTGGGTAGCCACGGTGCTCTGTAGTGAACATGCCTCGAGACAGATCTGGTGCTGAGAAGCTGGAATCGCCAGCAGCCAGCAGGACTGTAGTGGGCCAGAGTAGCGCGTTAGCTAATCTGCTGCTGGCAAGCAGGCATGTGTGAAGCAAGTCCGGGGCTGTGCAAGCAAGGATCAACGTGTGCCACTCTGGTGCTGTGAAGCAGGCATGTGTGAAGCAAGTCCGGGGCTGTGCAAGCAAGGATCAACGTGTGCTGCTCTGGTGCTGTGAAGCAGGCATGTGTGTAAGCAAGTCCGGGGCAATGCATGCAAGCATCAACGTGTGCCGCTCTGGTGCTGTGAATCAGGCTGAGAGGGGAGAGCTGGTGACAGGGGAGGGGGCCGAGTTAGATACTAATCTCACGTTTCATGTTGATGACACCGCAAGCTGCTTGAATTTTCAATAACTACTTACATTAGACAACTTGCCTCTGCCCCGGCTGCAGTTGTGGCATTGCTTCGGCACTTTATTAAAGTGTGTTGTGCGATTGGTCAGGTTCTCTTTAATTTCACTGCTAATATCCAGCCCGAGTAACACTTTTTGTCCAATTCCAGACAAGCTTCGAAGCCATCTTGTCGTGAATATTATTTGTATAGCGCCTCTGCCCCGCAAAACACTTCGAAGCGCTAAAAGGTCATTTTAAAGTATATTGCCTTGAAGCTCTCTTATTTGTAAATGCAGTTACATCTGTCAGGCCGCACAAGAGTTCATTTTAGGGCTGGCTTGGGGTTGAAGGCGTCTGTGCGGGTTGGGGTGGGGGAGGGGCTGGTACGATGTCTACTCAGTTCCGCAATCACACACGTGTCTCCCCAGGATCAATCAGCAGAGTGAACCCTCGTCAACGTCTGACAATAACTGTACCATACAACGGATGGACAGACGATTGGGTGAATTTCGGAAGAATCGAAGTGGATGGGATGAATTTTGAAGAGACCGAGATAGATGAGGGAGAGGCTGGATGGTGAATAGATGGGTGAGTTTGGTGGGGGTAGAGAAAATTGGTGGTTGTGCAATGGTGGTGTGCGACATGGCTGGAAGCAATTAGGGGGGAGAAGTGAGGCCAGCGCTGGGTGCAGCAGGGGGTGGAGCGGATTGCTTTGAAGCAGCTCACGGCCTGGCGACCGTGAAAAAAAAAGCAATTAGGGGGGAGGAGAAGGGAGCTGGGGGAAGCTGTGGTGTGCTGGTGTGGGAGGAGTGCTGCTAGGGGAGGAGAAGCCTAATGCCGGATGGGGGCGGGAGAGCCTGGGAATGCGACCGTGAAAAAAAAAGCAATTAGGGGGGAGGAGAAGGGAGCTGGGGGAAGCTGTGGTGTGCTGGTGTGGGAGGAGTGCTGCTAGGGGAGGAGAAGCCTGATGCCGGATGGGGGCGGGAGAGCCTGGGAATGCGAGAGGCTGGGCTTGCATGCGATGCGCGTGCATGTACACGTGAACTGCAAGAAAACCGCTGGGCTGAAAGCCCTTAGTTTGACTTGTGTTTTGCCGACATGAATTCTCGCTCCGCTCGATGCGCTTGCGCGCATCGATAGGTCGCGAGACCTAAACAGAATTAATTGCTGGAGAAGCCACAACCCAAGAAGAATATGCCTGAAAGGTGAAGAAGGCGTGAACAAAACAGATGAAACCAGGAAGATAACAGGGCAGTAGAGGATACAAAGAGGGACAAAGCATGAAAATTCCCTCAAATGAAGTAAAGTGCTGACAAAACTGACAGAAGAAAAAGACCAGATAAAAACACATGAAACTAGATAGCTTACACCATCCCGTGAAAAGAGTGAAAGCAACACCCTCTTGTGTTTAGGATGTCATAGGTATGACCTTACCCCACTGGTAGTCCCTCAACTGCTTGCTATTTGCTGATGAGGGGCAGGTGGAAGTTTAAGAAGTTGTAATTGGAGAAAGCAAGCAAAGGTCCTCGAGCCCAGCTGATTTTCTCTCCAGGTGCTGCCAACATGGCGACTGAGACGAGGAGTACCAAGGGCAATGCCAGAGATGCCACAGGACAAGTCAGGGATAGCTGCTAAGACCCCGAGGAAATCTTTGTAACATCCATAGTGCGCACCTAGTTCGTTAGTGAGGGGTGGTAAGAAAACCATAATTTGGCCAAGATATTCTGTAACTGGTTTAAAATGGGTTATACATATGTGAGTTCAACAAGCACATGGAAAATTTGATGCACTGCGTCAAATGCATTTTCACATCAAATCAACCCATATTTGTTTTTTATGGTCCTGAGATCTAAAGATGTCTTTTAATCTCTTATCAGATTGATTCATAACTTTAAATACCCTCTATTATGTGATACAACTTTAATTCCCATTTAAAAGCTTAAGATAACATCTCGTGCCTGATAAAATCATTTAGAGGCAGATAAGACTGGCCACACCAGGTCTCAGATGATATCAGGAGACCCGGGAGAACTAGCTGAGTGATTCTTTATGGTTCATGATGCAAGATTACAGCCTCCTTATCAGGGAAACGCGATCTTTATCCCTATTGGCTGCGATAGATAGCGGACATCTTGCCGGGTGCACTGTCCTCTGTCCTCACTGCAGAGATTAAGGACAGATTACAGTTAAGGCCACCAACTGCCTCCCACGGCAGCTTCTGAGGTATAAAGCTGTATTATCAGGCGAGGCCTTCACTGGCAAGGAGCCATGGGAAGGGCAGCAGAGGAGAGACCCGTCTAGATTAGAATACGAGACAGCGCTTAGAGGCCAAGTGATAAGTGGATTCCGCGCTATGCAACAAGCACGCGAATCTATTCTATATCCAACATGAAACAGTGCTTGAGCACAGCACTACATAATACTACAATTTATTTATTTAACAGTATTATAAACATCGTTGGTTCATCACATTCGTGGCACATTTAACATACTGCAAAAACGGCCCTGTAACAAAAACGGCCGAAAACCGGCCCTGTCACAGAGCGCGGTCGCACCTCTCCCCCCTCCCCTCTCCTCCCGGAGGGGGTGAGGGGGGCCGGCCGAGCACTTTGCCAGGGCCGGTTCTGGCTCCCAGTCCGGCCCTGTTAATATACAATAAAAAGCCATATGCAAAAAGCATTCGTACACATTGAGAAAACAGAGTAGGGTGAAAACTAGCCCAGGAGCTGGAATGGAAAGCATAGTTAGTAGGAATGAATTTGTATACATCCCTTGTTTAGAAGCAGCGGGGAAGCTGTTGTATCAGAAACGACCATTTGAGGTGGTCTCAACATATCTCTGAAAAGAGACAGACTGGGCCTTGTTGTGACGTCAAGAGATAGTTCTAGAACGAAGATCAAGGGATTGGGGAAAGGGTGTGCTGTAATGGCCAAAGCTACCTACTTTGGAACTGGGAGAATAGGTTCGAGTCTCGGCGTCGGCTCAACATCCTGTTACTCTGGGCAAATAACTTCATCTCTTCGTGTCTAACAAAAAATTAAAGTGTCCTTGAGTAATGTAACTGGTGCTCATGTAAAGGTGTCTGATACCTTTGGGTCAAGTTTGCGCTATATAAAACTGCAACCAAAAAAAAAGTAAGTAACTCAGACTCATGTTACATTAACAAACATTAAACACATCTGAACCCATTGTACACGTGACAGGGTAGTGTAAAAAGTGAAGCAAGATATAGGTCGGAAGATGAAACAAAGCTAGAACCAACCTCGAGGCAGTACCAGGACCGAATAAGTTATTAAAAACATCAGCAAAAGTGTTCCAGAATGAAACAATATCATAACTACACTCAAGACAGTAACAGAGCAAAGAGAATAAAAGCAGTTCTAGAATGGAACATTTTACAGCCCTAGAAGTAAACAAGAGACAGTGACAGTGCTAGAACACAGGAGAAATGCTAGTAAAGACTACAAAACAGTGTTAGGTTGAAAAGAAGACAGAGACAGAACCAGTGTTAGAAAAGAACAAGAGAAATTGCTAGAAGGAAATATGCATTCTTTTTACAAGTGGACAAGAAGACGTGCTATAATGAAAAACATGGCAGTGTTAGAACTAGAGGGCTATGAATATCCAGTCTCAAAAATAAAACAATGCTACAGGGGAGCATGAGATCACACTAGAGCGCAAAACAAGACAGCAGGAAACAGGAACACAGACAGTGTGTACACTCAAGACAAGACACAACTAGAGTCAAACACCAGGCTGTGCTGGAAGGGAGTATCAGAGAGCATTAGAACCAAACACAAGTTAGTGCTAGACCAAAACCAAAGCCAGTGCTTGAGTGGAGCACGAAGCAGCGCTTGAACAGAACCAAAACACGAGGCAGTGCTTGAGTGGAGCACGAAGCAGCGCTTGAACAGAACCAAACAAGAGGCAGTGCTTGAGTGGAGCACGAAGCAGCGCTTGAACAGAGCCAAACAAGAGGCAGTGCTTGAGTGGAGCACGAAGTAGCGCTTGAACAGAGCCAAACAAGAGGCAGTGCTTGAGTGGAGCACGAAGCAGCGCTTGAACAGAAACAAACAAGAGGTAGTGCTTGAGTGGAGCATGAAGCAGCGCTTGAACAGAAACAAACAAGAGGCAGTGCTTGAGTGGAGCACGAAGCAGCGCTTGAACAGAACCAAACAAGAGGCAGTGCTTGAGTGGAGCACGAAGTAGCGCTTGAACAGAGCCAAACAAGAGGCAGTGCTTGAGTGGAGCATGAAGCAGCACTTGAACAGAGCCAAACAAGAGGCAGTGCTTGAGTGGAGCATGAATCAGCGCTTGAACAGAAACAAACAAGAGGTAGCGCTTGAGTGGAGCATTAAGCAGCGCTTGAACAGAACCAAAACACGAGGCACTGCTTGAGTGGAGGACGAAGCAGCGCTTAAAGCGAACCAAAACAAGGCGCAGTGCTTGAGTGGAGCACGAAGCAGCGCTTGAACAGAACCAAACAAGAGGCAGTGCTTGAGTGGAGCACGAAGCAGCGCTTGAACAGAACCAAACAAGAGGCAGTGCTTGAGTGGAGCACGAAGTAGCGCTTGAACACAGCCAAACAAGAGGCAGTGCTTGAGTGGAGCACGAAGCAGCGCTTGAACAGAAACAAACAAGAGGCAGTGCTTGAGTGGAGCATGAAGCAGCGCTTGAACAGAAACAAACAAGAGGCAGTGCTTGAGTGGAGCACGAAGCAGCGCTTGAACAGAACCAAACAAGAGGCAGTGCTTGAGTGGAGCACGAAGTAGCGCTTGAACAGAGCCAAACAAGAGGCAGTGCTTGAGTGAAGCATGAAGCAGCGCTTGAACAGAGCCAAACAAGAGGCAGTGCTTGAGTGGAGCATGAAGCAGCGCTTGAACAGAAACAAACAAGAGGTAGCGCTTGAGTGGAGCATTAAGCAGCGCTTGAACAGAACCAAAACACGAGGCACTGCTTGAGTGGAGGACGAAGCAGCGCTTAAAGCGAACCAAAACAAGGCGCAGTGCTTTAGTGGAGCACGAAGCAGCGCTTGAACAGAACCAAACACGAGGCAGTGCTTGAGTTGAGCTCGAAGCTGTGTTTGAAGAGAACCAAAACAAGAGGCAGTGCTTGAGTGGAGCACAAAGCAGTGCTTGAACAGAACCAAATTAGAGGCAGTGCTTGAGTGGAGCACGAAGCAGCGCTTGAAGAGAACCAAAACACGAGGCAGTGCTTGAGTGCAACATGAAGCAGCGCTTGAACAGAACCAAAGCACGAGGCAGTGCTTGAGTGGAGCATGAAGCAGCACTTGAACAGAACCAAAACAAGAGGCAGTGCTTGAGTGGAGCACGAAGCAGCGCTTAAAGACAACCAAAACAAGAGGCAGTGCTTGAGTGGAGCACAAAGCAGCGCTTAAAGCGAACCAAAACAAGGCGCAGTGCTTTAGTGGAGCACGAAGCAGCACTTGAACAGAACCAAAGCACGAGGCAGTGCTTGAGTGGAGCATGAAGCAGCACTTGAACAGAACCAAAACACGAGGCAGTGCTTGAGTGGAGCATGAAGCAGCGCTTGAACAGAACCAAACAAGAGGCAGTGCTTGAGTGGAGCATGACTATTCAGCAAAATCAAGGGGGACCCAATAAGTTCCTAAGGACCTTGGGCAATCAACTATTAAGGAGAACAATGGTCCATAGGGTTAAGTTTTTCACAAAACAAATGAAAATATAGACTCCAATCAGTACTATATTAGCCAGTTTTTTCAGTGCCCAGCCGGGCCTGAAATTTTATTTCAAGTATAAACAAAATTAAAAGACCATCAGAGAGGTCTAATGCGAAAGCTTATAGGGTACAAGCCTGTACCTATCCAAAGTACACTCGAAAAGAGTTCGAGGGAGAGAGGGTAAGCAAAGAAAAGAGGGTAAAGAATATCAGGCAAAAAGAACATGGGAGCCAATTGTCCCTTGCATCATTAGCATATTCGCAAGGCAAGTTCAGACAAACAGTTCCTGTAACAGTATTAACACAATGGGAAAGTTACAGAACTGAAAAAGTGTTGACGGCGTTTCGATCCCTGGCTCCTAGTGAACTGGGATCATCATCAGGACTTTAACAATATATTGCCTGTATGTACTTTTTAAGAAACCTGTTGAAAAATGGAAATTTGCAAGAATGGGAGAAAAGGAGAAAGGAAATTCTGATTAAATACAGCACTTGTTTCAGGTACTATGCACATGGTATTCATTTGTGTCATGCCAACGAGTTCATGTTGACTTCATACTCAGGTATTCCAGTGTTTCAATCTCATGCTTTCCGAGAGGGTGCAAAAAGGATTTAAGCTAAAACGACTCGGTTTATTACACCGTGAGCCTTTCGACGCTGTCGTGGTTGTGGCTAAAAGTGTTGTTTCCAAGGGTGGAGCAGTGGTGATGGATCATGTGGAGTTCCTGTTATAGGGACCATGCAAACGGGTAAACTTAAAAAACGATTTGTCACGCTTTTTGGTCTGTGGCTAAAGTATCATCTCGTGATTGGAGCTATGGTGACTGCGTCGTGAACATGCGCAACGTGAGCATCCAAGAAACAGTGCGGCGAGAATATCTACGTGCCTATTGGAGTTACAGCGATGGTAGGTGAAGAACACACCTGTTCGAGCGATCTTCAAGGACCTCCTGTGAGTCTAGAAGAGACGATTGAGTGGAGGACTGGTGCCTAAAACGAAGGGGATCGGTTAGGATCAATTAACGATTACATGCAAGGACAAGTGGCGTGTGAGGACGAGTCAATTGGTTACCTCGAGTTCCTAATCCAATTCTGGCCGCTCTCTTCTACCTCTGACAGATCATCCCAGTCTCTGACAGATCATACCAGATCTATCCTCCATTCCAAGCACTTTCAGATCACGCTAAGCTCTAGTACTTTCCTCTCTTGCTACAGCTGCGCAGAGGTGAGCACCGCTATGGTAAGGAGATGAAAGAATGTGAGCACTGGCCGGCCAGAATTCATCCTTGGAACTGAATAGAAAAACAGTGAAACCACTGAGACATTTCCACATCACATTGTTGTGTGCAGAATCGAGCCTGTGCTTTTAATTATCACATTTTCGTTTTTGACACTCCAAAACCTTTGGCAGGTGCTTTCCAGTGAGAAAATAGCACTTCGATTGAAATTCTGAAGCGTGTACACCTTCAGCTATCTCACTGTAGGAGGGACATTCCCAGTCCCAATTTTGAGAAGTTGAAATGACTATTTGTAATACATATCTTTTTTTATAGTTGGCCCGATGTTAGTACTTTTCATTAAAAACACACATCATTGGAGTCTTCAAAACCCCTTCTTCTTCCGAGCCTAAGTCACACAAAAAAAAAACCTTTTTAAACTCTGGCTGTTAGGATTTATATTGTTTAGAGCTGGGTTTCCAGCTATAAAATGTTTTTTTTTGTGCAAAAATAATAAATTAAAATACACGTTCTGAAGGTTAGAAGGATATATTCAAACTCTCCTAGACTTCTACTGACGGTATGGGAACCTGCAGCATCACACACACTTTAAGACTTCTATTGATATTATGAGGACCAGGAAGACACACCCCTGAAATCTGATTGGTTGCTTTCTGTCCTTAGCAACTGCACTGTCTGTGTGTGTAGAGAGAGAATATTTGTGTGTATAGGAGGGCATTCATCACACACACTGTCTGAAAAATAGGAATTATGAAGCCCTCTTCAAAATTTCACTCAGACAGCTGAGAGAGCTCCCCTCAGTATGTAAGCACTGTAAACGTTATGAGGACCGGCTTTCCGGTCCTCATAGCGCACTGGTCCTCATAGCGTTGGTGTGCAAACATGTTCTGGTCCTCATAAATATAGATATACAAACACACACATACAATCACACACACACACATACACACAACCACACCCACACAACCACACACACAACCACACACACAACCACACACACACAACTACAACCACACAACCACTCACTCAACCACACAACCACACACAACCCAACACAAAACCATAACCACACACACAACCACACACACACACAGCCACAAACACACACAACCACACACACAACCCACACACATAACCACATACACACACACAACACACAACCACACACACAACCACAACCACATGCACAACCACACACTCAACCACACACACACACAACAACAACACACACAACCACACACACAATCACACACACAACCACACACACAACCACAACCACACACACACAACCACAAACACAGCCATACACACAACCACACACACACAACCACACACACACACCCACACACACCCACACACGCAACCACACACGCAACCACACACAACCACACACAACCACAACCACACACAAGCACATAAACAACCACATGCACAACCACACCCAACAACACATGCAACCACACACAACCCCACACACAAACAACCACACACACACACACACAACCACACACAACCATACAATCACACCCACAACCACACACACAACCAACCCCACACAAACACCCACACACCCACACACACAAACAGACACAACCACACACACACAACCACACACAAACAACCACACACACAACCACACCCAACCACACACACACACAACCACAACCACACACACATCCACAACCAACCACACGACCACACACAACCACAAACAGCACGCACAACCACAACCATACACACAACCACACACACAAAACCACAACCACACACACAATCACACAACCACACCCACACACACAGCCAACCACACACAAACACACACAAACACACAAACACACACAGCCACCCACACACACAACCACACAAACACCCACACACACAACCACACCCAACCACACACACACAGAACAACAACCACACACACAACCACACAACCACACAACCACACACAACCACAAACAGCCACAAACAGCATCAACACAACCACAACAATACACACAACCACACACACAAAACCACAACCACACACAACCGCACACACAGCCACACACCCAACTACACACACACACAACCACAACCACACACAACTACACAGAAACAACCACACACTCACATGCAACCACACATACAACCACACACCACCACACATACAACCACACACCACCACACAACCACAATCACAACACACACACACGCAACGACACACATAACCACAAACACACAACCACAACCACACACACAACCACACACAACCACACACACAGCCACACACACACAACCACACAACCAACACAACCACACACAACCACACCCACAACCACACACACAATCACACACACACAACCACAACCACAGACACACAACCACACATACAACCACATACACAACCACACACACTCACATGCACACAACCACACACAACCACACACACAACCACACACACAACCACACACACACACATGCACACACAACCACACAGACACAACCACACACATAACCACACACACACAACCACACACACAACCACACACCCACAACCACAAACACAACCACACACACAACCACAACCACACACACAACCACAACCACACACACACCCAAGCACACACCCACAACCACACAACCAACACAACCACACACAACCACACCCACAACCACACACACAATCACACACACACAACCACAACCACACACACAACCACACATACAACCACATACACAACCACACACACTCACACGCACACAACCACACACAACCACACACACAACCACACACACAACCACACACACACACATGCACACACACAACCACACAGACACAACCACACACACAACCACACACACACAACCACACACACAACCACACACAACCACACACACAACCACAACCACACACAACCACACACACACACACACACACACAACCACACACAACCACACACACAACCACACACAACCACACATTCAACCACACACACACACACAACCACACACCCACTACCCACAATCACACACACACAACCACACACACACCCACCCACACACACACAACCACACACACACAACCACAACCACACACACAACCACAACCACACACACAACCGCACATACAGCCCCACACACACACACACAACCAACCATGCACATAACCACACACACAACCACACACACAACCACACACACACACACACACAACCACAACAACACACACAACCACACACACAACCACACATACAACCACACACATACACACAACCATGCACACAACCACACACACAACCACACACACAACCACAAACACACACAATCACACACACAACCACACACACAACCACACACATTACCACACATACAACCACACCTAACCACACATCCACACACACACTCACAACCACACCTGCACCCACAACCACATCCACAACCACACACACACACACACACAACCACACCCACACACACAACCACACACACAACCACACCCACACAACCACACACTCAACCACACCAAGCATCGCCATAGCCAATAGGTCTCGCCTTTGGGACCTTACAAGTGTTTAGCCAAGCAACAGTTGATGTGGCTGCAGCAAGGATATTGTGCTGCATAACTAAATACTTAGAAGTTCCCAAAAGCGAGACTTATTGGCTATGCCAAAGCTTGTTCCTTTTATGGCTCTGATTACTCCACTTCCAAGAACACCTTCCATGCTTTTTCTCTTCCCCAGAGTGACCAGTGTACTAGCAGTGGATAAACCTGTGACCCCCCACAAAAAATAATGCAAGCAAGGAAAGCATATAAGGTAAATAAGTTGTCCTCAGCGGCCCTGAGGAAGCAAAACCATCAAAGTCAACTGAGCGGGTCTACGTGATGGCCAAATGTTAGCAGCAAACGTGGATGGAGATGGGACAAAATGCACAGTACCTTGCAAAACTATGTTTGATGTTCAATGTCCATTGCAGTCCCGGTAGCAAATATGAGGGAGGTGGCCTTTCCATGCCTCTTCCTGGCAATGACAGGCCCGCCCATGGCCAGGGCTTTGCCTGGGCACTGCCCGCGTGCAGCCCGTGCTCGTCCTGCGCTGCGGGGTTGTCGAGCGCTCATAAGCGCGAAGATGCAGGCTTGCTCTTCCCTCCTGGGAGAGCAAAGGATGGCGGTAGATGAAGTCCCCAAGGCGCTAGGCAAAGCAACCAAGCAAGAGCGTGTCAGTTAGAAACAACTGAACACTTGGCAATTGTAAAAAAGACATGACGTGCTAATACCTTTGTAAACACTCTAAGTGATAAAAGAGAGGTCGAAGGGAAGTGTCACAAACTAGACCCACTATGGTTGGAGTCTGTCTGGCTGCGGGGACAAAAGAAGGGTCTTGCCCAAGTGTTATATGAAAAACCCCAGTAGACCTGTTAATCAGGGTCTGACATTCAAGCAGCATTTGATACTTTAATGTTAAAAAAGATCCTCACAGTCACATCCCACATATTTTGTCAGGTTCTGCCTATTAAAATCAGCCTTTTGTTTGCTCCTGGGAGCAAGTTCACACTTCATTCACACCTATTCAAATTTGAATTACTGTCTGGCAGAAGTGGGAGAGCAAAATACAGAAATAAGGTTGCATGGACTTTAGGCAGGGCAAATGTAACTTTCTACAAGCCCCCTTTTCAAAATATATATCACAAATACAACTTTACCAGTGAATTGAGCTTATACTAAATAATTAATTAAAAAACGTCCAAAAATGAAATTTGTTGCTGGTTCCTAGCAGGATATAACATGGATTGAACTTATTATTGTATACCAATGTTTTCTTATGGAACAGTCAATCCTGCTACAATCTTTTAGGACCTTTTCACTAAAAGGACCTGTTCAACTTTAAACCTTTACATGTCCTTTTTTAGGTCTCGCGTGCGAATGCAGCGCAGCTGCTTCGCTAGCGAGCTCTATTGCTGTCGCTTTGGTGCGAGGAGGGAGACAGGAGGTGGCACGCGCGAACAGGCGATGTGCACGCGTACGGAGTGCACATCTTGTGTCCGCACGTGCCACCTCCTGTCTTCCTTCAGCAGAGAAACCGGCAGCACCCCGCGCACATCGCGTCTTTTTTTCAGGTGAAAGAATGTGACCCTGGGGAACACTCTCTCTGTGCACACACATTCCAATCTCACTCATGCGTGCACAGCCACACCAGCAGCACAAACAATACTATTCAGCACATTCAACTACTGCTTTCCCCATAAGAAATGATTATGCGGACATCGGGAAGATATTGCATGACAGTGTTATAACGGGGAAAAAGAAATGTGGGGAGGCGGGGCGTGTTTGACTCTTGCCAGAAAGATAGTCAATAGATAGTGCGCTGGCACCAGCCAATGACAATAGGACGCAACCAACAGATGTGCAAGGAAGCAGGAAGGCTTTTTGAGGTAACCCTTCATTCTATCCACCACTTGTCATGCACCTCCCTCAGTGCGGATACACGGCAGAATCCGCAGCTGTCAGACCGACATGCAGTGCTTTGGTAGTAAATATGTCATCAGCACCGCTGTGAGCGCGCAGGGCTGGTTTACTTCAAACTGTGATGTTATCGGCACTCCCTGTCAGGGTCTGTCACGGTGACAGGATATTAATGAAGTGGGGAGGCAAGCCGTTTTAAAGAACCACCGCTCAAACTACAATCTACTTCATTAGCAATTTCGGTAATGATTAAAAATGCCTTTTCCTTCGGCTGTTCAAATGAATAAAGTCCAAAGATTTAACTTCTGATTATTAAAAATAATTCTTAGGTGTTTTCTCATGCTTCAATATGTTTTTAACTTCTCCCATGATTTTGTAGTTTTGTTTCCTGATTTAGAATATCTTTATTTAAATAATTTCACTTTAGGACATCGTCCTAGATATTTATATATTTTAAAATATTTCTTATTAGATGTTTTCAATTCCAACATACTTCGACAATTTTCTACTTTCTCGCTTACAACGAAACATTTTACCAATAAATTGGATTTAAAAAAGTCTTTCTGGATGTTTAACAGTAAAGTGTTTAAAGTGTGTGTACTAGGTCGAAGCTTTATTGTTGCATGAATGGATTAGAAAGCATCAGTGTATCATGGGCATCCCTTGACCTGCATCTCGTTTAATTTTTCCAGTGACTGGAGACATTGGGGTGCAGAGTTCTGCACGGACAACTAGTAGGATTGCTTCTGTTGGAGGGACGTGTATATTGTTTGCAGAGGGCAAATGCTGAAATGTTCTTGGAAAGAGGGTGTAAGTGCATGTTGCTGTTACGATTGCCTGAAAACCAGACTCCCAAACAGTTAGTTTTTATTGTGTTGAATATCTTCAACTTCCCCGGCCACCTTGCTGTTTGCAATTATGTTCAGGGCACAAGTCGCAAAAAAAGAAGTGGGGGGACGCGGTCACCGAAAGTGACGTCACGACAGGTGCCGATCTCCTCGTCCCAGAGAGGCCAAAGAGTGAAGTCCAGCTGTTTGGCAGGGGGGATGGCGTCCCCCCGGTAAAATAAGTGGAGGGACGCCGTCCACCCGCGTGGTACCCTGACTCGAGGCCTGCGTTATGTTTAGATTTTCTAATTATCATGCCTGTGTTTTTCCTGCACTGGCTGCAAGCTCATTGCCATTGTTGTAAAGATAGTGGATTGTTAGTGTTCTAAAAAATGTCAAAAGCAGGGTTATCTTGAAGTTAAATAAAACAGATAAGGGGGTAGCCATCTTGTAAAAGGAAGGACCCAGCGGTCCCTTTTCATCTTATGGGTCAGAAGAATTCAAACCACTTAGTGCAGCACGAAATTGCTGTGGGTCAACGTGGACGGCCTTTCAATAAGAATGGAGTGATCCACAGTGTCAAACGCCCCACCAGTATTCTTTTGCTGAAACGCGACAGTACCGATTGAAAGACACAGATTGGTGCAGCAGTGAAGTCGCAATACATTTTTAGTGTTAGCTAGAACAGAAACGGCTGCAAAGGGTTGAATACTAAATAATAGTGAGGATTTCAAGATGCTCTTTTTCAGTAG